>NW_021163039.1:0-1200000 GCF_004324835.1 Dendronephthya gigantea | reverse complement strand
TCTACTAAGAAAAACTATTTATTTTATAATTACCTCTCCCCCAAGTCTTAATAAACGATAATTCAATGATGATTAGCAAAAGCGACTTACTTGTGTCTTTGTCATCGTTTGTGTAATAAATAAGATAACCGTTTAAATTACCAACGAAGAACCACAGACGCAATTGAATAAGACTGAAGAAAAACATGAACCAGAGATATCTTGGTGTCAGAATATAACGCCAGCCTTAACAGAGTTAAATTTACTTAGAATTTATATCGATTCAATTACTGATATATATGGCAGATAATATATATATACTCCAAAATCTATATTTTATATATACTCCGGCCATAATCTATATTACGATCAAGTCTAGCATTTGAAAACATCCAGTAATATTTGTAGTTCAGTTGTCACGCCCTACCTGAAGCGTACTTGTCTTCCTCGGGCGTTGTTGACGCCGCAGGCGTTGAAGTATTTTCCACAGGTTTACCGTTTTCTAAGGAGAAGAAAATTTTCATAGTATAAAGCTAACTAGATCATACTCAAAACTGTTCAATAAGTTATGATGTTCAAATCATTGGTCAAACTGTAGGAAAGTTACCTATAAATCAGTGTTAAAACTTATTAGATCTGCTTATTAGAACACGTCTTCCTCATTTTGAGTGCCACAGTGATAAAAAAAATTAGGAACCTTACAGTCTAATTGGATTGGATCCCTGATGGGATTGCATACAGCCTACATGTACTCGGAAAAATCGGGCTTTCATATCAGAATTTGAATCACTCACAAACCTATAGCTGATTGTTTGTTTATATCGTCGAATTCTCTAACGCTCGCGACCGATTGGATTACCATCTCCTGATTGACTTCAGGGTCTGACGTCATCGCTTGATTGCTGACACCTAATTCCACTCCGGGTTTCGCATTGAGCCCTTTCGACAGCCCAGGTTTCACTGCGGTTTCCTGGGAAAATTCCTCCAGTTCGGCCGAAATGGTGGTCTTCGGGAGCAGGACGAGCGTGGTAGTTGATATCCAGACTATTGCGATGATCGCATAACCCATTAGGACCCAACGTAAGGCCACCCCAGAATCATAAATTGTCTAAAATCAAAAAATTGGTCAAGTATGCATTTCATGCCATAAAATCTAAAAATACGATGTGCTGTCTGAATATCTAAGGGCTGTTTACATGAGCCCGGTTACCCGAGATTCATCGAAGCATGAGATGATTTTGAAGTATTAAAATGAGCAGATGACATGATCCTGTCAGTCGTATAATCACCACAACAATAGCATGAGCATGTTTGGTGTCATATCGACTTATTTCAATACCTGAAAGTCCTCTCACGCCTCGTTGAATCTCGGGTAACCGGGCTCATGTAAACATGCAGCTCCTAAGACCATTTAGGTTCGCTAGTCGCGGGTCGCAATGTCGAGAAAGTGCGCAAGGTTTACGTTTTTAACTGCGCTTTATAAGATACTGTAATATGATTGCTCTGTATTGTATATTTTACAAGGGAAAGCGCCTCAGCGCCTGGGTCTGGGTACGAGACTGAGGGTCTGTTTACATGATCCCGGTTAGCCGAGATTTGACGAAGTGTGAGATGACTTCGAGGTATTGAAACGAGTATATAACACGATCCCGCCAATCGTGTAACATCCCGACACTGGCATGTGCTCGTTTGGTGTCATAAACACTTATTTCAATACCTCAAAGTCACCCCACGCTTCGTCAAATCTCGGATAAACGGGATCACCTAAACAGCCCCCAAGTGTCTTGGGTCTCACCTTAAAAATCAGGAAGACAACCGAGGAAGCATCCAATGCACCGCTCAGAGAACTGGAGACGATTGACTGGTGCTTCCGATGTAGAATTGCTATCTACAAATAGAAAATAACACTCTCGTTGGATTTTTTTTCATCGGATTGTAACACGATGTGACACTAGCAAACATTCACCAAAATACAATGCGCTTTTTTCAAACCTGAAATATTGGCATGGCGACAAACATTCCAGCAAAGCCAAGGGAAATGATCAGAGGGAACATAAGATTAGCCGTTTCTATGAGTAAAATGCAGAAATATTATATTTTTCATGTTGCATTCGGCCATACCACATCTTCACAATAAAATGTCCTGCAAATTCTTCATATACTTCGTTTAAACTTTCTACTAAAGCGTTTATGAAAGGGTAGTGTCGCAGCTTCTCGCAAGAATGATTTTCATTGGCTGAACTTTACAATACATTTCTGTTTCAGCCAATAGCATAGCCTTCGTTCTTTAGAAAGCATAGAAAAGCATTATCCAATTGGACGAAAACTTCCGACAGCTGCGACATCTCCCTTATGAAATGAAGTGGGATCTCGGGTTGGGACTTCGTGGCCCGATCTGTAGTCTGCATTACAGGTGCTTTGGGTTAAGGGGCGGCCCTCAGGTTTCCTAGTATTGCCCCGGGGGATAGGAGCTTGACATGCACTATTAGCAGTAACAAAATCTTATACATGCCAAGTGGAATACCTTTTTTCAACAGAAAACCAAATAGTCCAGTTAAAAAGAAGAAAAAACTATAAAATAATATTAAACAATTATATTAAAATTTGCACTATTAATTGGACCTAAACAATATAAATGAATATTGTGGCATAGGCCCTCTTTTGCATTCGTCAGAATGATAATTGCATACAACTTATCGTGTATAGTCTAAATAGGCCTTTTATTTACTATAGCAATGTTGAAATGTTTGATATGTCACAACGATTACAGGCAATAAATGAATGTCTTCGAAGTTCGAACGACATTTTGTATCACCAAGCAGGGACGTTGGAACGATGCGATGATGGCAATGGGGGGGGCAGATTTTCGTGAAAGCCAATAGGAATCAATAGCAATAGGGTAAACCAACGCGAGTGCCGTTGCCGGCAAGATACGTGTGTGCGAGTCATTGATCAGTTTAAGCATTATTTGCAAAGGTCAAGAGTTTTGTAACTCTATTGAGCATCACGCAATGTATAGACATTACTTTGGCCCGATCTTTACATAGATCAGTGGCTAAGCTGAGCAAGCGCGCGTGGGTTCTGCACATTCCAAGGCTGAACACTCCAAGCAATACAGCAGTTCGACGTTAAATAATAGGAACCTTAAGATGCACCAAATCTACGACGCGGACCTAATAGCTTTCGGAGCGACGCCACTGAAATAGATGTTCATAAAATTTCAACTCGAAAATCTCATGATTGTTTCACATATGCGCATTTTGGTAATGTTAACACAAGTTTAATTCTTTTCTGAAAAAGTGTTCAGCAATCTCTTGAAAGCGCATCATATACTATTCGTACACATATCTAGCAGCTGTGAAATAATCCTTTTGGGGCTTAACTTTAACCCCGCGGGTGTGTGTCAGGGGGGAGGGCAAGCTTGAAATATTTAGTGCAAGAAATATTTTGTTAGCTAGGTATTTATGAATCTTTTCTTTGCGAAATTTGTGGAGAAACGTAGCTAATCCATATGCATCAGTGCCAAGCATTTCCGAGCCGGCTTTACACTGTCGCTGGAAAATTGCATCGCCTGTATAACCACAGTAACTAACCTGGTTTAGCATTACATGATCCTCGCTTACCTGAGATTAATCGAAGTAGATTTGAAGTATCACAAACGAGCTTTTCAAAACTAGCACGATTAGTTTAATTACTAATTTCAATGTCTTTCAGTGATATTTACTTGCTGCTGTGGATGTATGTATATATCGGCCATCTCACGCCTGAATTTCACGCCTTAGCGCCTGCCACAAAAATTAATGTCTTAGGGCCCTCCACAGACAAGGAATTTAGTTGTCGACAACTATTTGCGATCGACAACTAAAAAACGTAGTCTGTCGCGCAAGGTGTCGGCAACTAAACTCTAAATTATTAGTTGTCGACTCGAAGGCCTCATTTTTGGCGTTTTTCTAGTGTCAGTTGTCGACCTACTCGACCACTATCTCCGCGCTATTTCGGTTGCTAAATCAATATTTGGGCGCCAGCGTGCATGTTGAATCCTTTATTCGACTTATTTAGTCGTCGATAACTTTTAGTTATCGATCACACTATCACAAATAGTTGTCGACAACTAAATCCCTTGTCTGTGGAGGCCCTTATTGCACAATTTTGAACGCGATGAGTGAGCCCTGAAATAAATTGCTTGATTCAAATATACATATTTGCTGGCTTTTGTCAATTCCAGACGAAGTGACTGCTTTGAAAACATCGAGCTCATTCTGTTAAAACAAAACGCAGCAAATCATTTTTATTCGCACGAGAAATTTCTATCTGCACAAGAAATCTGCTTGTTCGCATTATCGCATCGCGACGGGCCATTCCTGTCCTAAACTTATCATAACGCAACCTTTATATCCCGAATTCAATTGCACAGCCAAAGTAATATACTCCTACTTTTATCCTAAATATATATCGTTTATCCAAAGGGTATATCCTACGCTGTAAAGGTTAATAGAATGTTTATAACACCGGGTGTTATTATTTCACCGTTTTTTTTTTAATTCTTTCTGGTCGACAAGATGTTTAGGATTTACCGATGCAAAACTGTGGTCACAGATAATTCAACAAATGCATACATCTAAACAGTGCTTGTTGAAGCGCGTACCACGCACGTTATCATGTTCATTACCATTTAAATAAACTAACAATTTTGCAAGTACCGCAAAAACATCGTGATCATTTCATCTAAATATAGTGTGACACAATTGATTTTCGCTTACCACGCTATCAATCTCACAACCCGGGTGCCCAGTTTGTCCAACATTGCTCCGCCGATGAACCCGGCGACATTAAAAGCGAATACACCTAACGTGAATATCAGCGCCAACCGCTCGTCCTGCGCGCCGCAGACATCGGATTTATCGTCTGTTTTTTCGCGTGTTATTGACGTCGAAGCATTGCTATCTCTCTCCTCGCATAAATCTCGAAATAACTTTTCGTCTTTTAGGACCAGCACCAAATTCGCCCAGCCAAATATGACGCCGGAAAATAAAACCATCTCTAAGATGCCAAATACCGTACGAATATTCGTCTTCAGTTGGGACGGCATGGTTTATTCTGAGATATGTTTTGAACAAGCGCACAGACTGTCTGATATTCAAACTTTTTTGCCCTCCCGTTAATTCGTTAACCCGGCTCTAATCCACTGGCGGACGTACTAATATTCCTCAGTTTTCCCAAACTTCCGTTGATCTTCCCCTTGAAATTGCTAGTCTAGAAAAGCGCTAGTAGTTTCTGCTCAAAATGCCAACACGTTTCTTATGTCACGTGCATGGTTTAAAGGAATCTTGGGCCCGATTTTATAACCGCTTGGAACTTTCGGTGAATTATTTTGATAACTTTTTAATTTGGTAAATCAAACATTCGTCTGTCGACTGTTTCTGTTAATTTTCAAAAAATAAACGACGATTCTCGGTTTTAGAGGTCTTTGTAGAATTGTGGATGCTAATTTTAAGAATTTGACATGCCGCGTCGGTAAAAATAGAAACGTTTACGCCAGTTTGGATGGTTCTGTCCCAAAAACGGCTGAATTCCTGTTTTTCAGGATAATAGTCAAAGGTCAGGCTCTGTTGCTAATGTCAGGCTGTTGATGCTTATAAAACACTTCCGATGAAGTGTCAATTACAACGTGGCCATCAAGTTTCGAATAAGAGCAACTTTAAAGCTTGTTGATGATGATAAAACAGACAAATTTCATAAATATAAACAAGAAAAGTTCGGTTTGGTCTTCTGTGGTATTGCTAAAAATATAGGTTCAGATGTGTTGAGCTCGCGTTAAGTCAAATTTCATAAGAATTTTCATGCGCTGACAGAAAATATGGCCGTGATTTTACAATGGCTTGTCGACATTCTGCTGCGGAGCAGTTTGCAGACGGTTTCTCTTTGTATTTCCAATCTTCAGCTTTCCTACGGAGTAAAAAAAAATTGGGGTTGTCCGTTGCATAAAGACAACTTCGACATCTGAATTTTTCACGTCAACTACAAAAAAGAAGTGAATTCGGGCCTTCGTTTGAAAATTTATTGAGACTAACCAACAGTGCTTTGAATAATCGGGCGTTTTTCAAGACAACAAGACGCCTGTTCTGGCGTTAACTCCGGCGTGCTGTGCACGTGCCAGTCTTCAATATCTGAACATAAACAATACAGTTCATACTCATTTAGATCGTAATGCATCTGCGACTGTCCCCGCCGATCGTAGCAAAACAAAGAAAATAGTTTTGTTACGACGATCGGCGTTTGTCGCAGATAGGCTGCGACTGACAATGGTAAAATGTTAACCATCCTAATTTCGAACCCAGTGTTCTAATTTGTCCCGCCTTCTTCTCCAAAATACACGAAGAACCGACAGATGAAGACCGCCTTTCTGCGATACTCGCCGACTGCTACCAAGTCGGCATCGCCGAGCATCGGCGTCTATCTGCGAGTGGTGAAAACCAGGCTTAATGCTTTGTTACAAATTTGGAGCTAAAATATTTTAATTTATCAGCTTTAACCTGCTTGGGGCCCATTATGGCTAAATTTTCAGGGCCACCGGGAAATTTCCTGGTCTTCCGGTGGGCCACGCCGACCCTGGCTACATGCAACATTGGTTTTTTGTTGGTCAATGAATGTTATATAGTTGATAAATGTTAGAAAGGTTATTGCCCCAGTAAGATTGTACGGCTTGTTTGTCAAAGTTTAGTTGACAATACGGTATCGTCATCATAACTGAGGATGATAGAGTGATTTCATAGATCCAGTAGGAAGGTACAGCTGGTTTGCAATGTTGCTTACAGATAACGTATCAGCATTTCTCAGTGATAATGGCACATAAACATTGTGATAATATATAATTTGAACATACCATATAACCACAATTCACTGCTCTTTTGACTCAGTTAATTGGTTCTTGAGATATGGCAAACAGAATACATTAATATAAAACATTAACAGTATTTTATTCCAAAGCTTGCCTTTCAGATGGCAGAGTTTCAACGGTCTAGAAAATTTTGATGTGAACCAATCCTGAAGCGATGAACTTCAATAATGACGTCCGTATTAGTAGCCTCAAACTTAATATTTCGTTTAGTTTGAATATATCATCAGAATGGCTGTCGTTTTATTTAGACCTCCGCAATAGCTGGTTTCAATTCTAATACCAGCAAAATGGCAAGGTTCAATTTCAATACCTGCACAATGGCAAGGTCTAATTTCAATACCTACAATAGCAAGGTTTTTGCTTGCCAAATCTCAAAAACCAATTGATTATTAAGAGTCAAAAGAACAGTGAATTGAGTTTATGATATATTTAAATTATATACTATCACAATGTGTATGTGCCATTATTACTGAGACTTTCAAATGAAGTGGAGGAAAATCCAGGTCCTGGGACATACCTTCCTGGTAACTACTACTCAGTAATACACGTTTATATCAATGATGAATGGTGGCATTCAATGTTAACTGATTGTCGGACTGATTTATACCACAGTGATAAGATATTGTCAATGAAAATTGCAAACAACCCACGCGTAGTAAAGATTTGTACGCCCAAAATTGCTCGACCACAGTAGTAGACAAAAGAGCGATTAAAATGACAAATATTGACCCAAATAATGCAACGTTGACTTTACCTTGACTTTTATATATAAACTTACCAAAACTCAAAGCACCCCTTCAAATGAAATTCTGATAAACATTCACAAAAGAACAAACGAAATTTTCCGGAAGTATTGATGAACGTCTATTCCGGAAGTATTGACGTAAAAGTATTTTTATCTTTTGTTTATCCGACAATCGCCGAAGATTAACGACAGACGTAGACATCTCCATACACAGACACTTTTCAACTGCGCATGCGCAGCGGCTACCCACAAAAAGTATAGAAGTTCAATTGTTCTAAAACGTAAATACACTGCATAATACGTTCACTTTGTCTTACATTTTGCCTTTGGAATTCGCGCTTATATAGTTACATTAAATCTTCAATCCTGTACACACTGTGACGTTTAACACGGCCATACACGACCACATCTTGTTAAACGGCGAAATAGCAGCAATATTATTAAAATAGGACCAGAATCTACATATATTAAATATATTCTTACCCCAATTAAATCTAAACTTAATCGGACAGCATCAAAAGAACGGTTTATTTGCGGTTCCTCATGGAGGAATTGCCGTATCATGCGAGCGAAATCGAATCGCGCATCGGAAAATGAGCCAAAGCTGTTCACCACAACTCTTGGGAGACAAAACTGTGACGTAGATAAATCCGGTCACATACACATTTTAGATACTAGCACACTTGCGACGACGATTTGGCGCATGCTCGGTGACTCACTCGCACAACGCGCAGTCGTACTTGCGATTTCAACGCGTACGTATATACGTGCAAGTGGGTGCCAGCCTTTAGGCAGTGTAGCAGATATACTCTCTTTTATAGAAACTTGTGAAACAGCATCCGATATTTCTCCAATTTAGGGCGCTTACGGAAAAAACGGCCAGACCGGTCCTGTTGTATTTCGGTACAGACAGATTACTGGTATCAACAGTGTTTCAAAAACTCTGCATTCAAGTGTATCTTTATTTACATCTGCCAAGCGCGGGAAATATAATTTCATCACTATATTCTTAACGAAATACTCTATTCCAATTTAAAATACGACCGGTCTGACCATTTTGGCCGCTTAATGGAAAGCGCCCTTGGACGCCATGTGGTTCCTTTTCATAGTAATTACCACTGACCAGGCTCAATTCTGATCCCGTTAAGGCAATAGAATGGATCAATTTAAATTGATTTACTTTCATATTATTTTTATACTATATTATATTGATCCGGCGCAAGAATATATTAAATTATTTTTTTAAATATTTTAGCATTATATAGAATTTATAGAATCACTGGTAATAATTATTAATTTTATTTTTTTGTTTTAAAATATCGTTGTTTTTATATCTTTGATATATTTTTTGACCTAACGTAGAATAGTTATAACGATTTAATTTATTATTTATTATTTATTATTATGATTATGGATGGTTTATTGAACACATTACAATAGCTATATACAGCTAAATTATTACGTCATTATAAAATTGTGAATACATATATAGTAGGATTGTAGTTAATTTTCCATGCAAAATTACAATATTACTTAATACAAGTTCGCAAAAAATTACTTTTCAAAATTGAATGCCGCCATCTTTTTCATTCAGGCGAATATGAATATAGTGTTCTAATCTAATATTAACTATTTCATGGGTATTTCCAACAGTTCGTCCACAGTCGCATAGCATGCTTTGATAATCAATGTTCGGGATATCTACGCTTATACCACCCGTCCACATGATGATATGACGCACTGCATTTAGATTTGCCCGCAGTCCCAGTTTTCAGACATTCCAGTCTCATGCCTGGCTTGCAACCGTCGTTCCTACACAGGTTAGGATTATCGCTACAATCAATATACAAATATTGGCAAGAATCATAATGACTAGTTCCTCTTTTCACTGCCTGAAATGCAGAAAACAACACAATTAGACACCCTTCACACCATAGAGACTATAAGATCTACGAATCTCAAATGACTTCGTCAACGACCCCATGCAGCTAATAGCGAGAAATTAAAATACTTTAAACATCAGGGGCCGGTTGTTCTAAAAGCGTTCAGCTTAAACGGTGGATAAGCCAAAGTTTAAAAATACTCTCATACATCTTGTGAATGACGGAACCTGTATCTTATGCATTAAATATGTGCTTCGATTGAAAATTAAACTATTTACATCGAAATAGTTGAGCTCAATTGTTCAATAAATAGATCATTTTGTTTTCAATTTTGAACTTATCCACCGTTTAAGATTAACGCCTTTCGAACAACCGCCACCAGACGATTTGATGAAACATGAAGCAATTCGATCTCCGAACTCGATCTCTTGTAGCACGAAATTCTGGTAATATTTCGACTTTATTCCGAAGTTCGACGAATTTCAAAAGCCGACAGGTTTAGAAAACTCCGTGTCAACAGCACCGTTAGAGTCCATTTACGGTATTTAATTGTACCCATAAAAATTTTGGCATGTCAACAGTTAACACCTTCGTCACCATACTTACCCGTTCGGATAGTAATTTGGACGACTACTGTTACTTACACAGCCACAGGTTAAGATCCATGCAAGTGGCATCTTCACCTGACCACCCCTTTATTAAGGACTGACATGATCACACCAATTGCTGGAATTTTGACCGAATTACGGAGAACGAGGCATAAAGCAAAAGAACCAACTCTTTCTTACAACACGGAAAAGAAAAAATAAATGTTCTCGTAACGCGTTCGCTTTGCAACAACGATAACTAATACCAAGCCTTCACCCCCCCCCCCCCTCATGTTTCATAGCCCCTCAGTCACGTGGTGGGATGACGTATCGATGCATGGTTAACTAGCTGTTAACTTTGGTTATTGCAAACTCATGCAATGCATCGACTATTATTTCTGCGTGCTGAAGTACCTACCTCGTTTTCGTAGCGCAAGAAGTCCCTTCTTAAAGTCTTACTCCACGATTTTGCTGCACATGCGTGGAAAATGATAATCAAGACGATGAATGCAAGAAAACCTCTGCTTGCCATTTTGTGAGAATATCTAAAACAAGTCCAAAATTCGTATATTCCTTATTCTTTTTCAGTAGCGTTATGAAAGTACGAAGTAAAAATATTATAAATACAGAACACCGCCTGGAATTATTGGAGGGGGCGAATTATAGAACAAAGGCCAGCCGGAATAAATACGTCTTCTTCTCTCCGACTTTGTTAACCTCCCCCGCTGAATTTGGTCAAAGTGATACAACGACTCTTGATTGAATTATCGGGAGGAGTGCATGTCGCCCTCTCCGGCCCCTTCTCCCCCCCCCTCTGCCGCGGCGCCACTAAATTGTCAAATTATCAGTGTGGTTTGGCATTATTAATTTTACGAGGATATATATCCTTGCTTGTTCATGACCGTCGAAACCGGGGAGGCTAGTGGGCTGCCCTCTCCAGTCCCCCCCCCCGATAATTTTTACACACTGTGGATTTTTACACCGTGCTAATTTGTGTCACTGAAGGTTACGAATATGAGATAAAAGGGGGGGGGGGTGTGCCGTAAGCTGTGATCATGCCCTTTTTCCAAAATGGGCGCAATCCCCCCCCCCTAATCCAAACATCGTTTCGACGGGCCTGTTATTAAATCCACTACCTATACAAACAATATTTCTAATGAGTTTTTTTACATTATGCCGGACGTCGCTATGCCCATGTTTATATCGTACAAATTATATACAGGCATGGAACAGCTAACTCAGCTTAAGTCAGTTATTAGTGTTTTTGAGAATTTTCCAGACTGTCGGGAAAAGGAGTATAGAGTTTCGCCGAACTACTACAAACAAACAGAGTAATAACTCTGAGACAGGCTCAGCCATGCAGTTGTCCAGTCTATAGAAATGTGTAATGCGAAATCTCGACATTTTCAAAACTTTTGAATCAATGACCGGTGAATGGTCGACCAATCGTAGCAAAGATATTTAATTGGGCCGAATTTGAATAATTTTTCAAACGCATTTTGTGGCTCAATATTCATTCGGCTGTATCCGAGTCAAGATGTCCGTTATCGGTCGTACAGTAGATGATATAGCGAAAGTCATTAAATTAATATAATATATTTTAATAATTAATATATAGCTAATATAGCAAAAGTCATTAAATTACACCATTCTCAGTTTTGTATTGATATTGCATTCTGTTACAGTGATATTGTTTCAAATATCGCTGATGAGCTACACGCCGCTGTCTTTAAAAATTCGATTCCTACCACTGCATGGACCCTGCATTGAATTGCTTAATATGCCCTCTTTGTTTTTTTTTACTCATACTAGATCTATAATTTTCTCTAATTCATTTGGGCTTTTTCATGCGGCTACTGATTTATCTACCAGCATATTTTTGTTCAGCGTTACCATTACATAGATACAAAGCTCGCCGCAGCATTCCTTCGGCGCCAAGGAATGGAGTATAAAGTACAGAAGCAAGCCGACTTCGAATACTTAACCAATTAACGCGATCTCGCCGTTATTTCAAAACCGTTTCCTATCTAACGGCGTTGTCATGCTAGAATTTTAAATCTGAAATTACCCCTTGCGCGTGTCTGTTGCCATTTGTTATGGCAACAAGAATATTTTACGCCGATTTACCCCTACATATGAATACTGATTTTCCCCAACCAGTGTATGCCGAAATTACCTGCATATGAACGGTCTCATATAGTTGTTTGCAACTTTTTTGAAACTGATTAAAGGTAGTTCTAAATTTTGCATGAAATTGGTATCTTTTGATAACTGTTATGAAAACATATATGAACAACTCATTTAGGGTATTGTCCTTAAAGTTCTACCACAAAAAGTCGAAGCGGGCAAAGGGTTTGTTTAATCTAGCTATAGACATAAAGTCAGTCGATAGTCGTTAGTCGATAAAGTCAAAGTAACCGTTATTCCTCGATTTAAGTAACGAATAGTGTCAAGTATTAAGGTAAATAACGATAAAAAAACGGGTGTATTATATATAGCTACTTACAATTATCCCGGCTCAGTTTTTCTACGTCTGACTTGAAGCGTAGTCACCTTGTGTGTGCTGGAAGCTTAGCGAGTAATCTCTGTTTGAAATTAAACCGTTGGTGGCTACAGTTGAAAGCCTTCCTCCAACGCATGATAATTAAAATTTTGAAAGGCAATTATCCGTGCTCGGATAGGCATGGTTAACAAACCAGGCCGAAACGCAACAACGTATCGATTCGGAACAAAGACTCACTTTGAGATCAAAACAATTACATAAGCTATAAATATAAATTAGAGGTTGACAGTTGCTCTGCTATTCGGGGCATGAATTTGTATTTCGGACTATTGTCGTACGACGTAGCTAAATGATTGACTCGTTGTTATAAAATTGGAATTAAGGGACTCGACTTTAAAGCGACATTCCAAAAAAGTGTTGCATATTAAAAGTGAGAAATTGCCAAACATAAGTAAATAAAACGAGTAGTTTTCAATCATTGTTGACAAAGGATTTTTTTGTTGTTCTGTGTTGATGGTTAGCCGCCATGCAGGAATGTTTAATTATCTCAACTTTAGAGACATTCATACTGTGGATTATCCTGACATATATTCTCGAACAAATTTGCATGAAACATCAAACATGCATATACCGCAATTATGCCCATCACCAGGTAAACACATGGTATATATAGACATTCTTGTTTCTTTAACAAAATTGTAACAATGATTCTTCGAGATCTAGCTGTTAACTCTTATACCTCAATTTCACTTCACACTCCGTGGTTAACTCTTATACCTCAATTTAACTTCACACTCCGTGCTATCTTAAATGACATTGCAAGTAGCCGACAGGCCGTTGTAAATGATTCGGTGTTGACAATTTATCCTGTTAAATTCAGGTGGCGCCGATGTTTCGAAATATTTTCAGTTAACACCCTATACCACTATATACTAGAGACGCTATAATCGTTTCCACAAGTTGTTAATGGTCGAGTTTGTTTTAGATCCATGCACATATTTGGGTATTTTCGCAAAGTCTATTAGTTTTTTTATAGTACAGAAACTATCCTTACCAGAAAGTCGGTGACCTATGCTATATTTCAAAGCACTATAAAATCCGATGAGGTAAATTTAGACATTCACGTAAACGTACAAATATTTTTTAACCGCCAACGGTCAAGAATAATTAACTTGTTTGGTATATATTACTATATATGCTCGGTTTAGAGGGTTCGTTATATCAAAGAGACTTCTTTGTCCTGGCGACAATTCCAACAGACATGCACTTAAGCCATTGAACGTCTTACAAGGGCCACTTAGACCAAAAGCAAAGCAAACAATTGATCGATCGTTAAATTTCGAAATTTTGAAAAAAAATGCAGAGGGATATTTTACACACGTTTACCAAGGAACCCCATCAACTGCTGAAGACAAACAGCCTGTGTGCCCTGTCCGAAGATTATTTTCTTTCGCTGGCTGTTTTTCATGTTCTGAGTTACAGTCGATATATATTTGTGAATCCTTGTGAACTTACAAGATGTTTGAATGCAACAAAATTCTGAAAAAAACCCATTCTCAGCAACGACAATTCGCTTTAATATTATGGTCTTCAAAACTGATGCACATCACCTAAGGTGTTATAAGTATATCTCCTCATTAATATGTTGCACATTGTGTACGAATTTTTGCATGAAAGACGTTTTCGTACAATTTATCGGGTGCCTCAAGTTTCTTAGTTGTTCTTTGCAGAGTAACAGTAAAATATATGAGGGCATAACATAGTCACCACACTTAACAACGAATATGTTGAAAAGTTGTATAATCAAGGACCCCCGGTGTGTGTTGATATGAGACGGCAATTTTTCCCTCAGTTTTTCATTGTGTTCAAAACCTGATGCTGTTTTACTCCCGCTGGTTAAAATGAATGTGGTCAGTTAATATTTTATTGGCCTTTTAATTATGGCGTCCGATTAGTAATCAATTCCGGCCTCTCTATGAAGACAAGATCATGTGCTGGACGCAAAGTCGCAGGTCTCTTTTACCAAGAAGTAAACAAAAAAGTGGGAGGAACCGTGTTATGCGTTGCACAATTTGCTCGTTGCTGTGGTTACTGAGGCAAAACTGAGTAAAACGTAGCATAACATAGCAAATTGTTGGATCCAATTCACTTCTGACGTACTGAAATAAAGTCAGTTATTGACTTATTGTTAAAGCAGTACTGCATTGGCTTCAGTGGATTTGCTGCTCATATACATTACAAGACAACAAACTATAAAACATCCATCAGAAGTGAATTGGATCCAACAAAATTGGAGCGTGTGAACAGACCTTTAGGCTTATAACTTAGTGTTGCTAGTATATTTGCTGATTTGCACACAAAAAAGCTAGCCAGCATTTCCAATCTAATACTGAATTGATGTATATTCTAAGGTACATTGATAACCAATTCGTGCAGAGGTAAACAAGCTTTGTAATGTGATAAAAGGCATCTGATGCAATATTTATCATTTGTGATACTTTATACATAAATTGCACGCACATCATTTATATAGGTATGGATAGAGTACACGTGTATTAAAATATGATAGCACAATTTTGCTGCATAGAATTAATCTCAAGTTGTTGAATCGGCGGTACACTGTTGTAAGAAGGGCAAACAGAGCTTTTCAAAAACGATCTTACAGTAACATTACAAGCGTTTTTTGGAGTGATAAGATATCCTTAGAGTTGTCCCTGATATCAATTTAGTTCTGACGCAATTCCAAACTTTGAAACGTTGGTGTATGTCTTCATCAATCATCATCTCATGAGGATGTCATTTTAACAATGACCCGGCTTTGGCCAAAGACTTCTTTTTGTCATCGCAACAAAAAAATTCCTGGAATGAACTTAATAAAACTGTCAAGTTTAGTTGCGAAATAGGTTTTTTACGAGACTGAATAACCCAGTCGAATCATCGGTCCACCGAACTAATTTTTGAACTAATTTTTATTATGTCGGTTTGTTGTATATCTTCCAAACCAACTTTATCAATTCATCTTCTAAACTTGTACCATATACCAGTCCATACCATGTTTTGATATCACCGAGCCTAAACTATTTTTTTTTGTGTTTGTTTTGACACCTTCCAAACTGAACTTTATACCCTTGGCCATACTTTATGTCCATTGATTCAGATAGGTAATTTAGCTAAAAATGGCCGCTATAGCCTATAAGAATAGCGTATTTTTTAATATAGTCTTTTATATAATCTTATTGTGTTTATTTTCTCGTTTCTTCTCGGCTCGTCAGTATAAACTCCCCCCATGTCGACAAGTATGTGAATTGGGTGTCAATATTTAACTACAAAACTTACCACTATCATCAATCTGAGATTAAACAAACCATGAAAGGCCTTTGTTAATAATTAATTAAAAATGATACCATCAAAAAGCATTGCCGACCGAAAAACCGAACGTTGCATGTATACAGGCTTTATTGTAGTTCACATGGCTAAGTAATTCATGAAACTCGTTTATATACACACTACGTGACATAAAGGAACCGAATGTAGCCCAGAAAATTCTGCCTGATTACAAAACATGGGGAGAATGTTTTGATTCAAGTTGTTTTTGTAGCGACGTTGGTGCCTCGTACATGCGGGCGCTTTGTGATGATAACCGAAGCAGACAGGTCTTTTTGACTTAACAGTAGTGGGCAACGCTGATCTTAATAGTACACTTGGATAAAGCAAATATATTTCATTGAACTGTCTGTAGCAACAAAATTAAATTGATGAACTTCCGGAGACCCAAAACAGGGAAAAAAACTATACTTTGAACAACTGCAAACTTACTGAAGTAACTCACTAAGTATTTATGTGATGCTTTACAGTCAAAATACAAAAAGTGACCCACTTCCGCTTCTGTAGTCTGTAGCGATTTCCTGTAATATCGGTGAATTCACTGTCAATCACAGAAGCACTTTCACATCTACGATCACAGAGCGGCGGTCATTTTAAGAAAGGGAATAAAGCCGGTATTATTCACGTTTTTAAAAACTAACGCACGCAATAAAACAGCACAGAATTACAATATAATGAACATTCACTATCGTAAAAAGAGCTGCAGACTTACTGTACTTAGACTTACTAGGAAAGATGTAACAAAGGCGTTAAAAATTTGACCAAATATTGGATTTATCAATAATTTCTTTACCAACAGCCTTTTGAAAAAAAAACTTTATTGAAGAATCTTGCAATATAATATATAAAACTGGAAACTGGAAAACATTAATTTTCAAAGTATGGAAATGTTTGCAATTTAAATTCGGTTGGAAAGTCATCTAGAGTTGCGTACATCAAATGCGTACATCACTTCACCCCCCCCCCCTCGGGGTGTGTTTCTGCTTAATCTACACTCTTCATTAATTCTCTTGAGCAGTATGATATGACCATATGTGAACGTGAGGAATTGTTTCTATACGAATTGTTTAAATAGTTTATTTTTTTTTTTATAATATAGCAGTAAGAATAGTGCAAAATGTTTGTGCTTCAAAGCAAGTCACCACCTCAAATTTTCAAATATAAGGTATAATAATGCACAACAAAATCTGCCCAATATATTGCTGCAATTTTATTTTCTGAACAGTTTTCTTTTGTGTTTTGTATTAGGAACCATTCCTTTTTGTTTAAGTCTTCTGTAAGCTTCTCGTATGTGCTTGGGCTGTATAGGAACTGGATCATTGCACTGCTCTGCCACATCACATGCTATATAAGAGGTAAATAATTAACCATCAGTCAGATTTGCATTACCAGTAAAACTATTTGGCACTAACAGAATAATATGAATACTGGCGGATAAGTACTTAGCAGCAATGAGCCATTACTCATTTTGAAAAGCACTGTAGTTTATTCGACTGATGCTAATACCTTCTTCACATATTTCTCCAACGTAAACTTTAGCAATGCCTGCCATTGCGATGACAACATTTGGTGGAACTGAGGTACCTCCTGTGACACTTTGCATCAGCTATATAAAATATCATAAGATGTTTAGGTATTGACACCTTGGGAGTATATATACATACATATATTATAGTTAGTACATATATATATATATATTATATAATATATATATATATATATATATATATATATCTGTATATATTTATATATATTATATATATTCACCTTTTTAACTGATGCCTTTGGAAATGCAGACCGACGATACATTTCATAGCGATTGAGTTGGTCTTCTGTAAATGACGATACCAGTACCCTGGATGCAGTAAACAAAATGTTTGGCAAGATAGTTTTTTATTGGGGGGCGCAGAGGCAGCACTATTATAAATAGCTTTGGTTGAATTCAATATAGTAAAATGAAGATAACAAGTTTAGTTCTTTTTAGGGGGGGGGGAAGTGCACCTGTTGCCCCCTCTGTATACGACCCGGTCTGTTTATACTAGACAGAATAAACGAGTTTACAGGGTGTCTGGGGATGGTTTTTATAAACTATAAACTGGTAGTAAAACTGACAGCTTGATAAATTGATTTGAGGCGATTTTCCATCATTCAAACGTACTGCATTTTTTGTCTCTCGACCTCTTCTTCTTCTTTCAAAGTTTTATCAGATGTTGCTTTATCTCCGGTCGAGCTTTCGGCCGTACTAGGGCCGGCTGTGGTCGCTGTTGTCGGCCCCGACGAGGCAGTGTTTGAAGTAGTCGCTGGTGTAAGCAAATGTCTTAAAGGCATTACTTGTTGGGACGACATGATTTGGCACAATACGAAGCACAGAATGAGCTTCCGTGTGTCTTCGAGTCGGTATTGTTTGAACAAATACTGCGGGTGAAGTTTAAAAACAAGTTACGGTATAAAATGGTTGAAAATATCGAATAAACAAAAATCAAAGCGCCGAGCAGCCATTATGAATCCACGCGAGTCGCGAGGAGACATCTCGTGGGGTACGAAATTTCCATTCCCGTCATTTCCCGAAATTGAAAGGGCCAATTTTTGAAATGGATTGAGGACATTTTTAATTTCGAGGCTTTAAAGTTTTAAACCTTTTTTTGCCGCGCTGAAAGTCCATCCCTAAAATTTATTTAGACTGTATATTAGCAATATTAGCTGAGACGATCCCACGGGCTAATAACTGTAGTAAGAATATGAATTCAGAAATTTTTAAAAAGAATTCTGGGGTGGTTAAATTTTTACCACTTAGGTATATAAAAATTCCCTGATGTTTTGGGCTAAAACTGAAGTAAGGCAACAAAGCAACTTTATACATGGCGGTTTTTCGTGCTGAAGAAGATATGGTCCGAAGAGGCCATGGTAATTACCACTCATCACCATTATCAGATATTTAAAAACCAAGGTACCTCTTTTGCGTTTATCCACGGAGCACGGTAGTTTTCAGAACTCTTGATTTTCCGATTTATTTATTAAGTGGAAGTTTTCGAGGGAAGGTTTAAATGTGCAAAGAAATTTCTGGCCTGTGGGGTGTCAAGACTTAAGAGAAGAAATTGGCGTGAAAAAAAAGATTTTTCGACGTACTTATTGCACTTTCTTTGTTATGTTAAGCAGAAAATTGGCAGACTCGCGAGGTGCGCCTACTATCTTTAATTATCCACACATATGTTCGGTGCAGGTGGTGATCGTGCACCAATCAATGAAATTAACAAAATTTTAAATGTTCTTTTATCACTTCATTTCCTAATGAAATCAACATGTTTAGCTTTCATTAAATGCAGTTAGTAAAAAAGATTACTTTAAGTTTATTAAATATACTTAAACGCTACTGCAAAACGATAAAAACTAAAATTAAGTATTAAGAAAACACGCGCAGTCGCAGTGAATTTGTAATAACCCCACAATCACCACATAGAGTAATGTCATATATAGTAAGCCTTTGATATTTGGATGAATCTTTGCGATCTTAAATGTTGTGTTGTTCATGTGTAGCTCATGAGCATTAGCGATGGTGGAGTTAAAGAGGACTAAAGGAGAAAAAAAAGAAGTTGATTGAATTATTGGGTGAAAGGGTTGAAAGAAAGATTTAAGGGTGCCAAAAGATGTATGTATTTCATGAGCTGTCGTCATGGTGTTGTGGTTAAGACAAGTGAGTGGTAAATTTACGGACGCTGGTTCTGGCCTGTGGGGTGTCAGGAGAAAAAATTGGCCTGAAACAAAAAAAGATTTTTCGACGTACTTATTGCACTTTCTTTGTTATGCTAATTAGAAATCTGCAGATTCGCGAGGTGCGCGTACTATCTTTAATCATCCACACATATATTCGGTGCAGGTGGTGATCGTGCACTATTCGATGAAATTAACAAAATTTTGAATGTTCTTTAACCACTTCATTTCCTAATGAAATCAACATGTTTAGCTTTCATTAAATGCAGTTAGTTAAAAAGGTTACTTTAAGTTTATTAAATATACTTAAACGCTACTGCAAAACGATAAAAACTAAAATTAAGTATTAAGAAACTACGCACAGTCGCAGTGAATGTGTAATAACCCCACAATCACCACATAGAGTAATGTCATATATAGTAAGCCTTTGATGATTGCAGTCATATCCTTGCGGTCTTGGATGTTGTGTTGTTCATGTGTAGCTCATGAGCATACTCAGCATAGGCGATGGTGGAGTTAAAGAGGACTAGAGGAGAAAAAAAAGAAGGTGATTGAACTATTGAGTGAAAGGGTTGGAAGAAAGGTTTAAGTGTGCCAAAAGATGTATGGATTTCATGAGCCGTCGTGATCGTGATATGATAAGTCCATAGAAGCGGTTAATCCACGGACGCTGGTTCTGGTCTGTGGGGTGTCAAAAGAATTCAATTCGAAGAAATTGGC
Organism: Dendronephthya gigantea; assembly: GCF_004324835.1. NCBI lineage: Eukaryota > Metazoa > Cnidaria > Anthozoa > Malacalcyonacea > Nephtheidae > Dendronephthya > Dendronephthya gigantea. The sequence continues at coordinate 1,179,593 of NW_021163039.1, read as the reverse complement.
GTGAAAAAAAAATTGATTTTTCGACGTACTTATTGCACTTGCTTTGTTATGCTAATTAGCAGCCTGTTTAACTTTCATTAAATGCAGTTAGTGAGAGAGGTTACTTTACGTTTATTAAATATACTTAAACACTATTGCAAAACGATAAAAACTAAAATTAAGTATTAAAAAACCACGCGCAGTCGCAGTGAATGTGTACTAACCCCACAATCACTGCGTAGAGTAATGTCATATATAGTAAGCCTTTCATTCTTGAAGTCATTTTTTTGCAATCTTAAAAGTTGTGTTGTTCATGTGTAGCTCATGAGCATTGGAGATGGTAGAGTTTAAGAGAGGAAAAAAAAAAGTTGATTGAAATATTGGGTGGAAGTGCCGGAAGATAGGTTTAAGTGTGCCAAAAGATGTATGGATTTCATGCGCCGTCGTGATCGTGATATGGTTAAGACAAGTGACTGATAAGTCCATACTCGGTGGTTCCAGCCTGTGAAGTGTCAAGAGAAGAAGTGGCGTGAAAAAAAGTATTTTACGATGTACTTAAGTATTTTCGATTTACGGGAAGAAAAGTTTAAGTATGCCAAAAAATGTAAATATTTATAGAGCAGTCATGATCCTGTAGTGGTTAACGTTGGTGTAGCGGTTAAGTGACTGGTAAGTTCGCAGGTGGTGGCTCCAAACCATGGTTTGCAGCTTTGGTTATGATGTCAAATATTTGGACATGCATAACCATGCTGTTTAAATGATCTAATTCTGGTCCTATGTTAAGTTGCAAGCATTTTTCGTGCCAATATATAACATTAAAGAATATAACTATGCTTTGCTTATGAATGTCAATTATTTTGATATGGATAACCACGCTGTTTTAATGCTTTAATACTTGTCCTATCAGTCTTAGTCTAGTGGTGAAGGCAACGGTCTCGTAACTTTTAGGTCGGTGACTCGAATGAGACGAATATATTTTCATTATGACTTAGAAAAGGGATTTAGGTAAAAATAAATAAATGTAGCCTTTAACAACATAGCGCTGATGCTTTAGTAGCTAATCCTTGAAAAACTTTCTTTTTTATGCCAATTAGAAATTTGCAGACATGCGTTGTGCATGTGCTATCTTTAATTATCTACGTTTGTGATGTGTGCACGTGGTTATTCCCCCACTATATGCACAATTGCATTAAATCAACCAAATTTTAAATGTTCTGTATTCACTTCATTTCTTAACTAACCAACCTGTTTTTAGCTTTTAGTGAATGCAGTGAGTGAAAAAGGACACTTTACGGTTATTAAACATACTTAAACGCTATTGGAAAACGATAAAAAGTCAAATTTAGTATAAAGAAACCCCGCGCAGTCGCAGTGAACGAATAATAATCCTAAAATCATCACATAGAGCAATGTCATATATACTAAGCCTTCGGCTTTTGAAGTCGCATCCACTGCGTTCCACATGCCATTCTATCGGTTCTCTCTCTCTTGTCCTATTTCGAGGAAAGAGGCTCCTCCTGCAAGTTTGACTATGGCGCCGTGGTTGTTAGCTTTTCGCATATCGGAAGAATAAAATTTGGAAATGTTTTTCACTATGAACTTGAAAAAAACGTTTAGAGGAAACGTCACAATATTTTTTATGTTAACGGAGCTTAAGAGAAGTAGAGTTATTTAACATCTGTTGCCTGATATTGGAGTACAATTTCAGCTTTGAAATTAGTTGCGAATGTTGAAACATTCTAATGAATCTCCCAAATGAAATACAATTTTCCTGAAATTCTAATTTGTGAACTGTGAAATCAGACTTGACTTCATTGACCGTAAGCAAATCGCACCGTGACCATTAGCTTCACCTGGGCCACATATAACTACCTTATGGTAATATACTACTTAAGCTTCTTTGCTCAAGGTATTCCATACCTGTGATATTTTAGCGTCAACAAAAATGGTTGATATTAGGTTAATCTACGAATATAAGTTACAGCCAAGTTACAGCTACCATAGCCGTTTTTCATTATGAACTTCGTAAAAAATAAAGTAAATTTAAAAACCACAGCCGTTCAGCACAAGATCGTGTAGTCTAGTGGTGAAGACAATGGTTTCCCAAGTGGTAAATCGGTGGTTCGAATCCTGCCATAACCATTTTTCATTATGAACTTCGTGAAAAGGATAAAGTAATTTAAATAACCATGGCCGTTCAGAACAAGATCATGTAGTCTAGTGGTGAAGACAATGGTCTCCCAAGTGGTAAACCGGTGGTTCGAATCCTACCATAACCGTTTTTCATTATGAACTTCGTGAAAAGGATAAATAAATTAAATAACCATAGCCTTTCAGCAAAAGATCTTGTAGCCTAGTGGTCAAGATGTCGGTCTCATGTGTCGATTGTCGAAGGTACGAATCTCGTTTTAGATGGAAATTTTAGTCATTAATATTACATGGTAAGGTTATGGAGAATAAGTTGTTGTAGGCTTCCAACAATCACCAGTTAGCGTTGTGGTAAAGTCGTGGACTATCAAGTACAAGATCGGGGTACCAAGAACGGTATGGTACGTTCCTCATGGCGGTGGAAAGAAAGAAAAAAAAAGAAAAAAAATGGTAGGAATGTTGCTCGGGGTAGGTTTGTATTCGATTAATCTTTGCGAATCAAAGTTAATCTTTAGGGAAATCAGGGGATAGATAGGGTGAATGAGGGGTATATGAGTACAAAAAGACTTAGTAATTGGGCGGCCCCGGGGCAAGGGGGCTCGGCTCCCGGAGCAAGGGGGAGGGTATAGGTGAGAAAACAGTATATAAAATGTTTAAGTCTTTTTGTACTCATTTAAACCTCTTTACCCCTATTTATCCTCCTATTTACTCCTATCTATCCCTACTTTTTCCTATCCTCACATATCCCCAACTATCCCCTAACACAATTAAATGTTTGAAGAAAGCTTGCTTTGAAAGTCAGGAAAGCCGGGGGAAAGAGAACCCCCCTCAGTCTACTCCTCGCCCAAGGCGAGGGCATATTCGCCCTCTCGCACTACTCCTCTCACACTCACAAATTCTCACTTTATTACCTTGTTGTTCTTTTTCGGTTTATCCAGGGCTTGAACCATCGACTGTATACTTCGCAGATCACCGTCTTCACCACAACACCACCAGTTCTTGCGGTGAAAGCTTATAGTTTTTTATTTCACTTAATCCTTGTTTGGAAGGATCTTTGACGAAATTTAATACCTTTTGGTAGGATCTCGAATGAAAGAACAATTTAAATGAGTTCACTTTAATTAATTTTCATGATTTATTTTCTCAAATTTCACACACTGTATCTTTACTATCTTATTCGTAGCTTGTAATTTTATATTAGCCATTTGTGTTGTCGCTAAACTGATCACATACAAGTATGCGGCGCCTTAAAGCACCATCTTTCCATAAGTTGGTTATATCCGACCCAAGTGAAGCTAATGGTTACGGTGCGATTGTTTTGTATTTTTAATGAAGTGAAGTCTAAGTAAAGTACAAGAATTAACAATGTATTTCAAAATAGGTTTACAACAAAGCCGTAAAAACCCGTCTGAATGTGAATTGCATGGTATGGAAAATCTATACGTATGATGGGTTGGGTAATGCGTTATCTTTAGGATAATAATTGTGTTTATTTTCATTAGTTTTGTTCCGTCCTTGACCGCGCTGGTATTTCTGAAACTCGTCTGATTTATCCCTCTAAATGCGAGTTTAAGACGGGAAAATTCGGACGAGAAACCCGTGTGTGATTCACACGCATACATCAGACGAGTCCCCCGCCTTCGATAAGTTTCCTATCTCTAATATGAATCCGGCTAAAAGTATAGTCATCAAGCAACAAACATTACATCTGAAATGGCATCTGAAATTGCAAATATCCAGTTAAACAGACATTGACTATTTATTTCAAGACTTTGTTGTATAAATAGTCGAAACACAAGCTTGTGTTGCTAGCAGGTTTGTCGAATATAAAATACGCTAATCTAATATTTGAACCTTTGTACAAAAGAGATCAACGTCTTAACAACTGCTTGACGACCACATCGTTTGTCGATAAGCTATTGTTCTCTATTTGACTTAATCGTTTCTTCGAAGGACTTTTAAATGAATAATTATGAATCGTTGCCGTAATATTGTTGAACCGCTGTTTGTTTGTTTGTTAACTGCGGAAATTGCGCTTTTGAACTGAACATCTTTTTTTGAACTGAACAGGAACATTAAAAAGAACTCCTTTAAATTGTTATTTCATTTGAGATCCTACCCATAAGGTATTCGGTAATATAAGAAAGTACAGCTTTTCATCTCAAGATCGTGCGGTCTGCTGGTAAAAGCAGTACTCTCCGAGTTTAAAGGCGGAGGTTCGAGTCCCCGATGGGAACGTTTTTTTTCTTCTATTTCATCAAAGATCCTTCCAAAAAGGATTAAGTAAAATAAAAAACTGTGGGCTTTCACCACAAAGCTGGTGGTGTTGTGGTGAAGACGGTGATCTGCGAAGTATACAGTCAATGGTTCAAGCCCTGGATAAACCGAAAAAGAACAACAAGGTAATAAAGTGAGAATTTGTGAGTGTGAGAGGAGTAGTGCGAGAGGGCGAATATGCCCTCGCCTTGGGCGAGGAGTAGACTGAGGGGGGTTCTCTTTCCCCCGGCTTTCCTGACTTTCAAAGCAAGCTTTCTTCAAACATTTAATTGTGTTAGGGGATAGTTGGGGGTATGTGAGGATAGGAAAAAGTAGGGATAGATAGGAGTAAATAGGAGGATAAATAGGGGTAAAGAGGTATAAATGAGTACAAAAAGACTTAAACATTTTATATACTGTTTTCTCACCTATACCCTCCCCCTTGCCCCGGGAGCCGAGCCCCCTTGCCCTTAAGCCGCCCAATTACTAAGTCTTTTTGTACTCATATACCCCTCATTCACCCTATCTATCCCCTGATTTCCCTAAAGATTAACTTTTATTTGCAAAGATTAATCGAATACAAACCTCAGCCGAGCAACATTCCTTCCATTTTGTTTTTTTTCTTTTTTTTTCTTTCTTTCCACCGCCATGAGGAACGTACCATGCTGTTCTTGATACCACGATGTTGTACTTGATAGTCCACAACTTTACCACAAGGCTAACTGGTGATTGTTGGACGCCTACACCAATTTATTCACCATAACCTTACCACGTTTTATAAATAACGAAAATCTTCATCTAAAACGAGATTCGAACCTTTGGCTCGCAACACATGAGACTAACATCTTGACCACAGCACTACAAGAGCTTGTGCTGAACGGCTGTAGTTATTTATTTACTTTATCCTGCATGTTCACGAAATTCATAATGAAAAATGGTTATGGTAGGATTCGAACCGTCGATTTAACACTTGGGAGACCATTGTCTTCGCCACAACACTACAAGATCTTGTGCTGAACGGCTGTGGTTATTTAATTTACTTTATCCTTTTCACGAAGTCAATATTTTAAAAAATGGTTTATGGTAGGATTCGAACCGTCGATTTACCACTTGGGAGACCATTGTCTTCGCCACAACACTTTAATGACTTGTGCTGAACGGCTGTTGTTATTTAATTTACTGTATCTTTTCACGAAGTCAATGTTTTGAAAAATGGTTAACGTAGGATTCGAACCATTGATTCACCACTTAGGAGACCATTGTCTTCGCCACAACACTACAAGATCTTGTGCCGAAGTGCTGTGGTGATTTATTCACGACTTGAACCATCGACTGTATACATGCCAGATCACCGTCCACCAGGATCTCAAATGAAATAACAATTTTCATGAGTTCACTTTAATGTTCATGATTTATTTGCTCGTCTAAAACGCACACAACTGTATCTTATTCGTAGCTTGTAACTTAATATTACTTGGTTAGGCATTTGTGCTGTCGGTGCCTTAAACCACTAGGCTTCCAATAAGTCAGTTATATACGGCCAAAGTGAACCTAATGGTTACGGTGCGATTTTTTTGTATTTCTAATATTTGAACCTTTGTATTTGAACCAACGTCTTAACTGCTGCTTGACGACCACGTATGATGGGTCGGTGAATCGACAAACGATGATGAATTTATCCATATCTCCATTCATATTCGGAATGGTGTTTACCTCAACTTTCCCGTCTAAGATGAGTTTTCCGTCTCTAATATGAATTCGGCTATTCTTAATTCTTGTACTTTTTTCTTTTAAACCTATTTCGAAATGCATTGTTAACCCTTCATTAAAAAAACAAAAAAATCGCACCGTAACCATTAGGTTCACTTTGGCCGCATATAAATGACTTATTGGCAGCTTACTGGTTTAAGGCACCACATAAATGTACGTGATATTTTACCGACAGCACAAATGGCTAATAAAGCAATATTAAGTTACAAGCTACGAATAAGATACAGTTGTGTGAATTTTAGACGAGCAAATAAATCATGAACATTAAAGTGAACTCATGAAAATTGTTATTTTAATTGAGATCCTGGTGAACGGTGATCTGGCATGTTTACAGTCGATGGTTCAGGTCGTGAATAAATCACCACAGCACTTCGGCACAAGATCTTGTAGTGTTGTGGCGAAGACAATGGTCTCTTAAGTGGTGAATCATTGGTTCGAATCCTACGTTAACCATTTTTTTAAAATATTGACTTCGTGAAAAGATACAGTAAATTAAATAACTACAGCCGTTCAGCACAAGTCATTAAAGTGTTGTGGCGAAGACAATGGTCTCCCAAGTGGTAAATCAACGGTTCGAATCCTACCATAACCATTTTTTTAAAATATTGACTTCGTGAAAAGATACAGTAAATTAAATAACTACAGCCGTTCAGCACAAGTCATTAAAGTGTTGTGGCGAAGACAATGGTCTCCCAAGTGGTAAATCGACGGTTCGAATCCTACCATAACCATTTTTTAAAATATTGACTTCGTGAAAAGGATAAAGTAAATTAAATAACCACAGCCGTTCAGCACAAGATCTTGTAGTGTTGTGGCGAAGACATTGGTCTCTCAAGTGTTAGATCGACGGTTCGAATCCTACCATAACCATTTTTCATTATGAATTTCGTGAACAGGATAAAGTAAATTAAATAACTACAGCCGTTCAGCACAAGATCTTGTAGTGTTGTGGCGTAGACAATGGTCTCTCAAGTGTTAAATCAATGGTTCGAATCCTACCATAACCATTTTTCATTATGAATTTCGTGAACAGGATAAAGTAAATAAATACCTACAGCCGTTCAGCACAAGCTCTTGTAGTGCTGTGGTCAAGATGTTAGTCTCATGTGTTGAGAGCCAAAGGTTCGAATCTCGTTTTAGATGAAGATTTTCGTTATTTATAAAACGTGGTAAGGTTATGGTGAATAAATTGGTGTAGGCTTCCAACAATCACCAGTTAGCCTTGTGGTAAAGTTGTGGACTATCAAGTACAAGATCGTGGTATCAAGAACAGCATGGTACGTTCCTCATGGCGGTGGAAAGAAAGAAAAAAAAAAAAAAAAAAAAAAATGGAAGGAATGTTGCTCGGCTGAGGTTTGTATTCGATTAATCTTTGCAAATAAAAGTTAATCTTTAGGGAAATCAGGGGATAGATAGGGTGAATGAGGGGTATATGAGTACAAAAAGACTTAGTAATTGGGCGGCCCCGGGGCAAGGGGGCTCGGCTCCCGGGGCAAGGGGGAGGGTATAGGTGAGAAAACAGTATATAAAATGTTTAAGTCTTTTTGTACTCATTTAAACCTCTTTACCCCTATTTATCCTCCTATTTACTCCTATCTATCCCTACTTTTTCCTATCCTCACATATCCCCAACTATCCCCTAACACAATTAAATGTTTGAAGAAAGCTTGCTTTGAAAGTCAGGAAAGCCGGGGGAAAGAGAACCCCCCTCAGTCTACTCCTCGCCCAAGGCGAGGGCATATTCGCCCTCTCGCACTACTCCTCTCACACTCACAAATTCTCACTTTATTACCTTGTTGTTCTTTTTCGGTTTATCCAGGGCTTGAACCATCGACTGTATACTTGGGAGATCACCGTCTTCACCACAACACCACCAGTTCTTGTGGTGAAAGCCTACAGTTTTTTATTTTACTTAATCCTTTTTGGAAGGATCTTTGATGAAATAGAAGAAAAAAAACGTTCCCATCGGGGACTCGAACCTCCGCCTTTAAACTCGGAGAGTACTGCTTTTACCAGCAGACCGCACGATCTTGAGATGAAAGGCTGTACTTTTTTATATTACCGAATACCTTATGGGTAGGATCTCAAATGAAATAACAATTTAAAGGAGTTCTTTTTAATGTTCCTGATTTATTTTCTCCTCTAAAACACGCACACAACTGTATCTTATTCGTAGCTTGTAACATCATAGTAGCCATTTGTGTTCTCGCTATAATGTCAGATACAGGTATATATGAAGTGCCTTAAAGCACTATTGTTTCCATAAGTTAGTTATATGCGGCGCAAGTGAAGCTAATGGTTACGGTGCGATTGTTTTGTATTTTTAATGAAGTGAAGTCGAAGTAAAGTACAAGATTTAACAATGCATTTTAAAATAGGTTTAAAAGAAAAAAGTACAAGAAATAAGAATGTATTTCAATGTGTATAACACGTATAATCATGAGGCAACAAGCATGCACCTCGCACTCTCGTAAATTACATCTGAAATCGCAATTGAAGCAAATATCCAGTTAAACAGATATTAACTATTTATCTCAAGACTTTGTTGTATAAAGAGTCGAAATCACTAGCTTGTCTAGCAGGTTCGTCGAATATAAAATACGCTAAGAAAAAAGATGTTCAGTTCAAAAGCGCAATTTCCGCAGTTAACAAACAAACAAACAGCGGTTCAACAATATTACGGCAACGATTCATAATTATTCATTTAAAAGTCCTTCGAAGAAACGATTAAGTCAAATAGAGAACAATAGCTTATCGACAAACGATGTGGTCGTCAAGCAGTTGTTAAGACGTTGATCTCTTTTGTACAAAGGTTCAAATATTAGATTAGCGTATTTTATATTCGACAAACCTGCTAGCAACACAAGCTTGTGTTTCGACTATTTATACAACAAAGTCTTGAAATAAATAGTCAATGTCTGTTTAACTGGATATTTGCGATCTCAGATGCCATTTCAGATGTAATTTTTGTTGCCTGATGACTATACTTTTAGCCGGATTCATATTAGAGATAGGAAACTCATCGAAGGCGGGGGACTCGTCTGATGTATGCATGTGAATCACACACGGGTTTCTCGTCCGAATTTTTCCGTCCGCTAAATTAAGAGACGGGTAAGTTGGACGGGAATCCCGTCTGCAAGAGAAACTCGTCTTAAACTCGCATTTAGAGGGATAAATCAGACGAGTTTCAGAAATACCAGCGCGGTCAAGGACGGAACAAAACTAATGAAAATAAACACAATTATTATCCTAATGATAACGCATTACCCAACCCATCATACGTATATAGATTTTCCATACCATGCAATTCACATTCAGACGGGTTTTTACGGCTTTGTTGTAAACCTTTTTTGAAATACATTGTTAATTCTTGTACTTTACTTTGACTTCACTTCATTAAAAATACAAAACAATCGCACCGTAACCATTAGCTTCACTTGGGTCGAATATAACCAACTTATGGAAAGATGGTGCTTTAAGGCGCCGCATACTTGTATGTGATCAGTTTAGCGACAACACAAATGGCTAATATAAAATTACAAGCTACGAATAAGATAGTAAAGATACAGTGTGTGAAATTTGAGAAAATAAATCATGAAAATTAATTAAAGTGAACTCATTTAAATTGTTCTTTCATTCGAGATCCTACCAAAAGGTATTAAGTTTCGTCAAAGATCCTTCCAAACAAGGATTAAGTAAAATAAAAAACTATAAGCTTTCACCGCAAGAACTGGTGGTGTTGTGGTGAAGACGGTGATCTGCGAAGTATACAGTCGATGGTTCAAGCCCTGGATAAACCGAAAAAGAACAACAAGGTAATAAAGTGAGAATTTGTGAGTGTGAGAGGAGTAGTGCGAGAGGGCGAATATGCCCTCGCCTTGGGCGAGGAGTAGACTGAGGGGGGTTCTCTTTCCCCCGGCTTTCCTGACTTTCAAAGCAAGCTTTCTTCAAACATTTAATTGTGTTAGGGGATAGTTGGGGATATGTGAGGATAGGAAAAAGTAGGGATAGATAGGAGTAAATAGGAGGATAAATAGGGGTAAAGAGGTTTAAATGAGTACAAAAAGACTTAAACATTTTATATACTGTTTTCTCACCTATACCCTCCCCCTTGCTCCGGGAGCCGAGCCCCCTTGCCCCGGGGCCGCCCAATTACTAAGTCTTTTTGTACTCATATACCCCTCATTCACCCTATCTATCCCCTGATTTCCCTAAAGATTAACTTTGATTCGCAAAGATTAATCGAATACAAACCTACCCCGAGCAACATTCCTACCATTTTTTATCTTTTTTTCTTCTTTTTTTTTTCTTTCTTTCCACCGCCATGGGGAACGTACCATACCGTTCTTGGTACCCCGATCTTGTGCTTGATAGTCCACGACTTTACCACAACGCTAACTGGTGATTGTTGGAAGCCTACAACAACTTATTCTCCATAACCTTACCATGTAATATTAATGACTAAAATTTCCATCTAAAACGAGATTCGTACCTTCGACGGTCGACACATGAGACCGACATCTTGACCACTAGACTACAAGATCTTTTGCTGAAAGGCTAGGGTTATTTAATTTACTTTATCCTTTTCACGAAGTTCATAATGAAAAACGGTTATGGTAGGATTCGAACCACCGATTTACCACTTGGGAGACCATTGTCTTCACCACTAGACTACATGATCTTGTGCTGAACGGTTATGGTTATTTAATCTACTTTATCCTTTTCACGAAGTTCATAATGAAAAACGGTTATGGTAGGATTCGAACCACCGATTTACCACTTGGGAGACCATTGTCTTCACCACTAGACTACAAGATCTTGTGTGAACGGCTATGGTTATTTAATTTACTTTATCCTTTCACGAAGTTCATAATGAAAAACGGTTATAGCAGGATTCGAACCACCGATTTACCACTTGGGAGACCATTGTCTTCACCACTAGACTGCATGATCTTGTGCTGAATGGTTATGGTTATTTAATCTACTTTATCCTTTTCACGAAGTTCATAATGAAAAACGGTTATGGTAGGATTCGAACCACCGATTTACCACTTGGGAGACCATTGTCTTCACCACTAGACTACAAGATCTTGTGGTGAACGGCTATGGTTATTTAATTTACTTTATCCTTTCACGAAGTTCATAATGAAAAACGGTTATAGCAGGATTCGAACCACCGATTTACCACTTGGGAGACCATTGTCTTCACCACTAGACTACATGATCTTGTTCTGAACGGCTATGGTTATTTTAATTACTTTATCCTTTTCACGAAGTTCATAATGAAAAACGGTTATTGTAGGATTGGAACCACCGATTTACCACTTGGGAGACCATTGTCTTCACCACTAGACTACACGATCTTGTGCTGAACGGTTATGGTTATTTAATTTACTGTATCCTTTTCACGAAGTTCATAATGAAAAACGGTTGTAATATGATTCGAACTATGATTATCCTCTAAACACTAGTGATGGGCGATACTTCGATACCAAGTATCGATACCCACCGATATTTATGATTTGCACTAAATATCGATACTTGACCAAGTGGTCGCAAAATTTCGATACTGAGCCTACAGTATTTTAGGTCAGCGTTTTCTACCAAAAAGTATAAAAATTTTTATTTATTTTTCTTTTGTTCGTCACTTTTTTGTTCTTTAGTTCTTTAATTATATGCTACCAATCAAAATAATTTCTGCCAATTTTTCATTTGCGAAAAACAAAGGGAAAAACCAAAAATGTGAGTGAATAAATGCACATTATGGTATGGTATATGAAATTACAAACGGTAAAAAACGGCTCAAATTTCTGGTATCGGTATCGAAATTTGGTATCGATACCACTACAAATTGTCTGGTATCGAAGCGGTATCGTATCGATTTGAAAAAGCTGGTATCGCCCATCACTACTAAACACATGCCAGAACAAAAGTTCTTCGACCGAATTCTGGCAAAAGAGTAGGTAACGATATTCGAAGTGTGCCTGTGCGGTATGAGTTCAAGAGTTGTCTGCTTACTATATACGACATTGCTCAATGTGGTTATTGTGGGATTATTACTCGTTCACTGCGACTGCGCGGGGTTTATAAATACTTAATTTCACTTTTTCTCGCTTTGCAATGTCGTTTAAGTACGTTTGATAAACGTAAAGTTTCCGTTTTCACTCATTGCATTTACTGCAACCTAAAACCGGTCAATTTTTCAACAAATGAAGTGAATTAAGGACATTTAAAATTTTCTTGACATCATGCAATAGTCCACACATTGCACGAATGACCACGTGCATACATCATATGCGTAGAGAATTAAAGACTGTACACTTGCATGCACGACGCATGTCTGTGAGTTGCAATTAGCATAATAAAATAAGGCCCAGATAGCGTTTCGAACCATGGTTATCTAGATTGCGAGACCGTTGTCTTAACCACCAGTGCTTGACGTTCAAGGCAAGGCTTCCATAATTTATTTGCTTATTGCTCTCCTCACACAGGGATGGGATTGGTGAGCAGAGAGAAACAAAGAACTTTTGAAAAGAATGTATAATTTATGCAATTAATAATGACTCTCTCCCCCAAAGTGGAGCACTTTTCTAAGGAAATTTCCTTAGAAATGAAAACCCTGGTTCAAGGCTCAATCCTTTTTGGATTAATAATGAAAATCATGCCTTCGAGGATTCGAAACACCGACTTGAATGTTGCGAGACCATTGCCTTCAACACGAGACCGAAAGCCGGAGACCTTATGATTCACAAGTTCGTTTTTTTATCTTACCTAAATCTTTTCTTTCGGATCGTGTCGTCGCGATGAAAACATTTTACCCCAGGCAAGATTCGAACCACCAACTTCACAGTTGCGAGGACATTGTCGTTACCGCGTCACTATTCCCTCTTTCGATAATGAATGGTGTTTTTTAATTTACTTAAATCCTTTTTTTCAAGATGCTAATAAAAAACATTCTGTCCAGCATTCGAACCATCCCTAGATGCCAAAACAGACACGAGATTCTCCCTAAACCCCAACAAAAAAGAGGGTACCGAAATCGGTATGATTCCAAGAGTCGACGGCTTAGTATATGTGACATTGCCCAATGCGGTTGTTGTGGAATTATTACTCGTTTACTGCGCTTGCGTAGGGTTTCCTAACACTGAATTTGGCTTTTTTCGTTTTACAATAGCGTTTAAGTAGGTTTCATAAACGTAAAGTGTTCTTTTTACTCACTGCATTTACTGCAACCTAAAACCGGTCTATTTCTTCAAGGAATGAAGTGAATTAAGGACATTTAAAATTTTCTTGACATCATGCAACAGTCCGCACAGTGCACGAATGACCACGTGCATACATCATGTGCGTAGAGAATTAAAGACAGTAGGCTTACAGCTTGGTTTATTTATCTTACCTAAATCTATTCTTTCGGGTGGTAATGAAAACATTTTACCCCATGTAAGACTCGAACCACCAACTTGACAGTTTGCGAGGCCATTGTCGTTACAGCGTGACTATTTCCTCTTTGGATAAGGATAATGAAAAACATTCTGTCCAGCATTCGAACCATCCCCCAAAACAAACACGAGAACATCAGATTCTTCCTCGAAATCCAACAAAAAAGTGAATACCGAAAATTGGTATGAATCCGAGAGTCGACGGCTTAGTATATATGGCATTGCTCAATGCGGTTATGACTGCGTTAATGACTGAATTTGGCTTTTTTGGTTTCGCAATAGCGTTTAAATATGTTTCAAAAACGTAAAATGCCCTAAAATAGGTCGATTTCTTCAACAAATGAAGTGAATTAAGGACATTTAAAATTTTCTTATCTTTCATTCGCAGTATTGTCTGTCTTTTGTATGTACATTTGTGGAAAAATCTGAACATAAAAATAGAAACAGAACACAACTGAAAAAAATAAGCGGATAATTTTAAATCGCGAACCAATAAAGAGCTTTATTATATGTGTATCAGCCTCGTACCCAGGCGCTTTATTAATAGTAAAATATATAATGTTGCATTCAGTTATAGTATAGAGGTCAGTTGAATAAAGGCGAGCGCGCGGGGGTGCTTGGGGTGGTATAACTGAATGCAACATTATATATTTTACTATTAATAAAGCGCCTGGGTACGAGGCTGTATGTGTATAGAGATTTATGCACAGCAGAATGATGAAATAAAAATCGTATTTCACTGTGTAAATTAATTTCATGCAATTTGATTGGACGTACGATGTTTTTCACGTGTGAAAAAATGCCATACACGACTTTTGATTGGACGTACGATTACGTACGATATTCTTCACACGTGAAAAATTGTCGTATGTCATTTTGGCGGCAATTTGTTTACATTTTCTTTCAAGATGGCGTCGAAATATAGGAGTGAGATTCAAAACATAATTCTCATATTCAAGATATTTTCACATTCAGAAACTGAACGGTAATAAATATGTTTTCAAGCACAAAATTTCAATTTTGTTGCTCGCTGTGTTTTTGTATATTAAAGGCGTGTCGTTGTCAAAATTGATCTCTATACCCATTGTGACCTTCACAACTCGTGCATAAAAATCGTACGCACTTGCCAACCATGAAGTATTTGTATTTATTTACGATACGCGTTGTATTTTACCGACTGCATATAAAACGGTTCGCGGGACATTTCGTTCGATTTACTAAATATTTTTAGCGTCGTTGTCAAGGCCATGCACAGATCTTAAAACGTTAAACATTATTTTGTAGCAAAACCGACGTTCAGTTGAAACTGTATTTCTTTCAATACTGTTCATTTCTTCCACGAATCCAAGATCTTCTCGATGACGTGTGCCAAATTGCATAAATACAATTACAAAAGAGTTTTTTTGATTGAATATTTCTGGCCATTAATCGAGCTTTTCCTGTAAATAAATTAAAAGGGAAATTCTATTTCAATGGAGAATTTATTTGTTTGCCAATCTTTATATTTAGAAAGGAATAACAGATTTCAATAAACCAAAAGGCAATACAGCCTGCAAAAATGTGTAAACAACATATTTATTCACGAACTTTCAAGCATTTTACAATATTTCGAGGCCAAACTTCACGATGTCTACTTATTTCTGTATATATTTTTCCACCAAAACAAAAAAGTTAGAAAATGACGACCAGTTTTAGCAGTTTGCAAGCATCACATAGCTAGCTGTACAACCTTTTTGGGATCGTCAAAAAGTTCAACTATTTGCAAACTAATATTGTACATCACTTACCGACTTCTTTTACAACGCTGTTAGTAAACGTGAACCATTCCATAAAGAAATCTGCGAAAATTGTCAAGGAAATTTCAACTATACCTTTGAAATACACCATGTTGCCTGTCAGTGGAGTGCCTGACAGTGGAGCATAAAAATATAGAAATGCCTATGGTCCAATATTTCATTGCACTTTTTAGCATGGTTTAGACATATTTTCTAAACAAGCACATTTCAATGGAAGGAGAGTTGTCACAAAGAGCACAATTTTTCTGTTTAAAACTGATATGACTAAGAACATAAAAAGGTCAACGCCAGTTAAAAAGGATACGTCCAGAATAACACATATGTCTGTAATATAAAGTCAAGGAATTGGCCAATATTTGTCAGATATTACATGGTTGCATGGAAATAGACTCTAGTATCTATACAGTCATTTCTAATTCATTTCTGTTTTATTTCTGTTTTAACTACTTAATGCATGCATAACCATCTAATTATCTTATAACATCACCATCTTGTTTTAAATGTGGTATGACAACTGCCTAAATAGACAAAACATTTCTCGACGTTTCGACCTGAGGGCCTTCGTCAGGAGAGTTAGTATGACATACTAACTCTCCTGACGAAGGCCCTCGGGTCGAAACATCAATACTAAATTTCCTGATGAAGGCCCTCAGGTCGAAACGTCGAGAAGTGTTTCGTCTATTTAGGCAGTTGTTATACCACATTTGATGCTAATGCCACACTGCTCCTTGGTTATATTGGAACTTATCACCATCTTGTACCTAATTTTATCCGAAGTCTTGTAATTTTAATAGTTGAATTAATAAAATATTTATTAAATATTATATTATTCTTTGTGATTAGTGTTGGATTTGTTGAGACCCAAAATTGATTGAATTGGTTGAATTATCCAAAATAATATTATTGAATACTAAGGTGCATTAAAATACTACTTCATATTCATTTAAAGGTGTAACAAACCCAAATGGTGTTAGCTATTCAGACAGTAAAATGTACGGTATTTGAAAAAGTAAAGAAATTCAAAATCTAAACAAACTGTTTGTGAACATACAGGCAATCTTTAGTATTATTAAAGGATACAAAAAGTCCACCCAAAATTCCATTAGTTGTTAAACTCCACCAAGAAATGAAGTATTTTCTCCACTCTTGCCCAGCTTTAACATTAATGAGACACTGGTGATAAGACAAAAATAATATATTTAGTGTTTACCCATGACATACTTAAAAAACCTGCTGATGTAAGTGGCCTAACCAGTGAACTGTAATAAAACCTGGAACGCTAACTTCTGTAGTTCAGCGTAATAGTTGATTGAAGCAAAAAGTTGAGTAGAAAACATTTTCCGTGTTTCTATACAGTTATAGAAACACATGTGGGAGATTGGGAGAACATAACATAGAAAAAATAGCCCTACCGGCTCTTCCCACTGATTATTTCAAGTTCTCCCAAACTCCCACAAATGTTTCGATTTCTTTTATAATATAACTCAATAAAAAGATTTTGTACAAATATTATAATTTGATTCAATTACAAATTGTCATTAAATCGCTTTGCTTGTTAAGTTTGGCGGGAAAATTCCTGTGTTTCTATACAGTTATAAATGTTATATTATGAAACTGTATAGAAACACTGAATATGTTTTCTAATTCTTAAAAAATAAATGGAAAAATTACGGACACTTACAGATAGGAAAATGGAAGCTACAAAATAGAAGATAAATCCTGACAGGCCAGTTAATCCTAGTACTCCAGCTGACATACCTGCCAAGGCAGAAACTGATGTACGACTGAAAGCAAAGTGAATCCAGATTAAATGTGTAAAAGAGACCATTACTAATATAAAATAAATTGGCATAGAACTTTTTCCATGAAACTTACATGGAGGAATTTTGTTTTAGACCAAATTTGTTTACATTTTCAGTGACTCAATCAGTATGTAGGTGTGCATGGATTCTGACTACTTCCCGTAAATAGGTGCATTATTTCACCCTTTTACTTAAAGTATAAAAAATGCAGGAATTCTGATTGGTTTTGCCTGAAAAATGTAAACAAATTTTCCAAATCAAATTCAAGGAATTGTGCATGAAAATCAGTGCAAAGTCATAAATATTTTAGTGTATTTCAAAGTTTAAATTGTCCATCATTCTTCAATCCTGAACAAAATGTTTAGAATGAACAATGTCTAAGGTCACTGTCATTGTCTATAACTCAGTGGGTGCATTGTACACGAAACAAGATGGTGGCCAACAGAGAGACAGGTATTTGATACGATTATAAGAATGAATTTGTAGTTTATTTGTGTGAGTACTTTACAGTGTCACACTGGTGACATGTGGCCTGTTAGCACCTTTATCTGCCCCCCCCCCCCAACCACTCTACTGCTTCCCAAAATCCTAGCTACGATGAGCTAGGCAATTAGTTGACAAAAATTTTTAAATTGCATTTTCCATTCTTTATAAAAATATACTCACCAAAAATCAATAACCATGTTGTTATTTGCAATAGCAAATCCACTATAAGCTTCACTATCTAAAACAGGCATAATACATAATAGTACAGGATATTAAAAGTACATTTTATTGAATTAAATCAAGAAATAAAGTACAAATTCATTCTTATAATCTTATCAAATACCTGTCTCTCTGTTGGCCGCCATCTTGCTTCATGAGGACTTGCCACTGAACTGTAAAAAAAAACTGGAACGCTAAGTTGGCCGCCATCTTTGAAGCCACATATGAAGGTACTTTTTTCTGAGTTTTTGAAAGTTTGTCGTTTGAGACAGATGTATAGAGTAATTATCTAGGAATGTCTAGAACTATGTAACATACAATCATTTGCTAATTTTTATAAGAATTGAACAAGAAACAGAGTCAAAAACTTAGTTTTTTGCTTCAATTCTTGGCTTCAACCAACTATTTCGCTGAAGTATAAGAGGTGTCAGATTAAGACTGGGCTTGCTCCTGGCCAAAAACAATCTCGTTCCAACGAGCCTTTGTTTTCTCGCCATTATGAAAACATTTTCATATACGCAACTTCGAACCACCAACTTGCACGCTCCGATACCATTGTCTTCATCGATGAGCTATTAATAAATAATACTTTCATCTTAGTGATCTTACCTTTCCTCAGTCAGCTGATGGTACTTGGGGTTTACTTTGTTAAACTGATCTACGCTTGACTGCAAGTCTGCAACTCAATGAAATAAAGGCTGTGTCAGCAGAATAAATTTTGTTGCAGACATGCAGCACTTTCATCCAATTCTCCAACATTAGGAACTCTAAATTGAACGACACCTTGCAATTTGCACGAAATCCCTTGTTGCCAAAGTTTCTCGGACCCGAAACATCGCCGGATTACGTGCAAGACTATTGCCTCCTTTGGCATTGGTCTTCCAAGTGGTTAGTCAATAGTGCAAGCCCGGCTGAAGGCGATAAATAACATACATAAAGTACACTATGTTTTCATGTAAAATATTTTAATGCGATAATAAAATACTGTACATAATAGAGTATTCATGATATGAATTAGTATGAACAAGCGAAATGATTATCTATTCAATCCATCCAGTCACCACTTCATTCATTGCTTCTCGATTCTAAAAAAGAATGGTTCTTAATCTCGTTCCCCGAGCCCGCGATTCCTCTCGGGCAACGAGATTGAACGGTACTGTGGTTATGTTACGCGCGCATGAAATATTTCCTCTTTGAACCCAGTCCCTAACCTTCTGAACGATTTACGAAAGTTTCCGGTAGCAACAATACCGATATAACCAAAAGAGAAACATAATAGCTAGGCATGTGCAGTGAACTTTAATAAAACCTGGAACGCTAATTCCTATAGTTCAGCGTAATACTTGAAGCAAAAACTGGGTTTTGGTCTAACTCTTTTACCAATACTCCATACAAACCTTCGTCGATTTTTTTTCTGTTTTAACTGTTGTCCACTTCCACCGAATGGCGAAAATTCGTTTTTGTCTGATTCTTTTTTCTAAAAATGTATTCAAAAGCTCAACAGTTAAAATCAATTTTTATTTAACTCCTAGGAAATATTCACTTTAAGAAAAAAAATTTTCCGGCTCATTCATTTTTACCTGAATATTATTCGTCTTGAAAACTCTCTTAAAAGTTATCGTTCCTTTCTTGTAGTCATAGTTTGGTATTCCTCTGAAAATGCATAAATTGTAATCGCGATTAGCGACATCAACAATAAATATTGTAAATAATCAATAATATCATTAATTCCCACTCTCATCTAGTGCTGAACAAGAAGATCCTGGCATTTGAGGTTTTGCCGAATACATCAGCAATCGCATTTGCTTTCTTACATCACTGCTGAACACCACGAGTATTATGTAGAACAATTGTAAATTTAGCGAAATTGTTGCACACTTTACGATATTGAAGTTAAAATACAGAGTTTGTTAGCGGTTTGGCGTTTGCAGTAAACGTCACTCTTAAGGTCCCTATTCTCCCTAATTTGATATTTGAGGGAATTAACGCCTTTAAATGGATCTAAACAAAACTACAAATCTTTCTAACCTTTTCTTATCAACTGGTCCTAGTGGGACAGGTTCACTGGGAGCATTACTCTTCTTTTTCTTGCCATCTAGGCGAAATCCCGAACCAGAAAATGCCTGGAGAAATCAAAATGGCGACCTTTAAAACGTTAAAGTTTGTATAGCATCCTGACTCCTCTATAAAGCATTCTACCATTTGGGTTGTTTATTAGGTTGGGAAATATTTCAACCGACTTTAAAACTAGAATCCACTTCTTCTTCCTCCTCTTCCTACAAAACAAAAAGACGCATTTAAAACGATAATACTAGTTTTAGTTTGTGTATTTCATCGTTTTAGAAAAAAAAACGCAATCGTATGAATGCTTCAGCCTTATAAACATATAAGTTACACTGTGTAAGTTACAGCATATATTGGCTCATGTTTCGCGCGCTTTTCTTAACTCTCGCAACATTTCTGCGTGTTTGGATCAGGCCATCCAAACACGAAAATCTTACCTTCTCCTGGACTTCAGGCTTTGGTTCTCTGCGTGGTTCAACGTACCCAACTGGAGGTGCGAATTCCACCTAAACACATTAAGAGGAGGTATTTTGTCGTATATATGCTCAAAACCGTATATCTTCATACATCAGTACTGAAATTTTACACATTTTAGACATTTAAAAACGTTTTGCAAACCTGAAAAGCATTAAAAAAGTATGTTTGGAACAAAGTTCAAAGCCAGGGTTAAAATTACGAGGTACGCCGAGAAGAAAAATGACACTCAAATCGAAATTGAATCGAAACAACTTTTGCATTTCAGCGATAATGGCGTTGACATTTATAACAATAATTATATTCCTATTATTTTGATACGATTTTGTCGCTTAAAACTGTTCAGGAATTAGTTCACAACATAATGTAAAGGGTAAAGCTAAAATAGATGAAATTTGTGTAGTAGACCGAAAAGGTTTGATGTTTTGAACGTTTTCCCGCCAAAATATGCGACATAAAAAATCTCCTTCGAATTATAAAACCTTTCAAATTCGCTGTGCTTTGAAATTTCACAAAGTTCTTGCAATTAGCAAGGAACGGCATTGCTTGGGCTAAATGATTAATCGAAAAAGTTAGAGTATTTTGCAATTACCTGCATATCACATTCTATAATAGACACGGCTTCGTTAGGTTTCGCCTCCTGGACCAGAAACTCGTACACCTAAAAATATTTGTAAAAAATAGCAATTATTGAATGAGGTTGAACATGATACGAAGAATTATCAAGCCGAGGTTTGTCGTTATTAACCGAAGCTAAAGGCTGAGGACCCCGAGGTTGATAACGACAAACTAAGGCTTGATAATTCTTCATATCATGCATGTGAAAACCGAATTCAATAAATGCTTTATTATTTATTTACAGGAATGAACAATACAACTTTGTTCGCTCGAATTTGTGTCGATTTCATATTCCCGCTCCCTTGGGACCTTGATGTCTTCGCCATTGGTGTGACGTCAAACGTGGAACACGACTATTTATCACACGTAATGACGTAATAGCGTGCAAGCAAAAAGTCGTATAACGTCACGTTATGACGTCGCTTGTTGGACGTGGCGATTTCACAGATGGCTATTAGCCAATCAGAGACTGTGAATTATTTTAAATAAGTTCATTAGTTCATTAGTTACTAATATCTTTATAAAATTTATGCAATTGATTTTCTGGAAACAAATACAGTATTTACCTTGTTATTATAGGTTATTGCCACCACATCTCCAACTGTGAGACAGGCATATGATCTCAAAGCATTTTCTAACCTTTAAATGTGGTCAAGGTCTTAAAAGCATAATTGCAGTCGATGTGACTACAGTGAGGCCATATATGGAAGTTTGATGGACTGGTATTACTAGTCCAGTACTGTGCCAAGTGCATTTCTTTTATAAATATACAGGGGTCAGGGTGTCTCAAAAATCTATTGAAATCACTCATTTTGCTCAATTTTAAATGCCCTGTTCATGAAATTTTGCATGTGGGGATTTGATGCAACTTATAAAATGCTAAATAACTAATTATAATTCTTCCATACAACCATACAAACTTGTTGTTAATTATTGTGCATAAAAAATTAATGTCAAACATACACTATTGGTACAAACACAGTTTTTAAGAATTTAATGATTTTGTTTTTTTGAGCTACACACCTTGGTATATAAGAATATCAATGGAATTAATTCAGGCAGTGTCAAAGAGTGGGTCTCTCACAGTCCTTCCCCCCTTCCTTTGATCTCTTTTGCAAGGAGGCAGACATATGATTGTAGCACAGCCTCAGTGTTGATAGAAATTCTGATATGTTTACATAAAGGATACACAGCTTTGGGATTGGTAATATCCAAGAAATCTGTACTCTGAGGTTGAAATTTTGAGTAGGTTGCAACTTGAAGCGAAGCACTTTCAACCTGTAGTAATTGCCCCTCGTCCAACACTAGATTACGCATCATCTATATAAAAAAATGAAATTAGTCTTCCTTTATCAAAAACTATACTGTAGACATATTGTGCCTGGGGTTGTAAATACAGAAAGTTCTAAATTCATAAGTAATTGCATATTTATTGAACAACTTAACTAAAAATATTATGTATATGGCTTAATAATTTAATAATATTTTAATTATCCTAGCAAATTTGCTATCTTAAAACAATTCTTAATTTACATTCATGTAGACTCAATTATTTTCTTTCCATAATTATTTTCTTGTCCACATAATTCTCACCCACAGAACTGATAACTCCATCCTAAACATGCTTACCCAGTGAGGTATATAGACTTTGCCTTCATCAGCAATGAACTCCAACACACCACAGTGAGTTGATCTCTTTGCATTTGTGTTGGTTAGTTTAAACAACATAGGGTAAACTATATTCAGACGAGCTGGAAAGAAACATAAACCAGTTTTTGACCTTACATCTTGGGTTGAAACTTAATTAATGCAAACAATAAATCTGGCAACATACTTAATTGATCCAATGCTGAAGGAGGCATTATAACTACAAAAAAAATTGGTAAAATGACATTGCACAATGACAGTTAATTTTTGACTAGTTAACTAAAAAAATGTTTTTTTTGAAGAATGAAAATATCCACATACTTTTTCCTCCTTTCTCGACATCTTCTCTCTCGTTTCCAGGACACAACATGACAGAGTAACATCGATACTGTCTGTTGAATGTCCTGGGAATACTGTCAAACATGTTGAAGGCTTGGAACTGAAAACAAAATACCAAATGGCGTTTTGAAAATATGCTGAATTGACAAAATATTTTATCAACACTTCTATTGAAACTAAATGCCAGTAAATTAGTAAACATTAAATGCAGGCATGGAGATCTGGTACAAAAGATGAGATACAGATTTGAGTTTCAAGAGTACAAAAGATCAGATTCAAGTTTATTTAGTCACTTGTTTTGTTCCCTTTCCTAAGTGCCTTGGAGAATGTTTGTGCCCTTGCCCCTAGACTTTGGTTTTTGTGCCTCTAAACCTTTGACAGTGTGTATCCTTTATATGAAAATGTGTTTCCTTGCCTTGTGTGAATGAAATATCTCATAAAGTGCCTGGGAAGTGGGAACACGAACTAGCCAGCATAGCTTGTCATAGAACAAAGCCCCACAGGAAATACAACATTCCCTACTAGAATTGTTAAGGCATCATGACATTCATGTATAGTTCTATACTTCTATTCAATTTCTAAAACCTTTATTTTCTTCTCAGAAAATCACCGCAAATATTAACTATTATGAAACATCAGTAATCAGTTGTAACAAACTAAACGTCTTTGTATGTATAATGTACGTACAAACCTACCATTTTTTAAATAAATATAACTTTCTATTAGTGATACTTCTCAATCTTTTTGATACATTTTCAATTTGTTTTGGTTTTGCTTTGTAACCGCTCGAGGCCTAGTCCAGTTCCTATCGTGGTCAGGGGCCAGCAGGTCAGTGGCCGAATTGGGCTACTCAAAGGCTTGGACCCATTGAAGTGTAAACGAACTGGAACGAGAACTCAGGGGGGGGTGGGGGGGACGGGGGGGTAGGGGGGGGGCGGGGGAATAGAAGCCAGTGCTTTTTACTTTTTCTGAGTTTTGAGCTGAAATTCTTGACTCCAAATGTTGAGCTGTATACGTGATGAAATTAAAGCTATTAAAAAGTTACATTTCGTGTAGAAATTTCGAGACGTTAGCTTGAAGGGAAATATCTAAAAAATTTCCCGTTTTCAAAACAGCATAGTTTGCCGGCTGGTAACTGTTTTTGTTTTTTTTAAATATTTTCTTTGTAGTTTAGGTCTGGAAATTTCCACACCAAATATAACTTTTCAATAGCTTTAATTTGACACACAGCCCAACGTCTGGCGTCAAGTATTTCATGTCAAAACTCAGAAAAACTATCTTGGCTTCAAAAGCTAACAGATTTTAGGAAAGTTTGTCAGGAGTTAGCGTTCCTGTTTACCTACAGTTCAATGCTTGCTCCTGGCCAAAAAGAAACATGGCGGATTTTTTCGTGTTGACGCCAGATCTCACTGCGCCAGATATGGTCCGAAGAGGCCATGGTAATTACCACTGACACGGCTCAATATTTGAACAACCACAGCAGTGATTTTTTCCCCGGTTACTTTTTGTCATTTGTCTGTGAACATTTTAGCACAGAATACCTATCAGAAGGATAACTCTATTGTTTTTTGGCGATTCGTCATGATTCGTCACTCAGCAAGTACTGTAAATAGAGGCAATCGCCCCACTGCCAATGTCTCAATGGTGCCATTTTTAATTTTGGCAGGAGGTGATACTGTAAACTAGAGGCAATCGCCCCCTGGACAATAACATAGTTGATGAGTTGTATTCTTTTATTTAGTCTCCAAATCATGTATTATCTATTAACTGTGGTATTAAGAAAGTATTTTATTGGTGGGAGGAAATCTTTTCCCGTTGACAACTGGTTTTGGCATCCAAAGGCGGAGCAAAACTAAGGCTTTTTTTTTTGAAAAAAACCTTGATTACATTTTTGCTAAAAATTTTTTGGAGATTTTTCGAATTTTCCGAGGTTCTTAATTCTTGACTTGTTGGTTCTTTCAAATGACTTTCAAATGTGATGCCACCATGGAAAAAATACAGAAGAGTGAGAAGACAGCCGACTACACTTGTTATATCACAGGAATCCTATGTTGCACAAACACAAACTTTACATGACATATATTAGAAGCCGAGGAAGCATCTGGCAAGCAAATTAAAATCACAAAAATATCTTCATTTACTTTTATTGTTCACAGATGTTCACGCAGAAATGTACAACAATTTCAAAATACACAATTTACAAATACCCTATCCTATCCTAGACAGTGCCAGAACGATGTCCTGTAGAATATTGCTAAGGAAAATGACCGTTTTGTGTTTTTATCTACCATAGTGAATCCTATTCAGTCGACAGACATCAACAGCGAAACGCCGGCAAGCCACGAAATGCCATGTGGAACAAATTATGATCTTTGATTTCATCGGGATATTTTTAAACGGGTCTTATTCTCCGGAATCAATGATTAGTTAAGAACAAAATTGCTTCGACTGTACAGAAAAGTCGAAAACTGATTTCAAAGCATGTTAAAAATAGTTCATGATGATTCATGTGATTCTAAATGTTGTTCAGCCTTCAACTCTAGGACTATGGAAAACTAAATCCTTGATTAATAACATGAACTGAAATCAGTTTTTGTTATAAAATATGGTCTTAGTTTTACATCATTAACTTGAATTGTTTTGGTAACTGATGTGCTGGGAACCAAATTGTGATTTTTAAACATAAACATTACCGGGGAGAACTAAACGTCGTTTTTTTCACGCAAAATTTTGCCCCAACACATTACCTGATATAACAGAAAATCAGGTATTTGAGATTCAGTCCAACCCAGGATGAGTCTGAGGTTTAATATGCCCTTAAATCTATGGCGAATTTGTAATACTAACGAACAACTGGCTTGGATGCAGATTTAAAATACGACGTACAGGAACAGATTTTTTTAAGAAGAACAATGCACTAGTGACACAATACAGAAATACTGACTATATTGATTTTGTCGGGGTACGAAAATAGTGCGCTTACGAAGAAAATATATTTGCCAGGCGATTGAAAACAAGTCAATCACGAGCAGAAGCTAAAAAATTTTGAAGAACGTTTTGGATATTCGAAAAATGATTGAATGACTCTAACCGGGCTGATTCTTTTTCAAAAAAGGCATTTTTGTGGAATCCTAACGCCTGATTCTTTTATCTTTGAATGTTACAATTTACAGCAAGTTAACCTGCCATTTCGTGTGTATAGGGAAAACGGGTATAGCTGAAAACAACATTGAATTTTTGAACGTGATTTTTGCCAGCGAATTCGTGCGTGTCAATATGATTTAGCAGATGTGGTTGGCCAGTCCGGCGATATAAATGCTGGTTGACATATGTCGCCATCATTTATTATTACTGTCACTGATAAGAGTTCTATATGTCACTAAGAACGCTCTTTTTTTGAAAATCCTAGGCCAGTTTTATAGACTATTTATTCCTGCTCAAGGATCTGTTCAAACGATCCAATTTTGTCGAATTCAGTCATGCAATTTTCTTCTGATGTATATGGAATCTGGACTATTATTGGAAAGGCAGTCATTGTATTGGGTTGATTTGCTGCCCATGTATGCGTTGCAAGTCAACAAGACTATAAAACATCCGTCAGAAGTGAATTGAAAACCAAAAATATAGGACCGTTTAACAGTGTGAAAGAAACTTTAGTGAAAAAGTGTGTAGTTTTTAGTAAGTTTTTTAACTTAAATCTCTGAATTTGGTTGCGCAACTTCGGTTAACTTTTAGCTCTGACTTTTTATGCAACCGGACGGGGAATTAAATAGAACTCGCGTTCAGATTTAGCCGGAAGGGCTAAATATAACTTTGCATCATATCATTTGATCTCATTTTGACAGGCCAATTAAATATATTATCCTACTGTGTGTAACTACGGTCCCTTGTGACTTGAGCAAACAAAGAAGGTCCGGAATTCTCGACTGCTTTTCGTACGTTGAAATGAATCATCGCATCGAGAAACGAACACGCCATTTTGTCCGCCCACGAACTGGCACCACCGTTGCCATGGTAAAACCCGCAATGCCCGCCTCGCTTGCAGGTCATTAGGAAGAAACTCGATGAATTCTTGAACAGGCTATAAGGGATACAGTCCGCGCTGCAGATGGGGTCGTCCAGAGCGCTGATGCACAAAGTTGGCACACGAATACGAGAGATATTGAAGTTGTTGTTCAACTGATGCTCAAAACTGCATCGCAAGCCGTTCATTCCCATCAGGGGCTCGTAAACTCGCTCGTAGAACTCCCGCATCGTGGAACTCCGAAGCGCTGGTTCGTAGTCGATCGCGCCCGAGAGCCCGGGATTCTCCCGAAGGAGACACACCAAGCGTTTCGTCATTATGTAATCGTAAATCGGCGGTAGGCTATGATCCAAACCCTTATCCATTTCATAACTAGGTGAGATGCATACAGCCCCGGATAAAGGAGACTTTCTGGTCTCTTCCAAGTACGAAAGCAATATCGAAGCGCCCGTCGAATACGCAACCGCGACGATTTTCGCGCAAGGGAAAGTGCAATGTATGTAGGATACAACCTCGTCCAGCTCTTTGCCCTCGCACAGGTTTTGCAAGCAGGCGGTTGTCAGCACAGATCCTCCATGACCGCGGCGGTTGAAGACCACACAGCGAAAGGCGCACTTCTGACCCTGGAGACATAACGGTGAGACTTCATGAACACCGCAGGTCAGCCCGGGTATTATAACTAACACCGGACTGGCCGGGTTCAACGCATAATCGCCAGCATTATCCGCTAAAATCCAGTCCAATGCGACAACCCCTTGATCCTCTAGTTGCAAATACTCCCTTCGCCAGCGAATCGGCGCTTTTGGCCAGAGCAGATGCAAAAGCGTTTGAACGTTGCCATTTAAAGCCCAGAATGTTGGTCTATATGGCTCCGCTATGCTCGTCCATTTGGAAAGAAGGAACTGTGAAAGCCTGCAATGCTTGTGGTAGAATTCTCCTTTAAATTCGGCGCCATTGTTGTCATATTTGAGCTTTAGTAATAAAATAACGGCCAAAACGATTATTGCCAGTATAAGACAGAACATAGGGCAGTCGTCGGCTGGGCCGAAACCTAAACAAGGTTATCTACTGTATGCACAAGTACGGTGTTGATTGAGGACTTGAGATTTACAGCATTATTGTCATTGCTGGAAGGCTTGAAAAATTCCGTTTCGTAATCGATAGGGATACTTGAGTGACTTCCGTTTTCTCTCAGGAGATTCCCTTCAAACGCACACTGACTGAAATCTGCGCTCCGTGAGTCGAGCAGCCTTTTTGCCAGTTGTCACGCAAGGTTTGAAACTAAATAAGGAAATACATCGTTATCAAATGACGCAAATAACACATCTGACAGCTGCCTACGAGTGACCCTCCTCCACAGGCTCTTTCAATTTTCGGTCGAGCCTGATTTGCGGTCAGCCGGACTGACAGCAAAGATTATTTTGCGCATTTTAGATAGCGCGAACACCTGATGTGAAAATTAGCCTCATAATTAAATTTTCACAGCTTTCCATCGTTTTAAACACGTTACTAATAAACACAAAGTAAGTGTATTGATATAATAGAACATGCAGGAGTCCCTAGGGATATATGTGATTAAGGTAGGGAAATATAGGGAAATATGTATTTATCACCGCAAATCTACTTAAATTGAAAGAAAGAAACAACTTCAGCAAAGAAGAAGTGAAAAAGGTTTAACATTTACACTCTTTCTTGCTTTAAATCGCATCTCAAATTTCAAGATAGCTCTATTCTTCAAAACATATTCAAAATCAACTTGCTATCATAACCGTTCAAATCATCGTCGCTGGACAAGGATGCGAATTTTTCAATTTTATTAATCATTGTACGAGTATTAACTCTTTAACATCTCTGAGACTCTGACAGCGCCCGCGTTCCAGCACTTAATGGCTAAATGCATGCAGACAGATTTAATAAACGAAACCTTTAGTGAACTCAATTATTTTTGCGTACTTTTGCTGTGTGATAAATGTTTAGGAATTTTCTCTTTTGTTGTAAATTATTGTAATAACAGATATCTTGAAAGCCGTGTGGGACCTTCGTTATTGAAAACAAAGGTTAAAGGTTAGGTGTGTATTACAAACTAAGGTGCGCTGTTATATTTATATGCTTGGTTCCCACCACTTCAAACAAAATGTTTCTTTGAGAAAAAAAAATCTGTCGATAAATAGTCTCAGCTATGGACAAAGCTTCGATTAATGTCGAGAAACAAAACCAATAAACACTGGAAAAGCATCTTAAATACAAAATCAAGGAGTATAATCGCAGAGTTTTTGTTCTGATGATGCACTGCCATTTTAGATGAAAATAGTGCTGCTATAGAGTATCATATATAGTAGAGTCCACTAGAGTTTTGTGTGGTTTTGTATATATTTGCATTTTGCGTGGCAACAATCGAATCACACTTTCGGCTAAAAAATGTTCATTTTCACCAGTCACGCGAGATGGAATGCATGCACATGCATACAAAATTTACGAACTATATAGACTGACAAGACCACACAAGTTCCACAACTTTTTACAGCTCAAACATTCCAATTTTATTCGCTATAAAAGTTACTTTTTCTTTCTGTGTGCAAATTGGCCATTAATTTCGCACAAGTATATAGGTCTCAGAGAGATAATCTAATGCATGGCCATTTCAAAGATGTTACCTTAGCCTTAGGGATCTCATTGAAGACACAAATATCCCAAACTGAGTGACCGGCAATACTTTGTTATTTGTTATATTTAATAGTCACATCATTCATCTTTTATAATTCGGGGATTGCGATTTATTCAGTTCAACCACAAACAAAGCCCGCCACATTGTTGTCCGATTTTGCCGTGTTTATGTTAAATATACATGCATTATTGACGTACACAACGGTTTATCGAATAAATACTGATTCGAGTGTTAAAAGTTATACTGAACATCAGAAAAACCCACGAACTAAAATAAAATGAATTGCTATATATAGGCTGAAGGTGTCAAATAGTCGGCCACTGAAGTACGACCTATTTAAATCTGCGATTTTGTTTGAAAAAAAGAGTTTTCTTATCAGACTTTCTCAGCTGTGATGATTTTCTTGTTTATATGATAAATCCCTAAGGGGATTATCTCAAGCGAGAGGCGTACATGAATTCATGAGATCTTGACTGATCCCGCATGAATGGGGGAATTTCAGAAAGATTACCTCAAGAATTGTCGATCGTAGAGATTTTCCAATTGTTTTGAGATGCGAATTTTGTTTCATTTTAGTTCTTTTGTTTGGAAGTTTTTTGAAATTTCTCAATAAAGATGCACGAGATATTCTAGAGTGGTCCGAACGCCTTCTTAATCTTCAAAAACGATTCAAATTTAAATTTGCTGTAATTCTAATTGGAAAACAAGGGTTAGTTAAAAAATCACAAGATATGAAAGTATAAATTAATTATGGACGGCAGAATATGTAACCAAAATTTTCCTTTGTATGTTCCTAGTTTGAATAACTCAGATTTTGAATTTCGAAGATGTTTAATTTTCGAAATTGTTTGATGGAAAAGAATTTTCATTTCGTACTTCATCAGTACTTCTTGTACAACAAATACAATGTTACCTTGTGGATTAATAAAGATTGAAATATATCAGTTGAGACAGGGTCGAAATATTGAATCACATTTCGCCTGTTTTTCAGTTGGGTATACTGGATTTAAGGCATTAACTACATGCAAATTAAGATGAAGTTTTGATTTACCTGGAAAGGGACAAAACTCAAATCAGAGTTCCAAGTATTGCAGGTGTAAGATGATGGGTTTTTCGCATGAGAGTTTGGGTAATATTGATCTTAATCTGACAGATCATGCCTGGCAGAAATGATTTTTCTAAATATGTCCTTATAATGCATGGATTTCAAAAAAATCCTAATCCTTTTCAGCTAATCTAGCAAGCCATCCAAAAATATGTCATACAGTGATTTTTATCGAAGGATGACGGTCGACAAACATTAGCATATGCTATTCATATAAAACGTCATTCCGAAAAAGGAATCCTTCACGAAGCCATCATTGTACGGCTTTCTCGTTTAAAAAAGGCCGGTTCGAGGTGATGTAGCTATATTTCAGTCAACTCCCGCTCGCTATATATAACCTTGGGGTCGTATGGGGCCAGAATCGTCCAACATTTAGACAAAGGCCAAAGTGCATGCATATACATAAATAACGAATAAGCAAATATAGTAATCTTTTCTGAGATTTATCCCGCTTCAGCTGCCGGGTGAAAAGATAACAGATCAAAAATTTAAAAGTACCTTATCCAAACAAATCTGGAAGCGAGGATTATCATTCAAGATCTATAACGGTTTCACATTCAAATACAACTGCAGCGTGATGTACATACCACGTATTTTAAAACAGTTCAAAAGTTTATGCAAAATCTTAGTAACCAGGGATATCATTAGCGGTAGTTCAGAGATGAAATGTTGTGGTTTGGAAAACGACGAACGTGTGGAACAGCACGGAAGGCAATTTAAGTTAAGCGGTGAAGTCCGTATTAATATTATTGTTGCTTATTTCAATGAAATCGGACAATTTTAGTGCAAAAAATTCGGCGAATGAATGAGATGCAATCCAATACATTTTTGAGCGCCCAAGTTCCCCGCGGGAAAATATTTCCAGGAAATCACGCAAGAAAACGACCTATTGTCATATCAATTCTCCGAAAGGCATACATCGACGTTGAATTTTGCAGACAAACTTACAAGTGCAAATCTCGTTTTTCTAAGCCTCGTTTTATCGTTTTACGATAAATACAGTTCAAATGCAGATGTTTTCTTGATGATATAAAAAATAATAACACAGATATGTTCAATAGCAATGTTTTCTATAGCAAGTTTGCTATACAAGTAAGCCTGTATGTGTGTCTAAAAGCGAGTTTTTATATAACGTACATTATGTGCTCTCTATTTTAGGGAGACGAATACATTATCGCGACACCACGACGTCTCTGAGCAAATAGATAAATAATATTTCGTGGCAGATCAAGAGCCGCGGACCAATAGATCATTTGTTGTTTGCGGCGGTCAGTTCAGAAAGATATTGGAAGGATTGCGTCAGACGGCGAGACCTTTTCGTGACCCATTATTATTGTTTAAAAGTCAAATAACAAAATCTCCACGCCTCTGAAATGTAGCGGCCAAAGCAGTTTTGAGTTCTGTCAGCATTTAGCGACGGTGAAAGAGACTCTGTGATTTCACCAAAGGCGCACGCGATATGAACGATTCAAGCGCACTTGAAGCAAAAAATTTACAGTCTCCAGGCAGCAGTTTGGTCTTAAATTTAGTCGTCATACTCTTATGTGCTCTATAAACTGCAGGTAATTTAATATACGTGGTGAGATCAGTTGACAAGAGTTAAAAAAAAAGTTCCAGCTAATTATAACAATCGCTTGCTTAATAATACAATCGAATACTTCAGTACTGTATGTAATAATTGTCGTACGGTACTATTTCAAAACTAGTTATTTCAGATTTTGAATGAAAAATATCAAAGCTTAAAGGAAAAGCCCTGATGATGTCTGTTGCAGGCTAGCTTACTCGGCAATCTTTGGGCCCGAGAGCCATTGGCGTTGGGATATAGTAATTCCTCCGTTCCGTTATAGCCAGCTCCAAAGCTGATTAAGTAAGGAAGGACCAAATAAAAACTCTTTCCTGCGCTACTAGACCTCGAGAGAATGCGACAATTATCTCATCAAATCTCATCTCATCATTTCTCTCCATAGGAGAGGTTTGTTGCTAACCTACACAGCGCAAAAATCCCTAATGCGAATCAGGTGCGGACGCTCGATTTTGAATTTATTGCGGACCGGCGTTCGGTTTATCATCTGTGGGCAATTGCTATCAGCATTATGGCAAAATACAGCAGTTTCGTCTCACCCTAATTAAATCAACGTTTACACAATACGTACCCGGAATAGCCTTTTCAATAACACAATGGCAATCCTGTTAACTCAGACAGACGCAGCCCGTATCGATGTGTCTGAATTCGAGTGCGAAGTCGTCCAGAATTCTCATCCAGTTTGAACAACGGCCGTACGACGCCAATGCGTTCCTCAAGCGTTGCAAGAGCGAATCATTTTATCAAGCAGTCTAAGGACGAACAAATGAAACAAACGTTACATTAATAAGTAAACGCTCTCGACGTGTTTTTGTGAAACTTATCTCGCTCACTACATCGGCTGGCTGGGTCGTTTGTGGTTCACGACTTGAGGTCGTTTCGGGTTTCCCTTGAGTGATGTACCGCGCGCCATATGATGGGCCAATTACGCACATGTATATACAAGCCGCGGATTTAATCTGATATACGAGCTCGTTCGCGTTTCCACTTTTGCGCGTCATGACCGCGTTTGTTTGAGAAGGTTTGAGCATATAAATTAACAAAAATGCATTTGATGTTCGACCTTTCATTTGGCGGTTAGTGAGAACTCTGTATGGTAAATAACTGTTCGCTAAAATGTCTAAATGTTGCAATTATCTTTCTTCAAAATCTAGCGGTGAAAAAAATTCCGCAATTATCGCAAACTGTTTTTGATGTAAAGTGATGTAAAGTTTTCTGCCACAGAAGGCCACGCTCCGTCCAGTGCTCAATGTTAAGTGTTAAGCACTTAGTCTTCTGCTTTTAACCGTGAGAAAAACTTAAACTTAAAATATCAATCGTCCTTGGAGCTCAGGGGCTGGTTGTATCAAGCCCGTTTAGCTTAAACGGTGGATAAGTCAACATTAAATAACACTCTTACATCTTTCTTGAATGAGTCAACTTGAATATTATGCACTGAATATGTAGTTGTAAACAGTATTTATGTATTAAGGTTAAAAACATTTAGTTTGCTTGTTGAATAAAACGATAGACTTGCTTTATATTTTGAACTTAACCACCGTTTAAGCTAAACGGGCTTGATACAATTGGCCCCAGGAGTCCAGAGTCTGTAGGTCTCAGAGGTTGGAGCCAAATTTTGATATACATGCACGTATGCCAAATCAACGCAATGGTTAGTATGACGCGTGTTCCTAGCTCGTACAAGTGAAGCAAGCGAACCCTAATATTTAGTTAATGTAAAAGTATATTTAAAAAAAAAGTACGGAAAAGCATTCTAAGCCTTATTTTGATCTGCAGGCATGCAGCATTTTGAAAATTCTGAATCAGCCTAAGCATTTAATGAGATACGTCGTGGTGTTGACATGACTGTGTTTTAAAAAGGAAATTCCCTGCCATTATAAAATTCTCACTTCATTTTGAGATAGCGAATTTTGCACCCTTACTGTTCCCACTCGTTAGCAACAAAAATATATATATCAAATAACTTTTAAAATATATCAATATATCAAGTTAAAACAGTGAATACTACTTGTGAAAGAATATTCTGGTGAATAAAAAAGACTACACGTATTATGTTGACAAATTGCCGAAAAATTTCTCGCGTCAAACTTCCACGCAAATTTTGGCCGCCAATGTTCGAGTAACAAAATTAATGCTCTCAAATTCCAAATAAAAAGAACTGCGGTAAACTGAACAGCAACAAATCGACATTTTTAAACACATCATGTTGAACGAGCTTCTATCATCCGCGACATTTGGTCCACGACCCTCGACAAACACACAAGTACTTGGGTTCGATATCATCTCTTTCCAAACCGCGAGCGACAAAGTGCACAACCTCGTACCTCGGGTTTTCGTCCCCCCCCCTATCGATTAAACACCCTGGGAACGAGGTTGCAAAGGGCACGTAATGTTTTCTTGGATTGTTGGCGCTTTTAGAATAACGTCTATAATGTGATATGAATAACGTCTGATGATACTTTTGTTTCGTCTCGAGAAGGCAGGATAAACTGGTGAAGACAGATTTTTGGAGAATCGTCCTTATCTTATATGCGTGGTTTGTGTTGAAAGAATCGAGCGACGATTGACACTATTATATATATAGTACACAATTTTATCGTCTCATGCATTTCCTTCGGAATAAGTGATAAAAGCACTATTATGTAAAATCTCACTCCAGCTTGCTAGGCCACCTGTGAGATTTTATTTATATAGCTTTCTTACACAAGTCTCGGCAAACATTCTGACGCATGGGAAGAAAATATTCACACGGTCCATGCATACTCCAGAGTAGCATCAAATACATTCTTTGAACACGTAAGCTAATAATCTCGATTCTGTCGGCGAGGTGAGTAAATCGCATACGTCAAAAAGGGAATCAAATTTACACAGAAAATTCTAGAACCTTTTATGCACATCTGCATGTTAATGTCGATTTGCATTCGTATAAAAGAAAAGAAAAGATTAAAGATTGCTATATTCTACAAACATTAATGTATATTACGCACAATATATGAGGATATATATATATAAATTTCATTTTAAAAAAACGGAAACCCCCCCCCATCCATTGTTTAAAGCCAAACAGGAATTAAATATACTATCCTTTTGTTCAGTTTGATGAGCAAAAATTATAAATTATTATATAAAAGCGGAAGATTCTTACTACCTAATGGAGAAAGCAGTCTTTCATTGTCATTTTGCATGTAACTGTTGATCAATCACTCACCATTTACTCCCGTTAAATGATGAACAAGCCAAAATCTCAAACGTTAATATTCAACGCTCACAAGATTGGAAAACGCCAACCGTATTCTAGAACTATACGCCGTCTCATTTCTCAAGCGAAAGCCAAGTTCAGTTTAACTAAATCTTCTCGAACAATGGCAACGATCTTGATAAACTTATCGACAGGACTATAACAATCTTCCAATAATTTTGTCGACATCAAACTATCTGATTTCGTTCTGTTTTACCAAATCTGGGGAAGCCTTGACGTCATTGACCGTAATAAAATTAAAAGATTATCGGCCTTTCGTGGGAATATATAACGGATTATCTTGTGTCGATGAGCCATAGACTTCAGCTATTTTGACGGATTTTTGCCAATTAATAATGGCGGGTTTCCACTATAAGAGGAATTAGTCGATCAAACGAATGTTTTCGCTTCTTTTACTTTCTAAATGTTATTCGTCGAGTATTTTGCTTCGGTCGAATTCACATCTGAAAAGAAAATTAAGGGGAAATTTTCGATCCAGACTGAATTCCGCAAAGTGGAAACCCGCCTTTCAACAGAAAAACACAAAAGAAAAATTCCTTCACCGGCTAAGTACGGTGGGAATTGAACCAGCGACCTTTGGTTTGCTAGGCCAATGTTCGTCCAAGTAAAATTTTTCGGCTCGCCCGTTGGCGACACAATATATATAAGAAGATTTAGATTTCAGCTACGGCTGCGAGATACGTCATCCTGGCGCGAAAACGGACGCTGTATGCCGCATATATAGGTACGTCACCCCGGCTTGCCTGATAACTGATATTAGCTACCTTGGCGCCCACTAAAACATACATCTGTTTATACCATCAAATATTCCGCAGATAGTCTGCGTTTTGCATCACAAAAAGTATATATAATCGAAGCCACGGTCATGGTAAACAGTTCTCTCAACTATTTTTCTAGAAGAAAACGAAAAAATATCAACTAATATTGTTTTTAAAACACGTAGTCGTAGTGCATGAGGACTGCAAAGTTTTCTCAAAATGCCGTAGTCATATCAAGGGCGACGGCTGCGAACTCGATGGCGTCAGCACGAAATATCACGAAATATCACGAATTATTACGAATATCACGTCAATATGACGAATCTCGAAGCCATAGCGTAGCGTCAAATCTAGTTCATAAAACGCGATAGAATCAAGCACAAAATCATAATAACTTTAAGACATACGGATATATGGAAGAGACTAGATTGATATCCGAAATATCACATATTCGAACCGTCTTTGATTCATAGTAGCTCATTTGGGAAAGCATTGGACCGGCCGGAATATATTGAACTAGGCTGACCTATATATACTCCACTAACTCCAGATGGCGGACGAATGGAAATTGAAACACATTTTAACGCGTGATATCATCTGTGGACTAATTTGCAGCTAAAGATCGCCGCTACTGCTGCATGACTGAACTCCAAATCATGCTGTTCAACAGCGGTTGAATGGAATAGCCGTAAAAATATTTTATTCTTCAACCTGATATCAGTCGATCAACTCTCGACCTGAGACTCAATAAGGTGGAATTGTAAACATGCTCGATAGACAAAATCGGCAAAGGAAAAATGCAGTCTATTTGGGAAGTAATTTCGACAATGGCATTTCAAGGACTAGATTAATATCTGCATGCCACGTCAAAAAATGATTTATTTCCTTTGATAACACATTTCATTAAAGCGCATATACGTCAATTTTTGGTAAATGATTTTTTAACCATTCTACTCGATGTCTTCCCATGCAGTATAAATACACAGGAAAAGGCGGAAATAAAAACAAAGGCATTTTTATTTTGTTTTTTTTCGGTCTTCTATATCGAAATGGCAGAAATTTTAGAAGTTAATATGTGTGCATTTTCCAACAGATCGCAAAATAGTTTGTGCACGTTTGAAAGTCGCATATTTGAGTAAATCTTCGCGCGAACTCCCTTTTTTCCAACCGCATTACCGAACTTGCATTTAATTAAAACAAATCAACTCAAATTGTCAAACTCGGTACAGTTAAGATTTTTCGGTTGATGGAATTGTAAGAAAATAAGCAATGAAAATAACTTTTGAATGTGGATATACATTTTATGCCCTTGTTTAGTCTTCGTCGGTTTTAATATACACTCCCCAGGTTTTAATATACACTCCCCAGGTTTTAATATACACTCCCCAGGTTTTAAAAGAACAATTTGTATCATGTGGGAACCCAAACGATCTACATATTTACTTCGTATAGTAGAGTAGCCTGAAGCCGCATCGCGAGTTTGAAAGCAATTCAGATGCAATAAGATCCTTCATGGCGAATACATTATCATCAAGTTAGTTTGAAGCATATGTTTGAAGGAAGTACGTGACGTACACCATGTATATATTTGGGAGCGATTGCAGAATACCCGCAATCTTTTTAACGATGCTTTTTAAATACCATGGATACGTGGATACATTGTTAAATTAGTTTTTCTAAACAAGGCGCGTGAATGGGTAAGATAAGAAGCATAAGTTAATAAGACATGAGAAATATATGACGTAAGAAAAATGTAGCTATAAGTTTTGTGTGGATACGTGGATACGCAGTCGTTTAATATTTTAAAGAACGAAGCATAAGTTAATAAGTCATGAGAAATATATGACGTAAGATAAAGACGGCGAATCCACGTATCCGCGTATCCAATTTAGCCTACATTTTTAGCCCTCACGTATCTGCAATTTAGCCTACATTTGTTACTCAAAGCTTTGGGTCCTTTAACCTGGACACACACTGATAAAGACTCAGGTTTTGCGGTGAGAATTCCGATTCCTTAGAGGCGACCGGGCGACAGTAATCCCGCCTGAGCCTAATTAAGGAGGGCC
This sequence comes from Dendronephthya gigantea, assembly GCF_004324835.1. Classification (NCBI taxonomy): domain Eukaryota; kingdom Metazoa; phylum Cnidaria; class Anthozoa; order Malacalcyonacea; family Nephtheidae; genus Dendronephthya; species Dendronephthya gigantea. Next base: position 1,141,097 of record NW_021163039.1, on the reverse strand, counting down.
AAAAGCCCGTTTGCCATTAGGCGGAATTTTTGAACCGAACGAAATTTTTTGTCTGATATTCTTTTCAATTGCCAGAGTTCGACCGAAGCGGATTCCCTTCACCGGTCGCAATTGAAAAGAAAATCAAGCGAAAAATTTCGTTGAATCGAGAAATTTCGCGTAGTGGAAAACCGGCTTAAAGCCGAGTTGCATTGAATGTTGCAATGGCTTCTTGAATCTTATGTTATTTTCTTGTGTTTAATTTCCTCAACCGGTGGGAAAAAGCATATACCGTTATCAAGCGCGCGTTATCAAATAAGCCAGCAAAATGATATATTATCGTCGCATTGTAAATATTTTCCCATCGCAAAACTAACTTTCATACACTACCGTCGCGTCTTCTTGTCAAATATTGAAATTGTAATGAAAACAACTGTCAAACGTTGTGATTTAATAAAACCTATCGAATCTAACTACGAACATAAGGATTGTATAGAAGAAAACAAATACCTGAGCTGATATCTTGACTTGACTCTTGATAACCCCGTACAGATAAATCTACAACAAGGGCAACAAGCTGGCTTCAATTGAGATCAATGAATCTTACAGACCAATTATTTTAATCCAAGATCTTCAATTCAAAACTGATTTAAACGTTGTTGGTAATCCAGGGCGCTCGAATGAAAGGAATTGAGGTCCCGCTAAAATGAAAGCAAAATCGGTTATTTATTTCATATCGTTCTGAGAATGTTGACATTTTGAAAATGAATTAACGATCGCGTGCAACGCCAACCGCCGATTTGCCATGGCAACGCGAAACGATGGCGAAAATTAAGTTCGAAAATCTCATTTAGCCAAGGTGATACAAAATCATTCATGCAATATCGACGCTTGATTTATATGCAAATATTTTTTCATTTCAAATTTGTTGTCATGTGGCCAATCTCTGTTGTTTTGTAGATCGCAAGCTTTCAGCTGCAATTGAAACAAATTTCTCACCGGCCATTTGAACGAAAGTTCCCATTCCACAACTGCTATCATTGGAAATGTTAGAATGAATGAATCGAATTATACGGAAACTGTTGTTTTCATTCCATGCATGTGAAAATAAGGTGTTACAAAGCCAACGACACTGTAATCGGCGTACTCAAAACTGACCGGATATTGAAACGTGTGCATGGATGTGCCTACATGCAGTTTATTACATCTTCTTTTAATATCTATATAATTTATCATATCTCAGCTTTGTGCTTCGCTGCTACCATTGAAAGCCTTGCAGAAATATTTTTGTTTCCCGGAGCAAAATTTAGGGGGGGGGGATCCTTTCCAATTCTGTAGCATACGATTTTCTTTCATGATTTCTCTTGCAACTTCCATTTTGGGTTCTTTAATTTTGGGGCTAGAGGTAACCTGCCCTTTCTATGTTTGCAATGAATTGATATATGAATGTAGAAATATCTATAATCTATTCCCTCAATTTGCATTGACGCCAACCCATCACACTTTGCACGCTCAATATTTATAATTTTGCAGTCAAAAGTGAAATACAAGAGCGTTCCTAATCTATAATGCGTCAGAGGATCGTACAGCTTTCCTAATTGTTGTTGCAATGTTATATATCAGTAAATGAATCAATTTTGAATATAACAAATTTAAAAATGGCGGCTAGTCGTTTTGTGGACGTTTCATACAAAGAGATAAGCGAACAAATGCAGTTTTTGTGTCAATTCACTTGTGCAAAAATACTAAAACAATTATTCGTCTTAGGCTCGCTGATTATCGGGGAATATCCACCTCAACTTCGTCTCGCCAATAATTCTTATATGTATATATATATATATATATATTCAAAATTTAGTTTGTAATAGACCAGAAGGGTGCTCAATAAAAGCAGAGCAAAAAAAATATTTTAAATAAATTCTTTAATCTTAAAATAAAGCCGTCGCTACACGGCATTATATACTGTATATATCAGTATATTGTCCGCTTTTACTGACAATAAGAGTCCTTTAGAAATGCAAATTACTTGCAGATGAGCCTTTTAAATATATGAATCGGTTTTGTATAGAAAAACCTGCAGATTAACATTTTATATTTTAGTGAGTGTCAACTGTCAGTGATGCAGAATATATACCTAGAGAGATCTATTATTCTCGCGATCTGTTATTTCGCAAACGACGACGGAGTAGAAACTATTCATTCAGTCCTTGCAAGTTCAGCCCTTAATTAAACATTAAAATATTCTGATTTTACAGCGAGTATATATGTATATGGCAATGTTTGTTTTAAAAGTTGTAACTTATTTGAAGATACAAATTACGAAAGCTGTATAAGCTTTTCTTATTACTGACCGGTTATGCAATAGGAATGTTCGTAGACCGAAAGTGCAAGAGGTTTACTCACAATTGAAAGAATGATTTCGAAGGAAAGAAATTGAATTTTAAATTTTAAATGCACAAATGCATGGCATCGAATGTGCCGCGCGGCGCCATTCTTTGAAATCTTGAATGCAAGAAAAGTTACATGAATACATTTTGAAACTTGCTCACAAAGATGAGTCAAAATTTACATTATCTTCTATAACCGTTTTATAAAATATTTCACCAGAGTCATACGTGCTTCGATTAATTGACAGATTCTTACCGGTGCAAAGCGGTGTGACCTTCTGGTTTTATCCTCGGGACTTGAAATCTTCTTTTGTGTTGAAGCCGCTATTCTGGTTGAGAAATGAGACCTTACAGACAAAACAAAAGAACTAATCCTCTTCGAGTAAAAACCTGTCAAAATCATTGTATCCACCGCTGATTTGAATTTTGATCGGAAGATTACTGTTAAGCCCTGCTACTTTTTATAAATTCATCACGTTGTATAGCTAATTTCGAGATAAAATGCATGATAAAGGATGTATCTTAATCGGCCAAGGGGAATCTTGAAATATATATATGTATATATATTCGGTTACCTTTAATCTATTGACGTGGGGACAAATGTTTTGTATTTTTCTCCGCTAAGATTGTTGATGTTTCACCAGCAGTGTTTTTCTGTCCTTGTGCACCTGCAAGTCGGCCCTGGATGTAATAGACAAATGACAAATAATTACTGTGGTCTAGTTTCTTGCTAAAGTCAGTGATAATATACATATATCAATTGTACGGTCTATTTTATTAACATGCCGCGCGTGCGGTAGGTGGTGGAGGAGGAAATTGGGAACGAAAACTGATCTGTAAGCAAACACTGAACAGTCAGCGCTAAAGACTGCACGAATATATATGAATTAAATTTTCACGATTGGAAAACCATCATAGTCGAAGGAAAGACTTCTATCCACCTCTATATAATATTACACTGCATCAATTCCAACGGTTTTTCAGTGATGTATCACAAAAAAAGAGTTTTTCTTGCTTAATAATTTCCATATTACAACAGCACATCACCACTTGATTAAAGCAAGTTCATATACAATATGCTACCTAAATGGGTAACTGTTATATTTTATTCGACTTGATCCATGTATGGCTGCACGTTTATGAGATTATCGACTTTTTTGTATAAACATAATTATTTTCTTCGTCCCACTGGGAAATGGATTAGGAAAATCTATTCACTTTTTACAAGAAGCAGGGTCGATACATAGTGGGCAAAATTGGCAAATCTGATATATTTTTTAGACCACATTATTAAACTCCGTCGACAGCACAGCAGGCTTGCATGTACTTTATGGTTTCGACAAAATTTACATGTAAACTGCAGCTGTGAAGTTTCAAAGTTCTCCATATAAACTGACCGCAGGTGTTTGAATGCAATGATTATTTCTAAACTTTCGATACTCGCGACCCACCGTTAAATTTTACAATGCAATTGACGTTGTGAAAATGATGTGTTCGGTCCTTTCCAATGCGTCTTCAACATGCAATACTGACGCCGGTGTTATCTTCCACTTTGAATTTATGTTGCACAGTCAAAATGCTTTTGTCGTTATACAGAAGTATATAGTCATATACTGTATAATTATTGTGATATACAATTCCTTGATCATCATTTATTATTTATAGTAACGTTATCAGGCACTACGGCATATTTTCCCGCTGAAACAAGAAAATATCCGGGCGGGAAATAAAGTGAAATGCATTTTGGACTGATAATTCTATAAATTTCCGTTTCGGCTTCTTGTTTTGATTCAAAAGGCCCTCGAAACTTGTTGTTATATGAGAATAATGTTGATGCTTTTTTTCAAAAACATTTCTGACATCATCTTAAGGTCATTTTAGTTACCATTTGGTTTGAAGCGCCAAAAAACGAGCATACAATGTCTCTTTGTACTTCGAAAACAATATATAATACAATACAACGTAGTGAATTCGGTTAGAACCTTTGTTTTTCTTTTGTGCTCGTCCAATGCATTTTGCAATATGGCGCCCGTAATTAAGAACTTTCCCACTCAAGACATTAACGTAATATGTTATGTTTTTTTCATCATCTACCTCCGTATTGAAGTTAAGTGACTTGATAATTAAAGTGAGTACCCCTATCAAAATACGTCACCCATGCACGCACGCACGTCAATGTTAAGATACGGGAAGTTCTTAACAAACATATTTCCCGCCATGAATACGCTTCACCATTACTCCAGCTTCGCAAATATATATGCAGGTCATCAGTTGCATCGTGATACACACAGTGACAAATACATGATGTTTTTTATCGTTTATCGTGCAAGTTTATGAAGGAGTCACTACATAAACAGGGCCTAAGGCAAATAATTATTTTAGTATAATGAAGATGTTTATTTGAGAAAACCCCGTTAATTACCCATCTGTCATCTGTTGTAGAATAAAACGCATTTTCACAAACGTAAACAAATATTTCGACAAACGGTAATTGAAATGAATAAAGCGATGTTTTATGCAATAAAAAGTTTTGAAAACAGAATTCTACAACGTAGTTTTTACCAAGATATAATTTTAAGCAAAATTTTATCGATTTTCACGTGTTTTTAACTACAGTATTTTTGCAAGATTGCCGACCGACTCAATTTCCGCCATTTTGAAAATCCGCTTAAGGTAATTAATCCATACTGATAATCCGAATTCTCTTTTGACGAATCAGTAGCCGCAATTCTAAACAATCATCTTTTTAATTATTATAATTAAAGTTAAAAATCGCATAGTAGTACATAGCACACCTTTAAATTAGTTCAAAGGCGTTTTATCCGGAGCGAAACGTAAACAAACCCTTTGTTTACAATTTGAACTAATCTTTTCAATCCAGAATATCATGTACAGTCAGAGAATTAAGCACAATACATACGAGCTATACTCAATCCAAATGAATGCAAGATTGAATTTATTTAAAAAAAAATGATAAAACCCTGTAGCTATATCATGATTCTCAAACCATCAGCTTTCCATTGTTATATGAGATGAGCACCTTAATCCTTTCAAGTATAAGTTTTCATTGAAATCGATAGATTATGCTCTCAGTATATCCAACGTTTCGACATAAGGGCTGGCCCGTGTCAGAAAAGCAAAACTATAGTCTAATGTATTATAAAACCTACCTAAAGGTTCCTGAAACAATATTCGAGAGCCAGAGAGGTTTTCCTATTTTCAGGCAGTTTATATATGAATTGAAATTATATACGTCCGTACTTGTTTCATATATTCAAAAAAAGCTGCCACACTGCAATCGTCAAATGTCTGAAATATAATCTCTCGAGTATTTCGTTCAGTATCGGTCTAGCTTGTCTAACTGCACTCTTAAATTATTGAATTAATCAATATATTCCAAGTGAAATAACACGTACTATTGGTAGGAACTCAGTTGAGATATACTCGTTAAGTTTCACTCGATGTAATCGTTCGAAAATTTTGCTTTACGCTCAGCTGAAGTCATATTGAAAACTGGAATTATTAATTAAACAACGAACCTAGAGTTGTGAGATAACATTTGAGGTGCAACGCGAAATATGTGAAAGTTTTGTTGTATATGCTGTTTAAGTTAAATATGTGTCATAATCCTACGAGAATTTCGGTCTGCACTCGACTAGACTATACCAACACACGAAGAATTTGATATTAATACTTATAACTATATGATTTCTTTGCTGAAAATTTCTATAAATTCTTGTTTGCGCGAATTAATAATAGTCACGGAAGACATCTTTTGGAATTCATGTGTATTGGAAATGTTCGGAATCCAGATATAAGAATTTTTCATATAGCTACATAGCTACATGCTGCTAGTCTGCCTTCTAAGATGTCTCATTTCACCAAGAGTGGTAAAACACTGATATTTTGGGGGGTAAATTTAAAAAAAAGTTTGACTTTTTGGCAAAAAATGCACAAAAGAATTCTGTAGAAAATCGGCATATCGTTCAACCATGCAACGGCACCAGAAATACTATGCCCTTTTTTTAACTTTTTTTAACACTTCAAATAAAGCCATTAAAATTTTAAAAAATGCTATAATCCTCTGAGGGCCGTGTTTATCTGTCTAGCTCCACATTGAAGTTGCTAGATTATTATAATCTGGACAAGAAATAGCTCATGCAGTTAATAGTCATGTTATGTTTTTAAGTCCTTCGGTTACGAGGTATCCTAGCAAAGATGGCTACCTTGTCAAAGATCTTGCGTTTCCCTGAGCCCGGATATAGTACAAACTTACCCAAATACACGGCTGGATTCCCAATTCTGTGAGTACAACTACTTTATACAATCACCTCTGGAGATTAAAAGTCAAAACAATAGTGCCTACGCATTCCTAAGTTAGGTATATATAGCGCATAGCTGTTGAAACAACGTCACAAAAGGAACATATCAGAAAGAATGGCCTTTTTTTAAGACACACTTTATGCTGTTCAAGTAGCTATACGATGCTTCTATCTTTCGATAGTCTGTTTTTCTGTCTGGCTATAACTATATATCCGCAAGCTTGATATACAGCCTCCATATTTAAATAATTATACTAACGATGATGACATGAGTTTAATAGCGCACCTTTGCACCAACCGTTCAGAAATACGAATATTTTGTGCTCCACCATAAGTAGCTATATGTCCATCATAAGTACATGTCAGGCTTTACGCCTTGGGGTATTTTTGTATATTCAACTATCTGTCCATATAGCTATATATGACGAAAATAATTCTCAAGTTATTTAATTTGTTTGCACGCGAGAAAAGGTAAAAAAAGTAAATATGTTGATAGCCAAAATTTGTTTTCAAAATTACGCGAATTTGGCCTGGTAAGAAATCTCTCATAGCATAATCTAAGATGTACGGACTGTTACGGATTATTATGTACTAAACACATAGTACAGCAATATGAGATTTGTTAAATATATGTTGGTGTATGATATATCTATATATGAAAGGCGTTTATCGCGTTTGGAAAACAAAGATATGTGTGGAACGCTGTCAAATTCCCACGCAAAATATTTCGTCTGCGTACATTATTGAAGTGAGATAAAGTAAATAGAGTTAGCGCTATCATTCACTGTTATGTAATACGACATCTGGTTTTGGTTATAATGTTATCAAATATGCACACAGCATGCATTTTTAGTAGTTAACTCTGCGTATATCATTTGAATTGTCAGTTGTAAGTTTCGTGAGGCGATTATTCTCGCGAGCATTTCAATTAACAACATACTTTCGTTCCGACGATCCCACAATCTTGAGATATACTCTATGTTTACGAACACACGTCTGGAAATGTCGTGAAGTTAACGCTAAACTTGTTTCTCCGGCACCAGTTTTAATTTCCCTCCGCTTTATTTCTTCATATTGAATTATTCATTGCAAGTAATTTGTGGGGAAACATGTTTTCGAAAAATTGATTTGTAAACAGAAGAGATCAAAAGGTCGTGTGCATACCGAGTTATTTTTTGTTATTTAAACCCTGTCATAATGAAGTCAAATAAATGAATACGGTTATTTTCAGCGTGAGACACAGACTTGCTGCTCGTTTATCGAGTTTGTAATTATTGCTTTTTTTTCTCTCACGGACATATGAACGATCTCAAAATAAACATCCAAGATGGCGTCCACGATAATTTAGTGAATATGCTTTGGTATATGCTTACAGAAAAGGTCTATTTCTTGAACCATTTCACGAAAACATATACGTTCTTTCCCAACAACGGGACTTTTTTGTCGAATTCAGTCCTTATAACCCCGAATTATTCTTAATATCGTATTTTCTAAAACTGGGTTAATATCTGTCTAATAATAGCACGTCGAAAAACTTTAATTACATGTATTATAGCATTGATATGGAAATGTGTTTGTTCACTTCATTAAACGCTTTCAAATTATCTTTGCAAGGAAATTGTATATGTGTTTCAAGTCGGCGGCTCATATGTCATTTTAAGTGATCAACTTAATTGCGTGTAAAAAAAGGCTTGTTTCCCATCTCCAATTAAATGATACTGTCTTTATTCCGACCGCGCGCTGTCTTGTGGACACAGCGTCGATTTTATATAAAAAAGGAATAAGGTTTGACAAAGCGAATTTTGAAGCCACCTATAGCTACAGTGCACTGTTTATATCGACAACGAGGCCGGGAAATATGGATGTATATTCAAAATAACCGCACTAAACGGGAGGAGACAGCAAATTTTAAAAAAATAGTTGATCCAAATCATATGCATGTCCCGCTGAAAACAATTACCGCGCGCAGAGTTTTTCAAAGAGATAAATGGGTTCGGCAGACGAACGGAAAAAATAGAAACCGGCCAAAATTTTTCTTGGCATGCATACATTTTATTAGCAAGTTGCTGCATGAACCACTTTTCAAGACAAGTTATAAGTTGTTTTTCTTGCAAAATTCTTCTTTGTTTTGAAGCAAAAATAAAATAACGAGGAAATAAGGTATAAATTGTAAAGCTAGAGTAATTTATACAGTGAAATTAGACTCTAAAGTCTATCAATTTCACGCCATTTTTTTGTTTCCCCCACTTTTGTATAGAGATTGAATACAATCTATATATAAGTGAACTTTTGAGTTGCACATGATTCATTCATTTTTTCCAGTGTATTCATACTAAACATAACATAAATATAGTCTACAACTTATAAGTTTATAGTCTAATATGTATATAGATACGTTCCATGCAATATAACTAGGGATTTATATTAGCCTAAAATAGACAAATTAGACATTATATTTGCTTAAAATAGACAAAACACTTCTCGACGTATCGACCTGAGGGCCTTTGTCAGGAGAGTTAGTAAGCTAATATGTATACATGCGTGTTTCCACTTAGCACGAAAATGGTTGCCGGGATTTTCCGTACACGCGCTAAAAAAGTATATAAATTTGCTCTGTCTATATCTAACAAACAAATCGACTTCATTATATAGTCGCCGATCATGAATTGTGGAACATCGCCAATGAATAACGACAAATGATGCTTAAAGGTTGTGGGGATAAAAAGGCTATCGATCTAGCCTAGGGGCTTCAATTCCTCGCGCTCTTCATTCGGGGACCAATGTGTATACAAATTTACTGAATTTGAATTTACTGAATTTACTGAATAACGGCATACAAATTTACTGAATTTGCATGTATATATACATGCAAATTCAGTAAATTTGTATGCCGTTCTTTTACCTTTCTCATATAACAACATTTCTGGCAGCCTAACTAAGCAAATTTGCTAATTTCAGTGGAACACTCTGGATCTTTTTTTTAAGGCTGCTTTCCACTTACGCCAACGTTTCAGTTCTTGCGCACGGAAAATGTTAAACTAACCCTTCTGAATTTTGATAATTTCAATAAATACATACTAAATTATGCGGAAAAACGAAGTTCCTTCGATTTATTCACCCAGTTCTTTCAAACTGGATATAACATTTATAAGGATTCTCCGTATACAACTTTTATGCCGTACGTGAAAAAATTAGTCGATATCATGCACATTTGTCTCATATATCAGTTATAATACCGCCCAAAACTCATTAAAAATTTCGATGTTTGATTTTTTTGTTGACAAGCCATTATATACAAAGAGGCTTACTGATGTTGATCCAACTGCATTGGCTAATTTAGGGCTATGCCTCGACAGTATGCAAAACCGTACCATTAAAAAGCTTTTAAACAGCTATAGGTCGATAACGTATATACGACACAGGTTATTTGTGCTGCACTTGAATTACACCTGTTGTCGGAAACTTTCGCTTTAAGAAATTAAAATAAGCAGCGTCTGACAACGCATTCACTCTGGATTAGCAGAGCTTGTACAATGTACACGTCAAATTTCGCTCGCATGAAATCCAATTTGAAGGCTTAAAGTCTTTAATGAGTTTAATCATCTTATATTATTATCTTCTACAATGCATAAAAGATCTCACCGCGGGTATAGCTACAGTTTTAATCCAATATGGCCTCATCTTTCATGTTTTTTTCCTAATTTAAACGTAGTGTGCGTATATATATATATATATATATATATATATATATATATATATATATATATATATATATATATATATATATATATATATTATATATATATATAATATATATATTATATATATACATATATATATATATATATGTATATATATATATATATATATATATATATATATATATATATATATTGACATTCGACTAGTACTTTCTAAGCGAATCTATTAATCTAATAATCCTGTCCGATACATAAAAGACCTCGCCGTATACAACAGTTTTAATCCTTGGCAATGGCCTCATCTTTCATGTTTTTTTCCCATTTTAATTCTAGTGGGCGTAAATACGGTTTGTAAACATACTACAGTACTTTCTAAACGAATCTGTTTTTCACTAGTCGCGAATCCGATGAAGGCTATATATGAATTCGTAAATGGATAGAGTAAACGCTCTTGTACCGTTACGATTTGACGACAGAACAAATTAAAAACAGATGTATATATTTATTTATAAGCTTACGTTGTATTTCGTTAGACCAGGTAAATTTATATAGAACACGATAAACCATCAATATGAATATCTGTTCTGCAGAATATCGCCAACAGAAAGCTAGTTAAACAGTAAATTTACGAAATGACGCGGTTGTGTTTAGTTTTCATGCAAATTATTTAAACGCGACAAAATTTGCATGCATGCATACATGAGGTCAGAAAATATGCCGTTATATTTTGTCGAAATATATATACCGCCATAAAGGATTTTGAAAACTGTAAATTTTCACTCTGTTTTATATCTCAAGCCGTGAGTATATATGATCACGCAAATTCTTACTCATAAAAATAATTGCGATGTGAAAAACTGACAGATGTTTCAATCAATAAGCATATACTGATATAGCTATATATATAATATATAGCAGCTTAATAATAAAGATCCGTATGTTTCAAATAACTTAAACTATGATCAACTGACCTGAAATTGAGCAAGTTTAAACCCAGAGGAATGAATTTGAGAAATAAAATACGATGGACCAACACGCTTGTCTTCAAAACGCACTTTAATATGCTTTTTAACTTTAGTTCATGCATTCGATGCAAAGTTTACGCTCGCTCATTCCAAAGTAAACACTGTCAAAATTGCGGAAAGATTCTGGTAATTAAAGTCGATTTAATCAAAGCCCCCAAAGTCAGGATTTTCTGCCCACTCGTTCTTATGTCATTATACTCATATATGAAACTGACAGTTTATACTTTATACATATAAGGCAGTGATACAGGTCTTTATATAATAGAGACTGTTAATCTAAATAATCGACAATTTACACAAAGCCTATAATAGTGGGATTATATTGGCTCTATAGGCTTAACCTAATAAAGAAATAACGATTTTAGAATTAATTACAACTGTAACGTTCTGAGACTGTTTTTGCTGACAAATGCGCATGCGCATAAAGAAGATGAATATTAATGTCGATTCGTTCAGTTAAAGAGAAGCGGCAAATTTGAAAATCGTTTCGTACTGGGAAGTTGACGGTTATATACACCTAATAATTGAAATAGATAATACATAGTTTCATGAAGTACTTAAAAGCTTAAAAAAGCTTAATGCGAATATAGCTAATTAAACAAACAACAAAATCTTTGAACCAAACAAAAAAACACAAACAATTAGTTGAATAACAAAACAAAGAAACAAAAAATGATAAAAAAACAAAATCATCGGTTTTAGAGTATTGTCTTCTGACCAGCTTTTACTAAAGCAATCGGATTACTCGCAATTGCATGGATAATTAGCTCACGTCATAGAAATCTTAAGCTCGAGTCGGATCGTAATCTAATTTTTAAAGGTAAATAGCAACACGATGCGAAGAAACAATGTTTCCTGTAAAGTGGAGGTAAAAGTTGAATCATAGGCGTACGAGACAAGGGACAGGGGGCAAAAGTTATAATTCGGGCACATTGTATAATTAAAAAATTCGGGCGATTTTTTTTGCCCCAACCCCCCCCCCCAAACGAAACTGCGCCCGTACGCCTATGAGTTGAATATAGATAATTATAATCTATTACTAAACTGTGCACAGAATTTCACCACAAATAAAAAATGTTGATGAGATATCCAGAGACATCTGACACACTTAGTTACTTTAATATCTTGTTATTTTTATATCGGAGTTTTATCACCAGCGATGGCTTTGCGCAAAGCGACATGTTACATTTTCAGACCTCTCGATGTACCAATTTACGATTTACAATTTCGTGTGAGAAATATCGATAGTGGAAAAGCGGCCTTAATTAAATTAATAGAATTTTCTTGACCCAGCGATTGCGGCAAATCTCAAACGACTTTTTTATCAGTCGATTTATCAACCCCATCATTTAATATATTGAAATGTACAGAGGAAATATATTGCACGCAAATTACGATATACACGAAAAAATAATTTAATCGACGTATAAAAATTTCATGAAAAGAAAATTGAGAGAAACTTCGTTCGTAGAATTCCACCTGGTGAAAATAATGTCCTCTGTTGGATTTTGAAACTATATACAGCTGCTGCGGTTACGTAGGCATCTCGAGAAATTAGTTTATACTGAGAAGAATTGGGTTTTCTTGACAAATATACTGTCCAGACAGCCTTTTACAAAGTGCCCCAACAACCTTCCCCTGTAGATGTACTTTATTAATGTTAATCAACCCTCTGTATGCATTCCGGTTTTATCAGTAAAAATATTTTATGCTAATATAGTTGCGCTTTTAAAGATTCGTTATTCGACGTGATGTCACGCCGATGATATTTGCATATGCAACAAAGATGCCTTTCTTGCGAAAGTAGCAAGTTAGCAAAATTCTATGAAAGACTTAGTTCAGCAGTTTCGAGTAATCATGCAATGAAAACATGAAATTAACCATCAACAACATTTGAATGTTTGCATGGGATTTTGTACGATATACGGATCTCAAACAATATCCATTATGTATATAGTTACAGTAACTGCCCAGACAATTTAATCCCTTTATAAACAGCTATATATACTTGCTACTTGCTAATGACAAATTGAAGGAGAAATTTTAGAGTTAATTTTGTTTCAATGATTAGATAACAAAATGTTATAATTTTTATCCATTGTGGCTTGCAACAGCGAAATTCGTCTGAAGATGTTGGACAAGTACTATAGACATTAAAAAGCCTACGTCAATATTTGGTACTGTAATTCGTTTGAGAAAGAAAAAAATACAGTCGAAAATTAGTCAGGAAGACACTGAGTTTATCATAGTCTGAATGTTTAAATGAATGGAAAATTTACTTCGTATGAATATAATTAATAAAACATCAATCAAATTATCGACAAATTTCATCAACGATTAAATATATTTTATAATATTCCAAGATATTATATTGTTATGTTTATAGACTCCTAATATACGAATATACATACAATAATAAAAGTCGTAAACACAGACATAGCCTGAGAGTTTGTATCGGACTTTGGCTGAATGATGAATGCATGGCAACAAAGAAAGTGTCTTGTCTAGAAAACAAATACGAAATAGTTTCGTTTTGTTTTAATTTTTTCTTGTTTCAGTGTCTACCGAAAGCGAATTTCCACCCGACAATAAATCTTCTGTCGTTACCCGGAACGCTAAAACTTCACGCTGTTTGGCGATGGCTCGGTGCTTGAGACATTATAGACATAAATACTTTATAGCAGGCTTTAAAACGTCAGCAATAAAGTTTAATTTACGTCAGTCAATTAAATACAGTAAAGTTAATGAAATTACTCAAATTAATTATTCTACATAATGTATGACAATGCTATACATTACAATTTGTAGCACTACTAAATATACTCAGCGCTAAAGTAAATTTCCTGTCACTTCAAATAAGAGCACAATATACATAATGTGTTATATTGGTTGTAATTGTATTTTTAGCGCAGTTAAACACAACGAATATGTTGCAATTCAGTTAAATTGTGTAAAATATTGACTGATATCGTCCGGCAGTTAACCGACTTATACGAAGGGCTGTAATTGCCACTAAAATGCATCCATTTATGCCCGATTGTAATTACCTCACTCCGTTACAATACACAGCGTTATATGAAACAGTTTGTGTAATTTATTTCAAATGATATATTTAAAAATATCCAGTTAAAAAAAGTATAAATATGAACGCATTCTAATTTATAGACAAGTCAAAATTCGCTACGGTGCATTTATTCAGTATCAACAACACCGTTACAGGTCTTCGCGCAGGTTTTTAGATGTCGGCACACACACAATCAATGCAGCGTACATACACAAACATAGATTTAAGGCAAAGGCTACCGACACACTGATATCAAGTCATTCGGCGAAAATTATAGCCGGGTAAACGGCCACCGGCAACTAGCTTTTATAATTTCAAGAGACAGCATTCAAATGCAAAACATGTCATAGAATATCTGTCGAATATGTGAGTGAAATTAGGCACGTATATCTTACTTACGATTCGTGACGGCTTTAAGCTCTCGGCCAGTTTCCAAGGTAAATTTGAAGTTATATATTTTAATCGTTGATTGTGTTGTGCGAGGCTAACACAGCTTTGCTGTGTGGCTCAAGCTGGCGTAAAAGTTTTGTCATTGTGTTCAAAAGTATTTGCATGTCAAATTGTCGTGTTTGTTTGTTATATATGATTGGTTCTTATGCGGCAATGGTATTTGCATAATCATGCATACCTGCAGTTTTCGCCTTTGGCACTTTTCGAGGGGCTAGTATACGCGCAAGGCTTGAGGTCACGTGAACAAATGGAAGAGGAGGACTCCATATCACAAGGATGACACTCATGCTGGAAGCATGTACACGTTCAAAGCATGTTCGTTTGCATGAACGAAGCATGTTCGTTGAAATAAATTACTGTAAAAGCAGGAGATCTTGTCTTAGGTAATTACTCATAAATTTAAACGGTGGTTTAAATAATTTGTTGTTTAAAGTTAAATTAAGACAGTAATTAGCCTCTAGGGCGGAGTTATGCACACGGTATAATAGATAACGAACATCTTTAAAACCGAATCGATTTCAACATCGAGTCTAAACTCTATCATTCTAATGCCGTTTCAGACGAAAGCTCAAGGACAAAAGGCGGTATTTGCAAATATTTAACAGGTTGGAAGCCAGCTTAAAAAATCTTCCTCTTCTGCGCAGGTCATTACCCACGACCCTCGACACACTTTCTTCGATGCTCGAATGCTGCGCGTCGCTTACTGTGCAAACTATTCAAGAAAACGTTTCGAGCCGCGAGAAGCCATGCCCTCCGCAGAGATCTTAAATACTCTTGTGTTGTGTATATTCTTGTGTGATGGTCGCTAGGAGAAACACAATGCAATGAACTTAGCTCCTGCTGGTAATGGACACGGTACACGCCATGACGCCAGAGGGCGACGCACGACATATGCAAAGTCGTTGGGCTTATTTGCCTGAAGCTGAAATATTAAGTAGTCTGCGATAGCAGACTGATCTCTGCCTCCCTCCAAGGAGGAAAATGTTTGGAAAATGCAGATACTGCTATAGACAAGGCCGGAAAACTTTCAGTTTCTAAAAGTCATACTTTCGAGACAGAGAAAGGTTCTGTGTCGCAGAGGAGCATCGATAGAGTACAGACGGAAAGTACACCTGGAACGACAGTGAAAACCTCTTTTGAGGGAAACGATGCCGTAAATTGTACTTTGAAGACAAACTGAAAACGATGAATATAAATGGAGAGAGAATACATGTTTCTCCATCTCCTCCACGGGGGGAGGCAGAGATCAGTCTGCTATCAAAATATTAAGTTGAAGCTGAAGTTTTAAGTTGAAATATTTAACCTAAGATGTCGGCCTAATATCAACTGACGTTATTGAAGTTTTGTGTCATATTTTTTCAAAATGTACACGTTAGGCGCACGCCATCGTTGCTGGAAAAGTGGCTGCCTAATGAATCTTATCATTTCTATTATTTTAGTAATAATTTGATGACTTTTGATATAAATTTATTGTCAAATGACTTTTCAACTCCACAAATGCCAAGATATTAGAGATATAGGTCAGAGGGCATGACAGCAATGACGAGACTAAAGAATGACGAATATCACGCATTCAACAGCTTGCCATAGAAGGCAATTAGTATTAAATATTAAATATTTATTAATTATTAAAATATTAATTAATTATTAAACTAATAATTAAATATTAGTTTCGATTTGTAATCGGCTCTGAAGGCATCTCACAATGACGTTTTTGAGGTACTTTAAATTTTCTCAAACGGGTTTAAAAAGTTATAATAACATGGAAAGCAATTTTTTTAGAATCAACAAAGCATTTGAAGAATAACTCCAGCCTAAAATTAAAGAATGTGGCCGTTATAAGGTCTCACGCTTGTGGTTTTGAAAAAAAGTACCCCAAAAATGGCGGCATATTCGTATGAAGGCATTTTTCTGTCCTTCATTTGCGAAGGCAAAATGAGTATGTCTCTTTTCAAAAGGTGGATCACGGGAAACCTGCTTTTCAGCGATTAACGATTATTTTTTATTGACAATTTGGCTTTTACAGACAATTAAACTGATGGTAGTTGACAAAGAAATTACAAATAAATTTTTAGATGATGCATGTTACATAATCTATCTGAAGTAATTATTTCATATTTAGCTACATTTGAAATTTTGCATCAGAAGCAAGGCATTTGATCTGGGATGAACAAAAAAAAATCAAAACCACAGCTATGTATAGAAGTTATAATATATCATTGCAATTTGGATTGTTTATGGTCTATTAAATTTGTAAATCAAATTTTGTATTAGTTTCAGTTTGTAATCAGCTCTGAAGCCGCCTATGTATTAATTACAATACAATTATCTTTCCACACGACGGCCCCAGCCCCCAGGCAGTGAAACGAACATTTGTCTAGATCACAATGGCTGTAGCCTGAAATCTGGCTTCATTCATGTCGGGAAGTCGCTCCCACGAGAAGCTTTCAAAATTGAAGGCTTCGACAGACTTCAATTGCAATTTCTTATACCTTCCTCCGAGAACCACGATTGTTTTTTCAATAAGAACTGCCATGCATCCTCTTCTTTCCTGTAACATGGGAGGTAGGTAACTTGTAACTGTATCCTGTCTTCACGTTATACATAATAACCTTGCTCATTGCACCACCATTCTTTTCTGCTCCACCAACAATCACGACGTTTTCCCCGCATTTGACTGTCGCCATTTCACTGACCGGATACGGGAGTTCCGGTAACTCCTGACACGTCTTTTTCTCGATGTCATAGCTCAACACACTGCTGACGTTGTCCTTCCAGCTGGCCATTTCCGTCCTCCAAAGATCAAAATTCTATCGTCACACAGTACCGTGCTGTGAAAGGCTCTTGGCTCTGGCATCGTAGACACAAGATTGACGCTGTGAGATGGCTCCAGTTCCATTTGGTACATGCAGTCGGAGACGTCGTCTTGTTTTTCATCGTAACCTCCAGCGATAAACAAACTATCGTTGTACACCACACTACTGTGGGCGAACATCTTCGTAGGGAGTTTGGCGGCGAGGTAACCCCAGTTAATTGAGAGATCAGGGATGCGATGGATATCCATGCTTATCATGTTATCCATTGCCCCGTCATCACACAAACCACCAACAATGGTCGCTTGATCATTGTAGACAAATGACGATGCGCTGTCGTGATCCTCTGTCATGGGCTTCAAGAAAGACCACAATCTTTGACGGTAATTAAACTTCTCCACCGAGTTCCTTCCAACTCCACCAGCAACCAGTATGTGTCGTTCTTCATGCCTACCACTTGCTGTTCCATTTTCATCACCTTGCGAGCTTTTTCTCTTCAAATTCTCAAGCACGGTTTCTTTCAAGTTATCAAATCCTTCTTTCATTTCGTCTAATCTCGTTTTCATTTCTTTCATGTCGTTATCCACTTTTCCTAACTTCGTTTCCACGTCCTCTTGAAAGGTTTCTAGTTTCGAGATTATCATCGTCACTTTCGCGTGCACGATTTTTAGAGTCGTGTCCACGCTCTCTACTCTCGTGTCCGTCCGTAACATTTTCGTCCTAGCATCGGTCACTTCCGCGTTCGTCTCGGCCAACTGCGTGCTGGTATTTGCCATTTTCGTGTCGAGTTTGACTATTTTCGTTTCCATGTCCGCTATCATCCTGGTAAGTTCCTTGCAATTTAGCAATTTCAACTCCCTGAATTTGCAAAGAACGTTTTCGTGATATTTACGATCTCCTTCGTTGATTACCTCGACACAACCTTCATTTCTACAAACGACCGGCGCGAAGCCACATTCCACGACATGTTCGTCTAAATTTTGCATCAAAACTGGTTCCCGACAGCCCCTGTCATAATACTCACAGCGAATTCCGAGATCATTCAGGTAATCCTTTACAATTCTTGGAGCGTCGTTTAACGTTTCGGCTGTCAATTCATCAGCGCAGGTTGGACAAGTATGAGAATTCATACGAAGGTGTTCCGTAATACAACCGCGGCAGAAATAATGTTGATTGTTACGGCACATCACAGGATCTTTCAAAACGTTGTAACATATCAAGCAATGGAAATTTTGGTTCACATTCGTCACAAATCTATTGTCATCGTACCCTGGTGAATAGTTTGACGCCATCGTTGCAGTATGTCGCAATTATTGTGTAAATTTTGTTCGAATTTCGATCGATTTCATGTCAAAACCTTGTCGTGCGAACAGCCACCCAGGGTACTGTAATGTTGCTATTGAGTGGATTATGCTTTCGTCTGTAACAGTTTTGACCTTAGAGCTGTTTTATAAAATTGATGTGAATTACTTCCTTTTCAGACTTCGTCGTATTATCGAGAGCTTTCCAGGAAGGGAAACGTTGCGAAATGTTATTTGTTTGGAAATACGATACCATAGAATAATAAAGAAAGGCCTGTCTGCATGGGTGACCGACACAGGGAGTAATATATTAATTCGTATCGGTCTTTGCCCTTTAGTGGCATTGCAATAGTCAGACCACTTGTGCCACAAAAATTAACTGACTTTGAGAAAGGTTGAAAGCAAAACATTAGGAAAAAAGAAAAGTTCCTTACAATTTAAGATCTGGCGAACGCATTCTTCAATGAATGTTCCTATATTCTCCGATTCGTCGACGTTGCAGCGCAGGTCATACGACCGAATCAACGAGTGCGAGTGAGTTTGCGATCCTTCACATCGAGTTCATAGCAAAAATCTGCTGTGCATATAAATCTCTATACACATATAATAAAATATTGTATACGTTTATCATAATATAAACAAGATCAAGTTTTTTGACACGCAATATTGCCATTACCATCATGAAGACTGCCTAAGAGATCACTGCCACTGGGGGATGATAAAGTGTATTCACTCGCTGCATTTTAATAGAGTGTATTTACCAATTGTTAATTCGAAATCTTCTGAAAGAGAGTGGAATAAACACCATCTATTCAGTTATCAATCTATGACATTGAATAAAGCATATAGAACTAGTGTTGCTGCCATAGCAACATGTAGCAATTCAAATATTAGTATAAAGGACTAGGTTTTTTATCTTTAGCTTCATATCCGACAACGTTTTTAACCGTAAGCCAACAAAATAAAATATATAAAAAAGCTACGCGTTAGAACGAAACATAATACTTTATTTTTATGTCCTGGTCCTCGTACTCATACCAAACCTGATACTCAGAGTTGCCCCATTCTCAATACTAGTAGAAATCTAAAGTACTGACCAGGTTAAACATAACTCGAAATCAATTATATAAAGCTAGACCAATTGACGAGGCATATAGTTCTAGTTCAATTACAACCAAGCGTAAGTGTAAGTAAATTTTCCACTCAAATTGCTTTCCCCATTTTCATTTAATACGCTATGATCTCTCTGACAGGCCGTAAATTCTATAAAAACCTTTGTTTTTCACTTAACTAGATATATGAATTAGAGCGTTGAATATGGGGTATCGTTAAAATTTGCTATAGACACGTTAGCTTGTTAAGGGAAAATTTTACCTATTATAAAAGTACACAAATTATATTAAGCCCCATTTACACTACGCACAATTTTTGGTACAGTATCTTCGCCGCAGCGTGGGCCGTGGAGCGAAGGTAAAAGACCCTGGGTACGAGGTTGTTTAAGTCATAACAATGTTCAGTTTTAAAAGAGTTGTTTTTGATAGTGCATTCCCTTGTATCCCTTCATGTATGGAAAGATCAATTTATATTACTTAAAATATACCACTAGCTGCTGCATGCATGAAAGAAGTGTTGTTCTATAAGCATATAAGCGACGTTTAATAATAATGTTGTGTTGAGAGTTGAGACCTGCATAGATGAGCCTTAATCTGCTGTGAAAATATCACACATGGCAAACACTGAGCGTAGATGCCACGAAATTTGAAGTAATCGGCTCAGTGAATATAGGCTTGTATAAATCACCGAGCCTGAGGCGACTAATTGTTTAAAATAATTTAATAAATAATGAACGGCCACAAACATCAAATTATATGCGCTGTATATTTAAATTTAGTTAAGATTGACATATATACCTTTCCATTTGGTTTCTCCTGGCGTGCGAATCACGCTTCTTTCGTGTGCCTTGGTCAACGTTCACAGAAATATTAAACCGCGGTACCTTGTATGATTCTTTTTCGGATCTGTGCCTTTATATTATGCGCGTTATTTCGCCTAATTTCTATCACTGATTGTCTCCTTTTCACATCCTTTACAACACTGCGATAATCTTTGCTAGCGATCGGCAAAGAACTTTTATTGTAAAAGACATTTCCAAAGCTTCGCTCCTTTCGAACTCTTTTCACTCCTTCGCATTGAAGGACAATCGTGAATATATAATTAGAGTGCAAAACCTACTTAGGGGACCCGGGGTACAGTGACAAGTCCACAAGGTACAGCGACACGTCTATTTTGTGCGATTTATGGCAGGCATCTGAAGCAATTTTTTTTCCCACTCCCCACACAGCTAACCCAAGCCAAATATAAATGCCTAGTATAAATACATAAGAGATGCCTGCGGTGGAGGCTAGACATGCATACTGAAGAGCAATTTTCCGGTGAAAAGAATGTTGGGCGAATGGAAGTAGAGAACGACAAAGGAGGACATTTTTGAAAAATACGTATTTCAGTATATATATGCTGGGAATCAATGTCCCTCAGTCCGTCTATCATATAGCCAAGTTAAAAATGGTGTGAAAAGTATTCTATAAACTTTTAAAGACAGTTGAAAAACGATTTCTACGATGAAGACCTCACAGACTGAGGGGGTCATACACAGGTTGTGTTGAATTAGATAAGTTCGGATATGAATGTCAGATGAACTATATTGTTCAGGCGGGGTATGCACGAACAATTAAACGCAGGGTTTTTTTTAAGAAAAATTTAGAACTGCACATCTTGCATTTGCAGATTAAATTTGTAGATTCAGTGTTATAAATCATTCATGGGAGGGAATATTTTTGGAAGTTTCGAAAACCGAAGAGAATTTTGTAGGTTAAAAAGCAAAGAAAAAAATGAAAACATTTTCGTTATTGCCAAAATTTACTATAAAAACTGAAATAAATATTCTGGTATACTGCTTATGTTATTGAAGCTGTATGTAATCCATTTGTATTTAGATATTGAAAGGTCGCCAATATTTTTTTCAACTGCACAGTTTTTGTTTTAGAATTGCACAAATTGATTTAGAACTGCACATTTTGTGTAGAACTGCACGTTAAAAAAACCCCTGAATTTTTAAACAAGATCACTGGATTTATAGATCACCAGAGTCAAACCAAACAATGAAAATAAAAGGTGATACTATAGTGGTATATGGAATATATAAAACTAAAATTGTTTATTAAACTGGTATTGTAAACCGCACGTCTTTATTTCGGGTGTGCTTTGTAGGGTGTGCTTTTTAATGTCGAAGTGTCATTTTTGATATATTGTTTTGACATGCTGAAAAGCAATCTTCCTGATGTTTCCATGCATTAAAGCGTTAAATATGGGATATCGTTAAGATTTGCTATAGACACGTTAGCTTGTTAAGGGAGAATTTTACCTAAAAGTACAGAAATTATATTAAGCCCAATTTACACTACGCACAATTTTTGGTACAGTATCAAAAAAACGGTACGGGTTAAATTTTAAACCGCTAAATAATTTGCCAAATCTCACCCGTACCAAATTAATCCTTTTACATCATGTTCAATTCCAGTGTTAGTATGCATATAAAATTGAGAATGACCGACTGACTGACTGACTCGCTGGAGCGGCTGATTGACTGCATGACTGACAGAATGACGGATGTGAATTTTCGCCACTCCATGCAATTTCTTTGAAGAAACTTTGCATAAACAAATAAGACGAAGGATGATACGATATTGATGTCTTTAATTGTATGGTATTGTAAATCACATGGTTTCGTTTGCTGCTGCCAATCTGGGATAAGCTATATGCTCAAATTTTCTCAATCTGATCTATTTTAGGCATGCAATTATATCATGGATTGTGAGCGTGACTACGTTTCCTTTCGTCCAGATGAACTATGTTGTTCAGGCGGGGTATGCACGAACAATTAAACGACGTCACTGGATTTATAGATCACCAGAGTCAAACCAAGCAATGAAAATAAAAGGTGATACTATAGTGGTATATGGAGTAAATAAAACTAAATTTTTTATTAAACTGGTAAATCGCATGTCTTTGTTTTGGGGTGTGCTTCGTGGGGTGTGCTTTTTCATGTCGAAGCGTCCAGAACCTTTTCTGATATATTGTTTTGACATGCTGAAAAGCAATCTTCCTGATGTTTGTAAGAGTGGTGTTGCCAGACCTGATGGAGTGTATTCGCGCCGACGCCGGTTGGGAAATTTTAAAATTTCGACCTCTAGATCATCGGAAACAACATTTACAGATGCGACCATATTTGAACATTGAAATGATGCCTCTTACCTGCTGTAGAGTGTATATAATACCAATAAATCACTAATACTGTAGTATGTAAAGTAAAAAAGTAAAGTAAAGCACGGAGGTATCAACCGCACCCCCCCCCCCAAACGATTTTCTCCACGGATTTGAACAACTAAAAAAAGGGCCTGGTGGGAGTGGGGTAGACTTGTCTCGTGGTGACGCTACTGGATAGTCCCCTGGAGTGAACTACGACGACAAGGCGACGCATACAACGCGATAGTTGAACTTTATCATTCGTTTCACAATCTCTGACATTGGTGACGCGACTGTATTTGTTAATATGAAAAATAATCGCGACCGGAGCTAATTTATTGCGGCATATCTATTTTAAGTTCATTTTGCATACTATAAATTTACATGTGCCTGTGTGTGCAGGGTGTCTCAAAAAAAACGCAACCACTTAAATATGCAAGAACATTAATACAGCTCTAAATCGCAATAGATAAGCACCCCTTGGAATTGAAAATGGCTCTTAATCCTTCATTTGAAATGCTAAAAGTCATTTTAGCTGAACTATGGTGCAAACCCGAACAATATTAATATTCTTGCATATTTAAGTTGTTGCGTTTTTTCTTGAGACACCCTGTAGAGGTTTCTATAGAAGATATCTAGACGATTGTAACTTGTGAATATAAAATAAATTGCAGAAGAGACAATCTGGTGAAAATTGTTACTAAATTAAAATAGACTCGATATTAAATGAAATGGAATCAAGTGTATTTATTCTTATAGACAATTGACAAAACTGATAACATTTAAAACACATACAATCCACGTTTACTGCCCTATGATTCAATGACACACAAAAAGAAAATAAACTGTTGTGACCAACGACATCACAGACTTTATGCGAATAAAAATCATCACGAAAGATGATACGATAACGATATTCATGAATACCAATGTCCTCTTTGCTGCTAAACCAGGGGGGGAGGAGGCTTATGCTCATTTTTTTCCAAGGTCGGAAACGTCGATTGTCGTTTGACTACGTTTCCTTTCGTCCAAAGAAATCTGTCGCGACGAGTCGGAACGCGACATGCAATATTTTTGTTGTTTTCCAACAGATTGTCTGATGGCGTGAAAACGACGCATATTACGCGATAGTTCAACTTTTCCATTGGTTCAATCCCAACTTCAGTAACGCGAATGCACTTCTTATAACGAGTAATACTCGAGATTGGACCTAATCCATTTCATCCAAGCAATATATTGATATATTGTAGCCGACAATCTATGCCGGCATCAATTGTGGTTTGACAACGTTTCCTTTCGCCCAATGACGTCTGTCGTCATTGTTGAGAGACCCATTCTTCAACATGATGGAGATCTTCCGGTTGCAGGAATGTTAGGGGGTGTGGAAAACGACAGGGGAACACATAATACGCGATAACTGTTGATGAAGCCTGCATATTGCTTTGGAGCTGAAGACGTGAACATTTTGAAGGTATGTTGTTATCGTCCTTTATATTGAAGTTGTATCGCGTTATTCAACTTTACTACCATTTTTTCTAAAGTTGTTGTTGAGCGAAAGAGAACGCATTGGTCCAATTCCATCTCCGGGCATCATTACTAATATTTAGCTGTAAAATTTGAATTTGAACTATAGGCACAGCACAGAGTCGCTCGTTGTTCGGTCAGTAATGTCATTTATAGGAATCCAATGACATACACGCTTCAGTAAAGAGTTGTGTTTGGAGTGTCTGTACCATAGCCGGGTTTAGAATGGTGTGGTGTAAACTGATCGCGAATTTGTTTTTCTTCAACTTTAGAGAAATATTGAATTGAAGAAAGATTTCTACGATGAAGACCTTTGTTATTCTTATTCTGGCATTGACCGTTGCATTTGGTAGCTGCTCAAAAAGGATCAGAAAAGATCGTAAGTTGAATTGAACAAGTTTTCACTATAACTTCTAAATGTCAGAAAATGTACAATACAGTAAATTTCGGTCCTACCCACATAACGGTCCTACCTTTTGAGTCAGTTAAATTGTATATATAGTTGTTAGCAACCACGCATGTATCTTTGATCAAAATTTTCAAGAAAATGTCTCTGATAAGACTGTTCAATGCTCATTTTACGAGGATCTATAACAATCAAATTTAAAAATTTTCTTGCTTCTTAAAAGATTCCTGAGCGTATCCTGTCTCCCGGAGATTTGTATAGGTAATAGCATGATTAGCAGTTTTAAAAACTTCAAGGGATGCAAACTTAAATGTATACCTAAGCGATCCCGAATATTTTTTTTCCAATTTTATTCATTAGGGTTTTACCCCAAGCAAACAAAAGGGGTCGATTGGCTTATTCTGTTGTTTCATTGTTCTATTGTATTGTTAATTAAGCTATGATTTATGAATATATACAAAACCTTTTTCGTCGCTTTTCTTAACAAACTAAAATTCTCATTCCCCTTACTTTCGTGCACGATAACCCAAAAAGTGATAAAGCTAACTTGATGAAATTTTCATGGTTGACTTTAATAAAGACAATTGGTTCGGTGGTGAACTAAAAGTTTTGCATTTCGTTCATTCTAAGTAAAATAGCGACTTCAGACAGATCGTAGAAGTTTTATACAAAACGTTCTGTAAAACGTTTAATACTGGACAAGTTTTATTTATTCTAGTTCAGCTTCAAATAAATAAAACCGATTCCGTCGTTCTAGAGTTAAAACCTAGTTTGTTATCGTGTTTACAAAAATCGTCTATGACTATTTTCCACCATTGGGTGTGTCTGGTCTGGGTAACTGTAGTGATTGAAGATTCCTACAAGTCTTTTTTCACTCAGAGTAACTTGGTTTGCAATATGGCATGAACAGATTTTTATATTTTTCAAAATTAAAGAAAAAAAAATGGTATTGGACCACCTTAACTGCACTGAAATCAACCAATCACAGTCAAGTAATACAACCGGGATTTTGGCATTAAACTGAACGCTGTAGTTTCATCGATGAAATACTTTTATTATATATTATTAAAATGGTAACAACGGGATTTTGGCATTAAACTGAACACTGTAATTTCATCGGTTCATCGAATGGAGCAAAAATTTTGCCGAAATTGACAGCTCTATATAATTAATTCAAAAATATTTGTGGCTATGGCCATTCGTCGGAGGCACATAAGCATGCATGTTTCATTTCTTTTTATAGAGACAGCTTGCGATTGGCCTGATTGCGAATGTATTTACATAGACGATCCTTGTCCCGGAACTCACTATGATTGCTCAGAAACAAGATTCTGTGATATACCAGACGACAAACCATGCTGCAATTGAAGTGGGTTTTTGGGGTAGTTAAAAGTATCGCTGAAGTAGATGTAACGTTGCATACGAAATAAATGTTTCGGTGATATAATTTGTATTGCTGGTCTTTATATATTCATTGAATCGTAAAAAGAAACTTTCGGTGAAATTTGCTTCTAAAATGCAAAAGATGAATGGAAACAGATACATGTGTGCAAATTTTCGTCATGATTAATTCGACAATGAGACGCTGGTAAGGATGAGTCAGTTGAAGTTCTATGGAGAGAATTACAGGCACTCTTGGATTTATTCTTTGGAGTTTTGCCTTCTCTATATTTTCTGAAATTGCTGAAAAATGGGGTTCATTACGTTCATTTCTTACCATATAGGCTACGATTGTTTTTAAGGCAAAACCAAGGACGGGTGCCTTGTTGCGACGGTTAACTTGAGCTTTGCGTCAAAAGCAGGGTTTCCACTTAAAGGCTAATTTCCACTCCGGAAAACGTGCAGCGGATCGGATTTTTTTCCGAGCCTGGTCCGATCCATGAAGTGATTTCGGATCGGATAAAAAAAAGTTAAAACTATTTGAACTTTTTTTTATCCGGTCTCGGACGCTTTCGGATCAATATAAGCAAAAAATTTCAACAGACGGCGCACGCGCGGATTATCTTTCGTTCCGATCCGCTGCTCGTTTTCCGGAGTGGAAATTAGCCTTAACTAAAGCCCGGTAAAGCCCTCAGCTTAAATTCAAGCCCAACCTATCAGTCCTCAATCAGTACATGTATATTCGCCACAAGTGATTCAGTAAAGTACTTTATATTCCGTTATTCATACCTGCATGCTTATAATAGGTCTTACACTCATATTTACATGGTGTTTCTTCCCAGCTCTCTGTTTAATGAATATACCGTCAACTCTTAAATCCTTGTGTCTAACATCGTGAATATTGATGAAGACCCGATGGCACATGCGCATTTGCGATGCTCGAGAAAAAAATCGGGTGTTCCGGGGGTATATACCTTTTAAACAAAACCAACACCAAAGAGAAGCAATGTCGTAAAATTCACAGGAACGACGACGATTCCTCGATTCTTTTCTATGAACTTGGCAAAAGGGCCAAAGAGTTGTTACATAAGAGCAGTGAAAATGATTAAAAAACCCCTTATCTTCTGACCATGTACAAAAAATCGCCAAGACATCAAGGTCACCTCCCAGAAAATTCACAGACTGACTGACTGGTTTGAATTTTTGTCAACCATGACAATACTGTCTACTAGGTTTCAAGAAACTTTGCAATAAAAAGCAGTAATTGACTAGTCAGGCAGGTATTATCAACAATAATAGTTAGCATTCAGGCCAGACTGTCAGTATAAAGGCTGAGAGAAAAACACCGAATAAAGCATTGCAAAGCAGCAAGTAATTTACCACCGAAGGCTGGTATCAGAAGAATGAAAAGTCAGCCCTCAAGTCAGACTATCAGACATCGATGGTTTGAAGTCAGACGGTTGAAAGTGTAGTGAGAAATAGCGAACTCAAAGACATTGAAAGTATAGTGAGAATTAAGTGTGAAGTCAGACGTTAAAATTATAAAACATATTAATGAAAAATAGAAAATATTAAATTATAGCCAGGCTGATATTAATAGACAGCAGTCAGTGGAAAGACATGATATTCAAGTATTTTTTACACTAAAACTAACGATAACACTAAACGAACACAACGAATAAGCGAAAAAAGAAATTTTCTCAATAAAGTAAATATACTTTGCAGTTATAAGTGTTCAGGAGGACCGTGCATTACAATATCTAAGCTGGTTAGAAAATAATGGCTGCTATATTCATTAGACAGGGCTGGTCGTCGCTGCTAATTTCGATTCCGTAGTCAGTCGAACTCATCATTGATGGTCGTTCTCATCATTTAACTCGATCCCAGGTTGCTAGAACACTGCCGATTTAACAGCCTAGTCCCTAGGCCTCTCATACAATGAGGCCTGGGACTAGGCTGCCGATTTAAATGACCAACATATATAATGTTAAACTAGTGGGCTTTTTATCGATGCATTGCTGTCCAGTGGTCAAGGGGTTTGTTCTTGTGCGTGATCTGTGTTCGAATACTGCCTCTAACCACTTTGTTTTTTCTTTTTTCGTATTTGCAAAATCCCGAATTGAACGAGTGAAAATACCTTTTGGTTAGTTATTTGGGTTATTTGAGGGTTTGGTTTATTTTCTGTGTATATTTGTCGTTAATAAGAGTGCGGGCGGGTGTTCTAGCAACCCGAGATCGAGTTAAATGATGAGAACGACCATCAATGATGAGTTCGACTGTCTACGGAATCGAAATTTGCGTCGTCGCTACTGACCGAAGATCTATAGGTAGAACTGAAGTGACATGTTGAAAAATCGACAGAAAACGTTCGAGAGGTGGTAATCATATATAGAACTGATTGATAGTAATCATATATAGAACTCAATATATATCTGCAGTAAGAAACTGCGTTCCACAGGCTCTAGGTTTTTTTATTCTACCTTTGGAGCCTGAAACATCACTTCAGTTAACCTTATGCAGATTATCCAAATAATTCGATGCCACATTTGTAACCGATATTTTCAATGAATGTCTCCTATACAATTGCTGTCCGGCGTTGAGCGAAGATTCGTCGACGCTGCAGCGAAGATCATTCGACCGAATCACTGCTGCTGCTTGAACTGCTCTCTTCATCTGAACTGGATGAACTCGAGCTGTCTTCGCTGCTGGATTCGCTTTCACTCTTTCTCGATTTACGTTTCCGAGAATTGTCTTTTGATAGTGCGAGTTTCTTTTCGCGTTTGGAGCTAGTAAAATGCAACCAAAACGTTTAGATACGTACATCTTGCCAATAGAATAGAATTATAGTAGACTTTGTAGGGAATTAATATATTTCTACAAAAATACACTGAAGGATAACGGAGATATGAAATAAAGTCTGACTCCGATTAGTCTAATTTGCTTCACTGTTGGTCAAGTCATGTTATATGCAACATCTGCAAACATCTTGCTGTAATAGATGCAGTTATGTAAGAAATGAAATCGTACATTATGGACAGTACATACGAAGTTAAATGAATTTCTTATCCACACAGCCACTGAATTATATGCATAGTTTACAAAACAATAATTCGCAGAAATAAGGTCACATACCATTGTGATAACATCTGAACAACGTCATGTACAACATGTTTATATTTTGCTACCTTTCTTATCCAGGAGATGTCATCCTTCCTAAAACACATCTATGTACTGACCTCTCGGTTTTCTTGCTCTTAGATTTCGTTACTATCTCTTTCTTCTTCTTCTTGTCGTTTTCTTTCACTTCCTTTCTTGATATTTTCAATTCCTTTTCACCCCTCTTCTTTGCTTTCAAATCGCCCCTATTCCCTTTTCCTTCCTCATTCACACGTTTCATTTCAGGTCTTTTCTCCTTTTGTCCACGAGAACCTTTTCCATCCGAAGTTTTCATCTTCGGTTTCTTCGCTGGCGGACGCTTATCCGTCGATTCGTCACTATCGG
This sequence comes from Dendronephthya gigantea, assembly GCF_004324835.1. NCBI lineage: Eukaryota > Metazoa > Cnidaria > Anthozoa > Malacalcyonacea > Nephtheidae > Dendronephthya > Dendronephthya gigantea. Next base: position 1,110,942 of record NW_021163039.1, on the reverse strand, counting down.
AGTCGGAGCTCGAATCAGAGCTTGAGTCGGAACTACTCGAGCTATCCTCGGAGGACGAAGACGAAGAGGATCGCGTGGAACTTGGTTTCTTTTTGACTTTCATTTTTGAAGATTTCTGTTCCAAAGATCTTTGGTGTTCGGCTGGACTGCGTCCAAGCTTGTTCGCGCGGGATTGTTTGGGTGAATGAAGATCGTCAGTGGCCATTTGGGATCGTCTAGGGGACTTGCCACGAGGCGGTGACTGGCTCAGACCAAAGCCTTGCGACGACCTGCGACGATGAAACTTTCATTATTACGAATATAATTAAGAGTAACGGGAATCAGATCATTTAACTACTGTAATTTTCTTTCAATTTCTGTTAAAATACACTCTTCGGTCTTCTATAAATACATACCTTCGCGGACTCTGGCGTCGTCTATTTACAGCGCTCTGAGGACGAGCTCTCCTTTTCGGGCTAGGTGAGCGCCGACCTCGTTTGGGGGGACTTCGAGAACGGGATGGTGAAGCCCTCCTCGGAGGACTGGGGGAAGGGCTACGACGTCGCCTGGGCGGACTAGCAGGCGGTGGGCTAGACCGACGTTTAGGCGGGGGCGACCGAGCCCGTTGTTTCCTTGGTGGACTCGGTGTGGGGCTTCGGGGTTGTTCTTTTTCTGGGCTTGTTGATGGAGAGGTCGATGGGCTTGGAGGCTGCTCTTGGGGTGTGGGTGAACGCGATGGACTGCGAGGTTGTTCTCTTCTTGGGGGCGAGGGGCTAGGAATCGGATTCGAGGATCTTTTCTTCTTAGATGCAGACTTTTTGGGATGTGGGGAATCTGAAGGGGTATGGGGACCCTTTCTCGTACCGCGGGGTCTTCTGTCTGGACTTGTTGACCCAGCTGGAGGCGACCTTCGGGTTTTGTGCCGAGGGCTAGTGCTTCGACGATTCCGTTTCTGCGATGCTGGTGAGCCTGAAGGGGTATGGGGACCCTTCTTTTTTGAAAGCGGGGATTCCGATGGAGTGTGCGGTCCTCTCCTCCGAGGTGAGCCTGGGGGAGTGTGTGGGCCTTTAGAGGTGTACGGCTTAGCTTTGGGTGGTGTTGGCGGTGGTGGAATTGCTGCTAATGGTTTCCATTTTGATGTAACAGAGCTCTCTTCATGCTTCTCTTCAGATTGCCCGGCTGCTTCGGCAAGTTCAGCCTCTCGCATTGGTGTTGTTACGAGGTCGGATGGACTATATCTCTCGTCAGATTTAGCTAAAGATGGTGGCCTTGAAAAACAATATCGATCAATTTATCTGATGATGTATGTCTGATAATTCAGACAATGGAAAATTTCTTTCTTTAGCAAAACATCAAACAAATAAACAGAATGACAGAGGAAATAAGGCATACCGGCTATTGTGGTAGTCTGGTAGACTTGCAAAGGATGGAAACTATAAAGGGGGACTTTTTGGAGTGATGCATATAATACATATATATACTCACCTCACTTCATGGACGGGCTCTTGTCTGGGACTTCCAGATCTAGATCTACCTGGAGACGATCTTTCCTTTCTTCTGGCAGGACTAACGGAACGTGACCGGTATTTCCTTGCTCGTTGAGCCGGACTCGGGGAACGATCTCTTATTTGAACTGGACTGGCCGAACGGGACCTACTTTCGCTGTGCTGACGGCTTCTGCGGTCCGCTTTGGCCATGGGTCGCCTCTCTTTTGACAAAGGTGCTGGACTAACAGAGCGGCTTCCACTTCTACGACGGCCTCTCCTTCGATCTGCACTGGCCATAGGTCGCCTCTCTTTTGACTGAGGTGCTGGACTAACAGATCGAGACTTGCTTCTGCTTGGCCGACGGATGGCTCGACCCTTCGGAGGACTAACAGAGCGGCTTCCACTTCTAGGACGGCCCTTCCCGCGGTCCCCACTGACCGTAGGTCTACTACGTTCTCTGGACTGACTTGGTGGACTCACGGAACGTGATCTACCCTCAATAGGCCTACCATTTCTTCGATCTCCACTTCTCATAACTCTACGTTCCCTCGACCGACGATCCGGACTAATCGACGGGGATCTACTTTCTTGCCTTCTTCGTGGAGGAGGACTGGCTCGGGGGCTACACGGACGTCTTCTCGGAGGGCTTCGCGATTGGCGCGATCCGGGTCTCGCACGACGGCGAGGTGGACTGGGGCGGGGACTAGAGCGACCTCTCCTGCGCACAGGGCTAGCTGACCGAGATGGTTCACGTCGTCTCCGAGGTGGGCTAGGCCGACGGGGGCTGGACCGGCGCTTCGTTTGCCGTGGGCTGGCGGACCGGCCTGAACTCGGACGCCTCTTTGGACTGCCTGAACGAGATCGGCTTGGACTGGCACGAGCCTTTCTTCGAGCAGGACTAGGCGAGCGAGACTTGCTAGGGCTGGAACGACGCCTTTGCGCCGCGGTACGTACATCTTCTCGGCTTTTCCTCCGTGGTGGACTCGTGGAACGTCGGCCTCTTTCAGTGACCGGCGACGGACTATGCTTGGACGCCCGACCCCGATGAACGGGACTGACGGAGCGGGACGGACTAGGATCTTTTCGAGGGCTTTCAGAACGCGACCGACGCGCATTCGAACGGACCCTTTGACCTGGATGACTATCAGAACGTGACCGCCTTGGGCTAGGCTCGCGTTTTCTCTGAGGCGGGGATCGGGTCTGTCGGCCTGGGCTCGACCTATTTCTGCTTCGCTGAGGACTGGGGGAACGTTTGGATCGACGTTTTTGCTGGATAGGACTCCTGGAACGGGACCGACTTGGGCTGACACGACCTGTTTAGTGCATTAGAAAATTAAAATCCGGTTAGACGTGCAAAGGCTGATTGCCAAGCACCCCGTTCCAACTTAACCCCTCTGCTATTTAGCATAAACTGCGGTTAAAACAAAATAATAAACCTTCGTCCACAACTTACCTTTCCTTGGGGGGCTGCGAGATGGTGGAGGACTAGACCGACGTTTTCTATCAACGCCGTCTGATCGGCGACTAAAACGAGGGGGAGTGTCGTCTTTACGCTGGGGAGGAGATCTTCTTGGTGGAGACCTCGAAACACGAGTTTGTTCTCGAGGGGGGCTGGCAGATCGCGAGGCACGGCGTTTCTCGTCAGCTGGAGGTGAAGCAAACACAAAACATTGATAAGGAATTTCTATAATGTGAATTTACATTTTTGCAGGATTCGCGCGGTTTGCAAGTGACGTAAAGGTTTTTTAAACACGATCCAATTTTGTCAGATCCAATTCACTTTGATGTATGGAATGCAGTCTGTTATAGATGAAGCAGTACTGCATTGGCTTAGTTGATTTGCTGCCCATAAACAATGCACGTTCACACACTACAAACCATCCATCAAAGAGGCGAACTGAACAGACCTCGCGTTAGTTACCTGGACTTTGCTGATCTTCCTCACTTGAATCAGAGGATGACCTGCTCGGTGATCGTTGTTTTTGTAACATTCTCTGTTTTCGTTGATAATCTGCAAAAGCTGCTTGATATATTTGATCTGCGGGTTTCAGCTTCTTTCCTGACCCTGCATCTTGTCCACCAGATTTAGGCTCAGAATCATCGTCCTTCTTTTTCTTTTTGTGTTTTTTCTTCGCTTTGTCTTTAGGGTCCTTCTCTTCTGCTGGTAGCCTTCGATCTTCACCATCTCTGCTGTAGCTGAAGAACAAGTCGAACTTGGTCAAATACTAAAATTTGAAGACATGGGCTTTTTTGGCTGGCCGTAATATAACATAACTCCAATGTTTCAAATGAATAATAAAATTATAGGAAGGATCAATTATGGAGTAAATGATAAAATTATAGAATAGGTGCTATTAGTATCGAATAAACACCTGTGTTTAATCTGATATTTCGAGTGAATGGTCAAAGTATAGAATAGTTGTTATTCCAAATATGATGTGAATGATACAAGTATGAAGTATAGAGATGTTATTCTGAATACAGAGTGCCCCACTGTGCCTGACAATAATTCATTATCGAACACAACACACCAACAGAACACCATTATTGCATTGACAGTTACAATGAGTTAACACACTTATTTGCCTTATTTCACACTTATTAAGTAAGTAAATGAACGACCTCAGACATAAATTGCTCGTGTTTCCATTATCATCACCGAATAATATGAGTTGGATTTTGGTCATCATTGGTCAGAAATGAATTACTTGCAAGAAGAGCAAATATTACACCACAAGTAACAAGATATCACAGCAGATCACAACAAACACTAACTACTACCCATCAAGTGGCAAACGTCTGAGCAAGAGAAACATACAACTCTCAAAATATACATCAATCTGATTACCTTCTTTCTTTCTCATTATCGCGATCTCTTTCCTCCTCATAACTACCTTTTGGTCTTGTTTGATCAGGTGAAGGAGAGCGTTGCTTGTTTTTACTGAAATAAAATTATAATTGATAATTAGGGTCATATGAAGAACATAAATAGCTTTGTTAACCTAACCATCCCTAATTTTGTGTTTTAGTCCAGTCCACAGTTAAACCTACCACAAATGCATGTTTAGCTCCTAAAATATAATCAGAAGAAACTATTAACAATATCTATCAATATTTGACATCATTCGCTCTTTCCAACTACCTTCTTGGAGACTTCTCGCTTTTCCTACTGCGTTCAACAGATTCTTGCCTATCTGACTCAGAACTAGAAGGAAACAATAGAGGTATGATCATTAGAATAAAATACATGTATATATCTGAGTCTTGTCATGAAATACCCTTGTTGTTATGAATAAAATGCATCTGAGACTTGTCAACCTGAATCACATCTGGGTAATAATGAACATTTGATGCAAGAAAAAATTTTGCAAGAGAAATTGAATAAGAAAATTTAGACATAATCACAAAATACTTTAATTAACATATTAACTGGCAGCACTAGAGTAAAACCATCTGGCATTAGACAAAGTAAAACACTAGACAGGGTAAAATACTAGAATGGCTCATCTGGGTGCACTGCAAGCTGATGGGCTAATAGCAAAAAAAAATGAAATACAAGTACTAGCCTACCTGATTACCTGATTAAAAAATATAAATACATTTTAGACTAATAAATGTTCATGCAGTAAATAAAAATAATTTAAATCAAACAAGAAGAAGACTTCTACACGGCTACACCAGGAAGGTACCTCTCAGATCGATCTCTTCTGGCTCGTTTTTCCTTTGCTCTCTTCTTTTTCTTCTTGTCTCGATCACTGCAATTTACAGATGTAACATTAAAAATTAGAAAAAATTCTACAAATGTATTTATTTCTATTTATATATATTTCATTTTGAAGTTAATGAGTTCACGGCAACCAGGTATATAATCCATCGTAATTATCGCTACTCTGGTTTTAATAAATGAAAGTAATCACCACACAAAAGATTAATTTTCACGACCCAATGTTTCGAAACTCCGGTCTAGTGTCTTTATCAGGAGTGATCTGATGTTGAAACTCGGTTCCTTATACATACTCTCAAAATGACTTCATTTTGAGAGTATATATAAGGAACTGAGTTTCAACATCAGATCACCCCTGATGAAGACACTAGACCGGAGTTTCGAAACTTTAGGTTGTGAAAGTTAATCCTTTGTGTGGTGATTACTTTCATTTATTAAAACCAGAGTAGCGATAATTACAATGGATATTTCATTTTGTCGCTTTTGTCGCATTTGCCGAAAAAAGTACAGGAGTTCTACTTCTTATAGGTATTCTGTGGTATTGTTCTGTGTGCACTAAAGCAAATTCGAGAAGTGTCTATTCATTCTTTCAAATTGATATATACTTTATGTGCCGACCAAAAAGAGTAATAATATTTATAACTACCCTAAACAAAAATAAAATTTGTTAACTTATTCATCTAATCAATTAATAAATTACCTGGTACCAAAAATCTGAAAAAAGAACATAACAAAGAACCATAAAGTAAACAAAACCAAATACTATTTTTTTAGGTAAATGTCAAGAGATTGAGATTTTCAGCATGTTTAACCACACCAAATCTCTATGTTACCTTTCAGAACCACTGCTTGAGCTGTAGTCGGAGGCATTTTTATCAGCCTTTCTTTTCTTTGACTTCTTAGATTTGCTGAAAGAAATGGAATTAGTTTAATAAAATAAAATACAAATTGGATCTATTTCCATCTGTCCACAAAATTATCATCACATGAAAAATTAGAATTAGTATCAACCATAGATTGGATATTGTACAGTATTCACAAATAAATATGGACACTATTTTGTTTTTTTTTTAAAAGTTTTGATTCAGTTCTGAAAACATATTTTTGATGATGTGATTTTGTGGCAAAGGAAACAGATCAAATTTCTTTTCAATTGCCATTTCAGATTTTACCACAGTCTCCTGTCAGAAGAATAAATATGCAGCACAATTTTTTTAACAAACCTGTGCTGTTAACATCATGAAAAAAAACATGCTAAACAATGATTTCTATCATAAGAATTGCTTTTTGGTCTACGACAATACTTGGGGCACAACATTTTATGTTAAAACATATGACTTTCATACACTAAAAGGTTTTGACTTACCTGTTCAAAATTAAAAATATATGCCAAGACTACCTACACAGTGTTTACAACTATTGCTGGGAAACAGAAAAATGCATAATTTAGCTTTTAAATGTTTACACACTGACAAGTAATCGAAGCATTTAGATTTTCTAGTGCCAGCTTACAATGTCTACTAGCAATATATATACAGTATTTCTAAGTGTATACCGGATTATTGATATGTTTTCCAAACACAATATGATATCAAATCCAAGTTTATACATATAGACATTGTCTACATGTACTTGGCTACTGTTTTAACCATGCAATTTTGAAAGGTCTATTATCAACTATGGCAACCCCAATGTCATACATTTTCCCATTTCTTTGCAATTGTTGAAGACACTTTGAATACGGCTGGAAACTCTGGCCTGATACATACTAGTTCATTTGTATTTTTTCATACTATTCAATTGTTTGTTAAAATTAATGAATTGTGTGTAATGAATTGTGTGTAATACCTGTGTGCTTGTCATTTTTATGCCAAATACTAATTGTGATGTGCATTGAGTAGAGATTAAGAGACTCCATATAGACTTATATTAGTAGTCTCTTGAATTTCCATAATGAGATAATCCAAGATTTGGATGATGGAGCGGTTTCTTAAACGAGTAAGGATTAAAATGCCATATGAAACTACACTAATATTACTGAGCTAATCACTTTAAAAAACACAAAACTATTAAAACTTCATAAATTGGCCAGCAATTATTCTAAAGAAGACGACTTGTAAGTTGTAATGCTTATCAAATTGTAACCCATAAAAAATGTTAACAATTTATGGAGTTTTAATGGATGTGGGTTTATAGAAACTCTCAATAGCAGTTGTTATTATTAAATTACCTTGATTCATACTTCCTTGCTTCTTTCTCTTTCTCTTTTGCTTCTCTTTCCTTCATTCGTTCAAGTGCTTGCAGTTCTTGATTGAAAGCTGTGCCTCCTTTGTAGTCATCTTTGATACCAAATGCTTCTTTAAATTTGGCATTTTTTTCTTCATTTGCTTGAGCAATTTGGTGGGTCTCTGTGAAACTGGATGGGAATAGAACATTAGATTGAAAAAGCTTATTTTAAGAACTGGGAGAGACAGATGATTTAATTATGTTGATGAAATGGACAAGGACTGAAAAATACAGTAAAAACTTTCAGAAGAATATGAAGAAAAACTCAGGTCTAATTTGCCATAGTGTCAGGGTTTTCGCCGGTCATTCGGCGTACATAAATTGACAGGTATCGTTGATACTCACCGCAAATCAAAGAAATCTGTATCAACTTTCTGATTATAAGTAGCCTCCTATATCTTCCTGCTAGAGATTTAGGCTGTGTTCGGTACCTGTGTTCGGTACCTGTGCTTGGCACAGGTGCCAGAAGTCAAGACTGGTTCATAAAAGATGCCGAGCACAGTGCCCTTGTTGAGCACTACCTCTGGAGGTAGGACCCGTTCTTAGACACAGTGGCTGACTTAATTTGGACTTCAGCCCAACTTAGATGCCAGAAAAAGTGATAGGCACCAGTGCTGGGCACTCAGTCTGAACTCAGCCTTCCAATGATGGATACTTACACAGGTCTTCTGTCACTATCTTTTTCATCATTGAATCCACCTTCTTCCATCAATTTTTCTCTAAGCTTTGCTACTTCATCATCAATTTCAGTTTGAGAGAATCTAGAATATGCAGAAAAGAAAGATTGGCAAAACTTTTGAGTGATCATCCACAACTGCACCATGCACACAGCATAGATTGCAGATTATATGCAATGGGACAGGACACTACATTGGTTGATGGCACTTACCATGTTATTCATGCTAAACAATTCAAATTTTGAAAAATTTACGGCGCGTTAAAATTACCATTGGATACAAATGCTAAATACTAAAATTAGTAAATACTTAAATCACACGCTAGGAAGATAGAGCATGAATAAACTGTAGAACTAAAGCGTAGTATATACTGCATTTTTTAAGACATTCTTCAACACGTGCAAATAAACGAGTCACTGACTGACTCTCATGTTTGAGGCAAAGAACTGTCCTGTCCTGCATAAAAACACAACTTACCCTTGTTCTTCCAGCGTATCTTGTAGTTTTGTGCATTCCACTTCAATCTGCCTCTTTCTTTCATGCTCGAGTATTTCCTTATTCGGTTTCTTTGTCATCGTCTGCTCAAACTTCGCCATATCGACGGCAGGCTTGTAGCTGACCCGTTCCTTTTGGTTTGCAACGAAAGATAAATTTCGAGTAACGTAGCCGTTTGTACCCGAACCACGAGGAGTCGTAAGACCAATATTATTGTACATGGCTTCCTCTCTTCAATTTGAGCTGGACTAACGCGATTTTAATAGGAAAAACGCAGGTTTTACATCGTTTTTTTTGTTCAAGAAACGCGCTTCGTAATTTCACGGTTTTTCCATCATCATGCTTCATTGAAACCTTCCCATAGTGCTTCGCGAAACCACTCTAGTTCCCCACTGACCTCAACACTGCCAGGATGCGTAATTCAGATACGCGTATATTGGGAATTTCTGAATGGTTTTGACCGCAAAATACTGTTGCAGACTTGTTTCCAGTGCGTTTGTGTGGAACCAAGCGGCTCTTCCCTTAGGGAGAAGGGGAGAGCCGAAAAAGGAACGGTGACGCACAAGTAACCTCGATATTTTTGCTGCATATTAGCATGGAAGGGATTATATTGTGTCAATTACTTCATGAGCACAGTCACGAGATATTTTTATAAATGTGATGACCTTCTTGATATCCTGTTTTGTGTAGTTTGTATACATGTCGTGTATCTAAGCGTGAAAACGCGTACCAGAAAAGGATTGGGGAGACCAAGCCTATTAAAAATTAAAATATCTCACTGTATATACATTTTCTGCCAAAAACTGGAGGTTAGATCGGAAGATGCCTTTGTGACAATGTTTAATTAAAATATTTAATGCAATGGATGACTCAATAGTTAATTCCATGGTCGGAATATCTTCTCTGCTATTTCTGCGGTATTTATTGGCTGTCAGTTTTCAAATTTACTTCGCTCTTCAATTCTCATTGGAGAATACTTGGGGGAAGGCCAATAAAAGCACGTTCTTTAACACCTCCAAAAACACCCCTCCTCCTCCTCCTCAATAAATGGCTCTCATCTTTAGCAGCACATTCCAGTTAACTCGATCCTGTGGACTGAATATAGGATTGCTCCCACACTTGAAACTGGACGCGTATTATATACTTGGTGTAGGAGAAGTTTTATCATGCGGCAGTCCGCCCGGTTGTGGCATGTTCGAAGTCAAAACGTTCGTCAAAGCCGAGCAGTAGGCCTAAATTGAAGAAAAAGGTAACTAAAAAAGTAATAATAATATAAAAATAATAATATCAATAATAATACTAAAATAATATCAAATACATTGAAAACAAATTTTATGATCAATTTGGTTGGTATGGACATAGAAAAACAAAGAATGTCTCAAGCGGAGAGGTTCTTCACGTGACGCCACTCTGACACTGTCACGTCAGTTCGGCCATGTTGATTTCTTTTCAAATCTGCACCAACATGGCGGATTGATGCAATAACCGAGAACCTTCTATGAATACACGTTTAGATTTATAAACTTACCTGGTATTTTGCCCTTTCTAAGATTGGATTTGCGACTAAAAGCCAAAATTAGAAAAACACATCTTACTCTTAGCAAAGTCTGACTAAATATTTTGAAATAACAAACTACTTTTCGCAACCTCACCTTTGGCTAAAAGTGTTTCTGAACTAAATACTCCGACAACATAAACTGGAGTTTCTGTGTGTCTGCCACTTGAACTGATCAATCTTAAAATGGGAAATTATTTGAAGTTTATCACGTGAGTCATTTCTATATAAAGATCTATTTCAAACGCTAGCAGATTGCGGTTTAGAACCATGAAATGCGATTGGTTTATATCGAAAAATGTAGTCTCAAAAGCATTTTCGATAGACCATCACATTGCAAAATTTCTCTTCGCGCAAACAAACTCTCCCGATGAAAAACAAGCTCTAGGTTTTTGCGCGTTTATATCTGTGTCAAATGTGTTATCATTGCTTGATGCGAGGCTTGATGCCTGTTCTCGCACAGAACATGTTTTTGTTTAGGAAACGTAATTTTTTTGTACCTTTCAACTGGTTTTTCCTTTCCTTGTTGTCGAAGCAACGCAGCCAGTGACATTTCTGGATTCTTGAATGGAATTATATCTTCCAATTCCTGACCGTATAACTGAAAAATCAGGAAATCGCGTACAAAAGAACTCGCCCGTGAAGCTCCCTAGGGAATAAGAAAAATAAGTTGACTACGGATTGCATTTTAAAATTTAAAATAATATTTTCCTAAAAACATATCGAACTTCTGGCTCTGCCACAAACTGCTTCGAGGAGTGGTTACTAGTAATGGTTCTTCATTACCCAAAAAAATTTATATGCAAACGCCGTTGGCGATGCCGTTGTTATTAAAACCAAGCACAGTGTACCGATATAATGACAATCACAATTTTGACATATTTTGGAAGCCATTAAATGACTTGGCGCCAGCTTGTCTAGTCAAAGGCTTTACCGACTTTGGCGACTTATTTGTTTTGATTTCACTGGAGGGTGAAATTCTCCTAAGTTTCATATTTTACAAGAAAATAAATGTTTACCATTCCAGGTAAACTGCTAATTATGCATAAAACTACAGATTCACCTCAACTAAGATTTGGCAATATGAAATAGTTGAAAACAAGCCCAGCAATCAACAGGCAAATTTGTTTGCACTGTAATAGTTTTAAGATGCATGGCGGGATGGTCCATCAGTTTTTAGATGCACCAGGCTGTTTCTCAGTAAACCCCAGTCCATTTTTACAACTCTACACAATGGTGGCATGAGAGTGGGGGGGGGGGGCATTTGCCATTATCCCTATTATCAAATAAATCTCTTCCAAATGAAGGCCATATCCAATTTTGATGTAAAATAATGAAATAGCTCAGTTCTGCCAAGCACTGTGGCATCATATCTTTAGTTCTCCACAAACCTCATTTATGTGAATCGCTCCAATAAGGGCAAGTAAAGAGTCAGCAATTATGTCATTTTTTGTAGGACCAATATTTGTTATGTCGTCTGAACTCAATAAATCATACTAAAAATAAAAATAGATGCAGACATGTGTGCAATAAACTCTAGTTTTCATCTGAAATGAATTAAGACCCATCATATTTGACTAATAAATTATAATCAGACTTACTTTTGACTTTATAAGTTCAGGAATTGATAGAGATCTTGCAACATGTACTAAGGCTTCTTGACTTAAAATATATTCTTGCAGGTTTCTGAAAACAATAAATTGGTTGCAGTTGTAAATGATCTCATATCTCCTTTGATTCTAGATATTTAACCATTTAACTTGTATCAACTTGGGCAATGTAATGCTATTCAAATATAGAAATTCATGAAAATAACATACCTGTATCCATAACTTGGAAAAATGGGATAAGAGAGATATAGGAATGAGCTTATGATTTGGGAGGCAATATTAAATCCTAAACCAAAATTGTTTAAGGCAAATTAAATTCTGATGAAATTTTCAAAATTATGAACTTGACATGGTGACATCAAATATATATTTTAATTTATGCTTACCTAGAACTGCTAGTTTTCCATTGTGGTCAACTAGTTTGTTCTGATCACTTTCAAAACTTCTGTGCATAAAAGCTTGTCTCAGTAGCTCATTGTCAGGAGCAAGCCCAAGGCGATGAGCAAATGCAGTAATTTCTTTTTCATAGTTTTTGCTGATAAACTGCTTGTAATCAAACTTTCTACATAAAAAATAAAATATAGGAAAGTCTACAAAATGGATATCTGAAAGAAATATGCATTGCATTTACTTTCATTATATATAATTGCCTAAAATATTCTTGTACTTTTGCATAGTGATATCATAATATAAGTAAATTAGCTTTTGGTCCAAAGCTTTGCAGTAAAAAATACGTATTGTGTGCAAATGATGAAGTCCCAAGTCAACCGACCGAAAGCTTTGCAACATTAAATATTTACATGGTGTATGTACAAGCCCAGGGTGCATTCAGTGTAGACAAATCGGAATATCTTCGGCGTAGAGTTAGGGTATCCTTGGCGTACTGGCGTACAATCAACTTTCCTTGGCGTAGTGGCGTACACTGTTTTTAACTTGTCGGCGCATAAATACCGGATAAACAAACCAAACTTTGTAATTCAAAGGTCCACACACCCACCGACTTCAACTGCATGCATTTAAGTATTTTAACGACAACAAAGGCATTTAACTTCTTAAAAATGGTCCTCTAAACGTGTAGCATTTTTTGACTCACGAGTCGAACGTCTTGGCGAGTCTGCGATCGGCGTAACGTCCTGGAGTGGGTAATTGTCGTAAGTATGGCCCAGGGTGGGAAGTTGGCGTAATGTTAAGATTGCTTTGGCGTATCTTCGGCGTGTGAAATACACCGAATGCACCCTGGGTACAAGCTAATTTACTTATACTGCTTAAAACTGCTTAAAAGTTTCAGACGTTGCATGTCCATAAAATGATGCGCCCTAAAACAAATAGTAAAGATATTTACCTTGGACCTTGTTGTTTCATTTCGTCCATCTTTTTATTCCACTCTCTCCTTTTTACATCACGATTACTCCCTCTGTAGAACCTTGCACCTGTAAAATTTTCCGAATTCTGGTTACAATGATTTGCTTATGCATCACAGTCGAAATTCTAATAAAGAACTTTGTTTGATTGCTTTGAAAGTTTACTGGCTAAAAATTGTACAATCCATATTAACACACTACATAATTAGTAAAGTACGAATAATCAATGTAAATTTATAAAGATATAAAATCAAGCTTGAAAACATTGACATTACTGTGTGGTTTAAAAGACATCCCGTCTCTTCCTAAAGCTATAATATAAACCATATACCAACCTGATAGAGCTGCAATACAGTTAGGGCAAAATTTTCCAGAAACTCGTGCATTTATTGACGCTAAAACATAGTTCACTCCAAACCTTGAAACGTTCGCCATATTGGAAGTGACATTCTCGTGACTGCAATTCCTTGGTTAAAGCTTTAAGATTCCTTATTACAATACTTGATAAAGCGAATTTTTTGGGCCATTGAATTTGTTTTCAGTTTAATTTTAATGGCGAATGTTAGTTGTTCATGCTGTCGTTTGCAATGTACATTTAAAATATTTTAAAATATTAACGTCAGGAATGAGGATAAGTCAACATCAAGCAATACGCTCAAATCCAAATCCTTTCAAGACAATTTATACGATTTACGAATTCCAGTTTTGAAGGAAAGCCAAGCACATGCTCTCTTACGCCAAGAGGAACTTCATGTTACACTGAGCTAATCATCGTGATCAGAGAATCTGAATAGAACTTTTGAAAAGATTTGGTTTAAAAAATGTTTTAAAAATGTGGATTACAACAGTGTTATTCTACCGGCACGTTCCAGGACGAATCTTTTCTGGGTGAGTAATATTAATTTTAATCATTTTGACTATAACTTTATATGCATGACTCACTTTGCATGGAAACTGACAGGGAACATTATATGTATTTTCTTATAGTAAACATCGTGCAGTTATGAAAGTTACGAAGTATCAAAGGAAACGTGTGGATAGAAAGAACCAACAAATCGAGAGTAACATGGAACTACTAAGTTTTCCTTTTTTAACAGTGGTAAGAAAAATGTATGCCAGATGTTCCCCAACCCAGCCAGGAATTGCCCCCTTCTCCCCTTTTGGTTCATTCTGGGCTTCGCCAATTTACAAAACAAACCTACACTTCTTACAAATGGTATACGGCAGTTAATTTTTCACTAACTGTCTTCATGAGACTTAAGTACTGAACTCAATAATTTTACTTTTTTTTGTTTCTATACCAAAAGGTTTACATTTTTTCATTTTTCATTTTAGTCCCAAGAGCACTCCCATGCTACTGCAAGAAAGCACAAAGAAAGGAAGGATTTCTTTGACAAGATTAAGCAAAATAGAACACTAGGAAAAACTGCAGTTCACAATGTGACTAATTCATCTCGAACACCTGGACTTCTTCAACATCTTAATGTTACTAAACCTTGATTGTCAAAATTTATAAACTTTATTTCAAACTTTACTTGTTCTCAGATTAGCTTCAATGCCAGGAATGCATTTTTAAACCAATTGTCAGAACCATCTGCCAGACTCTTCATTAACAAAGTCAAATTGTTGATTAAAATAGGAAAGATTTTCGATTTTTGAATAGGGTATTCTCTCCCGTTCCATTATAACCAAGGAGCAGCGTGGCAGTGTCTTCAAACAACTTAGCATCAAAAGTGGTAAAACAACTGCCTAAATAGACAAAAGACTTCTTGAAGTTTCGACCTGACGGCCTTCAGGTCAAAACGTCGAGAAGTGTTTTGTCTATTTAGGCAGTTGTTATACCACATTAGATGCTAAGTCATTCTCCCTAATACAGGATATAAAAAATCAACTCCCCTAATAATGGGCCATGTATGTCAACTAAAACAATACCTAGACTTCGAAACATGATTGATAACAAGATACTTATAAAATAAAAACACAACTATACATTAATTTAATTAGATGATTTTTTTATTTCTTAATTTTGACACATCTGGGGAAGCATGTATTTGTTAAAAAATATTTTTCATAATTTTTTATTTATAAGGTATAAACCCATTCTAGCTGTAGATCATTAGAGTTCCAAAGAGATGACCTTTGATGTCCCATGGACCATCAATATTGGTGGTAAATCATCTGTAAAAAGAGAGTGTGAAATTTTGAAGTCATGGCAATCATGACATAGCAATGAGCTGTAATACCCTTTCAGTGCAGCATTGAACCAGTTTTTAAGAATAAAAGGGAGTTTTGGGAAGTGTGAAGAAGACTTGTACTTGCAGAGGGTAAATCTTGTGAGGTAATTCGATTGAGGGTAAATTCAGTGGCGGATCTAGGGGTGTGCAGAATAAATTACTGCAGCTTAAAATCGGAATCGCATTGGTAGATTTTAATGTAAAAATATTCTTTTCAAATCAATAACCAATAGCGTTGTTATTAAGGTGTTTTGAATTTGAAATTAAGCTGTGTAATTTATTCTGCACACCCCTAGATCCGCCACTGGGTAAATTGATTTTGTGGCACTTCACTCAATGTAGGTAAATTCTAAAGGGTTTTAAAGGGTCTTAATTTCTAGTGGAATCAAAGAGACGAATACCCTTTAAAAACCTTTAGAATTGCAGTTGCAGAAAACAATATTCTCCTAGTTTTTGGCTTACACCTACCAGATAGAACCGACATTTGACGCATAAAGTTATTGTGGAGACTTTCATTCTCAGGCACTCCTGGAAGACTTGTAAAAATGACCGCTGTAACAGAATACGAGAATCAATATTAGTTTTGATCTCAATTACTACACAGCGGTCCTCAGTAATAAATAAACAATATACTGTATAGACATACCTGCAGTTCCAGAATGAACTCTCATCAATTGATTTAAATGTTCATACCACTCCATTGTTCCAACCCTGGGCTAATTTTGAAACAATTACATTCCACAATTCAATTATTGAAAGGGTCGATTTTAGCGGACGGTAATTAGTCAAACAAACGAGATAATCTAATATTCGCGCGCCTGGTTACCTCGCCTGGCGGCTTTTTGTCTCGTCTGACGCCTTGTTGTCTGGCCTGGCGGCTTTTTGTCTCGCCTAGCGGCTTTTTGTCTCGCCTGGCGCCTTTTTGTCTGGCCTGGCGCCTTTTTGTCTGGCCTAGCAGCGTTTTGTCTCGCCTGGTGCTTTGCTGTGTCCCTTAGTACGCTTTTTTGCGCTAGGCCTCCTTTTTGAAAAATCTTTTTTCAGAAGGTTTGCGCTTATTTTGAAAATCAGCACTGCATGGTTGGAGAATGCAAGAATGACTAAGGATGAGATGCAAGAATGAGGTTTATCATAATCATTAAAAAGATAACTATTTTCATTACTGTCATAAATGGTGGTTTCACTAAGCTACAAAAACCCGGTAAAAAGGCTCTAAAAGAGCGTAAAAAAGGCGCGAAGAAAAAGGCACGAGAAAAGGCGCAAAAGTAAGGCGAGTGGGGCGAAAATTGGATTATCTCAAGAGCTTTAGTTCAGGTAAGTTATTATGGCCTCTCACGATTAGCAGTTGATTAACCGATTTGGATAAAGACAAGTGAATAGTTACCCTCTCAGACGAATGCTCATCTGTATCGTGGACAATCTACAAGAATAAAACAAAAGAATGTTGATAGAATATTGACTCTGAAAAGACTTTTCTCACACAATTAATTTCAGAGTTTTTGACTTGCACTACCATCATCAAACTGGAAAATGCATCATTTACCTGCACTTCTCCGGGTATTCTTAGTTGATGAAGAAGAATCATTAATCTTTTTCTTTCAACCTCATCAGTTTCATCACCTAAAGAAAATTGAAAAAAAGGTAATAAAATGCTTGCTGAAAATTTGAGCTAGAAAAACACAATTGGTGTGGAAGGAAAGGAAATATGCAAAACACAATGAAATACATCTTTTGATTGCGAGAAAAGTTGACACTGAGAGAAGATACTGGATTAATTATTGCAAAAAGTTGTTCACGTACCACGAGCTATTGACATGAGTCGTATTTTCGTTCGATTTTCCCAAAATGGCACCATATTTAAAATACAGCTTAGTTGAAGTATTAGAAGGTACGTTTGGTCACATGTTCCTTCACCAGCTACAATGATAAACAAGATTATCACATTTGAATCTGTTAATATAGCTACAACCATGTAAACAAGTTAAACAACTTTTAGAAAGTTTCACTTTTGATCAATTTTACGGCTGATTAAGGTGATCTTATGTAAGTGATCTTAAAACCTGCACATCGAGATCAATGAGAAATAATCGGTGGTATTATTTGAAGTACTTACAGTGCTCAATTGAAGACGCATTTACCGGCCATACGTCTGAAAAACACAGATGAATGGTTGTAAATGATAACATAACATTGTCGCTTTAAAACAAAGGCGGGATATCAGCCAACGATATAACAAGCCAACCGATACCATTTTAAGCGTAAAAATTCATTTTACCAATAGAAGCAGGCTTTTTTATTCCATTCTTGTTAAACAAAGTAAAACTAAAATTAAAAGAGAAACGTTGCATGTAGGAAATGCATAACTCAATAAGATATCAAATTTGTTCAGATTCAAAAAGACATACTTTCGTGCCACGCAAACATTTTTTCCTAAAAGCAAGCTATCCTACAAGAGATATGATACAACATCATTGTTGGTATGCCTCTCAAAATGCACATAGTCAAAAACATAGCTTTATATTGTACCTTGATAATTCCTATATAATCGGCTACACGCATCGATTGCTCCCCCTAGGGAAAATCCACACATACATGTGTAAATTTCTCAAGTCATAATTGTATTAACAGGCTAAAAGAACTGTTGCACCATCCAATTTCGTCGGATCCAATTCGCTTCTGGTGGATGTTTTATAGTCCGTTGACTTGCAATTTCTATGGACAGAATTTCCACTAAAGCCAATGCTGTACTGCTTTGTTAATAACAAACTACATGCCATACGTCAGAAGTGAACTGGATCCGACAAAGTTGGATCGTGCATGTGAACGGCCCGTAACAGCCGATGGCATGAATGACCTTTCATCGAGAGAATATAAATTTATTATACCTTTGCTCTAAGCTTCGGTAGATGCATCATAATGTCATGATGTATTTGCTCTGAAAGACATAACTTGTGCATTCAGTATTTTCAAAGAAAAAGCAGCGACTTCATTCATTTAGTGTTTAATATGAAATACATGCAATTTCACTATAATTCCAAAGGCATGAAGCCACATTGAAAAGCGGGTATATTGAGGAAAACTATAGTGCAATTACCTTTTCTCCTTCTTTCAAAGATGTTGTAATTTCTATGCCACACTCCTTGACTGATAAGGTCCTGTGGATCTTGTTGGTCAAAATATCCTAAAAAGGCGAAGTGAAAAATGTTGATCTGGTTTCTTTTTCAACATTCTTTTAACATCCATCCATTGTATCATCAACATTGACTCATATCTATTCACTACTCACCAAGAATTACAGTATTTGGCCTCATTCCTCCTAACCCAGACGACTATAACGAGAAACATTTAGAAAAGAGTTGAAGGGTCTTCACTTCGAATGGAAATCATACATATGATTACAATTATAAGGCGAAATTTTCGTTTTATGGACAGCCGAAATCAAGTTTAACAAATGAAATTGTGACTGAAATTTATCCTGTCAGTCTGTCACCTTACCATCAATAAGTTTTGCGCTCCAACTCTCACAGATGGCGCTACAATTTGATCAACAAATGCTTTAATTTCGGCACAACGGACAAAATTATACCAATGATCGATCTCTTGCTTATGACGAGTTACAGCCTAAAAAAATGAAACGTTGGTACAGAATTCTTGTTACAGGCAATTGGTGAGATTATGAAAATTAAATTTGAAAATGTGCATTTTTTACCTGTCCATCAAAATCGTCAACAATAACATTTCCAAGAATGTACAAACCAGTCTAAGAATACAAATGTTTGCATGATTGATGTTCTCAAAATCACATCGTTTGCAATTAACGATCTTGTATAGAAAAGCATTTAACAACAACTCTAATCGCAAGCATTTATAGTTTAACAAGACTTTAAACAAGCATATATTTGGTACAATCTGCGAGTTTGTTTGTTAATTTTGACGTGTGTAAATGCATGTAAATTAGAATAATTTGAGTATTACTTGTTTATTGAGAGTACCTTTTTGATGTCATTAACGAAGTCAATAAGCGGATAAGACGATCTAGGATTTGATACCAACAACAATATCTGAAAAGATTTTTCGAAGATATTTATTATTTTATGGCAATTCCCTGGATTCGTGTTTTTACAATTGATGTAATAAAACGAGATAAATTGAAGATTATGACTTAGCCAGCTGAATAATACCTGTGGCCTCCAGTATTTTACGTGATTTTTCTTCGGATCCAATCTCAACAAATATTTTCTGACCTAAGTTGGAAGAAAAAAACGATCATCGGTCAAAGAGTTAAAATCGTTCAAAATGGGTTCAAACCATTCCACAAATACCTGATGGTAAATAACGGCTTGAGTGACGTCACCCCATGGTGTTATCGGGGCCCGATATACGATCACCAGGAATAAGATTATCATGATTGCTTTAAAATACAAAATAACACTTTGTTGAACAAGATTACGATCAAAGATTGCCTTACCGTACCGTGGGTGCACGGTAACCATGGGTCAGGTATTGGCCTCTCTTTGTTGATTTTTAAACAACCATGGGTGAGGTTTTGGCCTTTCTTTGCTGTTTTTTATACCACCATGGGTCAGGTTTAGGTTTTTTAGCATGCAGACGTTCTGGAGAAGCTCGCGTTTTTCATTTGTATCATTCAAATTCACTACGATCAATATTTCGTATGAACAAAACCAGGATATGGAAAGGAGATATGAACATACCCACAGACAAGGCAGCGTAAGCGTAATTCACTGCAAACATGATCGCAAAACACGACAACATTCCCAGCAGAGCTAAAGAAAAGGAGGTGGATTTGAAATCATACCATAAATCGTAGCATACCATGTTATAACCTGCACCATTAACCTTACCATTATTAACCATATCTGTTATACCCTACTATAACCACAACATACCTTACCACAACTATTCTTACTATCATCAACCATACCACAACTCTACTATCCTAATTCTTAGTATATTGCACAAACCTGTTCCTTTGGAGTAATATGGAAACGTTGGTCTGAAATGGATGAAATAGCAAAATATCACTATCGGTCAAATAAAAAAAAACCTTGTAACAAGTTCTCCGGGCAACGGAGGAACGGCAAACGGAAGGGGGGGAAACAGGGAAACGGATATTTTCAAATCACAATATATATATTTCATATTTACATTGTTATATCAGACAAATTACAGTACATTGCAGTTAAAGCAATAAGACTATTTTATTTCGATCGCATCAATGCTGAAAATTGTTTCACGCCGGCCGTTTGAGGTATGGGCACGAAGATTAAACTCCCTTTTATCCACAAACATCCTTTAATCGATAAAGAAATTAGTATATTTAATGTTTACCTAAAATTTGGCGCTGAAGAAACCTTCAGAACAAAACAAGCCAGGTTCGTTACTCCATACGACAGAAGAAAGAACATACTGACTATTGGCGCTAACGTGTTTACTTTGCTCACAAAAATAACGGCCTAGATAACAGATAAAATGTAGCTTGCCCGATGAATACAAAAACATAGTATATTCTATGAATAAAAATTCTTGAGTTAAGTCGAGATTTGACTGAATTTGGCCGCATATAATACGAAAATCCCAAACTTTTCCTCAATGACATGACTTCATTACAACGCTTGCCGACAGAGATTCTCATCTCGTAGTAAATAAACCTTTTCAAAATTTAAATTTCACACCAATTGCTTTGTAACTGACCATTTACTATACATTAAAGTTGAAGAAATCTATGCTGAAAACGCCCATTACTGTGGCCAAATGTTAATTTTCATCACTGAAAAGATCCTTGACAGACCTTGTGAGTCCTATTTACTCACTTGAACCAAAAGCCAGGATACCAGGACCGCAAACACAGGTTCGTTATTTCTTCCAAAACCTCGACCAAAAAATGACACATAGGAACCTAAGTACATGAAAAAATTTCGTTGAACTCTTGCTAAAAACATGCATATCACACAATAGACTTCCTCTATTTCCTGGTGAATAAACTCATGAAGTCGATGTCACAATGCTTTAATGGATATACTGCTTCGACAGCTTGAATTGTACAAAAAACAGCAAGTTATAAACAAACCTAAGAGATTGTCATTCGCGACAGCCTGAAGAACTCTTGAAGCGCCTTTTAAAAGACAAAAAGACAACATTTGTTTTAGCTTTGGCTGTACATCACGATTCAAAGATCATTTCGCTCTTTTAAGCTTCCTGGCTGTCGTTTGCCGTTTCTGCATGACCGAATGATATGGTTATATTTGTAATCCTAAAATATTTTCTGGAATCTTGATATTTTCACACCGAAAAGCAACTTTCATCACAGCCAGACGTTTGGGATGAGTTTTGTCAGTTAAAAATACTGTAGTTATCGTTCCAGTTATATAATAGAGTACACCGGTTGAACATCCTTGCTTGTACGAGCTCGCAATATAGACGATAATCTTTCGTATACCTATCAAACAGCTCAGCGACGCTGAAAGAGTTGCCAAAAATACTCCCATTGTTGTCAAGGCGGGAACTCTATTTATAACCTAGAAAATATAAAAAAATCAAGCGCAATGAAACGATTGAAATTATTCATATACATAGTTCGGGATTGAAGCACAACTTCGATTCCTCTATTTCAGTGATTCTCCTTTAGAGCGAGCAATTTACACACAATATAATCAATAAATATATAAATATTATTTGTGAATTTAAAGATTTTACGATATCGATAGTAAATGTATAATAAATTATTTCAGTGGGAATGAACTACTTTTGACCGAACTTTTGTTTCTATAATTTGTGTCTACACTTTTCTAAAGTAAGAAATTCCCTTCTGCAAAGAGCTAGGTTGATATTGACACGTCATATCCCTTCCGATCAAAGTAGACTGCGCCTTTGTTGACAAAAATAGGACAGTATTCGGAGAACAGAACTCCTTAAAATATTGATGTAACATGAGAAACATTGTAAAAATTGTTTGGCCCTAACTGGTTTTAAATAAGAAAAATTGTTTTCAAAAATCGACATATAGCCAATGGCGAATTATAAAATGATTTCAAACCTGTAGAAAGTTGTATTGATTCACCAGAAGAGGTCTTGTACATGTGGCACTTGTAAAAAACACTAAAATATAAAGACCAACCAAACATCATTGAATGTGTGTGTATAAATTCATTTCAAATTGGAGGCCATGTTACACGATGCAATTTTTCTTGCAACTTGCAATGCCATTCTACTTCTAAGAGATGTAAATTAGCGAAGAGTCTTGCAGAAGTAAAGTGCATGAAGAGTGTTAAACACAAAAGTTTCGTTGTTCCAAAAATATACATCTCTCAAAAGTAGAATTGCATTGCAAGAAAAATTGTACCGTGTAACATGGCCTTTACCTAGCAATAAATATATCGACAAAGTGAACGCAGACGCCTCCAAAGTTCCTCGCGGAATTGATCTCGCCGCATTCTTTAAGTCACCAGACATGTTTGCTCCAGCTAAACGGATTATAATAATTTTCATTATCGTAAGACAAACTAATCCGAGAACAAAATCATACAAAGTTTTGGCGGGAAATTTTCAATCTGGAATTTTCGACAATTTTCTTTATAATTGATTAAAAATTTTGCTTTTGTGGCTTTTAATGTAAGGGAATGGTAAGAATATAATATCTTTTCTTAATATTTTTCTGATGAAGTATCTCACCCATAATTCCTGTGACTCCATTGAACAAGACGCCAAAAATGACTAAAATTGACGGAGTTGCATCAGTTTGATAGTCCACGCTATAGTCCACCTGCCAGAGAAATGACAAAACCAGAGTTGCAAAAAGAGTTCAACCTTCCTCCGGTAGGATTTCAAGTTTTGAAAACCTTCCTCAAAATGACGTTACGTCACTGAGTCAAGTGGCAAGCTACATTTAGTCTTAATTGTAGTAAACAAGTCAATTTCACCGATGGAAAATAGTCCGGATGTAAATTTATCTTCATTCCTGTATTTAAATCGACCATTGCTGACTGCACGTATATAAAAATATTTGATTACATCAGTCACTTTGACATGTTCACAACACTCACGACTAAATGGAAACCACGCATTAGATAAGGATTATCTGCTGTCAAAACTCGACCACATTCATTGGATTCAAGGCGCTGACGAACCACCTCATTTTGTTGTCCTAATTTGTGATATGGACGTTGCAAAAAAGGGCCGTTGGACCTTGAACAAGTGTATCACCATGTTAAAGGAACAGGAGTTCATCTAGCAGAAGTATATAATTTGTATAGGGGCAGTAAAGAACAGCCGGAAAAATCATGCAAGTGAGATAACGCTCGCTTGTTTTAACAAGTTCACGATTTCCAGAATTCGAAGGGAACATCTTCCCTTCAGAATCCGATTAACTTTTATCTTGAAGGTTGTCCTCCATTATTTCAATGAAATGGAGGAACTCAAACATGATCGCTGTAGTAATATGATAATCGTTTGATCACTGGAGAAATCACGTTGAACCATATTAAAAATAATAGATAAAGTATTTCTTACCCAGAGGTTATCCCTCATCGTCGTCCAATTGAGACCGGTGTACAGAAGAGAGGGAGTCTGGTTCTGATAAACGAGAGAAAGGACTCAGTCATAAAGATTAGGGATGAATTTACTTCAACAAAATCTGACGTGGTAAACGTAAATCAATATTAAAACCCTATTCATAACAGAGGTAGTCTTGAAGACATCACGTAACCAGCTGATCTGGGTATAAAATTCAACCAATCAGAAGCCAGATCTTGGGCAAAACTGAATTATCATTTCCTTTATTGCATATGACTTCGACACTCGAAAATATCAAGTAATCTTATTATATTTATGTGAAAACACGTTTATTTTTTCCCAACTGCAAATTAGAGATTAAATTTTTCACTCTTTATACTATTAGTTGGAAGAATAAGGACAAATAACACCAGGCACATGATAACTCAGTTTTGTCGAGACGCTTTATGACGTCATGATCTCAGATCAGCTGGAAGATATATTCAAAAATTCTTACCCCGAATAGTGTATTCTCAGCAGGAACGTTGTGATAGTAAATATTCTTTTCGTGAATAAAAAAGCTTACCTGAAAATGAACCATTTCACAAAATAATTTACCGATTTTCACTGAGCCGAAAATTCATAGGTAATTTTATCATCAAAGCTAATAAACTTACGAATGAGGATACTATCGATATCATAACACCCAGCAAAATGAAAAACGTCGTCTTTGCAAACATTCCTGGAGAAGGAAACACACGAAGACGTTTCTCATAACATTTATTGATAAGAATAAACTTGGTGATGATGGACGTGATCGATTAGGAACGTATCTTACCTGCACCAACGAGACAAACGAATAAGTTGAAAAGCAAGGCCATGGATCGATAAAGAAACGCATACCAGTCGCCAGTCGGTATTCCTTAAAAAATAAGGTTAAGTTAACGTGGTTGCATGTGCCATACACACTGTCTTGATACACTGCTTTTGAAACGTTTGTGCAAAATTATGAACGGGGGAAGGTTATTCAGGGGTATATATATATTAATAATAGGGTAGCATCCATGTTACCCTGATCAGCAGCGTAGCCAGCCTGATGATCAAGTCTGGCAAAAAAAATTTTTAGGACTCCATCATTATTCGCTTCTTTGAGTAACTAATTATTTTCAGTCGATGTCCCGATTTTGAAGCTAAAGTAAATCTCTTTTATTGGATAAGGCTTACTGGACTAGCTATGATGCAAATATGTATTCTCCTGCGTATCTTGTGAAAGTTTCCTATATTTCATAATGCTAGTTTTGAGAACTTTTATACACGGAATAATGTTTATGTTGAATGGTGGTTTGAATTAGTATTACATCAAACTTGTGCATTGAAGGCTGAAATAAGGTTTGTGATAAGTGAAAACCAATAATTCAATGTCGCTTAACATATAGTAGTGTATTTTCCAGTGTCTGGAAATTCTGAGAACGAACTGCAAGCTGGATGTTCTGCGAGTTCAATGGTTTGGTTTCACAACAGCAGTGGCGTGTGTTCTTGGTTCAATCATGTCAGGCAGGTCTTCCCAAACTCGTCGCTCCAAATCAAAACATTCCACTGACTTCATATCTTCGCTTTCCGCATTCCGCCCTCCCATAACCACCACAACGTTGCCAGTTAAGACCGCTGTACAACCGCACCGCTTCTGCTTCATATTCGGCAACATTTCAGAACGTCCTGTGATGACGTCATACATAAGCACTTTACTCAAACACTGACCACGTGCATCGAACCCGCCAATCACAAGCACGTGATCTCCCCACAAAACGGTGGCCATATCTTGCACGCGGTACGGCAATGGAGGCATTTCTTTACTTCCTCTTTTGTTGAGATCATACTGGATAACACTGGCTGTGATCTTTTCGCCATCATGCCCTCCAAAAATGAACAATTTCTGCTGGACCATTTCCATGCCATGATTGGACCTTGGTTGCGGTAATCTTTTCAAGATCTTACTGGAATATGGCCGAACCAATTGTATTTCGTAGACAGCATCAGAGCGACCTGTCTGGGCAAAGCCTCCGGAAAGGAACAACGAATCCTTGTGGCAGACGACTTTATGGGCTGAGCACTTTACGGGAAGCTTGGCAGAGAAATCTTTCCATTGTGCAGATGGATTCGTAACGTTCAAGCATTTCATCGTTTCCTTGTTACCACCACTACCGCTGCCTCCAGCGACCATCATCTGATCTTGGTACCAAAACGAGCACAAATAAGAGCGACCATTGAATTCGGCACGGCTCAGACGTGTCCACGTTTTGTCCTCCCAGTCGAAACACTCCGTGCATTTATTCATAACCCGACCCCCCCTGTGTTGTCCTCCTACTAGGAAAATGTTCTCCCTTCCGTCTGGAGTGGGACAAGTTGCTTGCGAGCTTTGCTGATTTTTCGGTCCAAAATCAATACCTTTTATCCCGGTCACTGCGTCTTGGACAGCTTTCGTAACTATCTCCTTCAATTCATTTTGCATTCCCACTTTCATTTCTTTCATTTCATCTTCCACTTTTTCTTTCAATAACTTCATTTCATTTGTCATTTCATCTTTGAATAGCTTCATTTCATTTGTCATCCCATCTTTCAATAACTTCATCTCATCTTTCATTTCTTCTTTCAATAACTTCATCTCATCTTTCATTTCTTCTTTCATCTTTTCCACTTTTACTTCTATTTCACTTTCCATATCCACCTTCATTTCATTTCTTATCTCATTCTTCACTTCCTCTTTCAGTTCTTTTGTTATTTCATCTACTATTTCATCAGTTAGACCAACCAATTCCCGTTTCATCAGTACTTCCATTTCTTCTTTCATTTCTCTCATATCATCTTTAATTTTTTTCTTAATTATGCTTTCCATTTCAATTTTCATTTGATCTTGACGGACCATCATTCTATTTTTTATATCTTCAACCCTCTTCTCCAGCCGTTCACAATCATGGCATCTCCTAAAACCACATACCTCAGTCTCATGATGAAGCTTGTCCCTCGCATTCACGACAACATTACATCCATCATTAGAACACTGGACGGGAGAGAATCCACAACTTTCAACGTGACGTTTGAGTTCACCAACTTGAACCATTTCAGGGCAACCTCTGGAGTTGAAATCACAACGAATTTTTAGCTCAGAAAGAAAATTCGTCACGATTTTCGGAGCCGGCTGTAGTGTCTCAACACTGAGGTAAATACGACAGGTCGGGCAACTCTCCGACTCCTCTAAATGCCTCTTTATACACGAAGAACAATAGTGATGTTCGTTCTTGCACATGACAGGATCTCTAAGAACCAGCAAACAAATCGGGCATTGAAACCTGTCGCTGATGACAATTTCAAAGCGATCATTTTCATACCCAAGCATATCATTACTGCACGCCATTACTTCGTCCTCTCACAACCCCAAAAAATAAAGTTGATGTCAACAGCTACATAACTAATAACTTTAACACCTGACGCTTTCACATCATGAATCTAACAAGCACACGACGATGCTTTGTTGTTTAATGTTCAATTACACATTATTAAAACAACAATATTGAAACCGGATATAAAATCACGTGACGCCAATAGTGCGCGTGATGGCAGGGTTCAAGGAAAGTCTGATAACTTGTGCTTGTATTTCCTGGAAATCGTGGATTTGTGAACGCAGTGAGATATTTATGATAGTTGGCAATCCATTATTGTTGTACGACACATGAATAGAATGAGGTTTGAGAAACGGATCAGGCAGAAAGCAAGATTCGAGTTTTCCTTCTGTCGCGGGGCAAAAATCCGAAAAATGCATTACTTGAGACAGCACTGCGTGATCGAATTACATTAAATAATCTTTATTATATTCACTTTATAAGTCACTGGAGCAACTTTAAGAGATAAATGATAAATTTGTCGGGCGAAAATATGTTAGAAAAGAATTTCCACTCATATTTACGATATAAGAAAAAAGCAAGAAAATTAATTTTATACTATACACATAATGCATAATAAATCAAGCCTCTCGGAAGTCCAATTTCCACAATAGCTATATGCTTCAAAGTGGGCACTAATATAAGAAATACAGACTTGTTTTGATGAGGTATATCTGTTTAAATTAAGGTTTATGTTTTTTGAGCAATCTGGTTGTTCACCAAAGAATCTGGTTGTAGAACAATAAACAACAGTCCACACCTACCGTTACCATGGATTAAACCGCCTGTATTCTTGCCAAATGCACTAGTCACAGCCTCGCTAAATCCTGAGAGAAATAAAGTGAAATAGCCTCGTGAACAATCGTTCTCAGTAACGAATATGAGTTTATACGAGTACGAAATTTGTCATTTTCCTGCCAAATTTGGTGCTGTTTGCTTACGCCATATGACGAACTCGTAGTTGTTGGGCTTTTGGACTTTAAAATAAACTCGTACTCACAATTCAAAAGCTCGACGGCTACGAGTTTTGCACGATGGCGTGAGCAAACAAGCGAAAAACAATGATTTTTGTAACCGTGTAGTCACTGCTAAAGCTTCTAATAACTTAGACACAGGTGAAACCAGAGATATCAATATTTTGGCTGGGTGCTAGAGAATTGTAGTGTCCGGAATATCATACTACGGAAACTCACCAATCAAATACAGACCAGATGATACGATGTTAGCAACATAAAATATGACCCCAATCGAGCCGCCAAACTCTGGTCCTAATGCTCGGCTAATCATGACTGTACTTGGTGTTAAGTCGATAATGTGGCAATAAAAACATACAAATGATACAAATTCATGAGACATTAGATGATCCATTTAGAATATTGGGGTGTGGTCTTGTCATTATCATTACAAAGCTGTTACCAAATTTTGCAACACAGTGCTGGATTCTATTTGCACCCCACAAAAATTTGTGCAAAGGATACAATAAACACCGCCTACTTTTACATTTCCATTTGTTGAAATTGCCGAAACAGAAAGGGTAGTCAGTCCTGTGACGAAATATGCCACAAATAATAGAGCACAAGTCACGACAAATCCAACCTACATAATTGGAGAAATGGGGTTATTAGAGAAATGGGACTATTAGAGAAAGTGTGTAATTGGAGAAATGGGTTTATTAGAGAAATGGGTTATTAGAGAAATGGGACTATTAGAGAAAGTGTGTAATTGGATAAATGGGTTTATTAGAGAAATGGGTTATTAGAGAAATGGGACTATTAGAGAAAGTGTGTAATTGGAGAAATGGGTTTATTAGAGAAATTATGAGGGATGGGCTTATTAGAGAAATAGGGTGATTAGAGAAATAGGGTAAAGAAATGGGATTATCAAAATGGAGTTATTAGAGAAATGGCGTTATCAGAGAAATGGAAGACAGAAAAGCAAGTCAGAAAATAATAACTAAGTTGATACACCATGCACAAACCAATACACCAACCTGGCCTATAACATAACCAACGCGTTGAAAAAGAATAATACTGAACATTGACAGAGTACATGGGATAATGACGCCAAAGAATGTTGACAAGTGCCCATGTTGATTTGAATCTACAATAAATTTTACAAAATAGTAAATTCAGGAGTGGTAAATAGTAAATTCATTTATTCAGCTATATTTACATGGCTAAGAGTCCCCAAAATGGAAAATCTATGATGTGCTGGCCAATGATTCATAAACGCTGGTACAAAGCATCACAGATTTACATAACTCCATTGGAGAGTTTGCAAAGAATCTGTAACTACCGAATGATAGAGGCAATCTTACACATACTTTACTAAAACAACAGATTCCTGTCTCTTCATGAAGGATATATACACAAGAGGGCAATCAGTGTCAACTGTTTTCTCACTTTTCTGTGATAGTTAAACAAAATCTAGTTTGTAACCCAATGTTATTCAGCATCAAACTTCCATAAATTCAATTGTCTGGCTTCAGGATATTTAGTATTAATAAAACCAAATAAAAATGTATGATATAATAGAATAGGAACAAGTATACACTTGATGTAAACCGTATTTATAGCAACTGCGACACTGTTACAACAATATTGAAACTACAGAGATTCCATTGTGTACACTTTAAACCCTGTAAATTATGAGGCAAAAATATAAAATATTTTTAAACCGGGAAAAAATTCCCTTTAATATTTGGCAGAGATGAGGATTCAAAACCATTTCAAGTTTGTCAACCTTATGATGCTCACGTGAGATGTGGTATAAGAGCTAATGCTCTTGAGAAATCAGAGAAGTCTGAGTATATAACATCGGTTCGAGGCAAATTACGCAGCGATCATACCTCGATTTCTTACGGTTAAGAGCGGCGTTTCTTCTCCAACACTATTCATCCCTACAGTGCAAGTATCACCGTCAGTTGAATCTTCAGAAGTATTTATTCTCTGATTACTAGATCTTGACATTTTCAGTTCCTGCTGCCGCCTGCAACGATTGTTTTTATTAAATCCTCGTGGCTTTGTTTTCCGGTACCCCCCTGGATTAATAGAGTGCCCAGATAGCGCTTCCCCCCCTCCAAAACAAACGAGAGTTTTCAACCCAACCTCGTATCCAGGGTCTTCTGTGTTCATGACGAGAGTGACGAGAGTATTATAAAAGTTATCCTGGGAACGAGGTTAAAAAGTTATTCATCGAGGATCTAATTCATGGGATCTAATTTTGAAAATTGAAATCATTAGTTTCAAATTCGTTTTATACGGTTCGGTTCGTTGAAAATACCTCGGATACCAGTGTCTATCTTCTCCGTTTACGATTTTCGTTATTACACAACACAGCGTATGATTGGTCAATTTGTAACCGGATGCATATTTAAAGGTGTTTCGAGGAACTGAGTTTCTGGGAATTACAGCTGGTATTGCGGTAATGTTTTTTCGATACACCGTCTTGTGAGTACAGACAAGTTGCATTTGTAGACAATGTCGAGGCCGCCAAAGCGCCAATGTGTTTTAAATCGAGAAAGTACAAAGCCCCAGTCGGAGAATAACCCATCTTATGCGAAGAACTATTCGCGGGTTAGCAAGGAATGTATTTCCATGCTTATAGCATTATGGATGCAAGACTTTGTCGACGATGATGATGAAGGTACGGCAAATCAAGTTCATCAACACAAAAAAGTCGGTGCAGTGCTTGTGCAACCAGATGGCGATGTGATTTTAGGAGCAGATTGTTCTCGAGGCGATGTACACGCTGTAGTCAGACTGTTGACGACCCACCACGACAAAGCCAAGGGCTGTAAAATGTTCATCACTCGAAAGCCATGCTCGTGGTGTACGAAGCTTTTGGTTCAATCCGGAGTTCAGTGCGTTTTGTATCTTCCCTACGAGCCAGAATATTACGAATCGCCAAACAAGAAGACTCGCAAAGAAAACAAAAAGATAGACGCAGCCAATAGTATATATACGAAGGAAGTGGACAAGCTTTTCAGTGCCAGCCCCATTGGCCACACACCCTTTGTTTTTGAAGTGGATAAATCTATTCTGCAACACGCCGCACAGAAAAAGCCTTTAAAAACTAAAAGCAAGAAACTTATCAGAAAAGAAAAAGAAAGATTAAGGGACAGGTTCAGCTTAGACGAAAATTGGATGAAATCTATTGAGAAGGAGTAAAGGAACAAATTCAAGTCTGGTTCGACAACGCTATGCACTGGGTCGCACGAGCTAATGTCATATCATGCCCATGGTTGAATTACGAGTTTAAACTCAGTAAAGATTCAGAGAAACGCGATAAATTTGATCCAGTCGGTAATGGCATCCATAAAAAGCAAGCACGCCTTTTGATGACCATCGCAAGAATTTTAGCACAGCGCACAGACGACCCGAAAACTGGTGTTGGCGCGGTGATTTTGAGTCGAAGTTCCGATCGCAAGATTCTCTCGTTTGGCTGGAACGGGTTCCCTGCCAAAGCACGTTATGGCGAATTTCCAAGAGCGTCGAAGCACGACGAATCTGACTTGAAGAAGTATCCGTATGTAATTCATGCAGAACAAAATGCTATTTTGAAACGAAATGAGGAGAAAATCGAAGGTGCTATTTTGTTTGTCACCAAAACGCCTTGTGATGAGTGTTCGCCTATCTTAGCCATGCACGGTATTGGAACAGTTGTTGTCGACGAGGATGTCATGTCTTGCAAGGAAAAAGATGGTTATAAAAAGTTTCCCGACTTGGTTGAAAAGGGCAAGTTCACTTGTTACGAAACAACAGAAACAGCAGAAAGAGAAAAATGAAGCTTTGAAGCGGTTAAAGCCTTTTAAATGTAAACACTGTCTGTGTGGCAAGATTAGATTTAGTTTCCAACAATGTAATGACAAAAAGTAGGACTGCAACACTACAACCTACTATAGAATACGTTTGTGTTTGACTTTAATTAAAATTTCACGACTGCAAACTTGTGCATAAGTAATAATAGCATGCATCAGTTAATTAATGGTAAAATCATATAGAAACAATTTTATGTACAGACTATATCGTGAGTATAGACTGTAATGGGTGGAACGTTTTAGATCAAGACATTTAGTTGCACGAATTTTAATGTTTTTAAGAAAACTACAAATGCACATTAAACATAATATATACCAATATATACCATGTAATTGTGAATTTTAGGTAAACAATATATTTTCATGTATTGAGTTTTCATTTTTTATATACCAAGGGTTGGTACCAAAGAGAAATGGGTTGGCTAAGTCAATTTCTAAGAACGAAATATAAAAGGTTAGGTAAAACGTTTTTCAACAAAGCCAAGATGGTTGGGTGAATTAGTTTGGCATTGGATCTCTTCCCCTCCCCCCCCCCCCCCCGTCATATCCTGTTAAACCCTACCTTAAAAATAGATCGAGTTAGAACGAGGTGAAAAGGTTTAATTGTAGGCCTTTCATATAGAATGAGGAACCGCAAGATTTTCTTTCTAAAGATCAAACAATAGAAGAAACTAACTTAAAAAAATAAAACATGTTTTTCTTTTAAAAACGATTTAACTAAGAATCGTCTTCATCACCGCTGTCTCCCATCTTGTATCGTTTCGATTTCCCCAAACTCAGGTCATCTTCATCGTATTCATCATAATCTCTGCCGTAGAAAAACTCGGCCCAGATCATGCAGTGGTCAGATGGCACTCCTGGTACACTCTTACTGCTGTTACTGGGAATCCATTGATGGGTTTGACCCTCACGACAAACACCTAAAAAATGCCCGATCGTTTCATTATTTGCTCAGGCAAACAGCATGACTTTTGCAATATTTACTGAGCTTTCAGATGGGAAATTCACCTTATGGTAGATGTTAAAGAGTAAGAATGTTTACATGGAAAGTACTGACTTAGGAGGGATAAAAAAGCTAATTTTTGAAAGTATGGATTAGGGCGCAGTCAGACCGAAAAGTTAGGAAAGGTACCATCATTTTACAAGTTAAACAGCTGTTTACAAAAGGAAAAATGCCTCTGTCTCAAGAATTGGGTCCGGACGCAGATGATGTACTACTCACCAGAACGTCCGGTATACTCTTGTCTATCAGCTCTCCCAGATTGTTTAATCCAGATGTTGTCGTACGTCATCGAGCCTTCGAGGTTTGTCGGACTGATGTTGGTGTGTGTACCATCTTGAATAGCGTTCACAAATTTAGCGTCGCGGAAATCATCGAACGCTACACAATAAGAAACAGTAACATTGTAAAATCTGGATGCCTTAGAGCGTGCACAGTTGACTAAGTTCGAACACGATTAAGTAATTATTGCCAGTTTTCATTTGTAACGTGTAGACAGGCATATTTCTCAACACAATCTATTCCAATATAACCAGGGAGCAGCGTGGCAGCGTCTTCAAACAACTTAGTATCAAATGTGGTATAACAACTGCCTAAATAGACAAAACACTTCTCGACGTTTCGACCTGAGGGCCTTCGTCAGGAGAGTTAGTTAGTCTATTTCAGTCGAGGATAATAAAGATCTAATTTGTTTACACAATAACTTCGGCGAAAATCTTTGTAACACTGATACCACAGGATATTGCATTAAAGGTAAATAAATATCTGCTAAAGATGAATCCATAGATTCGAAAAATGCAGATTTAAAATTGTGTAATGTGAAATTATGCAGACCTTTTTCGGAATAACTTTAATCACGTTTTACTTACATTCATCGGTTGGCGTAAGATTAAAATCACCAGCAACCATAATATCGTCTTCTCCTGCAAGGAATACCGTCTTATGAGCGATAAATTCGAAAGACCGCACCTTTGTGCACATTCATTTCAGTGTTGTCCAAGAAAAGTGGGGTTAGATCAATAAACAAAACTAAACACGGTACGTTTTATTGCAAGCGCTTGCATACTGGCTTAAAATTATCAAACTTGGCGCATAAAACTTCCTCTTTCGTGAACTAAATATGATTGAAGTTAACAACCTTGCTATATAATCGGCAGGGCCGAAACTAGAACGATAATTGCAGGGGGGGGGGGGTGGGGGTGTTTATACATATATTCAGTTCTGCCCGACCGATTACTTTTGTAACCTATTGCACTTACAAAAGAAATCCGTCGGGCAGAACTGAATATATTCGACCCTGATAATCGGTCTCAGTGATTTCAAACTTTCCAACCTACCTGGCATGCTTTCACAGATCGCCTCGAATATATTTGGTATGGTGTCGATCTCACCCTACAGAAAACGAAGAGGTATACATGAAACAAATAACAGCTTAAGTTAACTCTTTTACTTCCAACATATTCAAAATCATGAGGAACAAACATCACCATTTTGACTTAATATCCAAACCCATCTATTCAATATCCAAACCCATCCATTAATATCCAAACCCATCCATTAATATCCAAACCCATCCATTGATATTCAAACCCTTTCATTAATATCCAAACCCATACATCCATTAATATCCAAACCCATCCATGGCCTAAAGGCCTTAACGATGTTTTAACCTCTCACAAACCTGTAATCGTTCGATATCTTCATTTTCAAGTCCTGTTGCCTTTAAATGAACGCTGAGCATAACAAAATCAAATCTGTAAGCCTGAAAGAAGTGAATGGACCGTTTTAGTTGAAAGCATATCGTAATACATACTCATCGATCATGCAGTGAGCAAGATTCACCCCAGACTCCCTCTCGATTGCCCTTACTCGATCCCAGTCCCTAGGGTTGTGCGAAAATTGATTGCTTTCGAATTCGTCTTCCCAAGATGCATGAAAGATGCATCCTACCCACTGATCAATGAGTATATAAATTATCTGTCTGGTTTCAAGGGGGGGGGGGATTAGCCCACCTTGAAATATCCGATGAATGGTTTTCGTGCAAAATCTTTCTTTTCCCCTCTTCTCCGTTGTTTTCTCTCCAATAAACCATGATCTTTCAGTTCAATCTTACGGCTAGTATCCCAGAGAAAGCCATTGCGTTCGGATGCCTTCAAGCAGATAATATCATCAGTTAAAATCACATTAGCACTGTACCCTCTGCGAGCGAGCAGGGGCTGGTTGTTCGAAAGGAGTTTAGCTTAAACGGTGGATAAGTCCAAAATGGAAAACAAAATTATCTATTTATTGAACAACTGAGCTGAAATAGTTTAATGTAAATAGTTAATTTTTAATGGAAGTGCATATTTAATACACAAGATGCAGGTAACATTGGCTTATCCACTGTTCAAGCTAAACGCTCGAACAACCGGTTCCTGGACATCAGATCAATGCAGAAACTGGTAAAGGACAGCGGTTATGCCAGAGGTAATCCGCCTCAAGATTCGTTATTCGCCGAGGGTACGCGCCGAAAATACTGCTTTGAAATGTGTAATCTCCATGAAACTACATTTTCACTGAGCATTCTGTATCAATCACTTTTGAGAATCCCGGCAACATTTATCTGGAAAACGTTTCCAAGTCCAGGTTTTAAAATTTCCCATTTTGCAATGAGAAAATACCCAATTTGGACTTAGATAACCCTGGGCTATACGTCATCAAAGAAACAGCAAAATAGACAACAGCCCTCGGGACTTATGACGCACAAATTTGTCCGATGAAATTTTGACTGGGACGCCAGAAGATCGATAATTGGGGGGGGGGAGGCATATATTCATATGAATCAATTTCACAGACCGTAAAAACAATCCATTTCAAAAGAAACCAATAATGCAGAACTCGAATATATGAAATATGCCCCCCCTCCAATCATCGATGTTCCGTCGTGCCTGAATTTTGAACCCAATTACATACTCTGTACATCCTGCCCGCGACCTCGGACGTCACGCATTCCCATTTTCCGCGATGTCCTGTCCAGCGCTTGAGATTTGGTGTCGTTGGATTGTTTAGCTCATCTCGTATCTGGTTGAAAACAAATATTTTAAACGTCAACGTGGAAGATTGTGAGAATGGTACTTTCATAACAATGTCAACTTATGTATGTATCTCACGGATACCTAAGATGGCTGACCAAGCGATGCAGTTGAGGCTGTAATATCGCGCAGTTTGACATCATATGTAGCAAAATGCTATACACAAAATGACTGACCGCAGGTCAAGAGGCGTAGCAGGTGGGGTCGGGGCACTGGGGTGAAAGCAGTGCCCTTGGAAAAGTGTCCTTGCCACAAAATGGTTCGAAAAATTGCTCTTTCAAAAGTGTGCTTCACTGCCAATTTGAGAATTTCTCAGAGATTTTCCCTGTTTGAGAAGTATTCCGGAAACTCTGAGCCCCCCCCCCTCCCTGCCTCTTTTCCCCGCTACCATATTAACTCGTTTTCCACCGCTTTGAGTGGCTTATGGTCTCGGTTGCCTACGAAATATTGATCCGCTCTTGTCTTTACTGACAAGATTGCCACATATCTTACAAGCATACATACATGCTAGCGACAACAGCTAAGTGCTCATTTCCGTCAGGGGCGTGGTTTACAAAAACGACGCAAAGGACCCATGTCACAAGCTCAAAAATATGAATATTGTGACAACAGGTATGATCAACGAACCATTTTCCAGTTCCTGCCTTTAGGCTTCGTCAATCTTTAACTCACGCGGGAGATTCCATAAAATTGTTTCATTATATTCAAAGGTTTTGCTTAGAAAGACACCGGTTCTTAATTTCAAAGAACTGATAGATTTTACTAGCTACATGCATTATTTAATCAAAAAGATTATCTTTGATGATGTGGTGGTGTTGGTATAGTCACTATTTAATGTTTCACATTTTATTCACTCACCATTTCTAAAGCTCCTTCTTCGGCCAACTCTTGTGCGGCCAAAATGCTTATTCTAAAAGCATTGCAAAGAACGTAAGTTAGAAATAATACTTTAAATGCCGAAATCGATTAACAGAGAATGCATGCCAAAAGCTTAAGTATTAAAAAAAAGAAGAAAAATCAGATATCAACACCAATACTATAGACCAGTAATTTGTACGCATGAGCGAAAAGGTATTAGCACAGTCTGTAACAGGCTAACAGCTAGTTTTATACATCCAAAAAATACTGCATGGCTTTCAAACTGAAAACTGTTTCATTCAAAGGAGACTTATTGTCCTCAGAATAATGAAATGGTCAGCAATAAATTGCGGAAGCTTTCACTATATACTATCACATATATATATGTATAGTTTTGGGCAGAATGACAAACATTTATACTACCGTCGGGAAATCGAAGGTGTGTTTTATGTGAAAAACAAGCGTCATTTTTTCAGTTCTAAAAGGATTGCCGCGTATTTGAACCACAGCCAGCAAGTATAGAATGGTTCGTTCTGATGGAGTCAGTGAACAGTTGTAAACAAGTCTAATCTCACGAACTAACCATGCATGCATAATAGATCTGCAATGTTTTTTGAAGGTGTTTTGAATAAGTTTTGCTGCAAGCTAATTCATGACACGGTATATAGCTAATGTCAACCTATTGGTTGACAATGCAACCAGCTTATCCATGTGCACTGCCGGGCGCACAAGCCGCACATGACCCAATTTTCGCAATGGTTTATTTTGTGTTTATATTAAAACAAATGATCCGTTTAAAACGGGCCGATATTTATTATCGACACACGGAATTTTCAATTCATTGCCGTAGCGTCCTACCTCCTAACCTTTGAGGCGAGACGGCCAAGTTTTACTTATTACGAACAACACAAGTATGAATAAGACAAAAGGTCATGTTTATACCAGTAATACCACATCTCTGAGCGTGAAAAAGGCCAAGGTTTCGCCGTGTAAACGCACATTGGCCTGTAGTTATGAAATCTAACCCATACACGCAAAACAAAGCATAACAACGCTATAGACGGGTGGTCTAGATAGCCCTAGGTCACGGAATAAAACGCTTCTCGCTAAATCTACGCCATGCAGAGAATTCAAACGAATAACCGTCACGTTTTAACACGACTGGGACTTAAAATATTTACCTAATTCAGCACAAAAAGCTTTCGTCTTATATTTGTTCATTAGACGACCACTTCGACTTCGTCGTATTAGGATTAAATTCCGCGCCATTTTTGAAACGTTTATCGAGCGTTATTGACCGCTATCGATGATAGAACACATAGACTTGAACTAGAGCAAGTTAGTAATCTAAGTTACCTAGTTGAACTCATACGAGCACCTTTCGTTCCAAAGGCATTGTCATAAGATAAAATAGATGTATGTATGAGATGCATGTAATAATTAAGTTCAGAATGCGACAGGTATAAGATTAAGAGCTACATATTCTGCAGGTATGCACCAACATGACACCATGCAGACCATTAAGGTAATCTTTAAGATCAATTACAGTGTGTAGAACTGTCTCGTTCTTTAAAAATAATGTTTCAGTTTACTGTTTATATTCTTGTTGTATATGGTTGCCCTTGTTAGGACTTAGGAGCTGGATTAGCCAGGTATTCAATAATGGCACGCTTCAACTACATTCGTATACATCATATAATGCTATTGATGCATGCTCACGGGAAACGTACATAGACAAAATCGCATGCAGTGCTTGTGGTTTACATGGTCGACGTTGGGCTTGGCTGACAGAAAGCATAGAAAAGCGACCTTTATTTATGTCGCGTTTATTTCTGTTTACTAATGTTTCTTTTACAAATCCTTTGTCGACATTTGACCTGACGTAGTAATGCTTCGATGTTTGAACATATTACATTTGTAAAGACAAGGCAGTATTTCTTACCCGTGTTCCAAAATAGTCATACAAATGACTTCTCTGACACCAGGATTGTTTGCTTTCTGCTTTGTGAAGCTAAGCATGTTATAAGAACCAACTCTTATCACCGTTCTGCCTTTGTATTTCGAGGGAATTGCTTCGACGGGCTTTCGTTTCTGCACGGTCAAAGGCAACCTAAATGCCTCGACAATCTCATCGCTGGTTAACAGAATCACTTCTTCTTCTTCTTCTTCTTGAATTTGTTCCGCCATAATTCACTCTCGAGTTTTCTTTCGCCTAAGACGAATTAGCAAATACGTCTTTGTTATGCAAACTACACGCGTGTAAACACAGAAATACTAAATTTTACGATGAAATATTATA
Organism: Dendronephthya gigantea; assembly: GCF_004324835.1. Lineage (NCBI taxonomy): Eukaryota > Metazoa > Cnidaria > Anthozoa > Malacalcyonacea > Nephtheidae > Dendronephthya > Dendronephthya gigantea. The sequence goes on along the minus strand of NW_021163039.1, from coordinate 1,071,545 downwards.
CCGGTGGAATGTGCGTCATTCTTTATCTTTGCATACGTATATATATATAAATTTAAATGTATAATCAGGGTAGGTATTAGGTAGGTATGCGTCGTAGTCGAGTGAATAGCGGCACAATGGGTCATTGAAAAAAAATGAATAATCAAAGACCTATGATGGTTTTAGACGTCCGTCGTCTTCTCTCTGTTTACAACGGGAAAACGTGGTTTTTCACGTCTTGCCTAGAACGGTTGCATTTCAGGACCCAGCGAGCCCCACCTCGGTCCTCGAATTAGGCTCTATAGAATGGTCCTTAAACATAAGCACAATGTTTTTAACGCCTTATACTCACTAAATCGGTACAATTAATAATATACAACAACAGCTTTGCTATAGCATTTATTTAAACGAGAATTTCAGCTGCGTCGTCGTCGTGTTGCCGTCCAACATGCTTAAGGTCCCTAATGATAGAATAACCGCCGGTATTAAATATTAGATACCTTGGGTACCTGTGACCATTTCATCCGTGCCTGGCCTTTCTTTTGGTAGCCTGAACACTAAAAATCCATACTAGCCGTGCCCTGCCAATAAATTGAGTATAGACTATAGTGTGAACGGTGCCTTATTCGCACCGGAACCAGCGATTTGATAGTAATTATGGTGCCGGTTGTTCGAAAGGTGCATGGTTAAAGTTATCTCCGGAATAGTGACTTTTTGAACCGTCGTAAAAAGCTTTAAAAAACGATAAAGTTACTTATATTCAATTTATAATCGGTGAAAAGTATTTCAACTTCAAAATTGTGAAGTTCAATCTTGAAGTTCAATCCATGCCAAGTGCATGGTGAGGATTTTTCTAACGTTTGAAATAATCACTATCCAGGGGATAACTTTATCCATCTTTCCAACAACCTGCCCCTGGCCTGCAGTTTAGCATAGACATTAGAGATCAAACATTTCAACTGAGCAAGATAAAGCAAGAAATATAATTGTTCTGACAGCTCTGTTCTTGCTTACTTTGTAAAAACAGAGTAATGTCTTTATATTATACAGAAGTCTCACTCTTTGTATTTTGAGTCTGATATTTTTTGAGAGTGTGACGCTACCTAACGCAAGCCAGATACGCGAGCCCACGAAAGCAACACACCCTCGCGAGGCAGTTGACTCAGCCCGAAAACCATCCGCACATGTGAGAAACTTGCCTCTCGAGGCGAATTCCTCACGAAAACTATCCGCACACGACAAAAAAACTTTAGCTCAGCTATAAAAGCTCTCGTGTGCGGCGGGCTTAAGCTTTTCAATTGCGCGTAGTGTAAACGGGGTTTCAGGCTAGCAAAACAAAGGCCAGGCAGGCACGGATGATTTGGGCACGGGTATCCATTTTAGGCCCCGCCGTGCCAATGAATTGAGTGTGTAAACGGTGCTTTAGTGTAAACGGTGTTTTAATTGCTACAATATGTAATGAGAATTTTCCCCCACGGGCCGTGAGTCGGTCCTTACATCTCAACCGCCAGCCTCTGCAACCAGTATAGATATCCCAATATATTAATAGATATCCGCCAATATATCAAGATATATCAATAGATATCCCAACAAGGCAGCTTTTCAGCACGAAGAAACTAGAGAAAATAGTCAAAGCTGATTTTTAAAAGGCTATCCAAGGCCGTGCGTGATGTACTGAGTATACAACGACAATAATATTACAAATTTAAGAAATCACTAATCTATACGTTCTTAACTACAATTTCTATAATGATATTGTATATTCAATTGTAATCACACATAATGAATATATTTAATTGAATATATTTATTAATCATTGTAGGTTATATGCAAGGGCTACTTTTATTGTATCTTTAAGGCTGTATCTTCCACTCGTCCCAATGGTGAACTCGGAGCCTCGCTGGTATTCATCCATTGAAAATGCTTTGATTGATTTTAATTACATGCAAACACTCGCAGCGATGTTCCCAGTGGGTTTTCGTGATGAGTGGAGAAGGGCCTTTAGTTTTTATATGCATTTGTTGACCTACATGTTAAATAGTAATAAAAATTTAGAAGCATTCAAAATTTTTAGCCTTAACCCAGGACCGCCACTGTCGACAGCCTATTCGGAAAAGGCTAGTCCTTTAAAAGGCAGTTTAAAGTGTTACCTGTCCCAAACAACTAATGTAATTGTTCATTTTGACAGAAACTATCTGAACAACTGTCTCATCAAGTGTTCTGTCCTGTACCAATTCCTGTTCAGGCTGCTCGCCATTGGCATTGCCTTCACCATCATCACCATTATCACGATCATTCTCACCATCACCATCATCACCATTATCACCATCACTCTCACCATCACCATCATCACCATCATCACCGTTATCACCATCATTCTCACCACCATCATAAGCTGTGTTATCAGGACGAATAACCAAAATAGTTTTAGCTAAATCTGGATTATCTTGCACCATACATTAAACATTCATTTTGATTTCCTCTTTCCACGCTGCCCTCCAGTCTTCACCATTTCTTGCATCTATTATTAAATTGTATGCATATGGGAGAGCGCCAATCATCAACGATATCAGAAGACTATTTGTGGATGTAACATCGATTTTTCTGAGGGTTTCAAGTTCTTCGTAAAGAATTGTCGAAAGCGGAATGATCAGAGTAGCGACTGTGACACTGTAATAGAAGAAGCTTTTGTGGTACGGAAGGAGCCTTTCTCTGATTTTATAATAGAGTTTCCGGGAAACTACAGGCACAAGTTTTGTGTTACGGCCTTTCTGATGGCGAATTGTCTCTAAATGTTTCTCCTTGTAAGCATTATCTCGACACTCTTCGTAAATCATTTTTTTCAATGCAAAATATTTTTCTTCATACGGCTTCCAGAAGTTAAAGGAATAAAAAGCCATCACAGCGAAAAGTGCAATGTAAGGAATGAAGTAAACAATGTTGAAAAGTATCCCCATGAAGAGTGGTGGCACGACAAGGTAAAAGAAAAGAAATGAAAAAAAAGTAAGATGTGCGAGGGGGATTACTGTTAAAAAAACCAAAGAAGCACCTCTGCTTGTAAAGGAGAGGAACGTGATTGGAAGAAGAAGAATTAACAACGAGATGAAGACAACAAAAATATAAAAAAAATAAATGAAAGGGATAAAGATGTGAAATGTACATTTCTGATACAAATTATTGCAATATCTTTGATAACTAAAATAGAACTTCACAATAGAAACCCTCCATCGTTTGATATTCAATGTCAAAGAAATAATTTTAATCGTGTTGTCAAATGTTGTTTCGCTTGCCCAATTCATGTCACGAATATCGTATTCCAAGTGATTGTTTAGGAAATTGATGATAGAGGTACACAATTCAGGTAATATTTCTTCAAAATTTCGAAATGATCTCATGGTAAGAAAATCGAGGGGAAAAAGACAAAAAAGCAAAACGACTAGACTAACGTAAACCAGTTTGTTTACCGCAGGGAATCAGTTACTCAACATCCAGAAAACCACCAATCCGAGAATGCTAAATAACACAAATTTACGAGCGAAAGATTTCATGCACCCACATTCTTCCCAAATAACACGGGTAATAACAGAAGATAGAGACATGGGGCTTTCTGTCAGCTTGTAATACTCAAAATACTTCTGGCGCTGCTGTTGCGCAGAAGATGAATATATGACTCTGCTCAGCCAATAAGAGAAGAGAAAAGAAAGCATGCATATGGTCGCAAAATATAATATGAAAAATGAATTTGAGGATACTGGCTTTCGAAATTTTCTCACTTCATGACAATTAGTTTTACTGGGATAGTTTATAGACTTGCAGCATCTTTGAGGTGAGTTAACATGGGGTCGATAACAAATTTCGTGAGTTGTTAGTTTGCTGTTACCTTGAAGCTGTTGCAATAAACTGTCCACAAAATCCAGGCTACTGAGATTTCGACCAACACATCCTTCATGACTTATATTGGCATGTAGTTCAAAGCTTCGACGGCCAGCGTTCAATGTCGAAGTGAAGTCTTTACTATCACTGAAAAGATACGAGTCAAGCCACAATGTAATTTTTAACCCAACCATGTTAACCAGTGTTAATTGCATACGATGAAATATTGTTTCATTAAAATCACTGTCAACAGAGAAATGAAGATCCACGATGTTTACGAGCTTGCTTTCAAAGAGTTCACCCAGTCGTGAAATTTGAGCCTTGTCTGTCAGATGAATGCAGTCGTTGATAGAACTCTTGTTTCCATTCCTTGTTTCATTGCTCGCAAGAGCACATGTGAATATGAAAAAAGACACAATAAAACAGTATAAAAGTGAGAACATATTGCCCATTCACTTTAAGCTTTTGCGCACAGAAGTAAAGGATATAAGTGAATACGAGACGAGGGTATAGACTAAGACATACGTATATTACTTTTTCACTTTGACCAAGCACGGAAGTAGACGAATGCAGGATATGAGTAACATGAGATTATGGGATGGCATAGTCTTAAAACCCGGTCAAACGAGAATGGGAGTTGAGAGTTTGCAGGACAGTTTCCAAACTCTTGTGCGATGGTCAAATGAGAATAGGAGACTGGGGGTTGATGAGAGTTGAGAAGCGAGATTTGACCGGATATTACCGCGCGCCTAGCCGGGACTATTTTATACTATTCTGTAATTATTTTCTACTATTTTCCTGACAAGCAATTGGTCTTAATTGCTACAGTAATATGTGATGGGAATTTCCCCCACGGGCCGTGAGAGTGTCCTTACATCTCTACCGTTAGTCTCTGCAACCAGTTTTATTAGATATTCCAACAATGTAGTTTTTGAGCAGAAAGAAACTAGAGTAAATAGTCAAGGCTGATTTTTAAAAGGCCATCCAAGGCCGTGCATTTACTGAGTATAACGACTATGATATTATCATATTACAGATTTAAGAAATCACTTATCTATACATTCTTCAGTATAACTTCAATTTCTATAATGATACTGTATACTAAATATTTAATCTTACATACTGAATATATTTCATTATTATCAAATGAATATATTTATATGAATATTGTAGGTTATATGCAAGGGCTACTTATTGTATCTTTAAGCCAGACTGTATCCTGAGTATACAACGACTATGTCTATAATATTACATATTTAAGAAATCTATACGTTCTTAACTACAATTTCTGTAATGATATTGTATATTCAATTGTAATCATACATACTGAATATATTTAATTATTATTAAATGAATATATTTATTAATATTGTAGGTTATATGCAAGGGCTACTTTTATTGTATCTTTAAGGCTGTATCTTCCACTCATCCCAATGGCGAACTCGGAGCCTTGCTGCGAGGGTTTTGATCCAATGAAAATGCTTTGATTGATTTTAATTACATGCAAACACTCGAGCGAGGCTCCGAGTGGCTTCTCGCAATGAGTCGAAAAGGGCCTTTACTTTTTGTATGCATTTGACCTTAAAAGTAATAAAAATTTAAAAGCATTTAAAATTTATCGTGGCTACACGTGCGTAAGAAAAAAGGAAAGTGGAAAGTAGCCTTAATTAACCCGGGACCGCCATTGTCGACAGCCTATTTGAAAAAGGCTAGTCGTTTAAAAGGCAGTTTAAAGTTTCGCCTGTCCCAAACAACTAATGTTATTGTTCATTTTGACTGAAACTATCTAAACACTTGTCTCATAAAGTGTTCTGTCCTGTACCATTTCCTGTTCAGGCTGCTCGTCATCTGCATCATCATCAGCCGTGCCATCAGGACGAATTACCAAAATAGTTTTAGCTAAATCTGGATTATCTTGCACCATACATTTAACATTCATTTTGATTTCCTCTTTCCACGCTGCCCTCCAGTCTTCACCATTTCTTGCTTGTATTATTGAATTGTACGCATATGGGAGAACGCCAATCATCAACGATATCAGAAGACTATTTGTGGGTGTAACATCGATTTCTCTGACGGTTTCAAGTTCTCCGTAAAGAATTGTCGAAAGCGGAATGATCAGAGTAACGACTGTGAACTGTAATAGAAGAAGCTTTTGTAGTACGGAAGGAGCCTTTCTCTGATTTTATGATAGAGTTTCCGGGAAACTACAGGCACAAGTTTTGTGTTACGGCCTTTTTGACGGCGAATTGTCTCTAAGTGTTTCTCCTTGTAAGCATTATCTCGACACTCTTCGTAAATCATCTTTTTCAATGCAAAATATTTTTCTTCATAGCGTTTCCAGAAGTTAAAGGAATAAAAGGCCATCACAGCGAAAAGTGCAATGTAAGGCATGAAGTAAGCAATGTTGAAAAGTATCCCCATGTAGAGTGGTTGCACGACAAAGTATAAGAAAAAAAATGATGAAAAAGTATAAGGAGTGAAGCATATTGCTGCTGCTGCTGCTACACGATTGCCTTTCACTCCAGAGAAAATGATTAGAAGAAGAAGAATTAACAACGAGATTAAGACAATACAAATATAGAAAAATAAATGAAAGCGATAAAGAAATGAAATGGAAATTTCTTATACAAATTATTGCAATATCTGCAATTTCTAAAATAGAACTTTACACTAGAAACCTTCCATCGTTTGATATTCAATGCCAAAGAAATAATTTTTTTGTGTTGTCAAATGTTGTTCCGCTTTCCAAATTCATGTCACGAATATCGTATTCCAAGTGATTGGCAAGTTTGTTTAGGAAATTAATTTGAAGGTTAGACGTTTTAGAAGATATTTCTCTCATCTCTACAATTTCTATTGGTGCTCTAATGTTTAGAAAATTGGGGAAGAAAGATATATTGTGGGAGCAAACACAAGACTAAAAACAAAAAACATAAATGCCACTTGATTCTCACTTGTTTTAGGGGTATAACTTATAATGTTACTGAACATCCAATAGAAAAACAATGCGAGAATGCTAAGTAAGGTACATTTACGTGCGAAAGATCCGATGTACCCACCAAATTCTTCCCAAATAACAATGCTAATAATAGAAGATAGAGACATAGTGCTTTCTGTCAGCTTGTAAAACTCAAAATACTTCTGGCGCTCCCTTTGCGCAGAAGATGAATATATGACTCTGGCCAGCAAATAAGAGAATATCATAGAAAGTATGATCCCAAGCAATATGAAATTTAAATTTGAAGATTTCGAACCGATTTCTCTCTTTTCATGACATTTAGTTTTACTGAGATAGTTTATAGACTTGCAGCATCTTTGAGTTGAGTTAACATTGGGTCTATAACAAATTTCGTGAGTTGTTAGTTTGCTGTTACCTTGAAGCTGTTGCAATAAACTGTCCACAAAATCCAGGCTACTGAGATTTCGACCAACACATCCTTCATGACTTATATTGGCATGTAATTCAAAGCTTCGACGGCCAGCGTTTAATGTCGAAGTGAAATCTTTACTATAACTGAAAAGATACGAGTCCAGCAACAATGTAATTTTTAACCCTACCATGTTAACCAGTGTTAATTGCATACGATGAAACATTGTTTCATTAAAATCACTGTCAACAGAGAAATGAAGATCCACGATGTTTACGAGCTTGCTTTCAAAGAGTTCACCCAGTCGTGAAATTTGAGCCTTGTCTGTCAGATGAATGCAGTCGTTGATAGAACTCTTGTTTCCATTCCTTGTTTCATTGCTCGCAAGAGCACATGTGAATATGAAAAAAGACACAATAAAACAGTATAAAAGTGAGAACATATTGCCCATTCACTTTAAGCTTTTGCGCACAGAAGTAAAGGATATAAGTGAATACGAGACGAGGGTATAGACTAAGACATACGTATATTACTTTTTCACTTTGACCAAGCACGGAAGTAGACGAATGCAGGATATGAGTAACATGAGATTATGGGATGGCATAGTCTTAAAACCCCGGTCAAACGAGAATGGGAGTTGAGAGTTTGCAGGACAGTTTCCAAACTCTTGTGCGATGGTCAAATGAGAATAGGAGACTGGGGGTTGATGAGAGTTGAGAAGCGAGATTTGACCGGATATTACGCGCGCCTAGCCGGGACTATTTTATACTATTCTGTAATTATTTTCTACTATTTTCCTGACAAGCAATTGGTCTTAATTGCTACAGTAATATGTGATGGGAATTTCCCCCACGGGCCGTGAGAGTGTCCTTACATCTCTACCGTTAGTCTCTGCAACCAGTTTTATTAGATATTCCAACAATGTAGTTTTTGAGCAGAAAGAAACTAGAGTAAATAGTCAAGGCTGATTTTTAAAAGGCCATCCAAGGCCGTGCATTTACTGAGTATAACGACTATGATATTATCATATTACAGATTTAAGAAATCACTTATCTATACATTCTTCAGTATAACTTCAATTTCTATAATGATACTGTATACTAAATATTTAATCTTACATACTGAATATATTTCATTATTATCAAATGAATATATTTATATGAATATTGTAGGTTATATGCAAGGGCTACTTATTGTATCTTTAAGCCAGACTGTATCCTGAGTATACAACGACTATGTCTATAATATTACATATTTAAGAAATCTATACGTTCTTAACTACAATTTCTGTAATGATATTGTATATTCAATTGTAATCATACATACTGAATATATTTAATTATTATTAAATGAATATATTTATTAATATTGTAGGTTATATGCAAGGGCTACTTTTATTGTATCTTTAAGGCTGTATCTTCCACTCATCCCAATGGCGAACTCGGAGCCTTGCTGCGAGGGTTTTGATCCAATGAAAATGCTTTGATTGATTTTAATTACATGCAAACACTCGAGCGAGGCTCCGAGTGGCTTCTCGCGATGAGTGGAAAAGGGCCTTTAGTTTTTATATGCATTTGACCTTAAAAGTAATAAAAATTTAGAAGCATTCAAAATTTTCCGTGGGTACACGTGCGTAAGAAAAAAGGTTAAGTGGAAAGCAGCCTTAATTAACCCGGGACCGCCATTGTCGACAGCCTATTTGAAAAAGGCTAGTCGTTTAAAAGGCAGTTTAAAGTTTCGCCTGTCCCAAACAACTAATGTTATTGTTCATTTTGACTGAAACTATCTAAACACTTGTCTCATAAAGTGTTCTGTCCTGTACCATTTCCTGTTCAGGCTGCTCGTCATCTGCATCATCATCAGCCGTGCCATCAGGACGAATTACCAAAATAGTTTTAGCTAAATCTGGATTATCTTGCACCATACATTTAACATTCATTTTGATTTCCTCTTTCCACGCTGCCCTCCAGTCTTCACCATTTCTTGCTTGTATTATTGAATTGTACGCATATGGGAGAACGCCAATCATCAACGATATCAGAAGACTATTTGTGGGTGTAACATCGATTTCTCTGACGGTTTCAAGTTCTCCGTAAAGAATTGTCGAAAGCGGAATGATCAGAGTAACGACTGTGAAACTGTAATAGAAGAAGCTTTTGTAGTACGGAAGGAGCCTTTCTCTGATTTTATGATAGAGTTTCCGGGAAACTACAGGCACAAGTTTTGTGTTACGGCCTTTTTGACGGCGAATTGTCTCTAAGTGTTTCTCCTTGTAAGCATTATCTCGACACTCTTCGTAAATCATCTTTTTCAATGCAAAATATTTTTCTTCATAGCGTTTCCAGAAGTTAAAGGAATAAAAGGCCATCACAGCGAAAAGTGCAATGTAAGGCATGAAGTAAGCAATGTTGAAAAGTATCCCCATGTAGAGTGGTTGCACGACAAAGTATAAGAAAAAAAATGATGAAAAAGTATAAGGAGTGAAGCATATTGCTGCTGCTGCTGCTACACGATTGCCTTTCACTCCAGAGAAAATGATTAGAAGAAGAAGAATTAACAACGAGATTAAGACAATACAAATATAGAAAAAATAAATGAAAGCGATAAAGAAATGAAATGGAAATTTCTTATACAAATTATTGCAATATCTGCAATTTCTAAAATAGAACTTTACACTAGAAACCTTCCATCGTTTGATATTCAATGCCAAAGAAATAATTTTTATTGTGTTGTCAAATGTTGTTCCGCTTTCCAAATTCATGTCACGAATATCGTATTCCAAGTGATTGGCAAGTTTGTTTAGGAAATTAATTTGAAGGTTAGACGTTTTAGAAGATATTTCTCTCATCTCTACAATTTCTATTGGTGCTCTAATGTTTAGAAAATTGGGGAAGAAAAGATATATTGTGGGAGCAAACACAAGACTAAAAACAAAAAACATAAATGCCACTTGATTCTCACTTGTTTTAGGGGTATAACTTATAATGTTACTGAACATCCAATAGAAAAACAATGCGAGAATGCTAAGTAAGGTACATTTACGTGCGAAAGATCCGATGTACCCACCAAATTCTTCCCAAATAACAATGCTAATAATAGAAGATAGAGACATAGTGCTTTCTGTCAGCTTGTAAAACTCAAAATACTTCTGGCGCTCCCTTTGCGCAGAAGATGAATATATGACTCTGGCCAGCAAATAAGAGAATATCATAGAAAGTATGATCCCAAGCAATATGAAATTTAAATTTGAAGATTTCGAACCGATTTCTCTCTTTTCATGACATTTAGTTTTACTGAGATAGTTTATAGACTTGCAGCATCTTTGAGTTGAGTTAACATTGGGTCTATAACAAATTTCGTGAGTTGTTAGTTTGCTGTTACCTTGAAGCTGTTGCAATAAACTGTCCACAAAATCCAGGCTACTGAGATTTCGACCAACACATCCTTCATGACTTATATTGGCATGTAATTCAAAGCTTCGACGGCCAGCGTTTAATGTCGAAGTGAAATCTTTACTATAACTGAAAAGATACGAGTCCAGCAACAATGTAATTTTTAACCCTACCATGTTAACCAGTGTTAATTGCATACGATGAAACATTGTTTCATTAAAATCACTGTCAACAGAGAAATGAAGATCCACGATGTTTACGAGCTTGCTTTCAAAGATTTCACCCAGTCGTGAAATTTGAGCCATGTCTGTCAGATGAATGCAGTCGTTGATAGAACTCCTGTTTCCATTCCTTGTTTCATTGCTCGCAAGAGCACATGTGAATATGAAAAACGACCCAATAAAACAGTATAAAAGTGAGAACATACTGCCCATTCACTTTAAGCTTTTGCGCACGAAAGTAAAGGATATAAGTGAATACGAGACGAGGGTATAGACTAAGACATACGTATATTACCCTTTCACTTTCACCAAGCACGGAAGTAGACGAATACAGGATATGAGTAACATGAGATTATGGGATGGCATAGTCTAAAACCCCGGTCAAACGAGAATGGGAGTTGAAAGTTTGCATGAGAGTTTTCCAAGCTCTTGTGCGATGGTCAAACGAGAATGGAAGTTGGGAGTTTGCAAGAGAGTTTTCCAAACTCTTGTGCGATGGTCAAACGAAAATGGAAAGTATTATAAGTATTGTCAAATATCGTAACTTTCACTTGTAAGAGTGGACAGTTCCGGTCATTTTAAAATTAAAAACGTTTCTGATTCTTGGAGGTGAAATTCCGAGCAATGCTAATGGCAATGATGCATTATTTCTTTTGCGGTCGATAAGACTACGTAAGTCGGAAAAAAGTGCTCTAAATTCTTTCAGAATTTTTTTCATATAAAACTTTCGAGGCAACAGCGCCATATCATAAATATTGGCCTGCACAGTTGAAACGCGCCGATGCCACAAACGTTGCAACAGAGAATTTGCATTTGCCTTCAAGCTGGCGGCGGATTTATCGTTGCAATCTTTCTTGAGGTCAACCTCGTTTCTAAAACAATCTGCGTGTTTGAACTGGGGATCCGTTACTAGGGCTCCCCGGGTTTAATTTGGTCTGAACGAAAAGTGTGGGTCCGACTCCATCTGCCTCCACCACTACGTGCCGCCAAAAGACGCTTTTACGACTGTAATTTTACTTTACAGAATGACCCCCTCGTCTCAAGTACGTGCTCTTGCACGTGATTGTAGTTCTGCTTTCGAGGACCTCATATACATACCCTGGCTGCGAGGTTAATTTTCATTCTCCTTTAATCGTTCGTAACATGAAGTACAAGCATACCACCGGCAAAGGCACAAAGGTAAACAAATTTAAAGGTGATAAAGAAGTACAATCTCAGTGACCAAGCTGAACTTTAGGCAATTATGTTGTCAAGTTTACAAGCTGGCTGTATTCGCAAGACGAATGGCAGATTTACTGTCGGCTGTGCAGATTATATGTGGGGGAGTGATGTGAAAGGTGGTTTTGTCAGAATATTTTACCCCAGTGACGATCCCGAACACAGTTCATTTGTTCATAATTGTGACAGGCGAAAGCCATTTTGGCTTCCGCACAAGGAGTATGCCGTTGGAATGATAAAATATGCCAAACTACCTTCGTGGCTTCTGGGAAACGTTTTTTATTGGATGCTAGGTTAGTTTATGCTGCCTATTGCCATATTTGATAAGCACCCCCCCTGTCTATGACTACAAATTTCTAGGAGGGGGATTGCTCAGGTTTTTTTTCCAGATTGCTGATGGGCGAAAGAGTAACATTTCACAGGGGGGTTGGTAAACTTTCACATTGCATGTTTATGACTATTACTGCAGTTCCATCACAGACCCTATTTTGCTTTATAAAGAAATCATTTGCAAGAAAAAGATATGATTATATATAATATAATTATATATAATATAATATATATAATATATATATAATATATATATATATATATATATATATATATATATATAATATATTATATATGATTATATATGATTATATTGACCCTTTTAAGGCAATGTTCAGTTGGATTGTTATTGGAACAGCTCTCTTCATTTGGCTGTTGAATCAAATGAAAGCGAAAGGCCTAAAAAGGAGTTTGAAAAATTCCCATGTGTTGTCTTCTCACATGGCCTGGGTGGTAGTCGATGTGTGTACAGCAGTTTCTGTCTCGAGCTGGCTTCATATGGTTATATTGTAGCTGCTGTAGAACACAGGTCAGTTGTCAAATGCACCCAGCAATCGAACTCCAATTGGCAAAATTCACCCTGTGTTTTTTTTGTTTTTTTTTAACAAGTGCACCCAATATTTACATGGTATAAAGATGATATAAATTTTTTCATTTACAAACGTGGGCTAGGAGCCTAGCTGAAACCATACAATAAATCACTAAATGAAGCTCAATTAACCAGCCTGGGTTTACCATTTTGTCCTGTCCCCCTTTGCATCATTGCATGGTAGCATGCCTCTCTCAGACCGTGGTCCTTGGCTAGCCAGAATGCTGCTTGAGCCTTACAGATATAGAAAAGTCAGTTTTAAAAACTGTCTTGCTGTCCGGATGCCAGGATTTGTTGCTCTGTTAGAGAATGAATTGTATTTTCTAGAGATAAATCAGCATCTGCAACATACTATCTGAAGGAGAGTGCTGCAAGTCTTAATGATCCACAATGGGTTGAGTATCATAGATTAAAAGAGAATGAAGATGAATTTCAATTGCGGAACAATCAGGTTGTGTACAACAAAGATATAGCTTTGTATTTTTCTAATTTTGAAACTCTCCAAGAGGTTTAGTTATACTTGATTTTGATAGGCCTATCCAGTGGTCATTATGAGATCAGTTCAAATTCATTCCCTACTGATTGTGGAACATTGCCGAAGAGTTATTATAACGAGGCTTTCGTATATTGGAGAATTTGAATTGCCCAAAAGTTTACCAAAGGATTCTTTTTTACTGTCATTCCAGGTCCACCAGCGAGCTAAAGAATGCATGCAAACATTAAATTTTCTTGAGCAGTTGAACGAAGGGCGTCCGCCCAAGAATTTATTAGGAGCGGAATTTGATGGACCTCAATTTAAGGTACGCGAGAAAAGATTGGATTACACGGATTAGCGTTAATCCAATAGAATTAAGTCGCTGACGAAAGATTAGAGGACTGAATTAGCGGAGTTATTCCCATTTCACCTGACGACAAACAGAGACGATATCAATGTCCTGGAAAAGCCTGATTGAGTTTGCTTCAAAGTTTTCCTTTCTGTTTTTCCAGGACAGGCTAAATCTCGACCAGGTGTCCATAATGGGGCATTCATTTGGAGCCGCAACAACAATCGCAGCCCTCGCAAAGGATAAACGATTCAAGTAAGTTCCTGTCTCTAGTCGAAGGTTGAGTGTTCAGCCCAGAACTTCAGCCGTATTCAGGGTCGGCTTCTTGAAATATATTCAAAATCATGATATCATTATCCAACGATACCATTATCCACATTTCCAATAACTCACAGGTGTGGCGTGGCAATGGACGCGTGGATGTTTCCACTTGGAGATGAACTGTATCACCACACAGTCAGTCAACCTTTGTTGTTCATTAACACCGAAACGTTTCATTGGAAAAAGAACATTAAACAGATAAACGAGCTTTTAAACCACGAAACCGGTAAGCTGAGAAAAACTGAAAAGAGAGAGAAACTGGAAAAAAAAACAACTCGCCAAGCCTTGAAGCAATAATCATTTGAGATTCCCATTATCAATAGTTGTTATGAGATGATTGAGGTCAATAATCAGCATAGAAACACATTTAACAGAAGTAGTTTTAAAAATAGTTTGTGGTATGATAATGCCTTATCTGCGACACTTTTTCTTGTTTGAATCATTATTTTCTTCATTTTTTTGCAATGTAGTTGAAAGGAAAATGGTGACTGTTAGGTAAGTAATTGTACAGAACATGTTACTGTTTGGGATTATCACTATAGATCTACTCAGTACTTTAATTCCGTATCTATTGTTTTAAAAGGGGGCCAAATGATAGTGCAGTTTACTTTTAGATCAATGAGTTACTGTATTTTAGAGGTACAAGTCATCTAACTCAGTCTGATCTTCCCTCGGTGGTCCCACCCGCTGCCTGGAGATTTTTGGGCGTGAATTCACAATCATTAGATGTCGGTGACATCATAGATATCAACAGGAAGATCATCGCAACGTTTCTTTCGCAATATTTCGGTAGGTCAACTAACTAGTTTTATGAATACGCAAAAGATCTTATCTGGAAAAATACGCTTGAAATAATACTCACTCTCTCTCTCCCTCTAATAACCACTCTATTACAACTTAAACATTGCATGGTATTTTATGGTTCGCTTATTTTCGTTAATTTAGAACTTGGTAAAGAGTTTAGCGATCCAGAAATATTAAAACAAGACACTGACCATGTACTTATTGGAACAAATGTTGTTGTTTAGCGGATGCGGATGAATGCAACAACGATATAAAAACATAGAAATCCGACCATCCTGATTAGTATGAAATTCATATTAACCAATGACGCGGTAGAGAGAACAATTAAAAAATCTTTGTTTTAGGCAGGATTTGGACTCGCAGCTTCGGATCGCTTGACCGAAGCCGGACCAAATTTACAAAGTCAAAAAAAAAATGATATTGAAAAAAAAATAATTTTCTATTCTTTTAGTTCAAGTTCCTTTTTGTCGAATTTTTCAATTTTTGGAGTTTGTTTCTAAGATTCCAACCTCGATATTTCATGGACGGGTTGGTTAAGAAAATAATTGAACAACGCAGAACGAAATAATTATAGTTTAGATGACATGTAATCTAGATATTTTTTCAATACCTAATAATATAATATAAAAAGCTTTGCATCTGTGTTTTATTTTTACATTCATGTGTATAATATACATATTATATATTTATTATAAATTATTATAAATCATTGGTTTATAATAGATTTACTATCATTCATTACTCTTCACGACTAAAATTTTATTCTGTAATCATATATAACATACCACTGTCTTCGATCATATACAGTATGCTGGGTGTTCCTTGATTTGCTGGATCACTGTTTTCGATTATACTCACATCTTTGAAGCAAATCAATTTACTGCTGTGCATGTGAGTTTAAACTCTTTAAATAGCTCAAAGTATAACAGCCCCAAGCTTTAAAAAAAAGCTGTTTGAAAGGACTTTACCATGAAACTGTAAAATGTTTACACAGTTCACACGAAATTCTTTTTTAAGTATTACCAAATTGCTTGATGTTGTGCCTATTGTTTATTGAAGGGCACGTGTTTGCATGTCTAACTGCGAAGATGTGCGGGTGGATTTACTGGATTACTCCACGAGGAGCTTGGAAAACGACTTTTCGCGTATACCTTACTTGTATTAAAATTCGCGCGGTACTCATTTTCGCTCAGCTTTAAATTCGCGCGATTTAATTTCGCGCACCTTGATGAGACTTATTCGCGCAGCTTTAAATTCGCGCAAGTAATTTTCCGTCTTCGTTCTTGTTGCTTTGTTTAATAGAACTATATTAACTATATGGTATAGCATTTTTTAAATTAAAAATTTGAAGACAAAAGCAGCCGCTCCAAATCTTCCCAAAGTTGTACCAGCCACGTGTCTCCAGGAGTTCGACACTTCATCGTAGCACTCCACGCTGTCTTCGACTGACATGTACTCGCTCATTCCATTCATGGCAAAAATCTTCCCACAATACACAGCGACAGCTAGGCCACCACGTGGCCTGTTCATGGGCGACATTTTCACCCAGCTGTTCGTCGATTGGTTGTACCTCTCGACCAAGGACAACGAGCCATGTCGCTCGTTCACGCCGCCAACGGCAAAAATATAACCGGAAAGTTCCACGGCACCAAAATCACATCTTTGGTGCAACATGGCGGCATCCTCCTGCCACTGGTTGGTATCGGGCCTGAAATGTTCCACAGAAGATAAATATCCTTTCTGGTCGTCAAAACCGCCAACGGCATACAGCGAGTTGTTTACAGGCACAAGAGCAAGTCTCCGTCGCTTGTGATTCATGTTTGACACCAATGTCCACTTATTGCTGACTGGACAATACTTCTCCACATAGCTACAGTAAGAAAAGGTCGAGAATCAGTGAACAACAAAGGAATCAGTTGTCAGAATGCAACATGAAGTATACGAAGCATGCACAGGAAATACAACACTTAGCAGGAAATATAGAGGAAATACAATATAATACTCTACTAGAGATGAGAGTTGACCTGACTAAGGAAAAATGCAATCTGACCTATTTGTTGATGGTTAAGTTAGGTAAATATTAAAAGCTCGTGGTTAAATAAATATAAAAACCAATGGTTAACCAAAGAGACTCGTGTTTGGCCAGGGGGGGGGAACACAACAGAACCAATGTGGATACGAATGACGTTCCTTACCTACAGGTTGCTTGGCCAATGCAAGATCCTCCAGCTACATAAATATTCCCGTTCATCACGGCGGCCTTTACTTCGCCTTGACACTTGGTCAAGTAAGCAACGTTCTTCCACCCGGCACTCTGTGGATCATACGACTGCACCGTATTCAACTTTGTCCCTTGCCTGCTTCCACCAATCACGTACAGCTTATTCCCCAGCACCGTGACAGCACACGCTACCCGGCTACCCGGGAGTTTCATGGCAGTGTCCCACTCCATACGCTCGCAATCAAAATACTCAATGGATCTGGTTTCCTTCATGAACGACCTCTCCCCTCCAAGGATGTACAACCAGGTGGCACAGGATCCTCTCATAGGTATACCGGCACACTCGCAATGGCATATCATTGCTTCCTCGATCATATTTTGCAGAAATATATCACCCTGTATCAAGCTCTCCTTGGAGGCTTCACGAAGTCTTTTTGGCGGGATGAACGAAAGCTTTGCGGCGGGAAGTAAAAACGGCAAAAATTTGCGATTTTTCTTCGCGTCATTTTTTACCCATGTGAAAATCATTTCTAAGATTTCATATTCGTCATCGACGTTGATTTCGTCGCTTTCCAGCAAATACTTCAGTTGCTTGGCATCCAAGTTCAAAATTTCATCGCACTTGGCAACCGCTTTAAAGTTCGCCTTGACGTAGGCCTCTGCCTTGCTACAAAGTTTAACGCATGCGTATTTCTCGCTCAGTTGAAAGATTCCAAGGCAGTTATCGGGTTCTAGTTGGTCAAGCAGAAAACTGTCACAAGCCTCTTTCGCTAGGCCGAAGCCTAAGAGGTCTGATGCCAAAAGTAAATCTTCCACATTACTCTCGGTGATTGTAAGCTCGCCAGTATAGCAAAAGTCAAGAAGTAATTCCATTGATTCACTGGTTACTCCCTTGATGTCCACCTAAAATACAGACAAAAATATTCACATTTTATCATTGCTTTCACAAAAACAGATAGCTTTTGCCTGAACCAAGCCAATGTTTAAGAATTAAAGTCTTTGCAAGTGGACCTTTATGTGCATCAACCTGCCAGGATTATTTATTCAAATCATGAAACGTTTACTAAAAATTAAGTTAACTAGCAACAAATTATGCTATCATGGTGGTTAGTATGTGATGAATTTTTAATGAATTAAAAAGTCTGGGTTTCTTTTTTGATTATTATTATTGGTTTTCTTTTTTGATTATTTCAAGTCACCTGCCTCTTCAAAAAATTTGTGGGATATTGCATAATTGTGTGGTATTAACGTGTAGTCACACACCTGCATAAAAATGCATTTTATTAGAAAGTGAAAAATTGCCCAACTTTTATGGGCTTACTTTTGCTCTATTTTCTCAGCAGTAAGAAAGGATGTGACTAATCTTCATCCCTACATCTTCCTCCCTATTTCTTTGGAATTGCTACATAAATCTTTTAGATTCGCAGCTAAAACCAAACCTAAGGATTTGACATTTTATGTAAAAATTTCACAAATCTGACACATCTGTTTGCACAACTTGGTTAGGATGATCTATATATCTGTATAATTGTGACAAATGATATGTCAATGAAATGCTTTTGGCAGATTACACAAGAACCCAACTATCAGAAAGATTATCAGAAAAACTATCTTTTTCATCCTGAGTTGGCCAAGACAATGATCCATCTCTACACTAAATGAAACAATTTACATTTGCTTCACTTAAAAGTGAAAGAGGTATTACCAATGAAATAGATTGCCATTCCCGTTAACAGATAACCCCATTTCTTTTGAAGATTTTAAAATCTTGCTAACTATTAACGGTCATTGGTCCGTCTATAACGGTCAAGGGTCCGTCTATTTAGAGAATGCTGATAATATAAACCCGCTACTTGTAAAAAACAGCCAAATAATTGAATTATAAAAGAAGTTGAAATGACTGAAATTACTACCGCTTCAAAACAAACCTCATTCTGAAATTTCTCATTCATATTACTGCGGAACATTGCACTGAAATACGGACTTGAAGACACAAGAACAACTTTATGTACATTGAAGTCTCTGTCGCCAGCATGTAACACAATGTCACAGAATTCTCCACTTTTCTTTAACTCGTAAAGACTTGACATAACATTCGTGGCAAAGTCCTTTTTTATGACTTTCTTCTCGTTTGTCTTGTCGCTGCACGTCTCTTTTATATTCGTCGCCATTTCCTATACGATTGTATTAAATATATATTGTGTATGAACGTTCATTTTGTACAATATGAAAACAAACAGTCTTATTGGAATGAAATTTCCGGGGGCGAACAAAATATGGAGTCGACAACATATAATAACGAATTGTTAATATTTCAAATAAAAACCTATAAAAAGCCTTCCTTGTATTAAAGTATACCATTAACACAATAACGTTAGCAACAAATTCTTTAAATTCATTTATTTTTTCCGGTAAAAATACATATTTGTTTCCACAAGTCTCCCCCGGAGTAGAGCGCCAGCCGCAAGTTGCAAATTACACCATCTGTGGTTGTCTCCATGACAACCATAGTGACGTCACATTTTGTGTCCAGTCCCCGAGATGAAGCGTGCGAAAATATTGTTTATTCATGATTTTTGGGAAGATCGTAGGAGAAAATTAAAGATATTTTGAGCACAAAAAAGCTCGCAAAAAAGGGGATTTTTTGTGAAACGATCGGTATAGAATGGGTGCAGTACTTGGAGCGGCCAGTTGCTGTTCTTTGGCGTCTTGTGCAGCTCCCGTAAGTGTCGAGAATTGTCCAATTTTCAGTTCGTTATGTCAATAAATTCAACCAAAACTAATTAAAATACGACATTGATCTGTGTTATCAATTTTTCTATATTGGATAGTGTTTTTCATCGCTTCGTAGCGTAAACTACGAAGAAGACGTTCAATTCGCGATTTTTTTCAAATTATATTAATTCAGATTTTGTTTATTTACGTCTATGAAGAACAATAGTACACCCAAATCACCCAATGTACTAGTCTAATGCAACTGGAATAATAATTCAGTTCAGGGGTGGGTAAATTTAGGCTGACGCCTTTTAGTACGCTCAGTCATGAGCAGAAAAAACACTGAACACTATGCTTTTTATGAAAATGAAGCCACTGAATTTCTTTATTTCATGTAGAAATTTCAAGAGTTTAGCTAAAAGGGAGCTTCAACTGTATTATATATAGGTTGATATATATCTGATGTTTTGGGTCAGTTATTTCTGTTCAAATCTCAGGAAAATCTATTTTAGCTAAAGGCAAATATGGGTATATAATATGTACTTAAACCTAAGATTTGAATTTTGTTCTGCCATACCAATACTTCATTATATACGATCATGTGTCCTCAACATACAAGGATATGCCAACACATTATATGGTTAATTGAATGCCAGTATATATTTAAGACCCAAGATTTTTTTGGCAAACTTTTATATAAGATAATCCCATAGCAACCTTTCTTTTAAAATGGAAATAAAAGAAATAGTGTAAGGCATAGCTTCCAAGAACCATGCTCAAAGTTCGTTGACATGATTTGTCATGGCAAGAAAACATGGGGCTAGAGAGGGCAAGCCTAGGGAGGGTTGCCTAATGGAACACAAATTTTTCTTACTTTTAAAATTGCACATCTGATTGTCAGGCTGCATGTTGCTGTGGTCCTTCTGCATGTTTTTGCTGCTGTTCTCGTTGTCCGTCATGCAAGAACTCAACTTCCACAAGAATTGTCTACAGCTTCTTCCTCTTTCTGGGAAGTATTATATCCGGCCTCATGTTGTCGTCTGGTATCAAGGAAAAGTTGACAGACATTCCATATTTCTGTTCCACATTCGACAGTAAACATGACTGTGGCAACTTTGTTGGCTACCTTGCAGTGTATCGGGTGTGTTTTGGCATGGCGGCTTTCTTTTTCCTTCTAACACTGATCATGTTTAAAGTTCAAACAAGTAAAGATGGCAGAGCTAAATTTCAAAATGGGTATGTGGGAAAAACCAACTGGATATAGTATTTGAGAGTTCATTCAACTAATTTGGGATGAATATGTCATTTGATCTCTAGATCAATTGACATTAATGCTGTGCAAAAATTACACATCCACACATACTTGCTGGACAGCCATATTGTATTTGAATGACTACATAATGCAAACAGTCACCACAGAATTTGTTTTTCTATGTTTTTAAAGCTTTTGGATTGTGAAAATCCTTCTCTATGTTGGATTAATAACTGCTGCATTTTTCATACCAAATGGAGATTTTGGCAAAGGTATTGACAGAGTAATTAATAACTAAATAAAAAACTTTTCTTGCATACAATTGCAAAAAATTTGTTACCTTACAGTTGGATCAATGTTAATCCCCATGTGACTGTTTTCATGGTTTTATCGATCTTTTGTTGGTCATCCTTAATGCTAAATTGATATTTCATCTAATATTTTTAGCCTGGATGTACATTGGAATGTTTGGTGGTTTCTTGTTTATTCTAATTCAACTGATATTGTTAATTGATTTTGCTTACAAATGGAATCAGTCTTGGTATGATTACCCATTAATAACAAAAAAGCAACACATTTTAGATCATCAAAGCGATTCTCCATAAGGGACAAATATTAGTAAGGACTAATATTTAGGAAAATCTTAAAATTTCTTTAGGATGGAAAAATGGGAAGTCAATGGACAAAAGAAGTATATATATGGTATAAATATATACTATACAATAATATACTATGTTACAAAACTAAAAGTAATTAGCAAGCAAAGTAAAAACATGACATTCTTTCAGTTTGAATGAGAATGGGTTTCAATATCTTTAACTACATGGTTTTTCTGAACCGTAGGTCTTGCGGTGGCTACTGGTGTAATGTATTTGATATCGCTTGTTGGATTTATATGTCTATTTATATTCTACACAAAGGTATATATGTTGTTCTGCTGGTTTCTCATTGGTATTTAAATTAGACTAGATTTGATTTGAAATCTCTTCAAACTGGCACTTTACTTACTTGTTTGCTAATATGAGTACCACCATAAGTTGAAAAGTCATGGTGGAAAATCAGATTTGTAAATTGCATTTGGCTTGGCCAATTGGTGTTAGCTGGTCATTTAACCTGATTAATGAACTTCTAAGATTAAAATAATGTGAAACCACATCATAGTAAAGGGAGAAAACTCTCAAGAGGAACTATTTGTTTTTTAAATCATGGGATATGGCAAATAATATGCACACTTTAATAACTTTCTTTTATTTCTAGTCTTCTGGTTGCCAACTAAACAAGTTTTTCCTAAGTTTTAACTTGTGTTTGTCAGTAGCTGTTTCTGTGACAGCAATTCTACCCAAGGTTCAGGAAGGTGATTCTTTAAAACAAACTTTCATTGTTGTCCGCGCATCGCATCGCAGTCCTATAAATCTCCCCGTTTCTACATTTTAGCCACCAGTTTGGTAGCTAAATTGCAGTTGACTCCAACCATTAATTCACTCTAAGTATTTAACTACAATCTACTTTATAGGTCAACCAAATTCAGGACTTCTACAAGCCGCAATCATTACTCTCTACACAACATACCTAACTTGGTCCGCTATTTCCAATAATCCCGGTAAGTTTAAATTTGTAAAAGTAGCCAAACTGCTGTAAGATTCGTCTTGAAAGTTTTTTCCATTCAACACAAAGTGTAGCACTACTTTTTTGCACAAAAATGCCAGCGACAAGTGACTTCTTGTATCTTGGCTTGTGGTCAAATGTAAAATTTGAGCGGGAAAACTGAGATAACACACTAGATTCCATACGTCAAAAAGGAGTTGCGTGCGTCAAAATTGGCTCGTATAAACAGACAATGTCAATGATCAATCTAAACTCTCTTTTACCGTTTAAATTGACATTGTTAATGTTTATTTGACTATTTCCACTGGAAACATCCATTGAATAGCTGTATACAGTGTAATGTATAACGCGTTTTTTTGTCACCTTAGATGAAGAATGTAACACGGGCATATCGTCTGGTTTTCAGAGCCATTCTGTGATTGCAGCCATCCTCATGTTTATCATGGTCGTATATTCTTGGTAAGACTATTACCATCAAAAGGCAGATGAAAGCCGGAGGGGGGAGACCAGAAATTTTTCATGTTTTCTGCAGGATCAGGACATCATACTCCCCCCAGATGTTTTCTGAGTCGATTATAGCCTTTCACAATTCCAACTTCTTCTTCATAGTCTGCGCACGAGCAGCTCGTCTCGTCTTGGTGGAATCGGCATGACCAAAAGCGCTCAAATGGAGGTTTGTGGAAATTTTGACCATGCCTTGCCACCAAGCTTGTGAAAAACTGTATAATTTCCATGTCTCTTACTTTCCAGGAAGTACTCTTGCCAGATTATGGAGAAGGTGAGTTGGTGAAGAGTTTTTAAACCGCTGATTGTATATAACATGAAATTGTAATGTTGTAGATTGTAAGTCAGTGAATCTCTTTGATGAGAACACGTCCCCCATAAGGACACCATTCTAAAACGAACACCTCTCTAGGATGCATATTTATCTTACTCGGCACCTCCATAACAAGACTGACCCTCTAATGAAGACAGATTATCAAACTCATTCTTCCACATCTCTACAATTCGGATACCCCTGTAACATATCTATCATATATTGATTGGACATCTCACGTACACGTAATACGAACTCCTATCTGGGCTATAATGGCACCTCTCAAATACAGACATCTCTCCAGAAAGGACGCCTTTCTATACAATGCACCACTGTCTGACTAATACAAGCTCTATACAAAGTATCAGTGCAAGGTTTAAAATGAAATTTACCTAAAAGTTCTGGAGGTTCAACAAGAACGATGGATAGCGACCTTAAACACAATATTTACTTCCTCTTCAGAGGGTGTTGAGGCGAAAAACGACGACGATGCTGAAGAAGGCAAACCAAAACATCAGAACGTTCATGACGATGAAACACTTGGTGTGGCTTATAACTATTCTTTCTTTCATTTCACGTTTCTCTTGGCTTCTCTATACATCATGATGGTCCTCACCAACTGGTACAGGTTCGTATATTCGATTATTTTGTGAAGTGCAAAGTTTTGAGATCTTGTCTAGGTCCGTTGGTTGAAAAATACCATCGCAAAACGTTGGAGATTCTAAGAACTCCATTTCATCTGATTCTAGTCCTTCTCTGGAGTCTTAGAGCTTTTCTTCTTAAGAGCATCCTAAAGCTTTCCTTCTTTGCTCATGCAGGATGATTTGTTTTCCGTTATTGATAAAAAACGACGAGAATAAGGAACAGTATTTCAATAAATCGAGACTCACAATTCCATATCATATCTTTAATTTAGCCCAGAGCATTCAAACTTCGACACATTGAACAGCAACATGGCGTCGGTGTGGGTGAAGATTATTTCAAGTTGGTGTTGTCTTGGGTTGTACTTATGGTCCCTAATCGCACCAATAGTCATCCCTGGCCGGGATTTCTCATAAAACACAAGGACATTGAACGAATTGACACTAATAGACACATAATGGCTGTATGCTATATAAGGTTTCATATGTATTTAAAAACAAGCAAGTATAAAGCGATAAACTGCTGGTATTGTATGTAAATTCAGATTCTAGTTGAAACTAATCAAAGATACTGCATATTATAAAATCTCTCAAAGGCACGTTTGAGGTACTAACTGCATGGTACTTTAGTCAGTGGTGGATTCATACCAGGGGACACAAAGAAGTGTGTCCCTCTCTAGGTGTGATCAACAAGGGTTAAATTCAGTGATGTACCTAATTGTGAGCAGGATATATCATATTTCATGCACTTGGAGCTCACCTTGGTCTAAAATTCTGCTGAAACACTACTGACTTAAGTCTTTGCAATGTATTAAGGCATGTCTTATAACTGCACGTATATGTATATAGGAGATGTACACAATACATCCATAAAATAATACTTCACTATACTAACACACTATACTAACGTATATTAATCCGAGGTGTAATAAATGTTGACATTGGCAAAGAAAAACTGTGTTCGATATGATCTGGGGCTATTTTAACCTGAGATGGCTGAACTTTCCTGACACAAACACCAAGAATTTGCACCTGAAAATAATGCGAACAGAAAATATCTGGACCGACCTAGTACTGGGCGCCATTGCAGTATTACTTTGCAATGAAAATTGCAAGGTTTTCGACAATGTTTTATGAAATAAATTGGGAAAATGAAAACGCAACATATTCCAAAGAATTCGAGGTTGTCCGATCAGAATCATAAAATGTGTGTTTTTCTTGTTAAAAGTTTGACCAGTGCTGTAGAAAATAGTAAGCTAATGACACCTATTTACAATAAACATCGCGGTTGAAACTCTCAAAGCGATGTTAATGATGCATAACTAGCCTTGCATTTTAA
The DNA here is from genome assembly GCF_004324835.1 of Dendronephthya gigantea. Lineage (NCBI taxonomy): Eukaryota > Metazoa > Cnidaria > Anthozoa > Malacalcyonacea > Nephtheidae > Dendronephthya > Dendronephthya gigantea. Next base: position 1,046,033 of record NW_021163039.1, on the reverse strand, counting down.
GTCAGCTATTTCCACGTGATATCACAAATGAAGCGAAGCAGATAATCACCTAATCTCAAAACTTGAGATCTGGTTTCTATATTATCGTCAACCACGATTGATTTTGCATTACAAATCCTCGAGAAAAACCATGCATGTTACTGATCTTTGCCGTGGTGTTTTACGTGTTTGAGAAAGATTTCTCCCTCCCGTTTCTGACCTTAATGAAAACTCTTTAGTCTTTATTCCAATCCTCCCATCCGTTATCTCAAGTGCAGTTCTCCGAGATAGACTTTCCTGTCACTACCCACTGACAATACTGTAGAATAGTTTAAAAAAAACGTTTGGTCAATTGGTTCGACAGTAATTTCAGGCAGTGAAATAAATAGATAAAGTTACGTTAGGGCAACTAGTTAACAAAGAACAAGAAATTCACAAATGGACAGTTTCAGCACAGAATACCCATCAGAAAAAAACTGCATTGTTTTTTGCGTAAGTGTGATTCGTCATGGTTCGTCACTCAGCAAGTACTGTAAATAGAAGCAATCACCCCACTGCCAATGTTAAATATGGCGCACTATTTGAATATCGGCAGGGGGGGGGTGATTGCTTCTATTTATACCGTACTTGCTGAGTGACGAATCAGGACGAATCACACTTACGCAAAACAAAATGCAGTTGTCTTTCTGGGTACTTCTGTGGTTTCAGGGTGAGAGTCTGCAGTATACTTACATATTGGTTCTTTTGGATGAAAATCGACATCATTGACAGAACCATCGTGACCTGGCAGCTTGTACAAAATCCGTCGAGATTGAGTGTCCCAAACATACACAAACCTTAACACGAAGACAACTTTAGTTTGAACCCATCATCAACACTTTTTATATATGAAAATCTCGAACACATTTTTGCCAGGACACATGTCAAATACGTATAAACGAATTGAAATTTGTTCTCAACATATCTAAATGTATAGATATATAAAAGAATTTACCTGTCAGCCGACCCGGCGGCAATCATTTTTCCATCGGGAGACCAAGAGCACTTTATCAAATTCTATTCAAAACAAAAAAAACAATTTAATCATTGACCCCCCGTCTTGGGTAGCGATATTGCTTGCCGTATTGAGATCAGGAGAGAGGAAGGATATGGTATTATTTTTATACGACTTCGTCAGAAAAATTTAGGGAGAAAATTTACAGAATCTAAATTGTCTTCAAATTGTCTTCATCCGCTAGCTGTACACACTGGTTGTGCAATGCGGGATTTTAAACGTTCTAAAATTGCTTTCATATTTAAGATGCTTGGGAAGGAAGGCGTAAAATTTATTTAATATTTCAACCGGAAACTCTTATTGACTGATTTAAAATAACGCATGCTTATCTATTTCAAACTAACACACATTTATGCAAATTCAATTTTAGATATCCAAAGTTTTAAATGTACAAAATTTGACCTGTAAATTGCACCTTGCATTGCCATCACAAATGAAAACCATTTCAAGAATCGTTTAAAATAATGTATGATTTTCTATCTCAAAAGTAAGCGCGACAATTTACATGCATGCTGACCATAAATAGACGGAAGTCTTATGTTGCTATTCCGGGTCACGACTGTTGTAGTTTTGAATAACGTTTTATTACTAACTACACGCGTAAAAATCATCATGTTGATGCAAGTTGTTAAAAACAGGAGTGAACAATGTTGTGCTGCACCCTGTGAACAGTATTGTTAACAATGTTGTTGGAGCTTGTTGAATCATCAATGTTGTTGCAATTTGTTACAACAACATTACATCAACATTGATGATTCAACAAGCCTTCAACAACATTGTTAACAATACTGTTCCCAGGGTGCAGCACAACATTGTTCACTCCTGATGCCACAACCTGATCAATTTTTGGCCGTGTAAATAACTCTACAAAATAATACTTATAATACTTATAAATTTCAAGATGGCGGACGATTACCATATAAGGCATGTATCACCTTATAAGGCATCATATACACAGGGATACAATGACAACCCTGCAGTCACGAAATTTTGTTGTGCAAATATATATCGCATAACAGTTCTGGCATCTTACAAAAGATTAATCTGTTCTTAAAAGCTCCAAGCTATCAATAATGTGAAACGATAGTCTTATAGTAATGTTTCTTTTGACATTGGTGGTGATGAGATGATCTTTTGGTGAATAAAACCCTTAACAAAGTAATGGCTTGCAGTAAATACGAGCTTGGATACGATGACAAAGTAATGGCTTGCAGTAAATACGAGCTTGGATACGATGACGATCGCTTTGCGATTGTTGTTAGTCAAAGATTTCACTGCCCAATTTGTTTGCTGGTTCTTAAAGATCCTGTCATGTGCAAGAACGAACATTACTATTGTTCTTCATGTATAAAGAAATATTTGGAAAACTCAGCGAATTGTCCCTCCTGTCTGGAATATCTCAGCGTCGAGACACTAAAGCCAGCTCCGAGAATTGTCATGAATTATATATCCGAGCTGAATATACGGTGTGATTTCCACTCTAGAGGTTGCCCGGAAATGGTTCAAGTTGGTGAACTCAAACGTCACGTTGAAAGTTGTGGATTCTCTCCCGTGCAATGTTCTAATGACGGATGTAATGTTGTCGTGAATGCGAGGGACAGGCTTCATCATGAGGCTGAGGTATGTGGTTTTAGGAAATTAAAATGTCATGATTGTGGTCAACTAAAGAACGAAATGAGAGAAATAAAAGATAAAATGTTGCTTGCTCAGAATGTAATGAAAATTGAAATGAAAGGAATGAAAGATGAAATGAAAGGAATGAAAGATGAAATGAAAGGAATAAAAGATGATATGTCGGCTTGTAACAATCAGAGTAGAAATGAAGTGAAAGGAATAGTGGAAAATAAAATTGAGGCAATGAAAGAGGAAGTGAAGCGTGAAATAAAAGGAGAAGTAAATAAAATCAAGGAAGAAATAAAAAAGGAAATGAAGGAAATGAAAGTGGAAATGCAAAATGAAGTAAAAGAAACAGTCATGACAGCAATAAGAGATGCAATGGCTGGGATGAAAGATCTCACAGTCGAAATGCAAGACCCAGGGAAAAGTTTACAAGGGGCATGTTCTTCAGATGCAAGGGAAAACATCCTTCTTGGTAGAGAGGGAGAAATGAATAAGATAAAAAAAATGAAAGATCTGAAAGTTGAAATGCAAGACCCAGGGGAGAGTTTAAAAGGGGCATGTTCTTCAGATGCACGAGAAAGTATCTTCCTTGTTGGAGGACAACACAGGGACGAGACTGGGATATGGATAAAGAATAAATCGGGTGAGTGTTTCAATTGGGCTGATCAAACCTGGAGATTGCTGAATTTTGCAAAATTCGAAGGTCGCACATCTGCTTGTTCATTCCTGTATCGAGGACAAATGTTTGTTGCAGGAGGAACTGATGATAGTGGTCATCAAACAAATACTGTGACATGTTTAAATTTCGAAGATCCAGAAGCCACATGGAAAGATTTCGCTGTCAATCTTCCTGTCAAGTGCCGTGGTCATAAAGTTGTTAACAATGACGATTGTCTCTATATGTCTGGAGGAAAGACCGAGCAGATGAAATCTATTGGCAGGAAACATCGCAAACTTGAGAAAAGGTCCAATCATTTTGATATTGTTTATGAAGTGCAATTAGTTCGGCCATATTCTAGTAAGATCTTGACAAGACTACCCCAACCAAGGTCTTATCATGGCATGGAAATGTTTGATCAGAAATTGTTCATTCTTGGAGGGTACGATGGCAGAATGATCACAGCCAGTGTAATCCAGTATGATCTCATCAAGAATGAATGTAAAGAAATGCCTCGATTGCCATACCCTGTGCAAAACATGGTGACAGTTTTATGGCGGAATCACGTGCTTGTGATTGGTGGGGAAGATGCAAGTTATCAGAAATTGAATAAAGTGATAATGTATGACGTCATTACAGGACGTTCTGAAATGTTGCCCAATATGAGGATGGTGCGATGTGGTTGTTCAGCGGTCTTAACTGACAAAGTTGTAGTGGTTATGGGAGGGCGGAATGCAGAAGGCAAAGATCTGAAGTCAGTGGAATGTTTTGATTTGGAGCGACGAGTTTGGGAAGATCTGCCTGACATGATTGAGCCAAGAGCATACGCCACTGCTGTTGTGAAACCAAACCATTGAACTCAAAGAACATTCAAGAACGTTGTTCTTAGACCGTAGCTTTAAACATGAACTCTTTGTTGAGATTGCTGAGACCTTGATTACACACTGAGAACTTATAATACATATAGAACATATAAAAACACTCCGATAAAAAATACAGCTATGCTCCCCAATTGGTCAATCATATAAAAAATATCGATATTTATACGGCCAAGGCGCGATTTGCAATGTGTCAAAATTGTTTTTCACACATACAACTAAAAATTGTTGCTATGACTAGCAGACTAAAGACTAAAGTCTAAAGAAGTCTAAAGATTAAAAAACGATGCGTCTGGTACAAACCTTTTCGAAATTATGTTGAGCTCCCATGAACACCTTTACACATCTTTCTACCGGGGCATACGGTCGCACATCCCATATACGAACTATAAGATAGATAATATTATTATCAAGTGTTTAGAAAAGATTTCTATACATTTTGAGACGGAGATTTCAATATTGTACTGATGGAGACATCACTATTGTAGTGATTAGATAAAAGATAGAGTAATATTATAGTAATCTGATGCTTATTCAATGTCATATTATATAAACAGATTGTGTCCACAAATACCTGTGTTATCCATGGCATTCGACAGTAGGAATGAACCATCTGGACTGAGTTTGAAACCAGAGACTGTGTCTGTATGTCCGGGCATTGTGTAGAGAATATCATTTTTACGTAAATCCCAAACCTTGAATGGACAAAAAATTATACACTGTACTGTAAATAAAATAATGAAATCAAATTTTTGTGTAAGTACTTTAGTGAATAGAGGGTAACAAAATCATGAATATCCTCGAAATAGGAAAACAGTCTCTGAATGCCCCAAGTGTATATTCTGTATTATTCTGAACAGGTTGTCTTAACCAGGTGGACAACTTCTCTGGTTTTCTGAGTTAGTATTGGTAATCATGCAGTAGAAAGTTCAATTTGACAGCTGCTGAGGCAAGTTCAACTCGGGAAAATTTTCAAATTAAGTTACATGAAATGACTGTACTCCTCTCAGCCAATCAGCATCCAGTAATTTCATCATGCTTATAATGATCAAAGTAACCTTATTCAAAATTATTCATTATACACAGCCCTGGAATACCCCAAGTGATGAAATTTAGCCATTTACTGTACCTTCACTTCATTGTCAATTCCACCTGACAAAATTTGATCTGCAGTATCATTGAAGCACACTGCTGTCACCTGAAAGAACACCAGTATTTTTATGAAACTGCCTTGAACAGAAATTTACAAAGATGCAAATACAAAAAGCTTGCAAGATGCATCTTACTTGATAAATATCTTGGAAGGTCTGAACAGCTCCTCTCTTTCGTATGTCCCACAGCTGATAAAACAATGATATCAAATGTTCAAGATTATGAAAAACTATGCTCAAAGTCTCATTTGGATTTTGAGATACCTATCCAGTGAGCTTACAAGATCATTCATGTAATGACACTGGACAGGCCTAACAAAATCAAATTTAAGCAAGACCTGGAGAAAGACTAAAGGAAAATGACCAACATTTTTACATACTATATTCATGGTACTCACTGTTGTGGTGGTACTCACTGTTGGTCACTCATGGTACCCACAATTGTTTTGATTGTATTTGTAAACTACCGTTTACATAGTCTATGGTACATAAGTTGTTGTGGAAATGCCTACTATGATTGATAAGGTGTGATACCTTAAAAGGTGCGAAACTAAAGCGCTAAAAATACTGCAGGACATCAACCTCATATTTATTTATACTTATACATAAGTCAGAAGAATTTCCAAACATACTTTTATGGTGCTGTCATCTGAACCACTGACAATCATCTGATTGCCCCGTCTTGATGGACAGCAAGAGTTCACAAATGATTGATGTCCTTTCAGTTTCTTGATTCTGCACCCTGTTTCATAATCCCAGCAACAAACTGTCTTGTCTGTTGATGCTGTGAACATTGTACTAAAAAATTGTGGGAGTAGATTTCAGTTGTAGATGACCCAAGGGAACAAAATTAACAAATATATCACATCCTGTACATGGCACAAACCTTCCATCAATATTAAATTGAAGTTCCATAATTGCTCCAGTATGTCCTTTCAACACAGCAAAATTTTCACACTCATCATAAACATTCCATAAATCTTGAAAATAAGATTTTAGTATTACCACTCAATTATATACACTTTTTGCACTTTAGAGTTCAAAGTCTTATCTAAGGCTCTGACAATCTAAGTGGAATGTCATCATCAGTTTTTGATGATTTTTTGAAGAAAATACACTCTAATGTACTCTTCCCTTATGGTACCATGGTGTTTGTCCCCCTCCCAAGTGACCACAGTTGGCCTGCCCCCTCCCCCCATCACAAAACCACACTGGACCATGCATAATTAAAAAGGTTAAGCAAAATGATATGTTGAATCTTACAAATTAATCGATCAAATCCTGCTGATGCTAGAGTCTCCCCGTCAGGATGAAATGCTGTTGTGAAGATCTCACTCTAATCAGAATAAAAAAATAATGAAATTTGTTCAATTGTATAGAAACCAGTCATTACAAAGAAATGCAGTATTCACCTCATGGCCAGACAATAACATGACAGGTGCAAATAATGAGCTGGATCTGGGTGGACCCTGAAATGTAAAAATGGTGAAGACAAACATTTTAACATGATAATCTTGAATATAAAATGAAATTTGGCATCTCTACAATTCAATTAGTCAACTGACTCCATTCATCAAATACACTGAAAAATCTATATTTCCAGTAAACTTTAGAAATTTGCTGCCAATTTTGTAAACATGCCTTTGATTGGCTATGAGGGGAAAAAGATGGCAACTAAATCTTTTGTAAATATGATCCTGGATTGGAAATTCTTTAACTTAAAGGGGCCAGTCTTACGGCTGGCAAATTTGTGTCTGAAGTTTAATTGGAGGTTTTTCTCACTCTGGTTGCAAATCAGGTTGCACATGGTTGGGGCAAAATATGAATTAAAGTCTTGCTTGCAAGAAAACTGCTTATTTAAATGTATATTTTTCAGCTATTTCTAAAGGCTGCAGCTTAAATATAAGGTTCTGTGAATCCTGCAGACCCTTGGAAGCATTTGAGACGCGAAGATGCTAAAACTCTTCTCAAAAATTTAACATTATATATCATATTTTTACTTTAAAACATTCACTTTTCTTACAAATCAAATGCTCACCCCTTGAATAATACTTTGTTGTTGGTTTCTGATAGCCAACTCATTTTGTTTCTGTCTCTTGGAAGGAACTATGGCAAAATTTTCACCCTGTTTTCTTTTAGCTGAATTGGCTGCCATTTTGTCTTCGTCTGTCGAGCAAGGTGAAGAGGTCTGGGGGAGACAGATTCCTGGATTTTACAACCAATTTTCACCGGAATTCTCCGCAAATAAACTATGTTTGCTAGTATATTTCCTCTTAAAATTCAAATTTTGTCAATAGTAGGAGTCTCTTAAACTGATATTTGCACGCTCAAGTTGTTAAGATGCTTTATTTTTGGCGAATTTCCACTGTGAAGTCAGTCACGTGGAGACCAGTTTCTCAGGAGACCCGCACAACACCCGTACCAGCCCGAAATTAGGTGTCATTTTAGAAAAAAATGAGCGGGAAAATTGCAAGTCAAAATTTTGAAACTTTCACAAAGAATCAAGTTTAATATTGAGGTAATTTGCGCGTTATTTGTAAAATTATTGTTTTTTCTATAATGCTTCGATAGAAAAACGCAGTCTGACAGTTTTTCGAGGATTGTTAAGTCACATATATGTACGTAATTTTATTCATTGTGACATATGAAATATATTAAAATTCATGGATGGTTTTAATCTAGAATGCGCTACAATTTTTATCCCCTTACAACTTATCGGTGGCGAAGCCAGCCTGACGATGTAGTCCCGCTATGCAAATATTTTTATAATTATTCATTTCTTTAGAAATTGGCTGTTTTCACCAGCCACTGAACACCAAAATTTAATGTTTTGGTTTAAATTGTTTGGCTGCATGGTTATGCCCATTCAACTAATCACTTTACATTAGCCTGAAGCTTGACTGAAACATAGCTCACATATTATACTGATCAATTGTGTAATAAAATTAAAAAATAATCAGGGGCTAAGAAATTATCAGGAAAAAGTTTCTTATTTTGGTTACCTAAACTTTACAGGCAGGGGGCACACCACCACCAGGTGTGGTGGGGGAGGTACCCTGTCTTAATGAATCACAAGCCAATTACCTGGGTTAAAATATATTTGTGAGATGAAAATCAATTATGATTTTTGGCACTTGACTCGATGCAGGTAAATTCTTGAGGTTCAAAGGTTCTTAATTTCGAGTGGAATTATAAAGAATTCAAATTTGTGAAGTGTATTCACAATCAATCGAAAAAAAATGCAACTGGGAGTTTAGTGTGCATAGTCTTGCCAGCATTGACATTGTCCATAAATTTTGAGATGAGAAGTTTTGCCCCACCTAAAATTTCAATATCAACATAGTTTTTGTTGTTGGCAGTAATATTCAATTTGGGATGTAAATCAGGTGTAATATTCAATAGATGCTATAATGATTATGAAAAAACAACTAGTTTTCATGAAATAATTGTAGTAATTTTGTGATCTGCAGAATGCGGTGATATGGCATTTAGAGTACTAAATGTGGCTGAGAAAAATGATGCAGCCAAAGAGATTGCCCGAGTTATGTCCCGGGGTGCAAATAGCCGGAGAGAAGGAGTGTCACGCTTTAACAAGATTTATGAATACCATTATAATCTTTTTGGAAGACAATGTGAGATGACAATGACATCCTTATCAGGGCATATGATGGAAATAGAGTTTTTTCCAGGCTATCAAGCATGGCACAACTGTCAGCCATTGGCCTTATTTTCAGCTCCAGTTCAAAAGAGGGTGAATCCAGACATGGACAATATTAGGAAGACACTTGAAAAAGAGGTCCGCAAATGCCATGCTTTGATCGTCTGGACCGATTGTGATCGAGAGGGTGAGAACATTGGGTTCGAAGTGATTGAAGTTTGTCGAAAAATTAAACCGCGTATCGATATCTACCGAGCCAGATTTTCCGAGATCACAGCCACTTCCATCACGAGAGCATGCGCAAACTTAGCGAGACCAGATGAGAACACCTCTTTCGCCGTTGATGTTAGGCAGGAACTTGACTTGAGAATTGGAGCTGCGTTCACTCGATTTCAAACGCTACGATTGCAAAAGCTTTTTCCTGAAGTTCTCAGCAAGCAGTTGATCAGCTATGGTAGTTGTCAATTCCCAACACTTGGCTTTGTTGTGCAAAGATACAAAGATATCGTGGCATTTGTTGCTGAAACCTTTTTCAAGATTAAAGTGAAGCACAACACACCAGATGGAGAAGCTGAGTTCAATTGGAAGAGAGTTCGACTATTCGATAGGCTTGCATGTGCAGTCTTGCACGAAGAATGCGTTGAGAACCCAATGGCAACCGTTGTTAACCAGATCACCAAACCCAAGTCCAAGTGGCGCCCGTTACCCCTCGATACTGTTGAGTTGGAGAAACTGGCTTCTCGGAAGCTGAGGATTAATGCAAAGGAGACCATGAAAATTGCGGAGAAGTTGTATAATCAAGGGTTTATTAGCTATCCTCGAACGGAAACGAACATTTTTCCGTCTTCTTTGGATCTTAATAACCTCATCCAGCAACAAACGGTTGATCAGAATTGGGGACAATTTGCAGCTAATTTGCTGGAGGAAGGGGCGAATCCCCGTAGAGGTACCAAAACGGACAATGCCCATCCTCCTATCCATCCAACCAAGTACACTGGAACCTTAAACGGAAACGAGAAAAGATTATACGAGTTCATTGTTCGACACTTCCTAGCATGTTGCTCAAAAGATGCTCAAGGTGTTGAGACTGTTGTTGAGATTGATATCGCTGGGGAGAAATTTACAGCAAAAGGTTTAACCATCATTGCCAAGAACTACCTCAATGTTTATCCTTACGATAAATGGTGTGATAAAACATTACCCATTTACCAAACAGGAGACAGGTTCATGCCTACTTCAATCGATATGGTAGAAGGAGCGACTGAACCACCATCTCTGTTGACCGAGGCAGATCTGATTGCTCTAATGGAAAAGCATGGTATTGGTACGGATGCTACGCATGCCGAACACATTGAGAAGATCAAAGCAAGGAGATATGTTGGGGTCCAGCCTGATGGCAAATTTGTTCCTGGTGAGCTTGGCATGGGTCTGGTAGAAGGCTACGATGCAATGGGTTTCGAGATGTCAAAACCGCATCTTAGAGCAGAGCTGGAGTCAGATCTGAAGAGGATTTGTCTTGGTCAGAAGAATAAAGATGTTGTTTTAAGAGAACAGATTGAGAAATACAAAGAGGTGTTTGTGCAGACATGCGAACATGTAAACCAGTTAGACGAAGCATTAGCGGTGTACTTTGGGGATCCAGAAGAACTTTCTGAAGATCCTGTTGCATCCCAGGTTGTTCATGCTGAACCAGTCTTCGCCTGCCCTTCTTGTCAGACCCAAATGTGCCTAAAACAAACACAAGACAAAGGATTCATGATTGGATGTATGCGTTATCCCGATTGTACATCAAGAGCATTCTTCCCCAATTTTGTGCTCCATGCACAAGTAACAGAGCGTATTTGTCCTCGCTGCGAACCGAGACCAGTTTACATCATCAAGTTCCAATTCAAGCGAGGTTCAGTTCCACCAATGATGGAGCTAGAATACTGCGCATGTATACTATGCGATGAGAACCTTAGAGAAATACTAAGCTTTAGAATCAAACAACACACAGCATCATCTGGGAATCAACGGAATGCAACAAGAAATAATCGAGGTAGTCAGATGACGAGCAGACAACCTCAACAGCGTCAACCTCGTGGCCGGCAACGTCCAGCTCCTGGCCAGAAACGACCTCCTCCTGGCCAAAAACGACCTCCTTCTGGCCCGCAACGACCGCCCCGCGCTCCCCAACGATCATCATTTGACCCAGGCTCAAACAACCAGCAGCTCCCTATTCCAAAGCCTGATGTATGTGTTGTCTGCAGTTGTAATGAAAGGGCTGGCTTACGTACTGTGCGAAAGGAAGGCGTAAACAAGGGTCGGGAATTTTACACGTGCGAAAAAAGGGAGTGTAGTTTCTTCTTGTGGGCTGACGATGCTCCCGACCAAAACGAGAACGGGTTCAGCCAAGCAACTGATCGAATGCCAAACAGCAGAAAGAGACCTTTCCAAGCTGTTAATGAAACGCAAAATGAAATGCTATGCCAATGCAGGCAGCCAGCCGTCTTGAGAACAGTTCGAAAGGACGGACCAAATCAGAATCGCCAATTCTATTGCTGTTCAAAGCCTTCTGGACAACAATGCCGATTCTTCGAGTGGCTTGATGGTGACGGTGGTGGGCAATCTTTCCAACAACCTGCAAGAAACGTGCAAAATCAAAGAAGACAAACTTACCAACAACCTGGTGCGAGGAATGCCCAAAATCAAAGAGCAGCTCCAAAACGTCGATGTTGTGGTATCTGTCGCCAACCTGGACACAGAAGAAACAATTGCCCTAGGAAATAACTTCTCTAACCGTGACCATGTCAAAATTCCACAAAAATTGAGTTTGAAATTGAAATTTTTATGTTGTACGATTTATCATGTTATAAATCAATTTGAAGACGAACTTCAGTATATTCTACGGACATCTGAGCTTGTTATACTATTAATATTCTTTTGTTTTTAAAAATGTGTTTAGAGGACGCATTAAATGTGGTGTAACAACTGCCTAAAATAGACAAAGTACTAAATCCCGTGACAACGGCTCTTGGGTCGAAACATCGTGTTGGTCTATTTTAGGCAGTTGTTAAACCGCAATCAATGCGAGGTTGTTGATCTTTGCGTGGTTATATTGCAACGTGGTTAAAGAGCACCTAATTACTTAAACATTTTGGAAACCATATAAACGTTCAATACAGAATGAAGCCATTCTTGAAACACGGATGTAAATTAAACTGTTATTCAGTTATTCTTGATTTCACAAATAAGATTTGTTCCAATACTTTATCAGTTGCATCAACGGGCAATGTGAACTATATTTTATTTTTCAATTCCACCCAATCTAATTTCACTCCCGTGCAATCCTCGGGTTTATTGCTCATGTCATTGGCTGTAATGCTGTTAAGTTACAACTTTGTAACTATTGTTCAGTAATTGGAAAATACATCAATTAAGCGGAAATTTGGCAGCAAACGAATCAGTTTCACGACGGTTTTGTTCGAAAAATTTAGTCAAATTTGACAAAAAAAATGGAGTTGAAATTGTTGAGATGGAATTGCAGAAATTATTATACAGATGGATTTAGACAATTATTCCCTGTTAAAATACTTTGTACCAATAGTACACGTGTTTGGATCGAAGCCAACTGTATGTATTGTCCAAATGAAGGGCGTACTGCCCCTTTTCCACGGAGACCTGGAAACAAGGAATAGTTGTCATCTGCTGGTTGACTGGTATCCAAACACATTAGGGCTAGTAAATTGCACATTAATTGAAACCATCGTTTAAAAGGCTAAGCACACATTTATATCCAACGTAATTTGAGTTACAACAATCTTTCGATTTACCTTTCCATAGATGGGATTTATATGACTGTCGTAGCGCTTAGTTATTGCCCAAGGAGCGCTTTCATCAGCTCCGAGTAACTGAAAACTATGAAAATCAGACGACTATCAATTTTTCATATACGAGTTATAGAGATTAACAGATTATTTCAAATAACATTGGAAGAATCGAATCTACCCTCTAATTGGTTTTGGAAGAGCTATTAATATAGGTAGTCCAGAAGTATTAGTGTCCGGTTTCATATCAAGGTCTGTCGCGATACAAATACTTGTAGTTCTGGGCTACATATAGGCTCTTACCACTAATCTATGGATAATGTCAACATTCGTACAAAAGCACGTACCCTAGATCATGACTTTCCGAACAAAAGCCAAATATTAGTGTGCTGCTTGTTTCCACGTTTATGTGAACATCATAAGAGTGGCCGTGAGATATCAACACTCCTTGGACTGGGGCTGAAAAAAAATGATGGTATATGGGAAAAATGATCTGGGAAAGTGATAAAATTTCGAAAACAAGTCATATACTTAAAAAAACGTACCTTCTCTTCTATCGTGTTGCTCGTCTATCTTTTTCATAGCTTTCACTATACCCTTTAAGAAATTAAACGCGCTTGAAATGGCTGGTAAGCCCAGTGTTTAAATTGGAATCATACGAGCATCATGCGCACACTTTGCTTTTGGTGGGATTGTGCTGCGAAAAGTGTTTCCCAAATACGTACCTCGCAACAGGATCTTATTCTTGCTAAATTCAAAGCTTGTTGCCAAGCGAACATATTGATCGCCCACACAGGCAGCCATCCTTTAGGATCAGCTTGTATGACGTAAGTTACCTGAAATTAAAGTTATATTGTATACATACATAGATAGTGTGGTTTTATACTGAAATGATCCGACTCCATCCAGTGAACTGAAATAAAACCTGGTCAACGTCAACATGGCCAACGTCGACTTTTATAAGCCAAATTTTAAGGTAGTTTTTCTGAGTTTTTGAACGTTTGAGACAGAGGTAAAGGGTAATTATAGAGGGTAATTTTTGCTTCAATTTTTGGCTACAATCAACTATTACGCTGAACTATAGGAATTAGCGTTTCAGGTTTTATTCCAGCCCAATGACTATCACCCGAAAATATAGCATACAATCACTCGTGTGTGTATGAAGTAAATGTCGGCTCAGACGTCAACAGTAAAGAAAAGGTTTCCTTTGGTTCGGTTTGATCTTCATTAGCCCGGAGAACGAGATTCCTTTTGGTCCAGACTTGAGCGAGGTCAGAAGTTAAAATTTAAGTCCCTGGATGCGAGTATAAATAATGCTTTTGTATAAAAAAAATTCGAAAGGGTACAACTTACATCTAACACATCAGGGTCTTCACTACGTCTGAACACGTAACCAGAACTGATCATCTCGGATCGGATCAGACGTAGATGACTAAGTTCAGGACACTCTGGACGGAGTATTGACGAAGCCTGTGGAGGATAGAGAACGGATGATGTTAAATGTTTACACAACTTTAGAGCGAAGTCCCCTTCAGGCGTCCCCTCGACCGGGTTTGAGGAGCTTAGAGTCCTCTCCTTACACTCAACTGTGGGGTATTCACTGCCCAGTTCTCACTGTCCTCTCACACTGTGGAAGTGTTTGAAGTCCTCTCACATCCCACTGTGGAAGTGTTTGAAGACCTCTCACATCCCACTGTGGAAGTGTTTGAAGTCCTCTCACATCCCACTGTGGAAGTGTTTGAAGTCCTCACATCCCACTGTGGAAGTGTTTGAAGTCCTCTCACATCCCACTGTGGAAGTGTTTGAAGTCCTCTCACATCCCACTGTGGAAGTGTTTGAAGACCTCTCACATCCCACTGTGGAAGTGTTTGAAGTCCTCTCACATCCCACTGTGGAAGTGTTTGAAGTCCTCTCACATCCCACTGTGGAAGTGTTTGAAGTCCTCTCACATCCCACTGTGGAAGTGTTTGAAGTCCTCTCAGATCCCACTGTGGAAGTGTTTGAAGACCTCTCACATCCCACTGTGGAAGAATTCTGTGGAAGTGTTTAAAGTCTTCTAACACCACACTGACACTGTGGAAAATTTTTGATTCCTCGTGCAACCTACTGTAGAAGAGAAGAACGTCTGGCAAACTCACCACACCAAATCCAAACTCTCTACCACGTTCGTCTTGTCTGATATCTCCATACTCCAGCCAGCAAACATCTCGAGCGCTCACTGGACCAGGGGCGTCAAATATTGCCCATTTGATAGCGTAGAACGGCATATCAGGATGCTTGTAGTTCTTCGGAAATCGATGTAACATCAGACCGTCTGTAAAAAGGGCGTCTATAAAATATTGCAAACAAAACAAAAAGGTCAAAAAGACTTGTTTACGATGTCGACAGAGTTATTGTGGTTAAGTTTTTTGTTTGTAGACAAAATCCGAGAGTTATTATTAAAAAAGGCAGATTTGTTATTTTGAGTCGAAGCGAAAAATATTCAGGGAATCTAGGAACGCGATAATGCAGTTGGTTATGAAATGTAGCGTTAAAACTCTGCGCGCCTCGGATTAAATGAAATCAGAGATTAAATGAATTAAATCCCGCTCGAGCCTCAAGCAGACAACATCTTTTCTTCGTTTATCCTTTGCAGTGTATGAATAATAATAGAAAGTTTAAACTTCACGTGAAGATGAACAAAAGTTCCGCCGAGAAAGTTCGGCCTTGCCGTTTCCCAGCAATAGCTATAAAATGTAAGGACGTGAAACCCTGACTAACCAATCATGTGAAACAATCGTCGAAAAGAATCAGAAGACGGCGTTATCATCATAGCTTTCATCTCCTCTTTTGTTGCCTTAATCTTGGACTTTCCGCGAATCAAATGGATCTGAAATCACATGTACATACACTGCTTGGGATTCAGTATTCTCACGTTTATTACACTGCAGTTACATCAAAAAGGTTTTAAAAACTTTAACGGGGTAAGTTAACATACTTTGCTTCCAGGAACTTTCCCCTGATAAACGTCAACACCGTCTTTGTTACAAACAAAGTTAAAGCCCTGTTTAGACAAAATTAAGATGGTGAAATATGGACTCATGCATTTTCCTCGTTTTTAAGTGAATAAAATTGAACACTTACTTAAAATTTTTGGGGAATGAAAGATTAAAAATCAAATACTACGCGGGAAAAACCAGGAATGTCGCGAAAATCGCGCAGATCAAATTTGCTAGTAATTTAAAAACAAAAATATATCCGGGAAATTTTTCAAAATAATGCATTCCGGCAAACCTATTATTCTGCAATCCTGAAGCAATGTGCTCATAACAAAATCAAATACATTGTATGTAATTATTTTCTGGTAGTGATAGGGCTAATCACAACAATTACATTGAGATTTCAAGAATTATCAGAACTTGTTACCTCATTGGAATTTTCAGCATTTAAAAGGCTGTCGACCCAGGAATGAGCCAAATTCGCATACTCGTCTACTTCCTCTGGTGTCAATTCTGGATACTCTCCAAAAAAATCCTCAGCCACAGGATGCTATATGGTTAACATAATGTATCAAAATATGACCACCCCATTGCCATCAAGAGTGCATCAGTCCTTGTCCTGTGGGGGCAGAGCACTTGGGGCAGGTTCCAAATGTTTAGAGGTGATGTTATGACAGAGTGAATAGGGTCGCAAAACAACCTCAGCATCTGCGACAGAGGAAACAGTTCATCTTAAAGCAAATTGGTGCAAAAAATTCCTAGGCTTACACCATTTTTAAAGCCTTCCTGTTGTTCCAGTCGTGTGGCGCAGAGCAGATGGTGACAATGCGACAATCCAGATTTCAGTTTGTTCATTTTCCCATTAAGATATCAAAGGTAAGTTTTAAACTGTTTTAAAATTACCTTCATGCTGTGTTGTGAAATACACTTAGCTTCAGCACTTCGCTTTTTAAACTTTAACGTCAGTGGGTATGACTCTTCAGACTTAAATACGTGCTTTTTAACATCAGCAACACTGGTGAGACCTGAGCCATGAAATGCTTGGCCATTTATACCTTCGAGAACATATCTTTCTGGGAATAAACCATTTTGAGTTGTGTCAAATTATATGGATGAGTCGTTATTTATTGTTATTTAAACTTGTTATTTATTTATATCAGAAATATCTAGGTTCATAATTCAGTGGCAATTCTGTGACAATGTCACTTGATTAATGTTGTTAATGACAGGTTAGTGAATTCATGTTAATCATAAGTTAAATGGCAACCAGCTATAATTTGTTCCATCTAATACCAGACCATTTTATCAGCTGTGAAGTAGTATTGCCATGCATTTATGGGTTCAAAACAGCTCAACAGGGTACCTTTCAGAGTCGAGAATGCTTTACAAAAACGTAAACAACATGCACTGTCCAAATGTTCAAAACGGGCCATCATATATCATCTTGATCTAATGACCTCACAAGTTCTTTCAGATTTAGTCCAGTTCTTTCTAATTATATTGCCTCTTATCGTAGCCGTAGTTTTAATATAGTAATGTAGATCATAGCCTATTTGAATTCAACGACAGGGCAGGAAATTCAACTACAAATACTAGTTCATATACTAGTTCAATCTAATACACTATAAAAGATCAAAAAATCAAGATCGCTATAGTCAATTTGTAGCATGAACATGCTGTCCTTTTACTTAAAACTTAACACTTGTACTAATATCAAGCTAAAAACTCATATGCAGTGAACTACTGAGCCGAACCTTAACCTTGCCCAAAATAATTTAATAAATATGTAACAATATTTGACCTTCAGCATTTAATAATTTACTCACCCGGTATCTCATGTTTTCCCCCTTTAGCGACGTATATTTCTTCCCCGCTTTGCTTCAGTTCGATATCAACTTCGTCCGGTTTATTAAATAAGGCATCAAGGCCTTCGTGCTGCATTGCTAAATAAAATATTTACAAAGTACGTAAAAGCAATTATTCGAGTGTTTTTTACACACCTCACTTCTTCATCGTTTTCCACGTTGATCTCCACGATTCTAATTATTTTAATAATTAACAGGCCCATTGACGAGTTTGTTTAAATAGGTTTTCTTCAACTCTGCAAACGTGAGCCTTCGTAGCTCAGGGGTTAGAGCACTGGTCTAGTAAACCAGGGGTCGAGAGTTCAAATCTCTCCGAAGGCTGTAATTTTAAAATATTTTTA
Source organism: Dendronephthya gigantea (assembly GCF_004324835.1). Lineage (NCBI taxonomy): Eukaryota > Metazoa > Cnidaria > Anthozoa > Malacalcyonacea > Nephtheidae > Dendronephthya > Dendronephthya gigantea. Next base: position 1,028,045 of record NW_021163039.1, on the reverse strand, counting down.
CCTTCCCTTTCTCGCTAAATTTTATCGAAATGTGAGTCAGGCGACTTATTCGAATGGAATATCTTAATTTTTGGAAGCTCTAAATTTAGTATTTAAATAAAACAATGTTTAGAACTTCTCCTTTTTGGTAGCTTTTATAATTTGTTTTGTCGACTCCTCCAGCAAATTGTAGGGCGCGCATCCCGCGTACAGGTTGGCTGATAAGATGTATATTAGCAAATAGCAAATACTAAACACTCATTAAACGCTGGATAAATGTACATTAAAGATTGAAATGAGCGCAAATTCAAGCTCTTCTTGGGAGAAATTTGTTCACGGTAGTTATACGTTTACTTCTAGATAGTTATATGGCAGTTATATATCGGTGTATTTTATTTTTCTGTGGTCTATATAGAAGAAGACCTGGATGTTGAACCATAGGTCGCCCTGGCATCCCTCATAACTATTAGATAATTAAGATTAGAGTGTGCCTTGATTTTAAAACATTAGAAGATGAACTTCACCTAATTATATGTTAATAACATTGTCAGTGCCATAAAGGTATAAATTCTTTAATGCAATGCAATTGCTGACCAATTCACTAATATAGATCAAAACTATTGGTCCTTGCAAAAAAATATAGGGAACCTTTACCTCTTAGTAAAAGGAGAGGCTTCCCCCGCCCCTCAGTCCAAGAACCTAGAGCTGCTAAACTTTGCACAAAGATTTTTGCCCAAAATTTCTATTTCATTTCCTTCAGATAATCTTCTGTATGCGAATATTCTTGATGGCATTTTGTTACTAACTTCATTTGGAGAGCAGGTCTATTCCTGGGGACCAAAAATACATGATGTATGCTCCAATATTCAAAATACCTTCCTGCTGAAAATTTATTTGTTTGAATATGGATATGTCTGAATGCCTGGAGATTTATTTTGTGTAGTTAGCCAATCCTTAAATGTAGCCAGGGCATGTCATTAGAAATCAACAGTTAAGGTTTTCCTAATTTATTTAAGGATGAGTGTGTGCAGTTTAAAGGCATTTTTAATTCAGTAACTGAGAAACAAGGTAAGCTTCAGTGTTTGTCAATTAAATTATGGCTGCTCTGTTCAAAGCAAAGACAATATCCCACATGTACATGATGCATCCTTTGGTAACTCTATCTTGTAGTCAATGCACTATTTATATCTTATGTAGACCTAGCCATTTGTCAAGAAGGATTTACTCTTAAAAAAGATGAGAATACAAAAGTGCATTACAGCGTTTATAAAAAGTCATTGTGTAGGTATGTTTAATAAAAACATTTTGTTTTTTGGTGGGCCACGTTTTTTTAATAAGGTGGGCCAAAGACTTATCAATAAGCATTTACATTTCAATAAGTTATATTCGAATTTATTATTTATAGCATGTACTGCATGAGTGAGAACCGTCAGAATGGTTTGATAGTGTGTAACCTTCCCTACGGCATTTTGGTTACCACGTACAGCCAGCCAGCGAGAGCACAAGACGCCATCGAATTGGTAGAGAATGCTTGCACGTTGCTACGAAGCTGATATATTAGAAGACTAGATATTGGACATTTATGCATGAATGGTCGATGGTTATTAGAGAAATGTAACGGAAAGTTAAACTATGACTATGCAATGTGTAAATACTCCTGCAAGGGTTGTGGGATATTGTGTTTCAACCAGCAAAGTCCTAATAAGGTGTCTCAAATGCAAGTCTTAATAGTCCTATTAACTTCAGAAGTATAAAAGAATTAATATTTTTGCATCTGGGGTTATACCCCCCCCCCCCATGTAATAGAGATTGCGGGAAGGGCGTGGTCTTAAACGTTTAGAAGGGGAACGATGCCTCAATAATAAGTGACACTCGTTATCAAAGAAATGGGTAGATATGGTCATCAGGCGGATGTTTCTAGTCCATCATACCTCCACTGTAGCTCTACTAACTTTAAATATCAGAGTCAATATTGGCTTTTGTGGATTCTGTCTCATTACCTAAATTAGAGCCTTTCTTTCTTTAAAAAAACGCAGTATGCCAACTGGATTAATGCGATACATCATTCATTGAACATGGATGCAAGGTTACTTGTAAAGTTGTAATGATTTTATGAAGAACAGTACGAGTTGAAATTTTATACAACCCTTTGTAATGATTGATTGCGAGTTTGTGAATAATTATAATGTGAAAATAAAGACATCATTGTGTTCCACCGCACGTCATTATGCCACTAGAAGCTTGATGGAAAAGGTTTTCCGACACGAATAACACCTTAAGATCTACGGCGTCAACTTCGACGACGAGAGAAGTTTTAGAAAGTTTATTCCTATGACCGACCCCTTCCACCTTTCCGATTTGACTAATTTTGGTACGCCCTTTCCGGCTGTACTGATAAACTTCTTTTTAGTTTTAAATTTATCCGAATAGGGATGATCGTCAACGTCTATCAAAGGAAGAAAATCGCAGCAAAAATCGCAATTGTAAACAGGCCAAACTTTAAACCGTGCAACAAATTCTTGCAAACTTTACAGCGTCCATTTTTCTAGTTCAGTACAAAATTCAGTGAAAGAATTTGCAATCGTACCCGTTTTATTAAGTTTCTCTTTCAAGCAGAGTCGTGATGCATTTCGTTCTTCGTGTCTGAATAATATTTCGTCAAAGATTTGAATCATTCTGTCAAAGAGACAATGAAACATTTCATTCATCAATGACCACCAACAATATGCGTGCATCGCTAATGCGTAACAAGTCATAAAGTTCGGACAATGCAGAAAATCACAGCGATTTCTTCCAAAGTCCAAACGCACGAACACACACATTCGCATAAAAGTGCTTAAATTCCATCAAAAACAGGCAGGACATGACGCTTTTTCACAATTTTACGCGACTTGTTACTAGAATTCGTTCTTTGCGTCATTTTTTCCCGTATGTTAAATGCCCTGACGTCATCTGGCTGACGAATCTGTACACGCACATTGCACATGGGAGTCTCATCCACTGACCTGTATCTAATATAGGTCAGTGGTCTCATCTACATAACAGTAGAAAACCACCATATGTTGAGTCAGCGACAATCAAATTTTTGTCATCGTTCTTTTTACACGGTTTTTAAAATGTTGAATTGTCATACCAGAGGCCAGTTGTTCAATGCTAGGTTAGCGTTAACCATGCATGGTTATAATTATTTAAATTAATGATTTAGAAAGTTATTATAAAAGTGTTTCAGTTTATGTGTTTCTGAACCACTGTTCGTTTCAAAACGTTTAGAAAATATTACTTTTAGACATTGAAGACGTAATGCTTTGGCCAACATGAGGGTTTCTATGAACAGAGGAAAATTCTGGCCCATTCGTTCACGCGTTTCCTTCGTACGCAAGTACAAACACCCTTGCTTTTCAAATGCAAATTTTGCTCATTATAGATAAGCCTTCACGGCAACCACGGGCATGTCACAACATACACGAGCCAGCATGCAATATAAATATTGAGGGTCTTTAACTCTGATACGACTCTTTAATCCACCTTCTTCTCACGATGAAAAGCATTGCACGGAGTTGAGAAGATTTGCGTGAAGGGTAGTCGACATTCGATGGTTTTTGCTTTGAAGTCATTCAGAAACATACGAAAGACCACAAAGGCTATATAATAAACCTACATTGCCGGTAACATTTTTTCTTTGTGTTCTGCGTCTATTTACATATGCCCATGAAAATGGCGAGCAGTGATTTCCCAGTCTCGTACGAACGAATGACTCGTGGAATTAAGAGGCTTTTGGACAAGAGCGAGCCGTTGACGTTATCACAGGGAAAGAAAGACGATCGTGTTGTGAACATCGAAGTGAGACGTTGTAATGGTAGGAAGTACGTTCGCGTGTTCCGTACGCCGAACAAAAGTCAATCAGACGGCGTGGACGAGCAATCTAGCGAGGCAAACCTGAAGCCCTCGACGGATGCAAGCGACCCTATTGTGGAAAAGACGCCGCAAAATTTTGCAGAGGAAACGAACGAAGTCTCCGCTCTGCTGTCTAAAATTCTGCATCAGATAAAGAATAAGCTCGTCTCGTCCACACCGAATGAGGCCATAGGCATAGCATTGCCCAGCACTGAAGATAAAGACCTTGGCATTGCGCTGTAAAAAGGGGATTACTGCTCGACCCTTAAGAGTCAGATTTGAGTGAAAACATTCTCAATGATTTTACCAAAGACGAGAAGTAAATCTTTACTCGCAAAGAAACGAAATCAAATCTTCGCCGCGACTGAGTAGAAACAGCCAACGCACAGCCGGATAAGATGAAAAAAACGAATGAAAATTATCCAAAGTTACAGTAGTTTGCTCATGGAAATCCCAACGGAAGAAGAGTTATAAGACGAATATATATCTTTTTTATGATAGACCTAATAGATATCAGTTCAGCAAGGAAATTCATTAAAATGGTTTCCAATGTTCTCACAATTACGACACAGACATGTCAGTATATGTCTTGACTAGTCTTAACTCTTTGCAGGAGCTATTGAATATTTTCTCGTGTTGTTTTGTCAAATAGACACATGCTGAATCAGTCGATTTAATGTCGATTAAAATTGTGTTAAGTATGAAAATACTACGTTATACATCCAACTGGAAAAGAAATAAAGCTGAAAGTGATCTTCATTTTTGTTTTGATACTTCTTATATAGGCATGCCAGCACTTGTGTGTTTTCATTTTCTGAAGAATTTCTATTATTGTTTACACACAAAGAGTTGCCGCGGTTCATATACAAAACTTCAGCCGCTGCGCGGGGATATCCGCTTGATATCCAATGATATTCTTTATTCGAAATTTATTCCTGTGGAAAGGAACTCGACTAAAACCTGCCGTTTATAGAACTGTGTCGAACCACAGTTATGAAGCTACCCGGTTATATATGCATGCATCCAACAGAAATTCACTTTCTACGCAGCAGAACGCACTTAGACCACTCGCCACTTCATGAAACAGCATTACGATTTTTGCAAAGCAGCACATTTTATATTTCGGGCATCACAGGGGGGCACCCGGAAATTCCAATCGTGATGGGGCGCATTAATTGCGCTAAATTTTCAAAAGCATTCCCATTTTATTTCGGTGAATTAATCCTTTTTCAACATTGCAAGGCTTGGACCAAGTGTGGATTGGGGACACCGCTAATTTGATAATATTTGTCTTTTTCAAATGATTTGATCGTATTGGGTCAATGATTTTCGTACAACTGATAGTCTGTTATACCCGGCCAGATTTTCATGTCAAATCCTTGTTACAATTTGGCAGTGACGTATCATGAAGAATTTGTAACTACTAATAATTATGGAAGATTGCATGGTATTAATAATTTAGCCTTTAAGTCACTTTTAATGTTTCCAGAAAATTCTTCAACCCCAAATTCCAACTGTTATCAAACTTTGACAACGAAAACATGGGCCATAGAACATGGTACAATCAGTTTTAAAGTTTTCAGACAGGTGGGCAAACAACACCATTCTGCCCCCCCGGATCTGTTGCGAAGATCTAACACATGTTTAGATGTTGCTCATTTAATCCATGACATTAAATTGGGGGGAAGAGGGGACGGGGGGCGGATACTTGAACATTTGATCATTCGCGTGGACGTTTTGGCTCGGGACCAGCCTAGTCCCAGGCCTCGTAAGCGCGCGCTGTTAATTATACGTACAGGCTAGGGGGGCCCACACGGTAACGTCACAAGAATGCAAGGCGCGGCTAAAGAGGACTAGGGACTAGTCTGGCTCGGGACGTGTGTTCTCGTAGAATAAAATTTTGCTTTGGTCCTATTTTTACCAGCCAATCACAGCTCGGAGCACGTCCTTCATAAAGGCCTCAGCCATAAAGACCCGTAGAATCTGTGCTTATCATAGCCTTTGAAATGCTTTCCAAAATATAATTGCAGACAGCCTCCCTTATTCATCGGCGTTTACTAACTAGTCTATACTAAGTTTATATCCATTAATCCATTTGGCATTTCACATTTTCACTGAGTATTTGCCCGATATATGGCAGATTGAAAATATCGCAAAGCCAAAGGCTCAGAAATCAGTTTAAATCAGTTTAAAACTTAGCTCCGAGTGTCAGTGCTAATAAAACTTATAGCTGACAATGCACTCGGAGGAAAGATAAAATTATAGAAGAGATATTCGAGGAGATATTGATACAAGTCGTTCAAAGTTCCTCGCCTGATTAAACCGTGCAAATCGAGAACAGTGAATTCCCCAACAGTAAAATCAAAATTACATGCACACTACATTTACCTTTGATGAGCTTTAGTAATTCCAACATAAATTAGGCTTTTAAACCAACTTCGTCGCTGAATTCCTGCTGAGCTTGACGACAAACTTTCTTCGAACGGACTTTGTTTGATCACTCAAGCAGTAAACACAATATGAGGCAGTATCAAAATGATAAAAAATAGCTTTCTGTCATTTTGACATCACGCTGCTTTCCATTCCACGGTGTGTTAACACTGTTAAGGTGTATTTACACGACCCAATTTTGTTGGATTCAATTCTCTTCGGCAAAGCAACTAAAAACCCACGCAGTACTGTTGTTGATAATGGGTCCGAGAAAATGTGGTGTAAACAGCCTGTAAGGCAGTTGTTTCCGACGTTTATTTCTTTTATTTGAAGAATAAATTTGACCCCAGTGTGTGGTTAGTGTCTAAGGCAGAGTTTTGATTATATTCTAAGAAAAAGAGGTTGCGATAATCGGTTAAATCGGGTTTTTTTTGTGATGCTTGTGATGGTTATTTAACCCTTTTCAGAATTAGAGCTATTAAATTACTGTCAATTGCGCCGCTCGAATAGACTATTATTACATGATTGATCACATACAATTCAAAACAGGAGAAAAAATTCGCATTTCGCTGAAACATTTCGCCCATGAAATCAGACCTTGAAATAAGTTTCCCAAGATTCAATAAGAATAAAAATCGGAAACCGACAAAGAAAATTAGAACAAAAATTAGAAATTCCAACTGCGGGAGGACTTTTTGTATTCCGAAGGTATGAAAGCGCAAGTGACTGAACGAACCTGGACTATCGCAGGATAAATCAGATTCTTATATAATATAATTTTTTTACCAATTTTATGTACGAATAAATAAAAAGCAAACTCCGTAGTTTTGTTACATATTTTGGAAGCCATTTTTCTAGTTGGCGCCAGTTTGTCTAGTCGTCGGCATTTGTTTGGATTTTAGTCTTTAGAATGTTTTGCCGATTGAACATATCAAAGCCCAGTTAAAAACAACCTAATTCATGCGATGTTTTTAAATCTGAAATACTATAGTCTTTTTTGATATTTAAATGTAAATCGCTATTTCATTTCGTTGATTTCTGTAACCGTTTTGCTCATAACTTGTCATATATGATAAAGTATACGTAAAATATAACTACTAAAATATAACTACTAAAATAATACGACGTTTTGATCTAAAGCCAATTGCCTTCACGGCCTCACCAGCCATGCAAGTTATACTAACTCTGTAAGGTGCTTGCTGCTTATTATCCTTAAGTAATGAGCTCATTCAAAAAACCCAAGAAAATTAAACATGCCTTTCTATTCCCATTTTAAGTTTTTAACACGTTTTAACAAATACACATACAAACGCATTTTGTTTGACTAACATTATTGCATCTGTTTAAACCCCGCAAAAAAGAATAAAGCCGCTAAAACTTGAATAAGTCACACTAAAAAGCAGAAAACAAAAGTACTAATCATATATTTAACTATTTAAAACTTGTTTAAATATAACTTTGTTGCAATTATGTCAAAAGTCAAACTACAAATTTTTCTCTTCCATGGGATTTAACACCAATTTTTGTCTAAGAATAAGAAGTTTATTTCCAATTCCATCGTTCTCTTTCCTTTCTTTCTTCAATGACACTGTCGAGAATTGGCGACAGATATTCTACATCCTAAAAAAACACCAACTGTAGTTCAACTCTGCACAAAAGGTAAGCTCAATACTGTGCAAAACCTGACTCTAGATCCCCTAAACCCAACAGGGTCTTCACATTTGAGGGTATACCTTCCCCAAACCAATGTAAAATGAATCTTCAGGAAATAAAAACAGAATATGTTTCATGAACTTGTTTGGTTGGATAGCATTCTTAAATAGGGAATGATAAGGTTACAGCAATTTTTAAGGATTGTTCTGCACTCAAAAATGAGAGGCTTTAAGATTTAAATTTTAATCAAATTTCCAAAATTGCATTTCTCTCTAGACAATTTTTTTGTCCTAGTCAAATATTACGATATACCGCAACAGCCTACTAGACATGACATAGCTAGTTTATATTTGGATGAATACTAAACCAATATTGTGTAAGATACAGTATTCAGTATGTTGAAAAATTGCAGTTCAAAAATGTAAACAAAGCCTCTCTTTTCTTTTCTTCACTGACCGTAAATCACCTCGTCCACAGTTGGACTGATACTTTTATGTGAATGTCTAGCTTTTACACTGGAGTTACCTAAAGTAGACTATAGTATTTTCTAACTAATTTAAATAAAGGCAGTCATGTGCAGAGATTGGTAGTGTTGGGCATCACATAATATACCTCCTCTGGCTTGGTCCATTCCTCTTTAGGAAGCAGCTGATGCTTCATAGAGAGGTCTAGGGCCCTCTTTATGCGGAACAGTCTTAAGTTCTGTTCCTCCTCAGGCAAACGTCGGACAGCTTCAGTCAATTCTGGTGTGTCTTCTTCGTTCATGAGATCATCTTTACGCAAACCTGGTGGATAAAAAATTCTTCATTGAATGACATATTGTTATGAATAGCATTGGAATTATGACTATTATTATGATATTGGTCAACTATACGAATATATCTATAGTTTATACGTTTATATGTCATGTATGTCATGAAGAAATTGCAGATATATTTTCCATAAAATAATTCTATTTAAATTACATGAAAGATGTTTGAAAACAGTTCTCAAAAGACTTCGTGAACATAAAGTGTTCTTACATATCTTGTTTATGCATGTGATTATATCCGATTGAAGCTAAATTTTTCGCTATTTAACATAGACAATTTACGATTTTTCAACTCTGACAAAATGGTCACAAATTACTGGTTAAACTTGCTTAGAAAACGGGTATTTTCTTAGGTATTTAACACAAATTTAACACAAATATATTTTCTAAACGCTCACCTAGTTGTCTATAGCCACAAGCATTCACATACCACTCGCGAAATGCGTTAAACATGCGTTGTCCCGAACTCAACTGCGAAGCAAATCTCCGGCTAATGTACGCCATCTTGAAAACGAGAACAAGAACTTCGGGGATACGGAGGGATATTTAAGGAAATTATAGTCAAATAATAGGATAAGACAGGAAGCCACAGGATCGATGTGATTATTTATAACACTGGTTTTCCAATTTCCAAAGACATTCAAAATGAATAAGAGATTAGCAAGAAATAAGTAAATTGAATCTATTTGTTATCTTGAAAACCTGAAGTAAAGTTAGAGTAGAGTGTAGATTGATTTTTTCGATTGGCGATTGATGATGATGATATTTTATGACGTCATGTGGCCTGGGCTAAAAACAAAGTGTGGACATAGCCATGCTAATGACGTCATACTAATGAAGACATTACCCAACGAGACAAAAATTGACAATTCACTAACAAATGCTCAACAATAAGATTCTTATACGCAGATAATAAGAGTATAAATTTAGGAAACGCTAATTAAACATCATATTTGAACACAGATCCGCTCTGTTCTCTGTCAATTTCGGATTCCTACTGGGAAACCCGATACAGAAGACAAACACGAGACTAGAGAAGAAAAAAGATGGACAACTCAGGTCAAGTCATAAGCTAAAGTCCAGGGGTGGCGCCGAGATTTCCCCGACACAGGGGCTAAGGTCCCCGACACAGGGGCTGGAAGCTGAACTATCGAAAATCAAATTATATCTGTTGTACCCCCTCTCCACCTCTCTGGCGCCACTCCTGCTAAACAATCCATATCTTGACATCTTCTTGTGACCGGGAATTCGTGCACGATTGAAGATCGCGGTGCAAAGTCTGACCAAAAGATATGGGACAGCAGATAATACATTTGGTCAGCCAGGTCAGGTCTCTTAGCGTTATCGCATGATGTAAATTGTGGTTACTTGTCCTAACCAATAAAGAGACGCTTGACGTGAGTTGATAAAAGTGAACTGATTGTAATCAGAAGAGATGCAAGCCACTTCTCCAGCCATATCAGTACTTCGAGACAATTGTTGGTCACCTTATCATCGGGAATACACGAGAATTTGTGTGCGTGATGTTTACCTGATGAGTGCTAGCATGAGTGCCGGCATTACAAGAAACATGTGGCGTAATCAGTTTATCTTTGCTGTATTTCCAGCTACATCGACTTAAAGTAATGCAATATAATTCATAATACAATACGTTCATCTCAATATAATCAGTTCCATATGGGCTAAGACTAAGATCCCGGCATTTCTCGTGAGCTCAATTCCATTTTACAAAAACGTCTATATATTAAAATATAGCAGGTGTATTATGCAGATGAACAAGGCTACATTAACACGTTACTTTGAGCCAAAATCAACCTCTGGGGGATTGCAAGGACTGGTTTAAACTATTTTTGAAAACTGATTTCAGGAGGGACGTATTAGTGAATGCTGTTTGTGGCCATTAAGTTTCCCAGTTTTCGGAAAAAGCTCGGCTCTGAGCTAGCCTGGGCAGTTGGCACACTAAACTCCCCAAAGGATAAAAGCTTATAAGCTTAAAAAGCTAAAACACTTTTTGGCAGGATCTGTAATACAAAACAAGTGTGGACAATCCGGGCTCTGCACTGAAAATTCTATTTCGGAGATTCCCACATATCTCACTTGGGATCATGCCCCCTCGTCCTTCAAAATTTAACCGCCAAACGGTCCTTCCCTAATTGAGGCTTAAATTTGAGCATGAAGAATATGAGAATATGAAATTTAGACACTTTTTTCAGTCTTAATTTCACTCTACCCAAGTCATATTTAAGCTTGCGACATATCAATTGCTGCACGTGGCAAATGGCTTTACAGATGCCAAAGGCTTTTATAACAGAAGAATCCAATTAACGAATGCTTTGCGAATAATATTTCTATTATATATAGGTTTAAAGGATGCACCAATCAACAAAAGTATCAAGTTGTAAATATAAGCTTAAATACAGTATTGTCAAGTAATCTTCAATTAGTGAAATGAATTTATCTTTAATCAATCCCTTATTAGCTTGTCTTTGACCCCATCATCTGCAGATATGTGTAACATTTGGTTGGTAAGAATGCCATTGATGATAATTTTGCTCCTTCGACAATCAAATAACTGAAGAGCACAGTAAAGTTGTTTTGGGGCACGAAGGAGTGATTTCGAAAGCTTTTAAAATTAAAGTAGGAAGATCAGTAACTATGAACAGTCGACAATTTTAAAAAAAGTAAAACAATTCCGAAAAGACAAGACAAGCAAAGGCAAGTTTGAGAATGTAAATTTCGACTTTATTCCAAAAATTTCGAATTGGATATTAGACTGTGTATCCATTTTTATGTACAACGATGTGTGCAAAGTGTTTAAATTAAAATGATAAATTAGTTTATCATTGCACAAATCTTACTTATCACGGCACAGATGAATTATCATTGCACCTAAGAAAAATCTCTGCCTGAATCATACGTTTTTTGATATTTTACCCCTGCTGTCAGCAATATAGTTCTAGACATTTTTGGATAACTTACCCTATACGTCTGTCTCGAACGTTCAAAAACTCACTTCAAATTAATCAAAAATATTTGAGCAAGAAATCCATGCCATTTTGAACATTTCAGGCACCTTCCGAGCATGCGCAGTTGGTCACTTTATGCTCACGCGCACTAAAATAAAAGCGGGTACAAAAAATGCCATATTTAATTACTATTCGCCACCTAGTCCAGCGCTGTATCCATTGTTTACTCTGTGCTAAAGCTTCCTTTTATTTCAAAAATTGAAAGCACGTATTCTCCACAAGAGGTGTTATTCTTGTCCCACCTCTTTGAGTGAACTTTGTAGAGAGGTGAGGCTTAAAAAATGTCTTGGGGGGTTATTACCGAGGGGGGTAAATAAAGAAAAGAACACCGAAGAGCTTCTAGACGTGACGACTTATGAATCTTGTTAGTCTTTTCAACTAATCTTTGATGAATTTTAATTCGATCTCGGACTGAGAGGGTATTTTTTACACAAGGATCTCCATAGTGGGATCAACTTAATTATTTCCGTTCTCTTTCTTGTAAAGCTTTTCACACTTTTAGCCGGAAGCAATTTTTCAAATTTATAAAAAAAAGATGGCGGCATATCCATGTCGACCTTGAAATCCGAATTCCTTGCAAAGTTAGTAATTAAATATAAGCTTATAAAGCAATGTAAACAAGTTCTTTCGCACGGGGACAACTCGCTTTTTCTAACTCGGAAGACTTCTGTTGGTTTGCGGACACAAATGTTCGTCAAAAGCTAAATCAATCCTCACTCTATATTGTTGTGAAAACATTAAAAGCTTCGAATTTACTAACGTAATCGATTCAAACACGCAGAGAAACGTCTCTAAGACTGACAATTTTGCCATTTGTAAAGACCATATCACAGGCATTGCACGTTGACAGGTTTTTTGTAGCCTGTCATGTATTTAATCGATCCTTATCAACTTAAATGCGAACAGCAAAGACCTAAGTGTCAGCATTATGTAGCAAGGTACTTGGAACGATAACTTGTGATAAACATACGATGCCCATATTTGCCTAGAGCCAAATAGTTTTTCTGACTTGGAGCTGAAATACTTGACCTTAAATGTCGTGCTGTTTATACCAACCTGAAGCTATAGGAAATTGTCACTTTTTTAGGACTTTGATAGCTAAAAGATGAATAATTTGAAAATAAAACAACATCCGCTATTAAACAGGTATCATTTATAAATGAAATTCCTTTTTCAAATAGTTTTGAAATCACTATAGTCCATAATTAGCCCGCGAAATAGAGTTTTCACGATAGCCTAATTTTCATACAAAACACAACTTTCAATATTAATTATTCCGGTTGAAATCTCGAAAAAGTAAAACACACTGTATAACTATCAGTTTGATGGTTAAGGTACCAAGCTTTGCAATAATAAATGTTCGTTGTGTACCTACAAATTGACTGTTAATGTTATATTGTTATTCGCAATATGCAAAATTACAAGAATATTAAAAGCACTGGCTTCGATTCCCTCGCTAAATTTTCGTTTCCGATTGTATTAATATTACACCCGCACCCAAGACATGGGTTCATTTCGTTTTTAGTACAAGCCTAGCTATTTACCATCCATTTGCACACAAAGTCGGCATTTCAGTCCTATCATCTTTACCGAATATGGCTGTGTTCAAAGTTCGATGAGTTGCGTACGTAAGAAAGTCTCTCGTTCCAGCTGTCGTGGTTTTCGGAAATCATCGGAACATCGTCGGTGATCTACGTATATGCACGATTATTTAACGAGTCACGTGGTTTGCGGTTTATTATCACCTCATTCTTCTGGTTGTTTCGTCTTTGGCTTATCGTTTGCGACCGAGATAATCAGAGATACATCTTATGTATCAATGAAATGAAAGCTTGCCGGTTAGTCCTGTTGTCATGGAACAGAAAATTCAACTATATATGTACATTTCTTTCATTTAAGAGGCTTTCTTTCACCCAAGAGGCTTTCTTCTAGCCGAACTTTTTTATTTCAACGTTCCAACATTCTTCACTTGATTTGCACGCTGCTTATACCCTATTTTTTGACCCACTATAAAATTTTAGAGCTTTGAAGGGACTTTCAAAATGCAGGAGGGACGTGGGAGTTGTTATGTATGCATGTGTTACAAAATGTCAGTCCATACCGAAGGGTTATATCTCTCGGTTGAGGAAAGAAAATTATAGACTTGTATAGTATCCTCCTGTGACAGCGGTAATACGAAGGCCTGATCGCGTAATCCACTGGATAGCGTTTTCCCGTAAATAGCTATAATGTATAGTTTAGTATTCTTGAAGTAATGTTTGTCTCAATTTGTTAAGACGATATTATATTCGTAGTTTTATTGCATTTTAAAAAATCTTAAAACGGTTGAAAAGTTATCATTCGGTGGAAAGCGCTTTCAAGCTTTTGGTTACAACCGACCGACTTGAGAAATGAGTAAGAATGGACCAAAAACTTTTTATTATCATGCATTATAAAAGCTAAAAGATGCATTGCAACAGCTTCCCGAAGTTACTGAGCTGTCGAATTCAATTTGACCCGGTTTTGTTATTCAGTAAAACATTATCACATTCTGCATTATAAAAAGCAAGAATGTGCAGTCTCAGGCACTTTTTCCCTTTCGAAGGATCTGTTTCAAAACAAAATTTTTCTTTCAAGATAATGTTTTATTGCTAAAGGCTTGAAAACAAACGCTTTGGTTAAACCGTTTGCACATGCACCGGCACTGGCTTGGTATATGAAACATCATACATTTATACAGTAGCAATGTTGATCATTCATATGCCCTAAATGCGGTCCTTATCACCCACTGATGTTATCACCTTGCAGCACAAAAGAAAGTACAACTTTCTCCAAGTTACCCGCCAACAGTCAAAGTATGATCTTATTTGGAAAATTTATGGTCAGTGGGAATTACAATTCGGCGGTATACACGTTTTACAAAGAATTCCCATGCAGAGGAATGTTTTCAGCCCGCCCGCTTTGAAAATCCTCTTTCCACATATTAGAAAATAAAAACTATAACTGACGAAATAAATGGGTTTTTAACAATAACAATGCATGCACGAAATGCGTGCAGTTATCCGGACCGGCTAAATTAAATTAAAGCAAGCTTTAAAACATGCAATTTACTACTTCGGGGGCATATTAGATGTTTTATTTTTTGCACGACATAATTCAAAACAATGGATTTTCACCAAACAAAAATCAACCTTGCACGAAGCTTCACCGACCTATTTTATAACGCATGTTTTCTGACATCGTAGTATTTACGTACATATTCCAAATAATTATTGGCAGAGACAACCTTTGCTTCATGCCGGACCGTTTGGCCATTTCAAATAAATATATTTGCATGCATGTTTTCCTTTAAGAATTGTCCAGAATTGCAAAGAATTTTCGGGCTTCAAAACTGCTTATCCTCACTATTAGAACCTCCACAGACTACAGGGATTTCGGTTGTCGATAACGTAGTCTGTCGTGCAAGTTATCAACGTCTGTATAAACTCCAAGATATTACTTGCTGTTTGCCTGAATTAAGTATGAATTTGACTGTTTTTTTTGAGCTAGTGAAGTTTGCAAAATCAAACATGCTATTGTCAAGATATATATAGCTATATACACCACTGCAGAATGATACAAATTCATATCACCTATATTTCAATCAATATAGTCAGTAACCTGAACGGCCGGTTAAATGCATATGTAAACTGCCTGTAGTCGAGATTTGTGTTAGAAAAATTAGATAGCTGATTCATTTATCATATGAAAGGCTTACCACGCACCGGCTTTTTTAATTTGAGGACAACAAGAAGAAGTGTCAAAAACACTCATAAATCATAACATCAGTCTGCAGACAAGTGGTCTCATTTACAACTCTGCTGTGTCATTGTGTAGAAAGGATCTTCTCTGTTCTCCACAGCCTCTTAAAACTGAATAGGCGGATCGCGATTTTGAGGTTTTGTAAATGACATTTCAGAGATATACTTGAATTAATGAGAATTAAATTAAGTCCGGGAAATTGAGTAAAATTTCATATCGAGTTATATGTCTGGCGCGTGCATAGCAAGGTACCAGGTACCTGAGAAAAATCGAACTACATGATTGGCTGTAATCAGGGATACTTGACTGTTAATATATAGTGCAAAAACTATGTGATTATACCTAATCCCACTTCAATGATGCAGAGCATGATCGGCGGTTTTTGGCACGAGACAGTCTTTAATCGGTGGTCTACGTTTGAGAACTAATTGTTGTTGAAATTCTGAGAAAATATTTCAACACACAATAGAGTTGATCTGCCATCGAAAAGACGTGCAAGCCAATTTTTATTGCGTTCTCGCCCTTTTGTAGACGTTTGTTGCATCAATGCAACTTCAGGTTTTTATAGTCGGATCAAATTCCTAGAAATTAGCAATCCAGTTTCGTATTTCGTTCGCGTAGATAGCGTATAAAAACACCAACGTACAACTTTACAAATTTCGTACCGTTTTTGCAAACTCCGGGTGAATGAGATACAAATTTTTTGTGTAATTTCCGCGCAAATGGAATAAATAAAGGCAGTTAGAATTTAGTTTATTCCCAAGTGTAAACAACATCACGTGCGGGTATTTCTGGAATGACTTTGCAAGTTGGATAAACTAACAAAAAATATACATCATTCAAGTAATAATATACTACCACGTTAAATGCAAAGCACAATAGCTCATTCTCTATGATGGGATAAATTATCTGTTTACTTTATGAGCAAATTCAGTTGCCTGTAAATCTGCAGCGCTCTGGAGGAAGCCTGTTAATCGATAACCTGTCGTCTGCGCAACTAATTGCGGGAAACTGTGAAGTACAGTCAAAGATAATAGAATTGTGTGGATAACCGCAAGCAAAATTTCCCATGCGGTTCGATGGGCCACAAATATTTCAAATGAGAGAATATTTTTCAGATATCTCCTGCGTGATTAGCTGCAACGTGCTGAGTTGATGGTCTGGACTCTGTCGAAGCGAGCGTAATTCACCTTCCGGCGTTTCGGTGAAATTATTTTGCATCTCTGTGATTTGATAAACAATAGAACGGATGCAATTGTCTCACTTTCACACAAAGCTTGTACATTTTATCGGTATCTTGTCAAGTATATAGTCACACAGTAGCGTAGCCAGCCTGTCGATTTGTCCCGCTATGCTAATATTTTTATGTTCACTGACTGTGAAAACAATAGATTTCTAAAGACATGAATAATCATAATAACTCGAAATTTACATAGCGGGACAAAATCGTCAGGCTGGCTACGCCACTGTAGTCACAAGCGATAAGCTAGAGCGATTGGAACAGCTCGTTATACGATGTCAACAACCTGCCAATGTGTCAACAAGCTTGAGCGATCAGGCACACTCTTTTTCCCGTTGAAATGAAAGTGCATGCAATGCTTTGCTTTGCTTTCACCCACTTCGGATCACTAAACTTGCGCGAATCACCTCGTCTACCGAATTACACTTTCTCAGTATAGAAAACAAATGTTTCGGTAAAACAATCCTTTCTCTATCGGGATGAATGAGAAAAAAACCATCTCTCTTCAAAATAATTTATTTCACTGTAAATATTACGGTATGTTTTGTGAGGGTGAATCTCGCAATAGAATAATAGTAGAACGAAATATTCTGGCCTGTCAAGTCTAATTGACCGTTTGGGCCAACCTTAATAATGAATATAGAAATATACTCAAGGAACTCAAAAAAAGTATTCAGATCTATTGTACGTGGTCTGCCAACTACTAAGGCATGCTACAGATACTGCAATGCGATAATTCAGATAATCTCTAACGGTTTTCATACGCGTTTTAAAGCCTGGTTTTCATATGTTATAATTGATCGGCGATGTTCTATGGTCTATTGTCGGTGATGAATGAAGTAAATAATATTCTTCGATAAACAAAAGGATTTTATGCACCAATGAGCACCGACAATAGCCATCGCCGATGAATTACGACACATGAAAACCAGGCTTAAGGACTCCCAAATCATTTATCAAACCGCAAAAGAACTGGCGAAAATGATGAAAGGCCAAAATCAGAAATCGGTGCAAGTGAAGTCTGACTAGTCGGTGTAAAGCACTGAAAACAAATCAAAGACAAATGAAATTTTCGCTATCAAAATTTAATGCACATCAAGAGATTGAGGTAGACCGACCCTTGACTGTAGCCCATAACTGTCTACATGTCTACGAAAGCCAAAAACAAGTGAATCGCGATTGGTCCAAATTACTATAAAAACGTGAAAGAAATTCTTGCGATATGCCATTACTGCGAAACCTTGAAAGTGTTAACAGTCCCGTGCACATAACAAAAGGTGAGTGAACAAAGTCAATCGATTGTTCCGATATTGAATATTGTAACTAATATAACACAGTTCATAATCAGTCGACCATCAATTCATATCTTTTAACAAACGCGTTAATCCTTTTCTGTTGTTTCAAATCAACTCTGAAGAGCTTTTTTTGTAAAGGATTTGTTTCTCGAAGAGGATAAAACCACTACCATCGACTTTGGGACGCCAGTCTTTTTTCATGCTCTTTATTTTTTCTCGTCTTAATTGTATTAAAAAAATGGAACAATTTGAAAATTACCACGCTTGTCAAAAATGTTCGCAACGGTTCAAAACAGCAAATACTGCAGGAAATTTTCATTTTTTTATTGCGCGTTGGTCTGACGAAGGGTAACTGGTTACACAACACCCAAAATATTGAACAACATGTATAAACACCGAACATTGTCTTTTCCATTTTTCTAATATTTATCGACAATGCTTCACTTGGGCGCGGTTGAAAAACAAGCAATACACCTAAATACAATATTAATCAAGTGGGTCAAAGGTCTTCTGAAGTGTTGTCAGAAAAACATAGTGTTAATAGACTTAAGTCCAAATATGTTTAGATTGGGTGTAAACTGGGTATAATTCGAGGTTAATGCGATCATCCACCCCAATAAGTGAGTTACGATTTTTTTTTATGAAAACTGTCAAAGAATAGTTGTCGATTTAAATATTAGGGAGATTTGGTTAGGGCACGTCGTCAAAGACGAGAGGAAAATGTTGTTATCCACAAAATTCTACGAGTTTGCCTGCCATTTCAGTAAAGTGTTTCAAGTCGTTCAACGCTTCGGTAAATCTCTCTGGTATTGCAATGAACGACTATAAGCCTCCACCAAGTTATGAAATCTACTTGAAATGCAGAGAAAAATATTTAATAAATAATTCTATAAGTTTAAACAACACATTATAATTCCTTGCATCACTTGAGAGTACACCGTCTGGTGTTGAATAATACTAAACATGTGTCTAGACAATTTGTCTTCCATTAAGCTGGTTAAGAATTGTTTACAAAGGCTCAGGAATGTTTTAATTATAAATATTTGCCCATTTTAATATTGAAAAGGAGAAAAAATTGGGTTTAAAAAAGCGCTAACTTTTTAATTAACATATATAGAGAAGACAACAAGTCTGGATCGAACCAAAAACTATTGTGATTTTTCGATTTCATTACAAGAACATCGCCCCGATATATCCCTGCTTGCCGCCGACGACGATTTTTCAAATTGAATTGAAACATCACAACAGAAACTGTCCACATGTTCAAGCCTAGTCTCCATATGGCGCTGATAGCTGATTTCCATTGTCGGCGAAAACTGATATAGGGCAAATCTTTTGTTTTTTAAGCCATTTGAATGATCTTATCGCTCTAGTGCGACTTGAAGCTAGTGAAAAACACAGTGGACTGACTTGTGTATGTTCGAAAATTAAACGTGCCTATGCGTTACCCAATTTTGAACCGTATAACATTTCAATATATTTGTGATTCCTGCGCTCTGAAAACTGTGGAACATCCAAATACATAACAGACTTCATGAATTCAGTCAATAGGAGATCGAATTTTTTATCAAAAGTATTTTTTTCACCAGTCTTATTTATTCATCATCAATCCAAGTTTGCCAATCAGTTAGCCTGATAACGCAACCGACAGCGATAATTGATGCATGTTGGGTTGCATGTATGTACAACGATTTTGATGTTTCTAGTTTGCAAGTCGGTTAATGGCAACACTTCGAGCCTTTCCTAATGCGACTTCTACCTATACAGGTTATGCTATGATCTAACCACTCTAGTTTACACATTGCTTTAATGCTTTTCAATTGGGTTTGTTTGGTAATTCACTTTCAACCCACCCTTATGTCGGTACTTAGGTCATCATTGAAATACATATACTGCTAGTCTGACTGACTGCATGTTGAAGTACTGGTAGCCTGTCTGACGGTTGATATAACCACTAATTGGCTGGCTATAGTAACTTACTGCTTTCCAGTCGATTCTATGCAGTGTTTAAATTTTAAACCTCTTCAATGTCCCGATAATTAAGAGTTAAGTTATCGAGTAATGCTAACCTGACTGACCACAATGTAATACGGCTAGCTGCGAATTGCAAGCATGACTAGTTTAGGCATTACTACCTACCAGTGCTTTATTCATTGTGCCTCACTTTAAACATTTCTTAATGCCGATTACCCATATTTACTTTTATATTCAGAATGCTGCATGGTTCTAATACCAGCCTTGGTAGAAAGTAGTTTCTGCTTTGCCATGCTTTATTTAGTGTTTCATTTCAAACATTTCTCAATGTCTGTTGGTCACAAAAGTCCGGATAGTTTGACAGACTTTGTATTGTTCGTAGTATCATATTAACTAGTTAAAAAACTCTGACCCGGTACATTACAGTTATACATATGACTGCTGTAGAAAGTCAAAAGTGAGTGATTCACACTGAAGTGCAATGGTTCACCCATGTGCATTGTAACCTAACCTTTGCGAATTTTAACGAACAGTTTGTTTGGAAATAAGCATGTGTGAACACAATGTAAATATGCATGAGTGCTAAAATTAAATTTTAAAAAATATAAAAAATGTTTTAATCCTACATCGCCACAACCAAATATTTTTGATGGAACACTTAGTGTCGTGGGATTGAACTTGAGGGATTAGTTCTCTCTTATATATATTTACAGCGCGTATTAACATATCGAGGTTACATCACAAGACGCGACAGAAGCCATATCATATAACTTTCAACCTTCAATCTTTTCCAACAGTGTAGGTGCACATCATACGCCGAACATTTAAATGTTCGCAATTTATGCAAATTAGTTGCGAGTTGGAGCAACCAAATTGACGTGTATCTTATGTTTTTCAGCTTGCCCATAATGGACTCTTCAAAGGTGTTTCTGCTGATTTTCCTCATCGCGAGAGTTGCAATTTGCGTCACTCCTGATCCAATGATCGCCCGGCTAAAATTTCGTGCCGAATTAGAATACAAAGAGATTGAGAGCCTGACAAAAGAATACGTAAGAACTTTAGCAATATAAATTACCGCGTTAATTAGCTATTTTAGCGTGTTAGATAGTGTTTTTGTCACGGCAAGGGTATAACATGTGCAGCGAAGAATGGTTCGGTCAAATGTTCTCAACAGCAGGTATGTTAGGGAAGCCTCGAAAACCAGCAAATTCAACGGGGTTTTTGTTAGACCAAATAAAAATCTGCAAAGCGTTTATACCAAAATCGCACGCTGGTCTGCATGCAAACCCAAGTTTAATTAAAGTTTAGACCTCTCGTTGTATTTACATTGTTGATCGGATAAAAAGCTCAGCTTTATGTGCGAGATAGCTATTCTCTATAAATAACCACCCGGAATTATTTAGGTTTTAAAGATATTTCTTGTGTCATAATACAGGATATATACATGCGACTGTTTTGTATATGAAAAATCGTCAATGAACACGGCGCTGTTATAATCACCTTAGGCTATCGTACGTCATGCCTAGGGTCTAAATTACCCATGGTCGAATAATTTAAACATTTTAGGACACAGATATAACGTAAGGATATGTTAAAATGAAACTAGGTCAGTAAACGTCAGGTTAAACCGTTTGGTGGTATGTAGGCAGATTGCAAGCGTTGATCAAAAATGCATGCGAATTTTCGAGGCCCATATTCATTTCATGACTTTGTCAGAATAAACGACATGGCGTTGAAAACCGATTTGGTGACCTCTTCACCTGGCTTAAAACAAATAGGCTCACTGCAAGTTTTAAATATAGTTCCTTTTAAGGTCGGACCCTCGGGATTTTTTGTCTTTGTCAAATACCTGTAGCGAGCTATACAGTCCTCCATGCATGCAGCGATGAATAACATCGTTTGAACTTCCTGCTACCGAAAAAATATAAGCGCGAGTTTATATCTTCCACGAAATTTCGACCAAAAATATCATTTCTATTTCTCAAATCCAGTAGTTTGAGAAAATCCAAGCTATATAAATGACAATGATATTAATAAAAATGACTTTTTAATAATGTACATATATATATACGCAGTCCCTATTACGGTTTATCTATGTACCAAAGAACAAATATATGGATGTTGCTTTCTAAGGTTCAGTTTACATTATCAAATTTTCTGTGATCACAGTTGGAATTTTCAAACGTCAAATCCTAAGTCTCAAAGTATTTGGTAGAAATATTCAAGGAAACAAAAACAGGGAACTGGGAACTTTAATTAACGCTGAGTAAATTCATCGTGGTACTCGCTTCAAAACGTTTCAACTTGGTCTTGGGATTTACCAATGTAAATTTTCAACTGTGAACGCAGGAACTTTGACACTGGTGTAAATCGAACCTAACGCTACAGACAAAACAAGAAAACACTGTATTCAATTATTTTAAATAAATTTCTTATTTTGCATGAGAAAGGCGATGTTGGATATTTTCGAATTTCTTTCACGGCATAAGTGCATGATAATACTGCATGCATGCGGTGAAACACAACAGTTTTTCATGATTTAAATACAAACGGCAACTTTATCGATAAAAAAACAAAGGAGAGGCTTTAAAGAAGCTCAAATCAGTTTATAAGGTCTAAAGATATTCCAAGAATAATAGAGGACAATATGCATAGAGAATATTATCAGTAAAAATATTGGGAGTAAATATTGTTGAGGAACTCTTATCCCTGTAACCCATTTTGGTTTATTTAAAAAGCCTACAATATATAGACAGTCGCTGGTTTTTGCCAACACGGCGGTATTGGCGCAGATGCATTTAAGAGTCAATGTATCAATCTGGGGTCGGTTGTATCAAGCCCGTTTAGCTTAAACGGCGGATAAGTTTAAAATAGAAATCAAGTCTATTGTTTTATTCAACAAGCAAACAAAATGTTTTTAACCTTAATACAAAGACACTGTTTACAACTACATATTCAGCGCATAATATTCAAGTTGACTCATTCAAGAGAGATGTAAGAGTGTTATTTAATTTTGACTTATCCGCCGTTTAAGCTAAACGAGCTTAATCCAACCGACCCCAGCAAAAGACAAGATAAAATAACTAAAATTTGGCTACTCTCCATGTACCACTTAACCCATTAGCGATCAGGGAGAGCCTTGTGTAAATGGCAAGTATAAAGGCTATGCTCATACACACCCTGTCGAGATGCGGCAGACATATATGCGATATGGCCAAATTATCAACCATTGATTGTATCCGTGTATACAACAGGGGACACATACTCCAGAGGTGATTTCCGTTCGTTTTTCTTGTCATATGAATTACTGAGCGTCAACTTTTACGCGTTTAACGGAGCAAAACGAGCAATTCAACGAGGATATGTTTTGTTGCAAAAGCCACAAATTCGGGCTAGAAAATGATCGAAAGTAGGTCATTTTTGCAACGATTCACTTTGACCTTATAGCCTAAACGAGCTTAGCAACCATGAATGTTGTCAATCTGCGCGGATAAAAACACAAATCACTATCGGATTAACGATATAATTGCCCACTTGTGAATTGTTAAACACTGTTTTGTTGCAACAACGTCTTTTCGAATTTCCAGATAAGTCTATATCGCCTTTCGAATTGTTTACCGCGATAAGAGAGGCATGTTTTTATCCATGTAATGTTCAACTGGATGTTTCCAGTCGCTCGATACAATTGCACGAGTTTTCATTGCAGTGCGCAGTAAAAAATCTCATTTTATTCATTGAAATTATCAATCAAAACATGGTACGGATTTAAAATGAAAATGTATCTTAAATATAGCCAGTATTTTTGTGACATTATTATGCGGACAGTAAATATTGACGATTTTAAATATTTTTCATGTAAGAGGTTTGAGAGTCTCAAATTTCAAGGGTTCTCCCTCTTTCGATTGACGTCGGAAATTGCTTTGGGCTATAGCATGTTGCTAGTTACGGACAGTCATATTAAAGCTGAATATATAGTCTAAACAAAAAACGCGAAAGGCTGAGTATAAATATTTTAAAATTTATACCAACCTTCATATAATGTTACCTAATGCCAACTACAACAAATGGCATTTTAATTCGACACGGCGATGTCAACGTTTTGAAAACAATAATACCATCACAGATTATAAGATTTTTGCATTCTGCGCGTAGATGATTTGCATATTTAACGCGGAAACCTCGAGATGTTTTGCACAAGTTCGAACACTCGACGAACGAGCGTGCGAAAGCCGCAAAAAAGAGAGAGAAATATATACACTTGTTAAATAATCTAAAATGTCAATGGAAAATTTATTGCATGAGGTAACCCGGTGCTATTTTCGACCCAGACAAGTACATCAGGCAATGATAGCGTTGAAAGGAGTGAATCAAAGCAGTAATTCGTTCTGACAGATTCAATTGTCGACCGGTTTACACTTTGCACCGGCAATAACCACAAGACATTCTGCACGTTCTTCGAGAGGTCGCTAATGCTGCTTCGCACAACACACACGTGTAACTCAGCATGTCTTAAGACTCTTCTCCACTCATCGCGAAATGAACTCGCAAACTCGCTCCTAGTGCGTGCAAAATAAACTGTCGAGCATTGTAATAAACTGTCAAGCATTATTATTGGACGAAATTACTCGCGACGAGGTTGCCAGTTGGTTTTTGCGATGAGCGATTGAGAGCCTTTAGGGAAGTTTTCACTTCAACGTGCTGTAGCGACACGTACCTATCATTCTTTCCTTGGCACTCGGGTAGAGGTAGAACTAATGGCTTTGAAACAAAGAAATACGCTACGGTACGAATGAAATAGAAAACAGGCCTTAGTTCAGTATAATTCGAGATCGTCACTGAGAAAATTAAAAATTTTTTAGGAACTAACTGCGATGAAACACTATTCAGCCATATCAAGTATTTCAGTGTAGCTTTTTTTAAAGCTGTTTTGGATATCGAGGTTACCGCTTAATCACGATTCAAAACGCTATGTTTATGTATACCGACTTTTCGGTGGAACGAAAGTTTTCGCTCGATTTTTTAAAAATTCCGTCTTGTGGAAAACCGCCCTATGGAAAAAATCCGGTCAAAATAAACATAATTGGAATTTTAGCCTCTTAAGTGGAGCTATGGGTTGAAAGTTTGATCCCTAAAGATCTGTTCACACGATCCAATTTTGTTGGATCCAATTGACTTTTGATGGATGTTTTATAAGCTGTTGACTTGCAGCAAATCAACTAAAGCCAATGCAGTACTGCTTTATCAATATCAGACTACATACCATACGTCAGAGGTGTTGGATCCGACAAAGTTGGATCGTGTGAACTAGCCTTAAATACTCCAAAGTCCCGAGAAACGCGTGTGTCGAATCTCGCAGCTGCGTTAGGAATACGCGTTCTAGTTTCCATCTGAAAACTATGGGATAACGCATATGAATGCACAATTCAGTTAGCCTACTGTTTCTGGATGGCTGTTTTGTTCAAAGCCTAAGAAATAAACTCTCTCTATCAAACCAGTGAGGATCTCTGAAACAATCCTGCCAACTCGATCAATAGCTGTCAGAAAGTATGATTTACGGATTTGTATAAGCGCCCAGGGTTCCAACCGGCTTTAGAACAACCGGCTCCAGGTTTGAAAATGTCGGTTGCTATGAATCTCAGTTCTGAGTCCAATCAATTAAAAAAATTGCGTGATCTGGTAGTTTACAGCTAAGTGGTAGCAGTCTGTATTCACACGCATGACTACGACAAAAATTAGCTCCAATCCTCCGGTCGGAGATAGCGCTCTTTATCATTCAAACGGCTACAACCGAGACATTGGGATCAAGCCATTAATCGAGCCTTAAGGTGCAAAATTTGCAACTTACAGCTATAATTATAGCAGATGTAGGCGTGTAGCTAATGTGCACTCAATTAACAGCCAAGATATGCATATTCTAATTTAGCACTTTTGAAAGTGATGAAGGAAACATTTTAATTGTCTAAACACTCTTTTAAATCTATTTATATTCTATTGTTGACTCTACCGTAATTGGACCCAGGGCGCCATTTACGTAGTCCATAGGTGGGAGAATAACTGCTTTTGACCAAAAAAGGTAAAATAGGTTTCTTAAAAATGAAGGGCCATGATGGGTTGGATTATATAGGCAGACATTATAGTGCTGACGTATTACACATCAGAGGATTGCTAAGATTAAAGTCACCCTATGGGAGTTCTCAGGCCTAAATTTCTATCCCATTTAGTAAATTACGTGGTCTATTTCAAACCAATATATTGGTAATCTAGTTGTACCGGGTGTAAAAAGAGTGAGCTCAAAGCGGGTAATTTTTTCATGATTTGAAACTAAGCTGTCGGGACACACAACAAATTTTGCTCGCCCACGCAAACTGTATGGCGCTTTCAAAGGCATTGATCAATATTCTTTTGCGCTCTACCATCAATATGGCCGAATTGCAAGTCAAGAACTAATGTTCTTGAGAGAACTAATGACTAGTAATGTTCTTGAG
Source organism: Dendronephthya gigantea (assembly GCF_004324835.1). Classification (NCBI taxonomy): domain Eukaryota; kingdom Metazoa; phylum Cnidaria; class Anthozoa; order Malacalcyonacea; family Nephtheidae; genus Dendronephthya; species Dendronephthya gigantea. The sequence continues at coordinate 1,001,478 of NW_021163039.1, read as the reverse complement.
AGAACTAATGAACTTCAAGAACTAATGTTCTTGACTTGCAAATTTCTGATTTTTTTCACAGCGATGTTTTTCTTGCAGGCCGATTGTTAGTTGCGATTCTCTACTTTGGATAGTTGTGCTTTAGGATATAAGTTACGGGATGTTTCTATTAGATACATCAGAGCATTCAGTTCACTCGTTCGCATCTGTCAAAATGAGAAAATCTTATCTAATCAGTCATAGCAAAAAGCGCCTAGGTAACTGGGATGGCAGACCTTTAAATAAGAGTAATTAATTATACCTCAGACAAAGTGAACTGGCATTAGTAATTTTAAAAAACAATTAAAAACATTCCTTTTTGAAAACGCTTTTAACCTTCAGTAGAATAGGATAGCTTTCAGTCTTAGTAGAAATATTTAGAATATGTATTTATGACATTGTACAGCGCTTTGAATATCTATATAATCAAGCGCTATATTTAAATAGTAAATATTATTATTACCTGTCACGCAAATTATAATAACTAATAGATATCTTTTCACTGTTCATCGCAGGGGAACTTTTGTACTTGCGTGGACCCGAATCACGACTTGCACGAAAGACACTCCGTTATACAAGGAACAAAGGTTTGTTATATGAGTTTCTGAGCCGGATGCAATATTTCAGAGAGTTTCTGCCGCACACGCGGTGCTCGACGAATTTGTGCGAATGTACCTCACTAAATTCTATTTTTGCTTTTATAGGATCAAATTCTGAAACAGATCAGTCACTATGCGTACTTTTACGACAATTTACTAAAAAATATCACAGATAACGAAAAACGGACAGCCACCAAAGGAAAGTTGAAAGACATACGGGATTGGCTTTTAACTACACACAAACGAACTGAAAAGCTGGTAAGTATAGTTACTCGTGTTAAAAGACCTTAAACTTTTGATGTATTTAAAAGCCGCAACCATTGTATAGGCTGTTTGATTTATTTTACATCATAATATCGCGTTTGCAAGTCAAGGTATACGCATGCGCAATCAAATAGTTATCGTACGCAATCTGATGTGATGCAAATCTACGCTATTTGTACCGATAATTATCTTAATGTCCCCTGCCCCAGGCACTGAAGATCATCGCGTTTTGCAAATGTTAACAAAACTGGAAAACAAGTATTAAGTAAATCCTTTTAACACACAATTCGTTCTTAGATACACGGCCAAAACAGCACCGGCCAAGATCCTATGTCGTATAACGTTCCAGGGTCGAGTGTTGTGAAAATCCGTATTTCAAGTTGGTACAATAAAAATATAAAGGTACGTTGATAGAAAAATACGTTGTTTTATATTTAATAAAGATGATGGCGGTACATTAAAAATTTTTTGCATATTGAAATCAGTTAATTTAAGGACAATTTTCGTAAACAAAGGCATAAGGCCTTTTTTCCACTCATCGCAAAACCAACTCGGAAGCTCGCCGCGAGGGTAGAGTCGCAGCTCCTCGCAAGAATGATTTTCACTGGCTGAACTTTACAATACATTTCTGTTTCAACCAATAGCATAGCTTCGTTCTATAGAAAGCATAGAGAAGCATTATCCAATTGGACAAAAGCTTCCGAGCGCTGCGACATGTGTTTGCCTGTAATTAAATTCAACCCAAAGGCATTTTCATTGGATGAAAACCCTCGCAGCGAGTGCGCCATTGCGATGAGTGGAGAAGAACATTAATCTAACAAAAAACTGAGATTTGTGACATGTTAACATTAACACGGTATTTTTGCAAAAGAAATTTTACAAAATTCAAGCGACAAACTTTACTGGACATTACTGAACATTGAACAAATTAAAATTTAATCAATTGTCGTAAACGTAGCTAAATTCGCAATATTTTTGGGGAATTGACATATATTTCTGGTATTTTAGAGAGCAACTAACTTGACCGCAACTACCCGCAATGACATGCTGGCCTATATCACACTGTGTGCAGTGAAAGTTGCCAACAAGAACATACGACATGGTTTGTTCCAACTTTCCGGCAGTAAAGGTAAATGAAACAACCCGAAACTGAAAACGTAGTACTTTTAGTAGAACTATCTTAGTAGAACCTTTTAAGAATAATACAAAAGGGTAGAACCGGATATAGCCTGAGGCATCTAATTTGAGGTCTCGGAATACGCATGCGCAATCAAATAGCTACCTTACGCAATCTGATACGACGCAAATCCACACTATTTGTACCGATAACTATACCCAGCTTGGTAAAGAATATCGTGGATTTGCATGGTCAGATTAGAAATATTTTTGCAAACAAAAAAATACCGACGACGTTACGCTTAAAGCGAGTCTATTTATTTATAGAATATTTATTCCTGTGTAGCAAATTTATTTTATAGAAGTATCTATTTTTCTGTGTATTAAATTTATTCTGTGGTACCCATGTGTGAAGTGGATCAATTCAGTTTTGTTGTGGCACATATGTGTGTAGTGTATGTGGTAATATTTTTCTGTGATTGTTGTGTACGTGTCAACGTCAATCCACTGTATAAAGAAGAGTGTATGTCGGGTGTTTATTTAATTGTCGAAAGATGTTACCTCGGTTCAACCATTAAACAAAGACGTAGTTTTGGGAGGTCAGCGGAAAAGGAGAACTGACAAACGTTCCAGTTAAAGCCGGTACTATTTGAGAGATGATACTGTATACAATTTATCACAAATGAAAGTTTTCCGGGTTTGGAGAAAAACTCTTTAATTCCATCAGTCCAGAACTCGTAAATTAGAGTTATATTTCAGAATAAAAATTTGGGAACTGAATATTGACTATATAAGTTATAACTTTATAGTCAAATCTGTTTTTCAAATTAAGTATCAAATGAAATTAGACTATATAGAAAATAAATGAAAAGTATTGTATTAGTATTGTGTCTGTGTTTTGTATGTCACATGTTTTATGACATGTCGCAATGTAATTCTGGTTGTAGTTGTCACAATATTTGTTGAGTTGTCGTCCATGCAATGTTAGGAGCTCTAAAACATGCACCACGACAAAGCCAATGAAAATAAATGTTAATTTATTCCTAATGGACCAAAGAACTCCCTCCCTAGTTCTAGTCGTAAAATAGAATTATTTAATTCAAAACAATCAACAATTATTCGCCGAAAGCGAGGTGATTATCGGGAAACAATCAATCGAGACGAAAACGAGGCGAATACTCCCCGATAATCGGCACCAAGCCTAAGGCGAATAGTTGTTTCAGTATTTTTGCACTAGTGAATTGACACAAGAACTGCATTTGTTCGCTTATCTCTTTGTAAGAAAAGTCCACAAAACGCCTAGCCGCCATTTTGAAATTTGTTACATTCATCTGAAAGTGAATATAAAAGCATAATACGTCAAATCAGACCAATCAGAATGTAGGATTTGATATATTCACTTGGGAAAAAATACTAAGCATTAATGCCGTTCTCAGTTTTTCCCAATATCGTCTCTCGTATTCCTGATATTCAATTTTCGAACGTACGCAAATTAAGCGTGTCTGGACGTTATCTTACTTTAGAATAATAAATTTATAACAAACTTAGGAATCTTACGAAGCAGAACTGTGTAGGACTACAGTAATTAGAAAATAGTTACTCTTAATTGAGATTGTTTTTTAAAAATTTAAAGGTTTTGGAATGATTACCACTCGACCTGATAAGCCAAATGTAGCACTTAATTCTTATATACTCTTCATGATGGTGGCATAAAAAAATTATTGTTTGAAATACAGGATTTACATGTAATTACAACTGTTTGTTTAACTGCAGATACCCAACGCCCTTTAGATATATACTTGAGAAATAAGCATTCGGCATTTCCTAAAAGGACGATATGCACTGACCACTTAACTATTTTCCCGCCAACAAAATAATTGTATCAACAATTATTCGCCGAAAGCGAGGTGATTATCGGGAAACAATCAATCGAGACGAAAACGAGGCGAATACTCCCCGATAATCGGCACCAAGCCTAAGGCGAATAGTTGTTTCAGTATTTTTGCACTAGTGAATTGACACAAGAACTGCATTTGTTCGCTTATCTCTTTGTAAGAAAAGTCCACAAAACGCCTAGCCGCCATTTTGAAATTTGTTACATTCATCTGAAAGTGAATATAAAAGCATAATACGTCAAATCAGACCAATCAGAATGTAGGATTTGATATATTCACTTGGGAAAAAATACTAAGCATTAATGCCGTTCTCAGTTTTTCCCAATATCGTCTCTCGTATTCCTGATATTCAATTTTCGGATACCCAACGCCCTTTAGATATATACTTGAGAAATAAGCATTCGGCATTTCCTAAAAGGACGATATGCACTGACCACTTAACTATTTTCCCGCCAACAAAATAATTGTATGCTTTTACTTGTGTACTACAATTATCGGCAATATTTGAAAAAAAATCGGCGGTTTCTATCAGAGATGCACATAATTTTATAAATGTAATTACTATTTTTTGTGCAAATGACGTTACGTCACCTACGTGTAGCCTAATTTCCAACTGAAATCTAAATATCTTGGAAGCGAGAGAGAATATTGAAAAACTGGGAACAATAAATATCAAGGTTCATTTTGAAATAATGTGACATTTCCACAAAAATTAAGTGTAAGGTTCATTCGTTGAGGAAGCACATTAAAAGCTTATTTCTAACTGCAAATTTTAGGTCTTGTGTAGTGCGGTCTGCATTTTAGGCCCCTTTCAATATGGGCTGCACAAAACAAATGTTTTCATCTCAATTATTTCTTCACTAACATGCATATATTATACGTTTTCCACATGTCGTGTTGCTGTCTAACTTATGCTTTTGTTTCTTTATTTCTATCTTTGTGTGCTTTTTGATGCGAAAAAAATCGCACAGAATACATTAAAGATTAATATATGATCTATTGATATATAGGTGCTGTGTATTTTAAATGTGATCGGTTCATTCGTAGTCACATGACTTTAAAAAAATGCAATGTTTCCCGGGAAACAAGAGAAATTGTTGCCCGCTTCTTGTCATAACAAAGTAAAGTGTGTTTTTTTAATGAAATTGTTGTTTAACATGTATGCTTTTGTTCTTATATAACAAAACACTTAATGTATACAACCTCGGGAAATAGTGAGTTTTGTTTTCCCTCGAGTCTTAATGTTTCCCTCGACTTCGTCTCAGGAAACATTCAGACTCTTGGGAAAACAAATCTCACTATTTCCCTCAGGAGCATACATTAGGTGTATATTGATATTACATTACTATCTCTGTGATCACCAGACTTTACTCGTCAGGAGTAGGGTAGTATACCATTTCATTATCGAGGAAATGCGCTATCACTTTGCAAACAGATAGTGACCTAGCTTCTACTTCAAAACCAAAAGAATGAAAATCAGTATAGCTTTTATTATAAAACTAGACGCGAAAATGTCATGTATAATTCTCCCTTTATTAGACCCCTTAATCAACGCACACTCAATGTTAGAAACTAACTGAATGTTAGAAACTTACTAATGGAAACATATAGCGAATATAATCAGCTGCAGGAAAACTGCCTAATTCATGAAATGGGTGTACACTGTCACTATTTTTAAGACCATCTTTGAACACATGAAATGCTAAGTTTGAAACTGACAAACAGAGAAAACAATAAAAAAATCCTTGTTCCCAGCGTCATTCTATCATTCGTACTCCATGAAAACATTGTAAAATCGTCGGGCGTTATAGGGCGTCGGGCGCTAAAATATTAAATGTGCGTTTATTTTTTCTGTAGGAGCAAACTCGGCGCCAACGGAGAACTGGTTTAACAATGGTGAGTCCTTCAATTTACGTACCATAAAATGCAACAGTCAACTCACCACAAAAGAGACCCTCGATATTTTCTTAACATTTCATGCACATTTTTTTTTATCTTTTAGGAACAAAGAAAATATTTTCAAGAAAAAAAAACACTAGAGGTACGTTTAACAACAATAACTACGTATATTCGCTGAAAAATCATTCACTATTATTACTTATGTGATTAATTTGATATTGGTGTGCATCGGAGATAAACTTTTCATTGTAACTATTAATAGTGATTAACTTGACATTGACGTGTCTCTGGGATTTCGTATTCTTGCACAGTATAAGGTTTACGGTACATGAGTGCTATAGGAACAAGTCAAATTTGTTAGTAAAAGGCAGTGAAGATTTTTTTATCTGAGACCTGAATATACAAATAAATAAGAATTTACTATCAAACCTTGCTTTATATAATGGAAAAGAAGATGGCGTGAAGATCGCGTATAATGGAGTACGGCGTTTAAATGAAAACGAAAAAACATTTTTCTGCGGATTTCGTTTCATCGCATAATGTATTATTCGTGCGGGTTTCGCTTTTTTCTTGGACACCCAGTACAATAGACCATAACAGGGTCAAAATCATACATAATCCTGTCTAACCACGGATGAATAAGTGAATATCTCATTTTTATTTCACCATAGTTTCTAAGATGAAAATCAGTAAAGTCAACTCGATGACAATTGGACAAAATACTGGTATGGCTGTTTCAATCTAAAGTCGCTTATAAGTAATTTATAAAGTTTAGATTTTGATTACAATTAAGAACCTTTAAACCCTAGAATTTACGTGCATCGAGTGAAGTGCCAAAAATCACAATTGATTTACAAACAACAATATATACATTATTGCAACGTAATCCTTTTATACATTCATTCATTATATTAGTCCAATTAAAATGTTATATAAACGACTGATTTGAAATTATTTTTTATAGGTAAATAAACTGGGCGATGTCATGTAACGGTAAGCTCGCCAGATTAGATTAAGCCAAATTGACGGCAAAAAGATATATAGCAAAATTTTGGCCAATATATGATACATAACTACCGTTTGACACAGTTGTTCCAGACAAACGTACAATCTTTTATGATACGATTATTAAATACCTTACAACATCACCTTCTGAACTAAAACGACACGGCCCCTCGACCTTAGCAATGGCGTAGCAACGGTGAATATAGAGCATTCGGGTAAAGCGCTTGGCGTCTATGGTGTGTTAAATATTCTTCCCCTGTCATTTTAAAAAAAATTTTGGGGAACATGATAACAATCCTTCTGAAATAAATTGAAAATTCAATTGATTATACTACAGCAGTTATCATACTTTCTTCCTGAAACCCACTGAAGAAGTTCTGTAACACAGTTGTTGCCTCGCCTTGCTAAAAAATTGTTCTTAGGTCTTTACACTGTTTGGAATGTAACCGCGATATTTTTTTTCATTATTTTATATTCTCCGCGATTTCAGGCAAACCCAGGGAGAAAGTTCAACTTTAAGATTTGTGTTATTGTTTGTTTGTAAGCTTTAGAAAGCCATGATATTAGGACGAACTAAATAAAATTTAGTTCGTGTAAGTTACATATAATGTAGCCTAATGGTTTTCCAAGAAAATCATTATCGTTGTTAAGATATAAGATTAAAACGTATACCAGAACTGGCTTGTTTATACATGTTTTGTATATTTGCAAAGAAAAAGTAGCAACATACCACCAGCAACATTTTACTATGTTTTAAAAAATATTAGAAAAAAACCTCTTGATTTCCAATTTGCTAACTTTAAATGCAAATCATGCAGGACTGTTCTGAGATTTATTGATGTATTTTGAATGAGTGAATTAGGTCACATGTGCACCCCCTGTTAACCATACAAATAAGATTGATAAATATGTAAATCAGTTAGAAACACTAGTGGTTGTATTTTTTCCAATACAGTCACTAGTGTTTCTAACTGATTTACGTATTTATTAAAATCTTATTTATTACAAAATTCGTTTCACAAGTTGTTGTATATTAACTTGTGAAAAATACTCAAAAAGGATAAATGTGAATGCAAATCGGTCTAACAAATATCACAACAGTTTTCCGTTCGGCAGGAAAGATAATTTGAGTTGGATAATATTTCTGCAATGATCGAATTCATATGTATACAAAACATTAAACAGCCAGTTTTATGGGTATGTTTTTAGTTGCTATATTATGACAGCTTGCAAAAGCATAAATATATTAAGGACATATAAAATGCAGTGTTTTCGAAGAAAAAATAGTTTGACAAGATTTCGACCCAACGTCAGTTCATCTTCAAGCAAAGCAATAAGTTACAGATTACAGATATTACCATACGATATGTATGGGCGATAAACTTTTCATAAAAATATTGATTCATTAAGACTAACCACGGATGAGATCAATGCATATTTATGCAAAATTACTCAAATGAACGTTTAAACTTCAATCAAGTTAAAGAGATGCTGCAGGTTCATATCTATAAAACAATGCGATATTCACAGCAGAAGATGGCCAACGTTGGGAACGAATATTGTCCATTAATTTTTTTGTCAAATGATAGGATGAAATCATTTTCTTAATTTTAGAAATATGATAATATATAAGTTTATACAGAGTGATGCACCACCGATCATTGGAACTTCCTTTAGCAAAGAGCACAACTCATAGATTTGAAGATAAGGTGGATTAATACACCTCTGACAACTCATTAACTATTACTGTCCAAGAACAGGTGTGTGTAAAAGGTGGCTCCTATCTTGATACACGCTCAATTTTACATTTCCCTAAATAAACAAAAGCGATGGCCTGAATTTTCTGTTGATATTGCAAAACAACTTGCTAATTCAAACATTGCTTTTGGAAGATTTAGAGAAAATGCAAAAGACAAGTGCCAATGGTCAAGTTAGGAACAGTCTCTTTTGCCAATGTACACCTAGATATAGTTAATGAGAGGTATTGTTTACTTCCATCTTGTCTTCAAACTATGTCAATTACTGTTGCAGAATTAAGCCCTGAAAGCCCTAAAAGCTTGTTTTCTAGCCCAAATTTCAATTTTTCGAATTTGGTGACAATAATGATTAGGTTGAGAATGAAGACATTTTGACTTCATGCCCTTAGCCAACATTCTTTGATTTACTGCTTTTGGCAAAGGACTTTTCATTATTGGTGCCTAATTAGGTTGTCATATGATGGCAATTAAGAGAATTTGATATCATGTTTGCTTATGAAGTGATATAGTAGCTTTATAGTTGGAAAATATATCTAATATATATAAAAGTCATGCTTGTAACTTTTAATCACCAAAGATTTAATAAATCATTGTGACATCAGTCACTGCATGCAATTGTTGTTTGGAATTCAGTTTGCACTCAGTAATTCAAGTCATAAATAATTTGGTGCTTTTTACTGGGATATATCAAAACCATTTGATGTAAGGAATAGAATTACCCAATCGATTTGTAAATCCACGATACAAAAAGAGTGGACAATTTTCAACATTTGAACCAAAATGAATTAAAGAATATTTTGTCCAGATTCAAAATAAGATAGCTTTTCCTTTGGCTTTGTGTTACACATCAAATCATACGATCATAGTGTGTAAAATCAAAAACAACTGTATGACTTTAAATAATTTCACCGACGGGCGGGCGACGTGTTGAATTGTCTCCTGTCCTGACCATTAAATAACAGCAAGTCTTCCTGTCCTTTACGTCAAAAAAGGTATGTCAAGCTTTACACAATTTTCAAATGATAAGTGCAAAAAATCACTTAAAAGTTGTTCAAAAGGACGTACGCAAACAAGTTCATTTGCTGTAGTGTTTTAGCTAAAAAGTTTAGCATTAGCCGCCATGTTGAATTCTTTCGTTTGCCGAAACGGTCCAAACCAGCCGCTTAGCGCATCTTTAAATCTAAACCAGTCATGCCGTTGTGTAAACGCTAGCATTTACTACGACAATACTAAATATAAACACATAAAAACACATGCATTTTTATTGTTCAACTACCAATGTAAAAAAATATATAAATTTACCTTGAATTCATTTTCATTTTCCCGCCGAAAGCCATGCTGGCGCCGGTGATAGTTTTGACAAGCGGCTGCATTGCGCGAAACTTTATTTAACACAATCAATTTTAGTCTTTTACCTCGTTTATTTATATAAAAGTTTAAATCACAATGTTCACAGAATGACAGTAACTGCTCGTGTTAACATGACATGGACAAGTCATATAACGATACCATAATCTATTGCTACTCATTCAAGCATTAATTAAAGCACCAGTCAAAACAGGTGTTTGACATGAGAAATTTTGCTACACATCCATGCTTGATTGTTGTACAGCAATAAGCTGGTGTGCAACAACCAGATCAGCAGGTAAAACTATTTCTTGGCCACCTTGCCCGGCCGCAACAGCTGTGATGGTAATTGCTTCGCCCTGCTCTCCGTCACCAGATTCAGTGATGTATCTGCAAAGACATGGTTGATTATTTTTTCAAAAATTCTGGATCCTAATTAATTGATCGTCTTTGTCTTTCTACTCTGAATCTTAATAAATAGAAGCTCTCAAAAATATCTCCAAAAAAATATTGGGGAGAGAGACGACCACACCCAAGAGTCTTCCCCTGGTTCAAAATAATTCACTTACGCATCATGTAGGCTTCTCTCGGCCGCAACTTGTTCCCTGTTTTCAGTGTCTTTGTTTTCAGCACTATCTTCATCACAATGTTGAACAAGATGTGCGTTGCTGACCATAGTATGTTTTACTGCACCATTTTCCAGACTATCATCGACCATGTGACCATCGTCATCAACCATGTGACCACCATCATCAACCACACCTTCAAAAACGAAAAAAATGTCGAGGTTTTGTTAATTCCAAAATGTAAGTTTCTAAGAATGCCTAAATGTTTAATACTTCATATAAAAAGGTAAATGATGTTACTTTTTACAGAAATTAATAAAAAATTATGCATTCTGATTGGGTTACTGAAAATGTAAACAAATTTGCTGATTGGTCTAAAACGAGATCACTCCTTTTACCTATGCATGTTTTGCAGAAATCGTTTTGGGAGAGTTCAACCTACCTGTACCATCTTCATTTTCAAGCTCTTGCTGTTCCATGTCAAGACCACTGCTCTCATCGCCTTTTTTCAACTCCTCTAACGCGATGGTTCTGTGATGAACAGAAGCCATATGAAGTACATATGGATCGTCCTCACAGAACGACATATAGCATACGTCACAGCGATGTCGGATGTCGATGTTATGTCGTTGACGCATGTGGGTGATAAGCGGAGCGGTCTGCCTGAATGCGCGCGGGCAGTGCGGGCAAGGCCGCGGCTTCTCACCAGTGTGCGTCATCGTGTGCCGACGGAGAGCCGAACGGTCGCCAAAGGCTTTTCCACACGTTTCGCATTTGAAAGGTTTTTCACCCGTGTGCGTGCGCATGTGCACTTTGAGGTCAGTTGATCCTCTAAACGCACGGTTACAAACCAGGCAGAAACGTGGCTTCGTAGCACCTAGTAAACAATGAGAGGTAGGCTGTTAATGCATTTTATATGTTTGTAAAAGGCATAGATTTTTTGCTCGTGATATATGGAGTGTTTTAAGACAAACCTGTGTGAATTTTGGCATGGCGAAGCAACAGCCACTCTGAAATGAACGACGCAGCACACTTATCACATTCGTATTTCTTCATTTCGTCACGTCTTGCGTGAGCAATTAAATGTTGACGCAATTTCCAAGACTGTGTGAATTTCTTGGCACACTGATCACAGCTGAAATCCTTCTTGCCATCCTTGTCATCAGACTCCTCACCATCATCACCCTCGTCAGAGATGTTGTTACCATCATTCCCTGCAAATTATTCATAACATTTGATTATGTGAACCTCAATCAATGACTAAAACAGCAAGCTGATGTAAGGATGTTGGGAGGTGATTGTGCAATGTTTGAAATGCTCAACAAGTAGTTTCACTAAGGATTATACTAGGGAGCTTATATTGCAATAAGTAGCTTGGTAACCATGCATAGCTGATAATTTCTTAATAGTAGCTTAAAGTATTAAGTGGTTACATTATGGGTGATAAAGTAATGCCACACTGCTCCCCAGTTATTGCTGTGAATCAATCAGCATTTGATAATTACTGTTTTTAGGTTTTTGTTTACACATATAAATTGTATATAATAAAAACAAATGCTTAGCTTACATTTTTAAACTATGAAATATTTGCTTAAAATATGAAATATTGCTTAAAATATGAAAAACTGTTTGAATATCAAACAGAATATTGGTTTGCTATGGTTCGATCCAAATGAACATGAACTAGAGTTTGTATCCTAATTTGTGTCCAACATTGATGTGAGCAGAGCCAACGCTCAAACTTGACAGGATATTACCTTTGAATTAATCTAAAATATTTTGTAAATAAAACACATTTGAAGAGAAGAAAGTTTATATACCTTGAGTGATGGCTGGAAGTTGAGAGGCATTGCTGGTTGTGTTCACTGGAGTGACTGTTGTAGTTGATGATGTTGTTGGCAGTTGTTGTTGCTGTGACATACTCTGCTGTAACATTGACATTATTGCGTTACTAAACATTGGCGAGAGGTTTGCCAGGTTCCCACCAGAGCCCAGTTGAAGCGAGCTCACAATAGAATCTGTACTTTGAGAGCCATCATTGTTGATTACAGCCAGAACAAGCTGTCCATTGCTTGTGTTAATGATAGGGAACTGTGTTTGCAAAGGCTCTTCCAAAACTGCTGTGAACTGTAAGAGTTTAAGTAAAGAAATGAAATACAAATGAACTAAAGAGAGCATTAGTATACTGCTCATTAAACAGGTACATAGTCTGACTCTGCCTCAGAAAATTGAGAAAAAATCATCTGTTTTCAACCAAGGCAAAATAACAGCAAAGGTTTTAGTTATAGACATAATTGGCATTGAATTATTTTATAATGTTCTTACTAATCCATACTTACAATTTCTTTATCTTCAGCAACATTGGCAACTTTGTCATCAGGGTCAACCATTGCGCCTTCTGATTGAGTTTTAAGATAGGATATCTTGATCTCTTCATCTGGGCTCTGGACAGATATAATTTGGCTACATAAGCTTTATGATAACATTTAAGTTGAAGCCTGAATAATTCAAATTATTTCTCGAATCATTAAGCTCTTCTAGTTCAGTATCAGCGGGCATATCTGACTCATGAAAGTTCCGAAATTTTACCTATAATATTAGTACTATCGATTGCATTAACGTAGAAACACTAAAGTTGAAAGCATCTGAGGATTTATATAGCCAAATTTACAAGCCCCAATACGATAATGTGTACAGGATCAAGTAAGATGTATTCTAGAAGTCGACAAATTACAAATGCAAAAATATTACACCGAAGCATGCAATATACTAGAAAAAGATTGCGTTTAAAATCACAAATGGCATCGACAAAACCATAAAATTACAATTAATTAGTGCAGTACTTGATTTTATACAATCATCGGTACAAAAAACCTTCTTAACGAAGGTGATATGGGTACTTCGAGAGAAATTTAGTGGTCATATTAGGATAATGGCGTATTACATACCTTGTTGGTGACTTTCTTAAATTTGGTCACAGCTATTTCGCTGAGTTCTTTCACTGTCATATCTTCGCCTGCATCGCAAGGAACTAGAATGCGCACCTCTCCGAAACATACTATCACTTTCATCGTGAATTTCGGCTCGAATCCTTCGGAAAAAAATTCAATTTCTCGCAAATCGATAACAAGACCTTCGCAGACACAAAGGGAGGAACGAGACACGCGCTCGAACATCGCGGGGAGCATCATGGGTATTCTTGGGACAATTTCAATAATAAACAATTAGATTCTCATCCAGTTAACTATGTATAGATCAGCGTCAAACTTCCATTTTTCCTCGTTGAATACTTTTGATTTGTGAAATATCACTTGAAATTTTAAAGCTTTTCACAGACAAATTCTGCCTTTTACTATGCGTCCCTGATTTTTTCACGTCCCTCATGTTTTTTTTCAACAAAACGATACTAAGCGATAAAAAATTTCCGTTTCAGAAATCAGAATGATTTCCCTAGACATAGCTTCTAAATTTCAAGCAAGGTGGAAGCACTGATCACTTCGTATTTCGTAAACATAAATATTAGCACGTGGCTATTCAACCAGACGAGAAAATACAATTGGATGATGAAGAAATGCAATGTTTGTAATCTAACCGAAAGCAAATACAGATGTCCGAAGTGCCGGATTTTATAGTAAGCAACTTGATTGAAAACAATTTCGATTCCTTATGGTAACCTGACTGAAAATGTTTATATCATATATATTATTCATATATATATGATTTATGGTACATAATAATCCATATTATGTAAACAATTTGCTTACGTTTGTTTTTTCTGCTTTAGTTGTTCCGTAACATGTTACAAAACACATAAAGGTGTGTAATATGTTTCATGTAAAGTGTGTAATATGATTTATGTAAAGTATTTAATATTTTGAAAACAGATATAATTATATATAGAAGGAAGCACTGCATGCATTACCTACATATTGGTATAATTTTAACATAATATACCATGTGTGTCACGCATATAACCTGCTAAACACACACAGTAACTATTTGCCCATCTGTAAACAGTAAAGTTCTCTGTTATTTAACCTTGTTGTATATAGACAATTCATGTGAGGAATTCAAACAACCCGAAGAGACTATTTTGCGCAATACAACTATAAATGGCAGTTCTCTGATCACTAAAGGTATGCTAAATGATTCACATTTAATAGTTTTGTAGTAATTTCACCATGCCACAGCTTGCTTCTTCATACAGTGTCTATTTAAAATTTTCTTCATGAAAACATAAAAGTAACACACCCCACAAAAATTTGGATGTTGGGTTATCATTATCAAACTCCACCATATTTGTAGAAGTGGAACCTGGTGAACTGACAGATGAAGAATTAGATGTTGAAGACAAAGTCAGTCAGGAAAAGTTGTCTCTTCTTGGTAAGGTGAAATTTTTTTTCAGATGAGGTAGCTGGGCAAGTACTTTGTATTCCTCCCTTTTTTGATAAAGAAAACTCGCAAAAAATCAAGGACATGCTATTAAACAAACATCTGCAAAGAGTTTTGAAGACTATTGATGAAAAAGACAGTGAACAAGAACTTGAAGCTGCTATGAAGCTTCCTCTGTTTGTGGAATTTGCCAATGAATGTTTAAAATTGGTAGATGACTGAAATTTATGACTTATGGGAAAATGGGGTGAGTTTTGACCACCAAGATAAAGTTAATTTGAGTGGTTTACATGATGAAGTGGCAGAATTCATTGTATTATTGTATTACAAATATGTAAATTAACACGCACACTACAATTTTACAATTTACAAATTTGAAAAGTATTTTTTGCTACAAATATCTGTAGAATATTACGTAAACATATTGTAAAGTAAAAAAACTAAATGTCAACTATTTCTATCACTCTATAAAAAGTTTATGTAGTTTGTTAGTTCAAACTCATACTAGTTTCAAGAAACAAACAACTATTTATCGCTAATAGACACTTTCTGAATTTTCCATCCCCACTTCTCGGTTTAAAAATTCACGATTCGAAAAATGGGTACTTCTTAAACCTGAATTTAGCAGTCCTAAAAGTTCCATCCAAATGTTGGATTCCCAAACGTGATATGAGTCAACTCCTCTCTCAGTGGAAACGCCGCCCCAGATGCCTCAATTTCGCTCATTTTCTTGCGGGGAATTCACCGGGTACCCTCGGTCTATAACGGATCTCGAAGCGGCGAGATATGAGCAGTTTCTTAGGACAACCCCATGTAAAACAGCTTTATTGAAGTCCTACAAATCTTTTTAAAAAATGGCCTGTCTCGAAACGTTGGAGATCTCTTCCAATTTTTCAGGTAGTTTGCATCTCATCAAGTTACTCTGACAACTCCATATTCGACCCAACAGGATGAGAATTTCCTTCGATAGATTCCTGTGCTTGATTTTCGACACATTCCTGGTCTTTAAACAGTTCCTCTAGCATGAATTCAGGGGAATTCATTTGATTACGATAATCAGTCACTGTAAGCATTGTTGCATCCATGAAGCCTGGCTCTAGTTCACCTTCCCCTGTATCTGCTGCATGTGTTCTTTGATGCTTCAGTAAATCGGTCGACTTGAAAAATCTCCTCTTGCAAACTTCGCATTCATAAGGTCTGTCACTGCTGTGGGTTTTCTTATGTCTCAACACGTTATGTGCTTTCGAGAAGGTTTTCTTGCAAACGTCACACTCAAATGGCTTTTCCCCGGTGTGTGTTCTTTTATGCCTGCTTAAAATACTCGACTGAACAAATCGCCTTTTGCAAACGTCACATTCGTAGGGTTTGTCTCCTGTGTGCGTTCGCTTATGTTTAGCCATATCGTTCGATTGGGAAAAGCGTTTCTTGCAAAATTCGCATTCGTAAGGTTTCTCACCAGTGTGGGTTCTTTTGTGTTTTCGTAAGCCACTTGTATCGTAGAATCGTTTCTCGCAAACATCGCATGCATGAGGCTTGTCTCCGGTGTGAGTTCGATAATGTTTTTGTAAATTGCTTGATTGCAGAAATGTTTTCTTGCAGACGTCGCATTCAAATGGCTTTTCTCCCGTGTGCGTTCTCTTATGTTTTATCAACCCTTGCATTTGGGAAAGTCGTTTCTGACAAACGTCGCATTCGTATGGCTTTTCACCAGTGTGGCTCATTTTATGAGCGGCTAATGCACTTGGTCGTCGATAAACCTTATCGCACTCGTCGCACTCGTGCGATCTTTTTTCTTTTAATTTTGTAAAGTTTGGGGATGTCTTGATGCAAACATCATCTTCATAATCACCATCGTCATTATCTTCATTATCTCCATCAACATCATCATAATCAACATCATCATTATCATCATCACCCTCATCATCAACACCATCATTATCATCAAGATGATGATCATCATCCTTATCACCATCACTATTATCATTATTCAAGTGCTCATGATGTGTTTCTTCAGCGTGACGGGTCTCTTCACCTTGTACTTCATGATCATTTAAATTGTCATTATAGGTTTCTTCAGAGGGTGTATTAACATCAAATAAGTGCTCACGATGGGTTTCCTGAGCGTGTACTTCAGTATCAACCAAATGCTCTTGATGGGTCTCCTCTGCAAGAATTTCATCATCATCCAAGGTCTCATGATGAGTTTCTTTCGCGTGTATTTCTCGTTCACGCTCGCAATTTGTTTCCTCGCATTGTACTTGATTTGAGGTCACGTTTTCGTGACGAGTTACTTCGGCTTGGGTTTTATTTCCCCCCAATTGCTCACGGGTTGCTGCAGAGTCTATTTCAATACCATCCATGTGCTCAACATTGTTTATTTCAGTATCCTTTACACTGTCATCGGAATGGCCATGGGCATGGCGGGTTTCTTCATTGTCAGTTTCATCATCGTGACTTCCAGAGCCATCCAATTGCTTATGATGGGTTTCTTCGCCACTTTTTGCATTGTCATCTAAATGGTCATGGTGGGTTTCTTTAGCGTGAACATGTTCATCATCTATGACCATGTCTTTATTATTACTTTCTGCAGGATGGATTCCAAAATCGCTTAAATGAACGTGACTTTCACAGCCACCTAAATCCTCATGATGGTTTTCTTCAGGGTGCGGTTTATTTGTGGTGTCAAGGCAGCTAGGTCCGGCATGATCGCACTCGACAGATTTCTCGTGGGTGGACGTAACCTGATGCTTCACCAGACCAAATGATTGCAAGAAATTCTTTTTCTTTTTGCAAGCCTCACATTCATGGGATTTTTCCTTTATGTGTGTTTTCTTATGTTTAGCGAGACTACTCAACCTCGAAAATCTTTTCTGACAATCATCACATTCGAAATGTTTTTTCTCGGGTCGACTCTCGTCTCTTCCCTTTTTACGTTTTTTTGCATTTCTGGGTTTCAGAATTCTTTTACTGCGTGCATCAGATTCATTACTCATTTTCTAGGGCAATTTGGTTTGCGCTTAGTTGAAAGACCACGTTTTAGTTGTTTTCCTATAGTCCGTCTCTTTGCAATTTTCCGTTTAGAAACCTTGCGCGCATCAGATTCTTCGTTTTGCTCCTTCGGACACGCTTGTCTATGCTTTCTCAAAAGACTCGACCTTGAAAACGACTTCTCACAAACCTCGCATTCAAACGTACTTTCATCTAGACGAGCCTCCACCCGTCTTTTGCGCTTCTTTGAGCTTCTTGGCTTTGCAGATATTTCAATTTGTGCATCAAAAGTATCTTTTCTTCTTTTTCGTGTCCTTAAAGTTCTTATTCCTACATCCTCTTCATCGGGTGCATCAGATCCCCCAGTTTGCTCTTCCACACAAGTTTTTTTATGTCTTGTCAAAAGACGGCTTTTTGAAAACGACTTGCCACAAATGTCACATTCAAAAGCCTCTTCTTCCAAAAAATCTTCTTCATTTCTCTTTTTACGCTTCTTCCTAACTTTCTTTCTTACCTCATTCTCAGTTTGTTTCCTAGTTTGTTTTCCACATGTTTTTTTATGGCTTGAAAGAAAATCTGGCCTCGCAAATAACTTTTTGCAAAGATCACACTCGAATGGCTTCTCCCCCGTGTGTGTTCTTTTATGACGTACTAAGGTACTCGACTGCGCAAACCTTTTTTCGCAAACGTCACATTGATACGGCTTCTCTCCCGTGTGCGTGCGTTTATGTTTGATTAACACGTTCAACTGGGCAAAACTTTTATTGCACAAATCACATTCGTATGGCTTTTCACCAGTATGCACTCTCCTATGCACCGCCAGGGTGGTCGATTTGGGAAAGGTTTTCTGGCAAAACTCACATTCATGTATTTTCAGGCTATTATTCATCAATTTAGCGTCATGACACTTTTTGTGGTTAACTAAACTACTCAACCTTGAAAATTGTCTATTGCAAAACTCGCAATCAAAACATTTCACTGCGTCGTGAGTTTTTCGATGCTTTTTCAGACCGTTAGGTTGAGAAAATCCTTTCTCACAAACTTCGCATTTGAACGGCCTCTCTCCGGTGTGAACTCTCTTATGAGCAACCAGAGTACTCGCTTTTGTAAATCGCTTCTCGCACATGTCACACGCGTGGGGTTTGTCCCCCGTGTGTCCACGCTTATGATCCGCCAGACTACTTGACTGCGTGAACCGCTTCAAGCAGATATCACATTCGTAGGGTTTTTCACCAGTATGCGTCCGCTTATGTCGCTGTAGACTACAGGATGTCGAGAATCTCTTTCCGCAAATATCGCATTGAGGCTTGTTGTTGAATTCCTGCTCGGCTACTACAGGGGTGATGATTATTTCCAGTTCATGAAAAATATCCCATGCTTCATCCATGTTGTGAAAAAGCACTCAGGAAAATATACCAAGAAAATCCTACCGATATAAAAATTGATATCAAATCCTCTGTAACTTCATCTAATTCGATATGAAGATATCGGGTGATATATTTGATAGAGTAGCTAATGGTAGTATATTATATGATGATGAATAAGAAATATCTATGTTGGCAATTATATTTGGTGGTAAACTGTGGTGGTAAACTGTAAATGGTAATGATATCAAATCCGCTTGTGAATTCGATATGGAGGTATATTTGGTGATATATTAGATATGGTAGTCAATTCTATATGGTATAATTCTTCATGGTGACAAATTCTATTATATATGTTAGTATATATTATATGTGTTAGTATATATTATATGTGTTAGTATATATTATATATGGTAGTATATATTATATATGGTAGTATATATTAAATATGGTAGTATATATTATATATATGGTAGTATATATTATATGGTGGCAAATTTTATGTGGTGGTAAACTGTAAATGGCAATGAATTATTCTGTATACTGCTGAATTTTACATAGTAGTGAATTCTACAATGGTATGTCTTTTCTATATAGCATTTTGAATTTGGGAATTATCAAATGTTTCATTTGCTGGTTGAACAGGTGCACCACAAAGCATGCACAGATTTTCTTCATAATTGAAGTGCGTAATTTCACTGCCATTTTGTATAATCTGCTTATAGCAGTAAACTCTATATGGTGGCGAATTTTATGAATGCATATGACAATCTACAATACAACTGGAAACATTTGACTTTGTAGAAGAAGAATTTCATGAGCATCAGTCACCCATCATTATTTTCTATGGTCTATACCCAGATAGATATAGAACCATATCATCTGAGAGCCGTGTCCTTTTTCAACGTTTTCACAGGGACTATTATAGTTAAATAAAACCACACCTGATTTTCAGTTCCGATTAAGCCACACTAATTCCCACCAGATTGTATTAACTTGTATGGCATCATGTTGGCTTTATTAATAGGCACCAGAAATTTATGTTTATTGTTTTGACTTGACATTTGCCACAAAATTTCTTACAACATTTTCCCTGATTGAACCACATATTAAGTGGTTATATTGATACTCAGATTGCCATCAGACTATGATAATGTTACTCTGTGGAGCAAAATACCCCATGCAAACTGCAAACACCAATGCCATATTTAAACATTTCGAGATGAAAATCAAACTGATAAAATACCAACAGTTTTTTGGACAACACCTTTCCGTTTGTTTGGCTCAGATCAAATCAAATGGAATAGTCATATTAAATCACAAAATGACTATTTATGATATGTTACTGTAAAAGAAAGATTGGAAGGGCGATGTAGCCTCTCTGGATAAATCACATTCATAACTGTTTCAGATTGTATGATATACCATTATAAAGGCTAAAACTGTTCATTGTAAGTGATTTGAAAGCCAACAAGTATGTAATCTGATGCACATACTATTATACACAAGCGAACAAATATGTCATCTCAAATATTTGCTGCAATTTGACTGTTAAACGTCAACCATTCTAGCAAAGTTTGGTCAACTTCTTCATGTAATATTCGGTTATCCATCTACTGGTGATTCTTTGCAATGCATCCTTGTGCTATTGTCCATTTAAATCAAGATATTTACAACATGCTTTGTAATTCTTGGTATAAATTCCATAGTATATCATAGGTATAATAATTACATAAAAATATTCAAAATGGGTTTTACTTTACATGTTGAGAATCCTATTCTACATTCTATTCATTGTGTCAACATCTCCCCCATAACCCCCCATAATCAACCTTGCATCAGTGGTAATAATACATAACATTTAATACTGAAAGCATGTTGCATGACAAGCCCTCTCATAACAAAGAGAAAATAATGATTCATAAACACTGAAATGGATGTCAAACACATTCTTCCATAGACATTTTAAAATGAACAATACATAAGAGACATGAAAGATAAACCATCCATCTAAACATTTACACACCCCAAAATCGCTGAAAAGCTCATTGATTGATACACACGGCTAACACTCATCCATATATTATATTGTTTTATGAACGCGAAAGCTTTATATTTTATCGTGTTTTGAAATGTGAAAGTACAATTTAAAAGCGAGAATTCTTCATGGGCAGCATTTACTACCCTATGAGTGAACTAGAATGAGAAATAGCTTTATTATTGCAGCCGTTGGGTTTCAACATGCATATATTCATCACATCGCGACTATTTACTTCCAAATAAGATATAACAACCTTCGTATTTTACGGTGTAAGATATATCACAATAAATATAAATATTATAAATTTCACACAACGTGATACATACCACTGAATATATTCTTCGAAGTTGAAAAATTCAAGTTCTCCTTGCTGTACTTTTAAGCCGAAAGTTCATAAAAATTTGAATTCACATTTCAGAATACAGAAATAGAAATCGCCGTTTGCGGCAATGGCGCATGCTCAGAGCCAGATATGTCGGCATGAAAATACTAAAGTGGCCAAACATCTTTAACTATGCCTGAATCTGATTGGTTTGTACTGCATGTTCGATGCTCTGATTGGTCAGTTAGCGCGGGAATGACACACGAGTTATTACAGGGCTCGAGGAATAAGACTAAACTTAAGTTTCCGCCTTTGCGAGTAAGCTGGAAGGATGACAATAATTTATAGAGCTGGAGAAATTCGATGAAATATTGTTCCTAAAATGGCTATACTTCATGTATCATCTCAAGGGGGTAATATTTCATCGAATTTTCCAAGCGCATGTTTCATAAATTATTCATCACATCGGAACAACGTGTATTGTACTTTTTATCAAAATTTATGCATTCTGATTGGGTTATTGAAAATGTAAACAAACTTGCTGATTGGTCTAAAACGAAATTCCCCCTTGTTTGGTCGATCTTGCTTTGTGCGAGACACCCTCGCGTGGTACGCGCAACTGATACCAACGTCCAACGGGGAATGACATTTTTGTATGATATAAAATATGAGGGAAACTCGCTAATGTTTAGGTAATGTGCAGTTGGATTTCCTTGCAGGATATTTTGACTAAATTTTAGCAAAGTGGGCTTGGAGATGATGCAGGTTCACCGTGGTCTCCATTTTTCCCTCTTTGCCACAACTGCGTTTCCGGGCGTTTCTAGTTTAGAAAAGTCCTAGTCATTTTCTTCTGTTTGAAGTTTTTCCTGTGCAGTCACAAGATAACTGTAACAGCGTGATGCTGTTATGCGCATGCCTATTTCTCCCGACAAGCATTGATCAATTATATCTTTAACTTCAGGCATCCTGATCTTGCAGCCGGGTTTTTGAGGGCGATATCCGGAGATTACCTTTTCCATAAAATTGTATTTGTTCAGAGGCAATATTTCCGAGAAAACCTGGCTACCATGCCACATTTCCCAGAACACAAGACCCAGACTGTAAACGTCGCTTCCAGCGCTGTATACGTAGCTGTTGGATTGAAGTACTTCCGGTGCTGTGTAAATCATATTATATTGGGTCGGCTCGTTTCGACCGATAATCCCAATGTCAGAGACCTTAACACATCCGTCTGGACCGACCTTAAAATAAAAAGATTATATGAAGAAAAATAAGAATAAGAAAAAACATGTTGGATACCGGAGGAAGAATAGCTGCCCTTTGCAGGCTATCATTTACGTGTTTACGTCGCCAAATGAAATGGGGGGGGGGGGGAAGTCCAATGCCCCAGCTACCAACTATCAACTGATATTGATATATTTATTGCGTTCTTTTCTGGATCTAAATATCCATGTCGACTTCTTATATGGACGGATGAACAGGTCTGTTCACCCGATCTAATTTTTTCACTCCATCCAATTCATTGGTGTATATGGAATGTACTCCGTTATTGATAAAGCAGTATTGATTTTAGTTGATTTGCTAACCATATACTGATATACATTGCAAGTCAACACACTATAAAACACCCATCGAAAGTAAATCGGATACTACAAAATTGGATCGTGTGAACAGACCTTAATATCATTGATCCTTCAGGTTAGAATGTCCATTGAACACTCCAGATATTCACTAGGTCCACCGTCGCCATGGGGAACATACTTAGGTAAATCTACTTTAAAATACTAACCAATATGTTTTCCAGTGTCAGATGCTTGTGGACTAATTTCAGGCAATGTATGTAGGTCAGTGCGTTAGCGATTTGCATCGCCCACTCAAGAAATTGCATGATTGTAGAACGTTTCGTCGCTATGGCGTTAACCGGTGGCGTAAAATTACGGCTAAAGATCACACTTCGAAGATTGTGTTGGTACATGGTCATGACCAATGCTATCCTGATATCTTCTACAGCTTGTGAAGTAGGGTCCTTTAAGATGAAAGCTCCAAGGAACTTGCAAATGTTTTCGTGTTCCAAATCCCTAGACAAGGAAAAGCAATGCGGCATGGAATCAGAATTTACCTATTTGAAGTATAAAAAGGGTGTAGTATGCATATCATTCTATTTACCTTATCTTTGCTTCATTTTTCAGAAAATAATTCGCATTGGCGCTATCAAGCGGTTGTTTAAAAACTTTAATAGCCACGATCGCTGGACTGCCTTCTTCGGAAATACCTGGGTCGATTTTGGTCAAAATACCCGTGTATACTGAGGAAAATTCCCCCAGGCCAATACAACAATGTTCATCCTCACTCCAGTTGAGACGCTCGGCTCTGACCGTTCCGGACCAGATGAGGATACCGAATAAAGATAACATTCTTTGCAATTCCTTACATTTTCTAAAAATGGGCGAGTTTGCCCGCCATACCTCATCCTTCGATCTAGTTTCATTCATCAGTTCCAACGCCATCCTTCTGTTTGCTTCGAGGATTCTCGGAATTCTGGAGACGTACTCTTGCAACATGGCTTCTGCCAGGTGCATCTGTTCTTTAACGAAGACGCGTACTTGATCTTTATTCGCACATCTCGAAGCTAAAAATTTTTTAGACCGTTTTATCAAATACGCCATTCTATCCTTTCGGTACGTGTCCATCCTCATTTTTTCACTTATGCTTTGCCGCGCTTTCTTTACGACATGCAAGGGCATCGTCACAATCAAACTCGCAACACCAACAGTGATCCACAGCGGAGATTTCTTGCCGTTTATAAACTTTGGCGTGACATCGAATTCAGGTCTTTCTCCTTTCTCGGTCGATTCTGAACTAGCTTGTGATTGTCGGGTGTGTATCACTTCCTCTATGTCCTTTATTTCTGCCTCCGCGAGCCGAAATCTACCGGAGAAAAGAAGGAATAGTGACTATTTAAACAATACAGAAAGAGGGAAATGATTCGTAGCTTCAATGTCACGAATCTTGATAAAAGCAAGGGCCCTGATTTGCGGGGGGGGGGGGAAGGGTTCATTTAGGGGTGTTAGGCGACATCTCCACCATGGGCTTCTAAAATTCTAAAAATAGGGGTTCTTCCATGCTGATGATTTAGCAACGTTTTGACTTTTGAGATTTGTTCTTCTTCTAAACTGGTCTTCTTTCACCATGAGATAAACCCTCTAGATCTTTCTAGCCAGATTTCAACGTTTTAGGAAAATGGTTTCTTGGACGATTGGCGACCGCCCCCGATAAAAGGTCTTACTTGGTTTGAAAACATTCGACGAGCTCATCGTGTACTTTAGCGTGGACACCATTCGCTTCTTCCCAATTTGCCAAAAACGTTTCAAATCGTTTCTCTAAAGCGCTGACAATCATGGCTTTCGTCAATATCCACGTTTTCTCATCGCCAGGAATCTCGTCGTCGTACCAAGAGGTAAAACTCGCTTTAAATTCCGGACAAGAAAGATATTCGTAGAGCGCATCAACGAGGATTTCTGTTTCAGCTGCAAACTTCTTCTCCAGCTGAGCAATATCTTCCTGACGTGCGTTTTGCAGCGTCGTAATCTGTCCGTGAATTCCACTCATTCGCTGGATAAGTGCATCGCGGTTTTCTAACATCGATTGATTAAATCCCTCAATCCTGAATATTATTCGATTCAAAACCAGATTCATCCACCTAAGAGAAATAAATATCATTGTTGAAGTCCAAATTTGCCGTAACCGTCGTAAAAAAATCATTTTCTATGATGTAGGATAGTCTGGTCGTAGTTCCTCCCTCGTGTCTCGTAAAATACCCCCTACTTCTTTTTATTGCAAGCATTGCAAGTTCATTACTTTGTTATAATATGTGCACTTACGCCCAATGGTTGATTAGTCTGCTGTTGATTGCTTTCAAAACCATCGACTTGATCCCTTCAATCAAAGCATCGTATTCTTCGCTTCTTTTACCTTGCCTTCGCTTGTCTAGTGCCTCCTTAGTGGAGACGTAAACCGTTTGTTCAAGAGGATTACCGTCTGGCCAATACTGCTTCAGTTCCTGCACAATATGTTGCTTCACCTCAGCCTGTTCATCTTTGTCCACCTGATCCCACTTGTTGGCAACGAAAAGAGCGCACTCGGCCAAATGATTTGAATTCATTTCGTCAGAAGATTCAAGACTTCGAACTTTATCCAATATTCTTACCAACTGAAATGAACAAAGCCAGTATTGATTTTTTGACACAATATCAACACTTATCCTTTTCTTCAAAAAAGACCGGGAACTGGTAAACTTATCCAGGATAATCTCTAGATCTCAGACTTTCGACGTAAGGAAAGTTGGTGTGGAAAGGAAAAAAGTTTGCATTCGGTGAATGGGCCTGTGTTGTCCATGCAGTGAATTAAAAACAGGCGACTATATTATTGTGAACTGGAATCCGCAATGATGTTGGGCTAGCCTTTGTGTTACCTGCCTTGTCAGTTGATAAGTGAAAAATAAATTGGAAGATGAAAAAAGGATATTCAGGAAAACTACGAGATCATGTGTTTCAGTTGTTTTCTACGGTGGGTGAAACAATATTAATTCAAAAAGAAAATATGGCAATACCCACCCTGTCTTTTTGTATTCCACCAGCATTTGTACTATTTATGACATAGATGAATGCAAAAGCATTTGGCAGGTAACTCATCAAAGTTTGATCCATTATTTCGGATTCGCCAACACCTGGGCTGTCGATTATGACAACGCCGACCTACAATATGTGATAACTATTATGATCAAGTGTCTTTTCTAATTCCCACCCCTCTCCCCACTTTCCGCATGATTTCACTTTACTATCAACAACTAGAAACGTATGAAGCCTCTTTAGACCTCCCCACAATAGCAAATTAGATTGCAGTCGCAACCTGCAACCTCGCCACATACACTCATCGCATGCTTTTTTTTCAAACGCTCAGAAATTGCCCGTTGTTCGTTATAACTTGCGTTAAAGCTTTGTATCTTTAAATTGGGGTTGTTTTTAAAAACGTTTAGCTCAAAATTTGTAATTTTACTGCTTTTCAGGCATGTTTACAACGGTTGAAAAATTCCCTATCCGATGGA
The DNA here is from genome assembly GCF_004324835.1 of Dendronephthya gigantea. Taxonomy (NCBI): domain Eukaryota; kingdom Metazoa; phylum Cnidaria; class Anthozoa; order Malacalcyonacea; family Nephtheidae; genus Dendronephthya; species Dendronephthya gigantea. Next base: position 974,801 of record NW_021163039.1, on the reverse strand, counting down.
TAGCCGCGTTATCCAGCTTTCATACAACTGGCCCTAGTACTCTTTTCTTCTAACCTGTAACAATTCATTCGGCCAGAAAATTTCCACTTTTTCATACGAGGTTCCTTTCCCCCTGTCCTTCTTCTTGTGTACGTAAGGAGCAATTTGTGCTTTGTAGCTTTTATCACAAACGTCAGGCTCTTTCAAACGCACCGTTTTCGGCGGCAAAGGTGGATAGGATTCTGAATCGTTGCTGGTACCTTTGCCGTGTGCCACAAGTTTGGGATCGATTCCGTATTTTATTTCGCATATTGTAGATGTTGTACTGAGACAGGAGTAAGGAAGCAGCTCCACGCCAAGCAACAAGTTTATCAGACAGCTTTTTCCCGAACTTGTTTCTCCTATAAAGGAGTCAAATTGTCATCTTTCCAAACTTTCCCAAATTTAATCAAACAAATCAGTTGAAGAAGGACTTGGTTTTCGAAGGTCGAATACACCGGTATATAATATACTCGACCTTGGTAATACAAAACTAGTGAAGGTCGAATATACCGAAATATGGTATACTCGATCTTGGTAATAACAATATAGTGAAGGTCGAATATAACGGAATAAATTATGACATACTCGACTTTGGTAAAATTACGGACGAATATACCGGCAATATTTGGTATACTCGAGGGGACTATATATAATTAAATAATTATTGAAGGTCAAATATTCTGGTATATGCCTATATGGTATATTCGACAGTCGTGGTAGAAAAGTTAGTGATAATAGAAATACGGTATATAGTATATTCGACTGGGTAATAAAATATCCACTTCAATTGCGGGTTAATTGTCACGACAATTTCAGTAAGAGGGAAAATACGGAGCATTAAAAAAGAAATTATATCTCAATGGTTGGATTCACACAGGCGGGGAATATTGAGATTATATACATACCAGCCACCAAGATGTAATAATCTCTTTGCTGTAGTCTCTTGATTCGTTCTTCTAACGTTTGCATAACGTCAGGAAAATCTTCATTAATGATTGACAAAACATTATTTTCCATTCCATTGAGGCAGACTGCTGTTTCCGATAACAATTGCTCCAGACGAGTTCTTTTCAACCCATCCTCTTCTTTCGCATCCAAAATTATCGAAAGACCCTGCATGAAAAACGGAAATTGTTACTGGTTCTTCTATTGACGAGTTTGCTTGTCAGTTGGAACTACAGTTAAATTATTAATCACACTAAAAACAAACAGTCACTTGTAGGATAATAATATTTTTAAGTGTTTTAATTGACAAGTTATGCATGCATGAAAAATTGTGAAAATCACGACGATGTGGACGGAAGTATTGCCACTCGTCGCCAATATAGGAATGAATCAATAGTACTCGACTAAGTTTCCTACAAGTTTAAAATATTGTTAGTTTAAGAGTACACACATAGCTACATTATATTTATGTATTATACTATACCAAAATAGCTGAATTCCGCATAGCTAACATTTATATGTACTGATATAATTATTCAAAAGCCTTTGTAATTGATATTATTGGTTTAAGATATCTCAAGTTCAAGTTGTCTCAGCTCAATTCATTTCAAGATATAACTTCTCTTACGGGTTTATGGCTCTTCTTAACACCATACATATGCATTCTGGGCATAATTGACTTCTATCAGAAAAATTGACTCCTATAGTATGCTGATAACGCGTGGTGTATTTATAATTCTTTAAAATCTTTCTCTACAGTGGAATGCTATGAGAGTTTGAAAAACACCTTTGACAATTTCCACTTCTCAAATTTTGATAGATGCGAACGAGTTGCTGATGCTTTCAAATGTAGAATTAAGTAGAATTACCTAAATACAATTAAGTGAGCATTTACAAATATTCACGAATGCATCAATTCGAAGACAAATATCGGATGAAAATTCAAAGGATAAATGGTCTTATGTCTTTCAATGTATACGTCGTTGACATACATGTATAACATGCATCTCTTTGAACTGCATGTTTACTCGCTGTAAGATTTATTCAGAGTCCATACACAAGAGTCATATGCATTGCATCGCATATTACATAACAATTGTGTGGACAATGACGTAATAACTTTGAAGCCAATTTTCATGAAGAGTTATCCTAATTTTGCGAGTAGTATTGCTCATTGGTTCGGCTAATTTATCTAGTTTCATGTATGAGCAATATCATTGGGATCATATTCCAAAAAAGCAAATAAATACCTTTTGAAAGCCATTAAAAGTCGCTTCTCTTGAACCTCCTGAGGACATTTTGTAGACGATTGAGTAATAAAACTAATGTTCGATGTAGTTGTCCATTTCGTGGCCTCGCAATTCATGATATTAATACATTTCAAAAGATTGACACTTCACCAAGACCAAAGTCAGCCAAAGGCAATATCTATTTAACTATATGATATTTTGATTATACCCACTGCACTAACAAAATCATGCAGGAATTTTAACACAGATTGTTGAAGAATGCTACAATAGTCTTTAGTGCGAGTTCACGCTGATAAAATTCTATGGGTTTGCAACACGAGACATAATAATAATTAAATCATCATCTTGAAGTCTATAATTTCTTTATAAAATATGCAGTTCATTGCCTTTCAAATCCGTCTCCGTGGTTCCGTTCATGGGCTGCTTTGTTTATGTAACCTTTTGAGACGAAAAATTTGACGGGATTTTTTTTACTAGCTTGAACGGTCTTCATTGTATAAAACTGCGTAGCGCCGTGTTAATGGAGTTTGTTTAGGCCTACTATGCCTACACTTTGCGATTTGTCGCGTATACGATTCTTACCCTGGCGTACATGTGAATGTATGAACACACGTACAAACGTGACACTTTAAATTCCACCATGAACAAAATGAATGAATATTGTGGCATAGGCCTTCTTTTGCATTCGTCAGAATGATAATTGAATACAACTTATCTCCAGGGGCCGGTTGTTCCAAAGGCGTTTATCTTAAACGGTGGATAAGTTCAAAATGGAAAACAAAATTATCTATTTATTGAACAACTGAGCTGAAATATTTCGATATAAATGGTTTAATTGTCAATAGAAGTACATATTAAATGCATACAATGTAGGTTCAGTCATTCACAAGATCTATGAAAGTATTTTTAGACTTTGGCTTATCCACCGTTTAAGCTAAACGTCTTTCGAACAACCGGCCTCAGTAGTCTAAATAGGCCTTTTGAGAGAAACAGAGCCCAATAGTTAATTTTAGTTCATTGAGCCTTGCCTTTTTCTTTCTAAAACGAAGAGATTGTCGGCAGCTGGTGATCTTAATCAGTCGGCACCCGGCTTTATTATCACCTAATTATTCAACTGAATCGATTAATAACAGGCAGTTTTCCGGTTAGGATTGGCGTTAGGATTGGGGTAAGAATTACGGTTTAGATTAGGATTACGATTATGCTAGAATTAGGGTTGAGGTTGACCAGGTTTTAGGCATAAATTATACACAGGAAAGTACGCATCCAGTTTGGTAACGCATTTTTGGTGCATATTTCATACAAAGTTTACCTGCATTTTTCCAGGACAACCTCCATTGAATTTCCTGCATGCTATCAAAGGAAAAGTAGCATGAAGCAAGAATAATTACAATTGAATATTACTGCAGTTTAAAAGTCCCAAACATAAGCTAATTAATTTAGAACATCTTATACACAATCTTTTCTCAGGTATAAAAGGTATTAACTAGTTTGTTTTTTCCTGAAAAAGAGCAAGTGCATGCGCGTAAAAATTACCCCGGATCAATATTAAGACTTTCATGCAACTATAGAACTAAAACGGCCGCATTTTTATCTTTGTATTATGACAACGGCTGAGCAGAATCAACAAACCGAGCTTATATGTAGACGACCCTTGCTTTTTAGGATGATATAATTTTGCATTATTTAAAAAAAACACGATGCTTTGACAACTTTAGTAGCTGATTTTTATAAGCACAAGCATAAACAAAGAAGAGAAGTATGCAGTGGCGTTATGCAGGGAGCCAAATTACAATATACAAGAACGAGTGCAAAATACATCATTATCAACTAAAGGCCTGTTTACATGGAACGAGTTATTCCGGCTAAGCGAGGTAAAAAGCGCATCACATCAAAGGCTTAACCTGATTAGTCTTTCATTATATGCAGTTTTCACCTCGCTTATAGCCGGGATAACTCGCCCCATGTAAACAGGCCCTAATTCCCTTTTATTATTCGTTTAAAAACTATACGCTCGGTGCAATCTCAGCCTTGTAATAAGACAATTCATTCTTTCTTTCATGGTCCAGTGGTTCAGGATATTTAACGGCCGGCCCGCGATCATTACGTTTCCTGCTGGGGAAAAGTGCAACTGATCACACTGACAGCACTAATTGCGATACATATAAAGATGGTTTATAAAAGGTCGTGTCTATTTTATAGCGCCGCCAACTTAGCAAAAATTTGAATGTGAACTTGAACGATAACCACTGACGATAACTCGGCCGCCATCTTTGAAGCCGAAGCAGTCCCTTTCGGATTGCTTTTGTCTTCACGGTTGACGATCGCGCTAAAAAAAAGGCAACAGAAAAGGACTGGCACTGGTATCAATTTCGGCTTCAAATTGACTTCAAAGATGGCGGCTAAATAACCCTCAGTTATCGTTCCATGGTTTATAAAGTTCGCTGTATGTTATTACTGAATATATTGAAATGAAAGACATAAATTTATGATGCTGTGATATAGGGTGGCACTGATTACATCATCTTTAAAAATTGATAACTTATATATTGCAAAGAAATGCAAAATTAATGTAAGAAAATGTGAAGTACCTTTAACTAGAGTAACATTCTACGATTGTAAAAAAAATGGCGGATGTCTGCGGTCTGAAATGAATTATTACTTCCTTGAGTTTGAAGGACAGACATGAGAATAGAGGCTGTTTTGCTTTGGTTGCCTACACCGCTTCCACTCTTTTTGAAATAATAGATTGCAGGCTCAAGTTGTTGTCGTACAAATGTCGGTGACTACGCCAGCTATGTTTTTTGGGCAAGAGACGAACCCAAATTCTAATTATATCCTTCATTTCCGGTCTTGCCTTAGGGTCTTTTTTCGTACACGCTTTCACAAGCTGTTTAGCATTCTCATATGGAATCTCTTTCATTTGATTTCTTCTATTTTCTGGATCAGGCAGTTCGCAGATGGATATCTCACATACAAGAATCCCATAGCTATAGACATCTATCTGTGTAGATAAAGTTAATCGCATTAATACAAGTCAAGTAAATTAAAACATTCGGCTTCGATACCATCAGAAATTAACCACAGGAAGCCCTCTAATTAAGTGAACGTATGAAAAAGTCGACTTAAATTTTATTACCTTTGGGCCGTGCCTATCTTCGTTACCTTCAGGTGCGGCATAAAGGACCGCCCCTGGATTTGGTGTGTTGCATATATCCATGTAGCTAGCTGAGCCATAATCTGATATCTTCGCTCTTCTAACTTCATGATTAAAAGTGTCCATCCATAACAATACGTTGGAACTGCTAACATCGCGATGGACTATTGTGTTTTGTTTTGAATGAAGGTAGTTAAGACCACACGCAACGTCCAAAGAAATTAATTTAATTTGCTGATAATTCAATCGCGATTGCTTTTTCGCCCGTTCCTCGAGAAAACAATGCAAAGTCATATCCATCAGTTCTGTCACGATTAACAAAATATTTTGATCATTTCTCGTCGCGCATATGAACTGAAGTAAATTCGGATGACGACATTGCGATGCGATATATACCTCGCGTTGGAGAAGTTGCAAGTTACAATCAGATATAATAACTTCGTGGTATTCTCTAACCGCTACTTTGGATCCATGAAAATCTCCCTTGTATACAGTGCCATAAGCCCCTAGTCCGAGTACATTAGTTGAAACCACTACGGCACCTTCTTCAACCCTAGACGTAGCGTCTGATGTCATATTGTCGATATGTCTTCGAAGTTGCTGAATTTCATGCTTCATCCCATTTCTTTCTTCCTGAAGACGCTGTATCTCATTACTCATCTCCTTCTTTTCTCTCTGATGTTGCTGAATTTCATTGCTCATCCCATTTCTTTCTTCCTGAAGACGCTGTATCTCATTACTCATCTCCTTCTTTTCTCTCTGATGTTGCTGAATTTCATTGCTCATCCCATTTCTTTCTTCCTGAAGACGCTGTATTTCATTACTCATCTCATTCTTTTCTCTCTGGTGTTGCTGAATTTCATTGCTCATCCCATTTCTTTCTTCCTGAAGACGCTGTATTTCATTACTCATCTCATTCTTTTCTCTCTGGTGTTGCTGAATTTCATTGTTCATCTGGTCTATACTGTCCCAAAGTTGCTGAATTTCATGGCTCATCTCATTTCCTTCTTCCTGAAGTAGCTGAATGGTAATCTCCGTTCTGATCTTATCATCCTGAAGTTGCATAAATTTACTTTTCATTTCATTCTTTTCTACATCTTTGTTCTTGTTTTTTTCACAAAGTTCATCAATTTTTTCATTCATATTTCTGTTTTCTTGACGAAGTTCCTCAACTCCTTTATTCTCATCGTTGTTTTCCTGACGAGGTTTCGTAGACTCGTTATCGTTTTTGATGGCGTTTGTTTCACGAATTTGTTTGATTTCCTCGTTCTTTTTATTGTTTTCATGACTAAGATTTACAATTGCGTCATTCAATTCGTTGATAGATTGACGAAGTTTCTCTATTTCTATGTTTTTGTCTTCGTTTTCACGATCAAGTTGCTGGATTTTGTCATTTTGGTTTTGGTTTTCTTGGCGAAGTCCCGTAGTTAGATCAACCATTTCCTTAATTTGTTCTTGTAGATGACAAATTTTCTTGTTATTGCAGTTGTTTTGCTGACGGAGTTTTTTAATTTCGGCGCTGTTTTCCACCTTAAGTTGGTCAATTTCGGTACTTTTGCTTATGGTTTCTTCCCTTAGTTGATCAATTACTTTATCCATCATTTTGTTAATTTGATCAATGTTTTCAATTTTTTTACTCTTGTCGTTATTTTCTCGACGAACTTGTTCAATTTCGTCTTTTTTGTTGCTATTTTCTTGACGAAGTCGCATGATTTCGTTATTTTTGTTGGTGATCTCATAACGAAGTTGCTCAATTTGGTCATGGCTTACGCTTTTATATTTACGAAGTTCCTCAATTTCGTTATTTTTTTTGTTGTCTCCTTCGCGAAGTTGCTCGATTTCCTTTTCTTTTTGGTAGTTTTCTTGACGACGCTCCTCGACTTCTTTATTCTTTGTGTTGTTCTCTTGACGAAGTAACGCGATTTCATTATTCATGTCACTATTTACCTGAAAAAGTCGTTTGATTTCCTTGTTATTGTCGCTATTTTCTTGGAGAAGTTGCTCAACGACGTTGGTTTCGTTGTTGTTTCCTTGACAAAGTTCCTCACGGATTTTTTCATTCTTGTTGTTTTGTCCACGAAGTTGTTCAATTTCTTTTTTTCGGTGGTTGTTTTCTTGAAACAGGTGAAGTATCATGCTGTTTTTGTTCAAGTTGTCTTGTGTAATATATTGCATCTCGGTGTTCATGCCGTCATTTTCGTTTTGAAGTTGCTGAATCTCACTGTCTTGGGCTTTACTTTTTTGTTGAAGCTCATTGATTTCATCTCTTATTCGCTTTCCGTCCATTATTTGAAGACGAAATTCTTCGGCCTGCTCTTCGTCTTCTTTATCATGACTTATTACGCATTCTGTATAATTAGAAGGCAAACAGGAATAAATATTATATAAAACATAAAGGAAAGTATACAATGTAGCTGTGTTCTATATGTGTGACATTCACATTGTGACGTTTTAATTCGTGGTTTTTGCCTTCTACCATTTTCGGTAAACAACTAACTACTCGTATGAACTAATATAACCAGGGAGCAGCGTAGCAGCGTCTTCAAACAACTTAGCATGAAATATGGTATAAAAACTGCCTAAAATAGACAACCCCCTCTCGACGTTTCGACCTGAGGGCCTTTGTCAAGGGTCGGTACGTACCTATATGAACAAGCTTTGCTATTAGTTGATGATAAAAATAAAACAAAATGAGCTATAGAAATTGATTTTTAAAAGAACGAATCATGAACACTGTTCACTTTTGTTACAAAAAGCCAAACACAAAACTCGTTCATACTAGGTAGATACTTACTGTTCGTCAGGAGAGTTAGTGTGAAAATAAATAGGGAAGAATAAATGTTTTGTATGTGGAAACGCGTGATAAACACGTGGAAACACGTGGCCCGGATATTTTTAAAGAGACTAAGGGGTTATCGGTGAAAGTGGAAGATGTCTCGGGATAACGCTGCAGGATATGAAAATTCCTAAGTATGACATCCCTAACAGTAACAGCAAAATTGAAGGGATGACGTGTCAGAACTAATTAAGGGGGTAGAACTAATGCTAGGGGTGGTAGAGACAGGGTTTCTAAGGGTGTCTAAGAGGGAAATGTCGGAAGCCTTAGAAAAGACAGTGCCAATAAGTGAGGAGGGATCACCCGATAAAGAATGTTCAGTCTCATCTCCAGACACTTGGCTTGGATAAAATGAACCCAGTTTGAGAGTTGACCTAAATAAGCCGGAAGTACTTGCGAATTGTTTGTGTTGGAACGTCCGGGAGAAAAATGTTCAACTTCAGCTTGGAAGATCTTTCCTCCAAAAAGAGAAAAATTTGATTAATTAAAGATATGCAGAGGAAATCTGTCACAAAGAACCACGTCTTTTATTCTTATAAAAATTCGTTTCGCCAAATTTTGTTCACATTTTTCTTTTTCCTACAAACTATCGTCTCGGGAAAAATGAAGGTAACCATATAAGTACTTGTTAAACTTCGTTGTTACAATAACTTATGTGGAAAGCTGGATTGTGCCTTCGGTTTGTTTACTCGTGCATGTTCAATGCTTTTTATCCGTGTACACGCTGTGAAAACCCTGTTTAATTTTCCATGTAGTTATTACTTTCAATTTTTTATATGGTTATTACCTTCATCTGTCTTTCGTTCATTTCTGACCTTTTTCCTGACCTAAATGAATGATCGTACAGCTTTTGTGACATAGAGTTTACAATTTAACCACCGAGCGCGTACCCAGACGCTTAATTGCCTTCGCCAATATTCATTGCGGCAGAATATAATGAAAACTAGCACTTTTGCTCTCCTGCCTGGAGTAAACTGAGTCCTCTTCTAACAATAAATTAAACTGATTTATGTTAAACTGATGGAGATAACTATGCATGCAGTTTACCTTTGATACATCTACACTTGGTTGGGCTCTTTGACTTGACACGGTTGGTGTTCGAAAAATGGGTCTGAAAACTCGATGCCATATTAAATCCCAGGGCCCACGGTAATCAAGACTATCGCTCCCAGACGAGGCCATGTTTGTATGCTACACAAATAGTGTAGCTTCATTCCATCTTCAATAGTAGACAATTTTTCGTTGTATATCTAAGTATTGCTCTCTAAATTCAAAAAATATATGTGCAAAGATGTAAGGCTGGTTCCCAGTAATCTGTTTTCATACAAAACACAAAACATGAAAAGAAAAATACTAACAAAATTACATTAACAAAATGTACACAAGTATAAAGTAAAACATTAAGTCCACATTTCCCAAGCAATCAACGAAGAAGAATATTTACTCAGATGGGAAAAGTACATTGCGAATGTTTGGGATGGCTGATGCCGTAAATTCTAGTTTAAAAGGAGATGGTGCTCGATTAGAAAAGGCTCTAAATTGTCAGGTCATGTGATTTATGTATAATAATAAAAAAAAAACATTGCAAGTGACAAAGATAGAACAATCATTGGATATATATTGTGTTTTAGAATATTTATCTCACTGAATAGTTATTGACATGCAAATTAAATTGGTCACATTAAAATGGGTATGTATATAGCTAATTTATTTACATTGCTTAAATTTTTCCGCATGTTTTTTTTTATATCGAAAATTTTATTGATTATACCTACACTACATGATATTAATCATATTATATAGAACATATATGAACTAAAAATGTAAACAAACTGAACGAATTGTTGCATTTATATTACGGACTGTAAACAACTTTCAAATCACCATGCAAATAGCATCCAATCTTGGTTTCACTTTCAATTTACGGCACAAAAATCCATAGTTCTGAACATATATGAAGCAGCCTTGTCGCAAGTCTGATAGCTTAACAGTCAACATGGCAGACAGGTTAATTTAATACACTGCTATCATACGACTATATATAAACCCCGATTCATACGGCTACTTCCTATAGTAATAGCTATAGACGAGGGTCTTCATGCATGAAATTCTATACGTTTGCCCTATACGTTTCAAATGTGCTGCCCAAATGTAGCTATTATTTTCGTATAACAAACGAGAGCTAAAAAACTGAGACTCAAGAAAAATGTCTGCACGAATGAGTTATCGTTTTGATAACTTAAATTGAGTAACTCAGTTCGTTCTCGTGTCACGGGTTAACCATAAAGAAGCACAAGATATAACCTTATACCTGACAAAGTTCGTCAACAATGAAACTTCGTATATTTTCACTTCCTTCCGCCTTGTAAAAAGCAAAATCTATCCGTTTTCCATTTTATATTCAGTCTATATCACTCTCAAATGTTACGGCATATGTCACGTATAAAACATGACGAAGAAATAACGCGTTCCTTATTTCTGTCAAAAACAACAATCACAAAAGCGGTTGAAAATCAACAGCTGTGGCAAACTAAACGGCAACACCAGCTGCTTTCAACGAGATTCTTCCATTACGTTGGCGGTGAATATATTTCCCACGGATTCATGCTGTTCTATTTCTTTAGAATTGCTGCTGTCAGATAGCAAGTTTACAATTAATTTAGCGAACGGAGAGATAAAATCTTGTCGCGGGTCGCGGGTTTTTTGTCGCGGGTCGCGGGCTTTTAGAGAGTAGCGTGCATGAGTATATCAGTGTTATTAAAGTTATCTCTTTATATATACCAGAAACTTTTTAGTCAATTATATAATCAAATACGAATCATTATAGATTATATTCTTTAATTATTTCTTAAATTATATTTCATATTCATTGCTCATGATTTGAAAATGTAAATGAATTGTACATGCATGCAAGAATTGTTTAAACAGCATATAGTAGGACGCAATAATTAATGCCTTTTGCGTAGAGATATTTCAAATCCTTAGAAATTAGACTTTGTTTTCAAGTACTGCACGATTAGATAACCATCTATGGAGAATACTGGAGAATACTGCTTCGATAGTAGCTACTTTTCAAGTTTCTGAAGGAAAGATTCGATTCAGCAGGTATGTTCGAAAACTTGTAAAGAGTATACATAAAACTCTTGCTATTTTCCGTGATGTGATGATGCGCGTACAAAAGGCATTAATGACAAAATCATTGTAATTTTAGTGTCTTGACATGGTTAATAATTCAGTATATAGATATTCTATAGTTTCGGTACTGTGATAGATTATTTTTCAACCATTCATATGCAAAAGTACCATCGATTTCGGTACATTTTATTGACAGGATCGACTAATACGTGTTCGAAAATGCTACGATAGAAATGACGACATGCATGTATTTATTATAGCTGATCACCGTCAGTAAATGCAGGAAATTGTGAAAACATATTCCAGTTAGCTCGAGACTTTAAAACGAAAAGCACGCTGTTTTATTTCGATCGGGCGATGATGTATTTCGCGTCTCTCTGCTGTGACAATACATATCCTACTTAAGCAATAATTAAGAAATAGAAAACATTTTCCGCGTTTTTATACAGTTATAGAAACACGCGTGGGAGTTTAGGAGTACGAGAAATAATCTGTTCTCCACGTTATTTCTATTTCTTTTATAATATAACTCAATAAAAAGATTTTGTACAAATTTAATATTTCAATTCAATTACAAATTCTCATTACATTACTGCGCTTGTCACGTTCGGCGGGAAAAGTCCCGTGTTTCTATACACAGTTATAGAAACACGCTTCTCGACCAATCAGCACGCGCGTGCTATAAATGTTATATTATAATCAAAGTCGGTGGTGGCTTGGAAAAACGAAGGTAGAAACATACGATTATTGTTGTAAAATGTCTTAAAAAGGTGAAATGTTCTTAAATGTTTAAACTTACGTTGTTTAAAATCATTCTCAACACTTAATTTCATGTTAAAATGAAACAAAGGTATAACAAACAATTAATAGCGACTACGCTTTATTTAAGAAACAGTTTTAACTAAAAAATGTTGCCTATGTTTGTCTATATTTTAACTCATGTAATAGATATTGCTATACATGCCGTGGTCGTAGCTATATTGAAACACTTTGGATCCTTCTTATAGCTAGTTGATATAAGAAATATTTCACGATTTACATCTTTTAAACGATCAGTCATGATCATGATCTCCGTTGATTACAGTGTTGCATAAATTGAGTACAGTGTTTTGGCTGTAAACTATTCACTCTTCGACTTCGTTGTTTAGCTATCGGTGGCCGAATAGTTTTAAATATATCCTTATAAAGTTAGTAATTGGTTGCTAGAATTCTAGAAAAAAATTAAGAAGAAGATATTATCTATAAGATTTTTAAATTTTTTTGGTTATTTTTCAATATAATGGCATTTACGTTACCGTTACACAAAATTTCACTTCACTTCCGCAAAAAGGGAAAACGGCCCGTGTCTTGAGACTCGTAGCGTTTCCAATGTTCAATCACATCCTGCATCGTTGGTCTTGCTGGTGGTTCAGCTTTCGTGCAGGTCTTCACCAGTTGTTTCACATTCCTGTTTGGAATTCTTTCTCTTTGATTTTCTCTACTTTCAGGGATAGGTAGTTCACAGATGGACATCTCACACACCAGAATCCCATAACTGAAGACATCGATCTGTGTGCGAAAACAAAAATATGCCATAATAAAAAAGAACGGTAAAAAAGTTTTTTACTGCCTAAATTAAACAAGGAAATCATTTCAAGGTTTCGATTTAAGGACCTTTGCCAAAATATCAAGACATTTTCGCATCCATTTTAAGTAGTTTTAAAGTAAATGGTCTATGTTAGTTAATTAAAACTACTTCTCAAGTCTCAACCACGTCACTCTTATCTACCACGTCTCAACTGAACATGATTACCCAGGTTATAAAAAAATTCAAACAAGTTGGCTTTATAGAGGGCACGACAATAAATTGATCTCTGAAGAATTTGGTTCTATTCTCATTACCTTAGGGTCCTGTCTAGCTTGCCCGGCTTCAGGTGCGGCGTAAAGAACTGCTCCTGGATTTTTAGTTTTACACATATCCATGAAATTGGCTGAACCATAATCTGATATCTTCGCTCTTCTTGGTGAACGATTTCCAATTTCTAACAACACGTTGGCACTGCTGATATCACGATGGATTATTGGCCTTGGTTTCTTTGTATGAAGGTAGTTGAGACCACATGCCACGTCCAAGGAAATTAATCTGACTTCCTCGTAATGCAGCCGCAAGGTTAGACGTCCCATATATGTACGTAAATTCATATCCATCAGTTCTGTCACGATTAACAGATGGTTATGATTATTTCTCTCTGCGCATATGAACTGTAGTAAATTCGGATGACGACACTGCGATGCAATATACACTTCACGTTGGAGATGCTCCAGATTATGTGGAGATATGATTAGTTCGTGATATTCTTTAACCGCTACTTTAGATCCATGAAAGTTTCCCTCATAAACGGCACCATAAGCCCCTCGTCCGAGTTCATTAGTTGAAACCACCACATCACCTTCTTCGATAGGGGTTCTAGACATAGCCTGTGATGTCAAATTGTCGATTTGTTTTTGAAGTTGCTGTATTTCATATCGCATAGCATATCGTTCATCCTCAAGACGCCGTATTTCATTACTCATCACGTTCTTTTCTATCTGATGTTGCTGAATTTCATTGTTTATCTGGTCGATACTGTCCCGACGATGCTGAATTTCACCTCTCATTTCATTCTTTTCTTTCTGAAGCTGCTGAATATCAACCTCCATTTTGCTGTTATCGCCCAAACGTAGCCGAATTTCACGGCTCATCTGATTTCTTTCTTCTTGAAGACGATGAATTTCATTGCTCATTGCATCATTTTCTGCCTGAAGTTGTTGCTTCTTACTGTTCGTCTGGTCCATGCTGTTCCGAAGTTGCTGATTTTCATTTCCCATCTCATTATTCTTTCTCTGAAGCTTCTGAATGCTGTTCTCCATTTTGATTTTATCACCCTGAAGTTGCTGAATTTCATTTTTCATCTCATTTTTTTCTGTCTGAAGCTCCTCAATACTGTTCTCCATTTTGGTCTTATTGGTCCGATGTTGCTGAATTTCAATTTTCATGCCATTACTTTCTTTTTGAAGCTGCTGATTACTGTTCTCAATTTTGCTCTTTTCACCCTGAAGTTGCTGAATTTCAATTTTCATGCCATTGTTTTCTTTTTGAAGCCGCTGAATACTGTTTTCCATTTTGCTCTTTTCACCCTGAAGTTGCTGAATTTCATTTCTATCCCGATTCTTTTCATTTTTAAGTAGCTGAATTGTATTCTCCGTTTTGATCTTATCGGCCTGAAGTTGCTTAATTTTACTTTTCATTTCATTTTCCTCGTTCCAGAGTTGCTGAATTTCATTTTTATTGTCAACGTTTCTTTGCCGAAGTGTTTCCATTTCATTCTTTAGCGCCTTCTTATCTTCTCGAAGCTGCTCAATTTCATCTTCCTTACCAGCGCATTCATTGTTGATTTTTTCCACTTCTTTTTCCGTTTGATCGATATCTTCTTCAAGTTCCCGTATTTTCCTGTTCTTACTTGCGATTTTCTCTTGGAGTTCCTTCATTTTATCTTCCTGAAGTTGCTCAATTTTGTTGCTCTTGTCAATATTTTCTTGCCGAAATGTCTCCTTTTCCCTTTCCGTCGTCTCGTTTTTAAGTCGCAAAGTTGCGATTTGCTGGGAAAGTTCTTCGGTTTCATTCCCCTTTTCATTTACAACTTTCTGGAGTTCATGAACTTCTTGTCCTGAATTCTTCTAAAAAAATCATGATAAAATTTCTCGAATCAAAGAAACACAATTTATAAACTATGTATAACATCATAGGGTTACGCTATAAACTGCAATTTATTGGTTTCATTGCGGTCATGATAACCTGAACACCATCTAAAACACGAGTTTCACAGAATCTATGTAGTAATCTAATGAAGTATGTATAATCTAATACTTTTCCAATATTTTAGATCAAAATACTGTCAATTTTTGTAAATACGAGTCCGCAGTCTTGTTCAAAGTCAATAATAATGCAATAAAACAAGGAGAAAATTCAAAATAATTCAACGAAAATGGCGCTCTTAATATAAAAAGGTCCCTTTGAGTCAAAATACCGGTTTCAGTTGAAAATGGAGATGGCTAATCTTTTCTAGGATCGTAATTTGGCATCGACACGTCTCCCGAAGCAAAAATATACTCCGTTGCTGCCCAAATGTAAAAAATAAAAGCATATTGAAAGTTTACAAGCTTCAACGGGGCCTTTTCTGAGTGGATAACGGTTGACAACCTTGGTATGTGTTGATTTTAATGTTTTCTCACTCCTCGAAAGCTCAAGACGCCATTTTTAACTACGATTTGGAAAGTTAACGATGCCCTTGAGGACAGTTAACTTTAACTAGGTTTTAACTGCAGTTAAGGCTAACTACACTTTTATACAACCGGCTTAACTATGTGATTAAAGTTAACTACTTTTTAACTACTTTTTAACTGCAGTTAGCGCTAACTACGTTTTTATACAACCGGCCACTGACGATGACATAGTCGAAGCTATGCCAGTGCTTTGAGCGCGGGTGCATCCATGTTGTTTTTTTATGGGTAAGGGAGGCGGTAAGGTAGTGTTTGTGATCAGAAGATCATGCTCTGCACAAGTCTGGAGGAGTAGTAGACCGTTGCTGTTATAGCTGCCAGCCCCATGCTTTACGATCACATCTTTCCAGGTGGTAATCAATAACGATGAGCTTGTCGAGTGTGAACGTCAAGAGAACGTTTTAAGAGGCTGTCTCCGTAAAAACCGACCGATGATCCAGAGGTAAAAATTGAAAGAAGCTTAAATCTCGATTACTGATAGCTATTTTATAGCTTTGCTAAAATACGATTTTGTGACGTTCTGGCACTCTGTTTTCTTGACGATTTTTAAACCTATTTTTATCATAATGACAGAACCGGAAATTGGCGGCAAAATCAGGAAAAAATTCCCGTAAAACTATATATTCGCTTGCTCTCCGCTTCTTTGAACTTCCCGATAAATCACTCGATTTTGTGAGAATATTTAATTGTTTAACTGGATCGTAATAGCCGTATTTTGTAAAATATACTGATATAGTTATAAAAACATTCGGTTCCAAAAACTGTACTGGAATGTCAAACTATAACATATGCTATTTATAGCAGATCTTTAATACCGAATTTTGCAAAAGTTCAGCGCACCTAGGATTTGTGCCTTGTATGGTTTTTGGTACCTAGGTTTGGAGTTTTCGTTTCAATAATAAAAGTTTGCTGCACAGCATTTTCGTCTTTAAAATCTGTTATAATTTATATTGAATATTTCGGCGATGAGGATATTTTATACTAATCAACGAATCAAAGCACTTTGTCAACACTTGCCAATGTTATCGTGGAATACGTTAAGGAATGTAAAAATGTCTTTATAAACTCTTCTATAAACAAACGCTTACAGTTCTCAGGTGAATGTATACTATTTTGCAAGTCTCTATAAAATCAAAATGAAATTTAAATTGCATAGCTTTGACCCTAGAGCGCGGGGGTTCTGTATATATATAGAGAAACGTCGCGCATTATAACTTTGTGCATAACCTAAGAAATGTTGTGAATCAAACTAAAAATGATGGGGAAAAAACATCAATTACATTATTCAGTGAGGCAGTGCCAAGAATAGGAGGTGTGTATTGCTGACGCTAATTTGTTGACATTTAATTAGCACAATCAATTAATGTCGATTTCAAGTTATGAGTCTTATTACATAGTGTGATAATGTCATGCCATGGAAGGCGAGGAAAGAAATACATGTTCGTTTGCTGAAAAAGTTACCTTCCCTTGTGGGAATTCTCGCGGTTGCACCGAAACTGTTAGGCTTGTAGATTGTTGTGATGATGTTTCAGCACATTTGAGGAAATATCACTTGTCAAAATCTAAAGTTACAGAATCTGAGTTAATTTTAACACGTGCCGGGTATTTTGACATCAACGATGCTCAAAAAAGGTGTATGTGGATATGTCCTAGTCATCGACATGGCTTGGGAAAATTCTGGCGTTCGGCGACACCTTGTCAGCATCCACGTCACAAGCACGATGTGAAGAAAGCATGTAAAGGACGGGAAGTAATCAACCTTGATCGTACAAAGGATATTTTTTTGTTATATGGTGTAGTTGTTCCGCTTGGATCCCGTTAGTATTCTTGTACAAAATATTCAAATTTTTATCCACCCTGTAGTTAGTAAAAACGCCATCGTATAAAAATGAAAGATATTGTACCTGCGACCTTGCCATTATTAGTGAGCTTAAGCAAGTGACGTTTCTGACAACACGTACGGCATGAGCAACGTAAAAAGACTGGGTCAAGATTGTTGATTCGCGAATTCGATTGTGATGAAAAAGTCACTTGCTTAAGCTTACTGTTGCTCACATGTGGTGACGTGGTGAATAAATTACGCGAACTCACCTGGACACTGAAGGGATATTAATATTTGAACAAGCACAATTTTCAATTTCTTGTGTGGGAAATTGTATGCTGATGCATGAAATTTCTACCTTTGCTCTGGCCTCTTACCGTTTTAAATGCATGACGTGGAAGCGCGCGTGTGTTGGTAAATGCAATAATATACTACAGTATTTGGGTTGTCAATGTTTCCCCATTCCCATATGTGTTTATTCAATCATATACCTTATGGTAAGAATTGTAAACGATTATAATGTAGATAGGCCTTAATTAATCCTATAACTTTTTAGCTATTTGTACACAATGCTTAAAAAAACACTGAAAAAATGTCTGGAACTGCAAAGTGGGTCAAATTTGATGGGCGTGCAGAGGCTACACAACCAGGTGAAGAACTTAATGAGGAGAAAGTTCAAGAAGAAAGGTAACTATCGTGCAAAAGGTCAAGCTGAAAAGAAACAAGTTTATTAGCTTTTTTTGCAACTTAGATTGGCAAAGCAAATGGCAAAAATTGCAATTGAAGACCATTTGGAACACTCAAGTGCTGCCACTCCCATTAACGTAAGGCCTTCCAGCGAAACAGCAAAGAGTCCTAACTGGATGCCAAGCTTTTCGCAAGATATGTCAGATTTTGAATGTGATATACCACAGATTCCAAAGACTACAGAAGCCGTGTATGCTTACAACAACGCTATGGAAGACGTTTCCCGTCATGCTCCCAAACATCAATTCACGCCTTTGACGTATCAGCTGAACAAGTCTTGGGAGGATACATCTGAACATGAACGTTCTGAATGCATCGAAAAAGCAGAGGAGGGAATGAAACTTATTTGTGAAATAATTGCTCCCGATGATGGTGAAGCTCTTTTTCAGTCCGTTTGCAATTTGTCGTCAGATAGGAATACCACAGAGCCAGTGTCGGATGATCTTGTCGCGCTAATGACCGCATTCAGAGACGCACCCACTAGAAATCTGAAGACTCAAATACTAAGCATTTACGCTTATGAATACTCTGCTCCCAAATTGCAGAAATTGCATGAACCATATTGTAAAGTAACGATGTGGCAAATAAAGCGAGCAAGGGAACACGCAAAAAATGTTGGCCCGGGGACACCAGTTGAGAAAGTGCATCGCCATCGCGTCCGCCTCGACATGGGTAAAGTTGATCATTTTGTCAGTTTCGTAGACAGGCCATACTTTTACCAAGACACTGCTTATGGTACAAGGAAATTAAAGTTTGATAGCGGTGAGAAAATTATCATCCCAAACGTCATTCGTACAGTGACAAGATCGACGATGATTGCCCAATACCTCGAGTATTGTAAAGAAGAATCTTTTGTTCCTCTGAGCCGAGCGACTCTATACCGTATACTTGAAGTCAGGGAAGCAGCCCAGCAGAAATCTTTAGCTGGCATTGATAACACTGCCGCGGATGGGGCAGAGGCCTTTAGCGTCCTTTCCCAGATTATCGATCAATTGCAAAAAACTGGTGTGGAGAAAAAATGGTGTTTGGATGTGAAGAAGCGACTGAACGATGGAAAGCTTTATCTCAAAACAGATTACAAGGTTCACTGCAATGAGGAAGAAAGTCCTTGTGGCGATCATTGTCGAAGATATGCCTTGAGTGATCCAGATGACAAGCACTTTAGAGAGAAATGTGACCATCAACATTCAGTCATATGCGAGCAGTGTGAAAGTCTATTTGATACATTTCATGATATTGAGAAGATGATTGGTCAACAAAAGGACAAATTCGAATCTGAGGAACAAAAAGAAGACATGCTTTGGGACTTCAAAAAATCCCGAGATAACATTTTTCGTTGGAAAGCTCATGTACTAAGGTCTGTGAACCAAGAACGCGCAAAGCAGGATGTCATAGCCAACTTGCAAAGCAACTCCGTTCTGATTATTATGGATTGGGCAATGAAGTTTTTGCAGTTGAAGCACCGAGAGAAACAAAGTGACTGGTACGGTAAGAGAGGTTTAAGCTGGCACATAAGTAGCGTGGTGTTCCGAGATCGTATTACATCCAAAATAAAAGTCATGTCTTTCGCCCACCTTTTCAATTCCTGTACACAGGACTGGTACGCTGTTACATCAGTTCTTGAAGATCTTCTGCATAATATTCGAAAGCAAGTACCAAATATCTCGGTGGCTTATCTAAGGTCGGATGAAGCTGGTTGCTACCATAATAATTATCTTATTCCAGCTGCAAAGGATGTTGGGGAAAGAGTTGGGATACGTATTGAAAGATACGATTATTCGGAGCCACAACAAGGCAAGGACATTTGCGACCGCATTCTTTGTCCTATGAAGCAAGCCATTCGACAACACTGTTGTGAGGGCCATGATATATTGACTGCATCGGATATGAGGGAAGCTCTCCTCAAAAAGAAGATAAAAGGCACAAGTGCCTCGGTTAACATGGTAAACGAAGCAAAGAAAACCATAGAAGTTCATAAGATTGACCAAATCAGTTCTTTTCATAACTTCAAAATTGAAAAAGATGGAATACGAATGTGGAAAGCGTTTGGAATTGGTCCTGGAAAGTACATTAGTTCTAACGACATTTATGTTAATCACCAACAACCAACTGAACTTGAAACTCCTAGCAATGAGGATTTCTTTAAGTTTTCGGATTTACGAGAACTAAAACAAAAGGACGGAGAGGCTGGGCACAGCGGCGTTTTTGAATGTTCTGAACTGGGATGTATGGCGATTTTTGACACATTTTCGGATTTACAACTCCACCTGGATGTTGGGGTTCACTCAAGCGACTATAGGAACAGCGAAACAACATATGATACTATCCGACGACAGTGGGCCGAGAAACTTTCGTCTGTCGTAGAATCAGATGTTATTGGTTTATCTAGCAAAGTTACAAAATCATCCAGTGAAAAGCACTTGTTCCAGAGAGAAGGATGGGCGTTGGCCAAGGGAAGAAAAGGATCTGCGCGATTTGAAGAACACGTGCGTGCTTATTTAACAACGAAGTTTGATGTTGGCGAATTAACGGGAAATAAGTCTGACCCAGAACAGGTTGCTGTCGATATGAGAAATGCAAGAGACGAGCGTAACATGCGCCTTTTCGAAAGAGAATGCTGGTTAACAAAAACCCAGATTCAAGGATTTTTCTCGCGTCTTGCTGCTTCCCGCAGAAAACGCCAGGTCGCATCTGTGGAATCGAATGTTGGTGAAGACAGTGATGAAATTCTGGATTGTTTGGCGGAAGATGCGCGACATACTGATTTGATAAACGAAATAGAAAATAGTCTGAACTTAAAACACCCTATTATTTATGATATTTATGATTTATGTTGCTACGTTCGGGTTGATAAACTGAACTCTTTCAATGTTCCAATGCTTAAGAAGATGTGTGCATACTTCGAGGTCGCATTTCGCTCTACGGACAAAAAGGCTGATCTTCTAAAAAAAATACAAGAGATTATTTTTTCATGTCAGTGTTTTACGGAAAGATGACATATATTAGGCAATTTTCTTAATTTTGACTTCAACAGAAACTGATGAAAATAAAAGTTTTTCTCAGACACCTATAAGTTGTTTGATTTATCCGACTTACAACACTATTAAAACAGTAAATTAGCAAATAGTAATTAGTAAATAGTAATATATATATATATATATATATATATATATATATATATATATATATATATATATATATATATATATATATATATATATATCGACTTGGAAATTTTTCCACAGAAAAACTGTAAGCGTTTGTTGTAGAAGAGTTTATAAAGACATTTTTACATTCCTTAACGTATTCCACGATAACATTGGCAAGTGTTGACAAAGTGCTTTGATTCGTTGATTAGTATAAAATGTCCTCATCGCCGAAATATTCAATATAAATTATAACTGATTTTAAAGACGAAAATGCTGTGCAGCAAACTTTTATTATTGAAACGAAAACTCCAAACCTAGGTGCCAAAAACCATACAAGGCACAAATCCTAGGTGCGCTGAACTTTTGCAAAATTCGGTATTAAAGATCTGCTATAAATAGCATATGTTATAGTTTGACATTCCAGTACAGTTCTTGGAGCCGAATGTTTTTATAACTATATCAGTATATTTTACAAAATACGGCTATTACGATCCAGTTAAACAATTAAATATTCTCACAAGATCGAGTGATTTATCGGGAAGTTTAAAGAAGCGGAGAGCAAGCGAATATATAGTCTTACGGGAATTTTTTCCTGTTTTTGCCGCCAATTTCCGGTTCTGTCATTATGATAAAAATAGGTTTAAAAATCGTCAAGAAAACAGAGTGCCAGAACATCACAAAATCGTATTTTAGCAAAGCTATAAAATAGCTATCAGTAATCGAGATTTAAGCTTCTTTAAATTTTTACCTCTGGATCATCGGTCGGTTTTTACGGAGACAGCCTCTTAAATGACTTGAACATGTGATTATTGTACTTATGCAAATTATGTTATTTGTTTGTCGTAGCGAACATTGAAAGGAGTGGAAATAACTCAGTCGTAAGTGTACCTTTTCTGAGTCTGTATGCTTTGGAGTAGCTATTATGGGAATTTATTTGTGTTTTGACATTTCGTTATAGTCGAATCGCATTCGCGTGTTTACAATAAAGATGATATTTCAATTCCGTGGGTCTGTGAGATATATTAGATTGTAACTGAAACGAATTCGAGACGCCGTAGACAGTGTTTGGTACAACAAAGAAAATACATATTTTACAAACGTAAACAAATATCCTGACAATTTTACGGCCATTCAAATTAAACAAACCTTTTTTGGTAAAATTAAGATATCATCGCAAGGTTCTTCAACTGATCCTTTTTCTTCTAGCCTTTGCTTTTTGTTTACTTCTTTGCCTTGTTTGATTCTGTTAAAAAAATAAAAAATAGCTCATTAATTATAGGAGCCCTAATTGGAACTAGGAAGCCCATAGAAATCCCCCCTTAAGAACAAACCAGCACCAAAACTATCTACAATGCATCACAAGGCAATTTTAACACCCACCCTCACAGCAGTTAATAAACTTTTTTTTCTCATTTTTATAAGTTTTGTCACAATGTATATTTTACAAGTTAAATACTATAATAATTCGTAACACTATTCGAGCTATCCTTGCATATTAAGGGAATTTTTTGCATGAAAAAACAAATCTGTTGTAGAAAAAACATGTTTTACAAACGTAAAAAAAATATGTCGATAGTTTTACGGCTATTCCATTTCGCATTTCGCTTTTCATGAAACATCATCCACATATCAAAACGCTCTAAGAAAATGCAATTATAACCACCAGCTTCAATACATGCAGACATGTACCTTTTCATTATTGCTTCCTCCGTTTTATTGACTTCATCCATATTCATTATCTCAATCTCCATTCCTTCCACTGTTACTCCAATCAGCGAAAATTCCTTCAGCAAACACTCTTTTAGTCTTCCAGATTTAAAATCATCCAAAACCTCGAGAAACCTTTCATCTGTAAAACAGTGAAGTGGTACAAGAAGACTTCCTTTTTTAAACTTTTTAAATTCTTGGTCATCTCGTTCATCACCAAAACCTCTCTTCGTAGCTTTCTGGAAAACCGCTGGGTTAATTATCTCCAATGCATCGATAAGTTCACCAAGAGTAACATCAGCGATGATCTTCATATCCGTAATTACTTGCACATGCTTGGCGGTAATACGGAACACAAAATCACCTCCGTCACTGCTCAATCCGGAACACAGGGCATTAATTGCCAAAAGTTTCTCCAGCCCAGTTACTGTCAATGAAAATATTGGATTAAAAGCAGTCGTTGAATTAACATTTTAAGTATTTGTATAAATTGTATTCAAAATCTAGCCCACGGTGTATTAAATTTAGAAATATTACTATGTAAACTGTGGGATTTTAAAAAGCTAATGATAGATTTGAAAAACGCAGAATAGATTAGGACAAGTCGCCGGCATGTAAGTGTAATGAAATGGTGTGACGAAGGTTAAAAATATGTAATGAAGAATTTAATTTTACAAAAGGGATTATTAGTGAGTCACTAGATGTGTTATTATAGCGATATACAAACAGCAGTTGGTGAAATTTTTAAAATTAATGTTTTAATACCTGTCTTATTATCTTTCTTACTATCCTGGTCCTTAGTATTCTTTTCAATCTTATCAAGTTTTTCTAAAACAGATTCTTGAAAGAGATTGCTTTCATCAATATGCGTTGTTATCATTGCCTCTAATTTTTCTTGAAGAAACTTATTGCTTCCCTGAAGATCAGCCATAATTTTTTTACTCAACTCATAAAATTTTTTAGTTGGAAAGTCTTCCTCCTCAAGAATTCCAATATCATCAATTTGAGATGTTGAGAATTTAACTGCATCAAAAGCGTCCTTAGCGAGTCGGACATAATTATCGAAATCATTTTTTGTTACTCTTGACTCGGACATGTGACATAAAGTGTTTCTAAGCAAGCGAACTTGGTCGATTGCTAAAGCTATCGTTTCATCATGGTTTCTTGTAGGACTAATCAAGGAGAGATGAAAAGAACTGGGTTTCTTCCTCTTTATATATTGATCACTGAGTGTCATGATGGTTGGCGTCTTTTTGGTGGTCGGTGAAGTCATGGAGACTCCAAAGCTCTTGGAGTAAATAGTTGCCTGAAACAACGCTGTACAATCCCATTTCTCGAACGAATCACGGATTGGTATTTTAGGTGCCCCCCCTTCGCGTGCCAAAAAAAGTTGTCGTACTTCGGGTGTGTCGTCCCACTCGTGGTAACCTGGCAATGGCGCAATCTTAGTGTCCCACAATGTCACAAATGTCGAACGTAACATTTTTGGAAATTCATCGAGGACGATGGACGCAAATTTAAAGAAATTCAATTCTTCCTTTGAAAAAGGTTTTGCTGCCATTTAGATGTTACTTCGCAGTGCAGACCAAAGGAACGGAGCAAATTCTTTTATTCCTTCAGCAAAAAAAAACACTGTTGCCAGAATCATTTATAATGATGACAGGATTTATTTCGTCTATTCCATATATATATATATATATATATATATATATATATATATATATATATATATATATATATATATATATATATATATATATATATATTAAATCCTGAACTAGAAAAATTCGCCGGTTCTATACAGATGGAAAGAGCATCCTAAAATTAATAAAAAATACAAAAAATATCGCGGTGTAAAATCATAGGCAGCCCAGGAAGCATGCGAAAATTATGTATGTATGTTTATAATTATATTATATATATGTTTATATACTATATATATTATATAAGGTTGTCAACTCTACGAGCTCTGACGAAATATACGGTGTAAACAATAGAAAAATATACGCACAAACGCTGATGAAAACTAAAAAAATGTTAAATAACGAAACTATGGTAGTTTTCCTCAATTCTCATGAAAATTTTTTGTTCAAATAGAGTAGATAAGTGCGAAAATATAGGCAATTTATAAAGCATTTGCGATATGATATGACTTTTCAGGTCAATCATATTGCGTGTTGTATTTAAAAAAACATGACGAGTACCAGCACCCTTGGCATCCAGCATCGAGACAAGAAATTTTGGCAGCAAATGCTTTAAAAATTGCCTATATTTTCGCACTTATCTACTCTATTTGAACACTTTTTTTTCATGAGAATTGAGGAAAACTATATCATTGTTTTGTTTTTTAACATTTTTTTAGTTTTCATCAGCACAATCCGCACAAACGCGCGTATATTTTTCAATTGTTTACATCGTATACTTCGTCAGAGCTCGTAGAGTTGCCTACCTTATATAAATATATATAGTATATAAACATGCATACATAATTTTCGCATGCTTCATGGGCTGCCTATGGCGAAGTTAGCAAACTAGTATTAAGTTAGCGTTTTTGAACGTAATATACTTGTTTATACAAAATTTACCAACTTCGCATGCTGATATTCTTCACATTTTACAATCTTTCGCTTCCAATGATTTTGGGATGTTCTTTCCAGCTGTATACCTCAGAACGGACGAATTTTTCTAGTTCAGGATTTACGCCCGTATTCTAAAACCTGACTTACACTCAAACTCATCGAGTGTGAGATCTTTTAAGATAAAAATCTTCTCATAACGTTTCAATGGCGGTATTTCCAGCCGAATAGGGGCTTGATTTTCAGTGATTTACTTTATATCTTTCCATCTATTCAGAAAAAAACTTTCTCATTGATCAGCATTAACAAAAATTATATGTCACACTCGATGAGTATGAGTGTGAGTGAGCTTTTTGAATACAGGCGTTAGTTTGAATAAGGAATAGTCCAATATCACCTCATTATATCAAGGTTTACATAGACAGAAACGTTTATTGTCCCAATAGAAATGATATCAGTAATCCATGTATCCGTAGCATTTCAAGTTTTAATAACAAACATATATATATCAAATTATCATCGTCGCGTTGTCCGGGAGCAGAGCACCGTGCGAGGGTACTAATTCCGCTGGGAGATTTATTACACTCCATTTATTACACAATCGTTTTGCAAATGGACGATTTGCGCCTTAAACGAATTTCTTGCCTCGGCTTTAAAAAGGACATTTTCTAAAAGGGCTTACTAAAGTTAGTAAAACTACCAAGTTTGGCTGCGAATTGTTGTAAATTACGGAAAATATAGCTATGCGAAGTTGTCAATTTTTGTATACTTTTGTATTACGACCGGAAGTTTGTAACTAAATTAGTTAACCAAACTTTGCATTTGCACTAATTTAAGTACGCTCTTTTTAGCTGTGGTGATTTATTTTCTTCTTTTTACTTCGATCAAAAGTTAGTCTAAAGCGCAAGTGGTCCATTAAGGCATAAACGACTACGAAAAGCTATCACACCATTGCTAAAACTTCGAAAGGGTTTATATGCGGGTAGCCTTATATTTGTATCATATCATGGATTTTTCATACGGCTGAATTGCGTTGCAGTCAATTATGTCGAACATTCTTCACGGAACAAATTTATCTTACAGCATACAATTTACAGTACTGTCCAGAAATAACCTAACGCTGCGGTCCGGTTGCAGTCGACCGATAGAAACCGCAGACGCCCGGAAGGGAAAAATACGATCGCGGTTGCCGTTCGCTCCGAACGGAATGTTATATGAACGGCTAAGAACGACAAGACAATAATCATATCGAAAACATCTTAAGAAATGTCTGTCAGACCGAGTTAGACCGAGGTTCAAACCTCCGTCTCACCGCGGTTCGACCGAGGTCTGCTATTTACATTTACTGATGTATTTTTCGTGTTCAAAGTTATTTCTTTTAATTAATCTCATGGAGTCACCAGCCTCTTTAGTTATACTATATAGAATTAAAGGGTTTAAAGGGTCTTAATAATAATATTTTCGGTCTTAATATATAGAATTGAGTCGGATTATGTCTAGAAAGAAAGATGATTGGTGTGATAATTCGTCTGTGTATTAATGCGGGTATAACCATACAGTTTATAGCATGAACTAACACAAATTCGAACTATCTGGGAACTTCGCTCTTCGATCTTGCCCGTCCAGACAGACAGATTATTCGATTGGTCAATCTTTTTGGTCTGTGAAACTGCGTTGATTTTAAAACCATGCATAGCAGGTTACTTCACATCCGCATGGTATAATATAAATGTGGTATAATAACTGCCTTAACCGACAAAAACATTCATCGTTTCGCGAAAAAGCCTTCGTCAGGAGATGAGTCGAGAAGTGTTACGGTGTATTTTGAGCGGTTAACTGTTAATACCACATTTGATGCGGATTTTTTAGAGTGAGACGCTGCCACTTTGCTCCTTTGATATATTCACACGTAGCCGTAACATTCAACCTTGAAGTTAGCATATGACTGAAAACTAATGAGTAGCCAAGGTATGGTTGTACTTACCAACTTAATTAAGAACGCCAATGCTATCATCTGTCTGCTGGTTCGCTTGCTGTTGATATTGGAATGGTGAGTGTATATACATTTTGTTGTATTTAATACATTAATTGATTTATATGAGCTAAATAGTTTCTATTTAAGTGTAGTTTTACTGCCCAGCTGGACGTCGTTTTTAAATTCCATAGATCAAATCAAGCATTCCCTCGTGTTGTAATTCACAGCGGAATACTCTTGCAAACGCTATCTTTGGTGTTCCTTATGGTGTTTTGGTTGGTAAAAATGCATCGATCGATTTCTGCACATTTATACATTTACACACATATATGTAAATGCAGTGAACTTCTGTATGTTGAATTTCAATGCTTTTTAATTAAAGTACGATATGCTGTCTATATACTATATAGCTACCACCTTGTTTGTTTATGCCAAGACCTAGCATTTGTCCACTTTAAATCGACTCTATATCCACCCTAAATCACTCTTAATCATTTTTAATAATTAAACTATATTCCGCCTTTGTATGCAACTGTGGCGTGTCCATTTAATAAGGAAAATATATGGATACCTATTGTCCATTGTCCACTCGTGAAAATTTAGAAATTGTAATTGATTGTAACGAAAGCATTGGAACAATTTCGTTGCGCGTTTGTCTTTTTATTCGTCTTTAAAAACGTTAAAATATAAAATTGCAAATCCTTACGTACTCCTTAAGTGCAGGCCTATTTTTAACAAAAGCACGAATTCCGGTATTTCCAGAAGTGAAAGTCATGTGACATATGTCCGTATGTAAGCATTTAGTTTATTGACATTTTTTAACTTCTATACCTTTTAGGCTTTTAAACTTTAAAATACGATATGCTGTCTGAATATCGAACAACATTTAGGTTCGCAAGGCTAAGGCATCCAAATGAATATGAACTGTAGTGTTTATGTTCAGAAGCTTTGTATTGAAAAGACTGGCACGTGCGCGGCACGCCGGGGTTACGCCAGAACAGGCATCTTGTTGTATATGTTATGTTGTAATTGCTCAAGTGTTCGTGTGTAATTTAACTCCGTCACAAAACGAAACCAAAGAGCAGGTATAAAAATAATGAGGATGACCCTATCGCTCAGTTGACATGCAAGGTTTCTGTTCTTGCCATAGTGAAGGTTAAGTGGTTAACTATATGAAATACAAGTAATATACAATGTATACCAGGCGAAGTACGTTGTTAATGAAACCATATACCACCTTGTTTATGCCAAGACCTAGCACTTGTCCACTTAATATCGACTCTATATAGCCACTCTAAATAACTCTTAATCACTTTAAATAATGAAACTATATTCCGCCTTTGTATACCACTTGCACTTGTCGAATTTATATCGATTTTATAGCCTCACTGATTACAAAGGCAGCAGATAAACGGATATAGCAAACTAAACGGCAACACAAACTGACTTTAAACAGTTTTCTGCTTAATGATTTCGATTAGAATGACGTGAATATTGCCACGGATTCTTGCTGTTATGAGGTGTGCGGAATTTCCTGTGGTCAAAGTTTACATTATTTTCCCGAAAAGCAGGTAATGCGAGTGTAGACTGTGCTTTCACAATAGACTGGAGTGATCATTAGATACACGTGCAGAAGGAAACCAGAGTTACTGCAAGGTGGTACTTTGAGATGAATTTTGGTTTGAGAAATCGGTACTAAGAAAGATAATTTTTCAAATTTATCAACGGCAGCGGAGAAAGCATTTTGTGAGTGAATTAGAAAATTCAAATTAAAAAGAGGCTGTCAGTCAGTTGAATTGCGGTAGATTTGTTTACATTATTGAGCCATGTCTGTAAATAAAATATATTATATGATGTTGGGACCATCGATATCCGGCTCTATGCTTCAATTACCATATCTTCAATTTACCAACTGGTAACCGTCGAAATTTGCCGTTTTTTCCCCATCATTCTAGCGAAGATGCGAACAACACCGCACTTTTACATAATTATACCTTCAAGAATTATGCACATTCCAAATTATATTTTGTACGCTTTAAATATGCAAGAATGCTTTAAATTAAAGAAATTAAAACTCTATTATAATTAGAAAAATATTTCATTACAGGTTGAAACTGAAGATGTATTGAAACTTACGAATTAAGTTTCTATTTTTGAACATTATTGATGTTTGTTCAAATGGAAAATAGAAAAAATAGAAAATAGAAAATACGGTTGCATGCACGTATCGAAATTACGTTCAAAAGTCCTTATTACTTAGCTTCTGCCAAAAACGATACTGGCGGCCGGCGTTTTTAGACACGGTGGGTTGCCAGTTCTCAATTAAATCCTGCATTGTAGGCCTGTCTTGGGGTTTTGATTTTGTACAGGATTTTACCAGCTTTTTGATATCTTTGTTTGAAATACTTTTCCTTTGATTTTTTCTATTCCTGGGATCAGGCTGTTCGCAAATTGCTATCTCACAGACCAGAATTCCATAACTGAAGACATCGATCTATGTGGAAAAACGAGAACATTACCCTTTTAGCTGCTGAAAAAAACAAGGAAATTTTTCAAGGCTTTGCCTTATCGACCTGCGTAAGAAGAGCGAGTTATTATCGCCTGGTTTATTTGAGAACAAGACTGCACATGCTTCGAAATATTCTATTACATCAACCACCTAGTTAAATCGTTTGGTTTGTGTAGGTAGAACGAGTTCTTTGGTACACATAATGTACAAAACGTTTGTGGAAAACGCACGTAACAAATGTATTCTGTCCTATATCACCTCAAAAGGACTCGTTCACAAACATGGGTGACTTGTAGTTCATCTCATTTAAAAAAAATAGGTATAGCATTTAAACCTTCAAATCCGATTTTATGGTGATTTAAAATATTTCACTAACGACGGGCGTAAACCTCTTGAAGACGCGTCTACCAAGTGTAAACACTTTTCGATACGTCAGGTATACAGTATATTTACTTACTCTTATGAAGAAAAGAAGACCCTTAGGTGAAAACGTCATGAATTTTACGTTTCTATTTTAGGCAGGCGATGGAGCAATTATGCTGCTGAGTGTCATTTGAAAAAGCAGCCACGATGCGACTCGATAAAAAAGCCGTACGATCGATTATTCCGTCAAAACAATCCTACGAAGCCATGAACGATTGTCATATGCAGCAGCATGACAATGAGTCATTAATTTAGTTCTATTTTTGTTACCTTTGGGTCTTGTGACGCCTGGCTTGCTTCAGGTGCGGCGTAAAGGACCGCTCCTGGATTTGACGTGTTGCACATATCTATGAAGTTAGCTGAACCATAATCTGATATCTTCGCTCTTCTTGGTGAACAATTATCGATCCATAACAATACGTTGGCACTGCTGATATCACGGTGGATTATCGGGTTTGGTTTCATTGAATGAAGGTAGTTGAGACCGCAGGCCACGTCTAAGGAGATTAATTTAAGCTCCTCGTTCTCTAGGCACGAACCATCTCTTGCACGTCCCTCAATATACGCACGTAAAGTCGTATCCATCATTTCTGTCACGATTAACAAACGATTTTGATCATTCCTCGACGCGCATATAAACTGTAGTAAATTCGGATGACGACATTGCGATGCGATATATACTTCACGTTGAAGAATTTGCAAGTTATAATCAGATGTAATAACTTCGTGGTATTCTTTAACTGCTACTTTGGATCCATAAAAATATCCCTTGAAAACAGCACCATAAGCGCCTTTTCCGAGAACATCGTTAGTTGAAAATGCCACAGATGTTTCTTCTATGTGGTAGCGAGACTTAGCATCTTCTCGAAGTCGCCGAATTTCATTATTTATCTCATTCTTATCTTTTTCAAGTTGGTGAATTTCATGGCACTGGGCAGCAAGATGTTCTCGGAGTTCTTGAATTAAATCGCTCATCTCGTTTCCTTCGTCCCGAAGTCGCTGAATTTCATTGTTCAAATCGCTGTTCTCTTGTTCTAGTCGATTTCGCCGCAATTTTCGTTCTCTCATTCCGGAAAGAAGTGGTAAGCGCCATACACCATGACTGGGTCCCTCATTTTGTGACCCTGACATAACGTCCGTGGTATACGACGGTCTAAATGAAAACATCAGCATGCATACAAAATTCATGCAAATATATTGCTTCGGTCATATATATTTGTTCTTCACACAGTAATACAGACTTTAGAGCCTGTTTAAAGTGTGTGTGTGTGGGGGGGGGGAGACTACAACTGAAGGAGGCCATGATGCCCCCTATAGTTTCTTCTGCTGTGCGATCCATCTAATAATGAGATCATGGTCACGGAATCGTTGAGGTGTCCAGGTTCGTTTCAAATATTTCAAATATTTTGGTGTTCCTCCACCTTCGAATTACGTAACGCTTTTTCGCACGTATAATTCTAATTTATACAAAATTGGCCAATTGAAATTCGAATGGCGATACTTTTCAGACTTTGCAACATTTTGAAATCTGGATTTTTAATTTCTTAGTTTCAAATTTAGTTTTATAGTTAGAAGCTATCTAACTTTCTGACAAATATATTTTTTCGTGTCATAATTAATGGCTAAAAATCACCAGATAATCCTGTGTTAAAATTGCCCATGTTGTGTATGGCTAGCGTGGTTAAATAAATTTTATGAATGAATGAATGAAAATGAAAAACCACATTCGATTCTTTCAATTCACCACTGAGAATTGAATAGACAATCTTTTTTCCGCGTATACACGCATTAAAACTCAAATAAATTTAAATTTGCTTCATTTTCCCTTTAATCAGGCAAATTTTGATTTTGATCACTGATTTTAATTTTAAGAATATTGCTGGTATGAACTGAAGAAAGGTCTGTAAAGGTATGTTTTTAATTTTATTTCGTGTTTTTCTGAGACACCCTGTAGAGGGGCGATATAGCTGAAATACGCGAATTAATCAGAACAAGATATACACTGGTAAACCAAAGAAGACCTGTGTAGTTTTGCTTGTTTTTTTCACGTCATCAATGTATTTAAAATGATTATGTTCAAATGAGGATAAAAAAATCTGGTAAAAAATTGCCCAGACAGGCATCAGATCTATTTGTTAGTTACTCGCTGTTATTCTTCTGTTAATTAAGACGTTTTTCAAACATTATAGAAACATAATTTTGTCGATAAACTCATCTTTTACTCTCATAAAACGCATTGAAAAGACTGGCACGTGCGCGCCTGAGTTACGTCAGAGCAGGCATCATGTTGTTTATGTTATATCATATTTTTAGAATTGCGCAAGTGTTCGTGTGTAATTTAACTCCGTCACAAAACGAAACCAAAGAGCTAGTATAGAAATAATGTTTTGAAAGCGAACGAGGATGACCCTATTGCTCAGTTAACATGCAAGGTTTCTGTTCCTGCCATAGTGAAGGTTAACTATAACGAAATACAAGTAATAAACAATATGCATACCTTGCGTAGTACGTCGATAATGAAACTATATACCACCTTGTTTATGCCAAGACCTAGCACTTGTCCACTTTATATCGACTCTATAGCCACTCTAAATCACTTTTAATTGTGAAGAATAACGTAACATAAAAGAATAACCCGAGAGAATAAAAAACAACCCGTTTCAGATCTGTCAAGGACAGCAATTAAAAAGGCAGCAAACTAAACCATGCAGTGCTTCCACAACTATTTTATGGAAATTTCCTAAATGCTTTGTTGTTTTCCTTTTTTTAAGGACATTTTTTTCCCAAGCTCTTGAAATATTCTTGCAAATTCCTTACAAAATAGTACTTTTTGATACGTCCCTATGTCCAAAATATCCCCTCAAATATTACACTTAATTCATTGACTGAAGTGCACCCTACTCGAAAGGCAAGATCGATTCTATCCACCTTTATTAAGCCAAACGTTCACGGTCTTTCCCTTTAATTTTTTCCATTTTTGGGATCAGGCTGTTCACAAATTGCCATCTCACAGACCAGAATTCCATAGCTGAAGAGATCGATCTTTGTGGAAAAACGGGAACATTATCCCTTTAACGGATTAAAAATTAAAATAAAAACAGATTTACCATGGCTGAAAAGACAGCCACGCTGGAACTCGATACAGAACGATGAGTCAACTCTGATTTAGTTCAGTTATACTTTGATTACCTTTGGGTCTTGTGAATTTTGGTTTGCGTCAGGTGCGGCGTAAAGGACTCCTCCTGGATTTGATGTGCTGCACATATCCATGAAGTTAGCTGAACCATAATCTGATATCTTCGCTTTTCTCTGTGAACGATTCTCGATCCATAACAATTTCATTATTTATCTCATTCTTATCTTCTTGAAGTTGGTGAACTTCGTGGCACTTGGCAGCAAGACGTTCTCGGAGTTCTTGAACTAAATCGCTCATCTGATTTCCTTCGTTCCGAAGTCGCTGAATTTCATTGTTCAAATCGCTGTTCTCTTGTTCTAGTCGATTTCGCCGCAATTTTCGTTTTCTTATTCCGGAAAGAAATGGTAAGCGCCATACACCATGACTAGGTCCCTCATTTTGTGACCCTGACATAACGTCCGTGGTATACGACGGTCTAAATGAAAACATCAGCATGCATACAAAATTCATGCAAATATATTGCTTCGGTCATATATATTTGTTCTTCACACAGTAATACAGACTTTAGAGCCTGTTTAAAGTGTGTGTGTGGGGGGGGGGGGGGCATACTAAAACTGAAGGAGGCCATGATGCCCCCTATAGTTTCTTCTGCTGTGCGGTCTCTCTAATGATGAGATAATGGTCACGGAATCGTTGAGGTGCCTCTAGGTTCGTTTCAAATATTTCAAATATTTTGGTGTTCCTCCACCTTCAAATCACGTAACGCTTTTTCGCACGTATAATTCTAATTTATACAAAATTTGCCAATTGAAATTCGAATGGTGATACTTTTCAGACTTTGCAACATTTTGAAATCTGGATTTTTAATTTCTTAGTTTCAAATTTAGTTTTTATCGGGGAATGGTTCATTGGTAAAATAAAAATAAATAAAATAAATAATGCAGCAGTTAGCATTACAGAAAATTTTAACATAGGTCACTGGATAAAAAATAAGGAGATACACTGATTCACCACTGTTTCATTACGTCAATAATTGATAAATTCAGTTGACCTTTCATATTTAAACATTGCATATTTGGCCGGTATGTTGCGAAAATGCGAAAATCCGCTTACGTTGCAAGTTTTTAATATAAGCATGCACAAGTTCCAGCAGTGAACTTCCGTATGTTGAATTTCAATGCTTTTTAATTAAAGTACGATGTGCTGTCTGAATATCGAACAACATTTAAGATTGCAGCGCTTCTAAATGAATATGAACTGTAGTGTTTATGTTCATGAAGCTTTATATTGAAAAGACTGGCACACGCGTTACGGAGTTAACGCCAGAGCAGGCATCTTGATGTATATGTTATGTCATATTTTTATAAGTTTCCGCGTGTAATTTAACCCACAAAACGAAAGCTAAAGAGGTAGTATGGAAATGTTTTGAAACCGAACGAGGATGACCCTATCGCTCAGTTAACATGCAAGGTTTCTGTTCAGGTTGACCATAAAGAAATAAAAGTAATATACAATACATACCTGGCAAAGTATACGTCGATAATGAAACTATATACCACCTTGTTTATTATACCAAGACCTAGCACTTGTCCACTTTATATCGACTCTATATCCACCCTAAATCACTCTTAATCACTTTTAATAATGAAACTATATTCCGCCTTCTTTATGCCACTGTGGCGTGTCCATTTAATAAGGAAAATATATGGATACCTATTGTCCATTTTCCACTCGTGGAAATTTAGAAATTGTAATTGATTGTAACGAAAGCATTGGAACAATTTCGTTGCGCGTTTGTCGTTTTATTCGTCTTTAAAAATGCTGAAATATAATTCTTGCATTATAAAACTGACAAGATTGCAAATCCTTACGTACTCCTTGAGGGCATGCCTATTTTTAACATAAGCACGAATCCCAGTATTTCCAGAAGTGAAAGTCATGTGACATATGTCCGTAATGTAAGCATTTGGTTTATTGACATTTTTGAACTTCTATATCTTTTAGGCTTTTAAACTTAGTACGATATGCTGTCTGAATATCGAACAACATTTAGGTTCGCAAGGCCAAGGCATCCAAATAAATATGAACTGTAGTGTTTATGTTCAGAAGCTTTGTATTGAAAAGACTGGCACGTGCGCTGCACGCCGGGGTTACGCCAGAGCAGGCATCTTGTTGTATATGTTATGTTATATTTTTATAATTGCGCAAGTGTTCGTGTGTAATTTAACTCCGTCACAAAACGAAACCAAAGAACTAGTATAGAAATAATGTTTTGAAACCGAACGAGGATGACTCTATCGTTCAGTTGACATGCAAGGTTTCTGTTCTTGCCATAGCGAAGGTTAACTATATGAAATACAAGTAATATACAATGTATACCAGGCGAAGAACGTTGTTAATGAAACTATATACCACCTTGTTTATGCCAAGACACTTGTCCACTTTATATCGACTCTATAGCCACTCTAAATCACTCTTAATCACTTTTAATAATGAAACTATATTCCGCCTTTTTATGCCATGCACTTGCACTTGTCGAATCTATTTATTTTTATTTATTTATTTATTGAAATTCGCCAATTGTAACAATCAATTGGCAGGGACACCACAACAGTGTACACCAATTACAGTGGGCCCTTATATATATATCGATTTTATAGCCTCACCGATTACCAAGGCAGCAGATAAACGGATAAAGCAAACTAAACGGCAACACAAACTGATTTCAAACAGTTTTTTGCTTAATGATTCCCATTAGAATGACGTTAATATTTCCACGGATTCATGCTGTTATGATTGCGCGGACTTTGCTGTGGTCAAAGTTTAGAATATTTTCTTGAACAGCAGGGAATTTCAGTGTAGACTGTGCTTTCGCAATAGACTGGAGTAATCATTAGATACACATCCAGAAGGCAACCAGTAAAGTGAAACTACCTTGAAATTGGTACTAAAAAAGATAATCCAGAGACTGTTTTCTTGTGGTACTTGTGTCATTGTGTGTGTTTTTCCTTCCCTACATCGTTGCCAGAGTTTTCGCTCTGCCAACACGAGAGCAAAGTTGCCTGGTACGGCCTGTTGACGCATTACCGAGATTATAAGTGAAACCAGGTCGAATTACCTGCGAACAGGCTGTACATTAAAATAGTCACCCCCATAACCTTATGAGTGTTTAGCGTGACGTTCTCAGCAGTGCAATAATTGTACAAATATCTTTATGCTTTGGCTGCCAGGTTACTTTTCCTAATAACTCATTGATTTACCTCTGTCTAGTTTTAAAGTATAATATACACGTAATTCTACTAAACTATTATTTACATGCATAGCTTCATACTTTATTTGCACACACAAACTCTAATAACCCGGTTAACTAACCCTAACCCTAACCCTAACCCTAATGACAAGTCGATTTTCAGGGGTAGGCAGTCAACCGTATTTCTCCATCATTCTAGCGAAGATGCGAACAAAATACGCTTTTACATAATTATACCTTCAAGAATCTTGTACATTCCCAATTATATTTTTTTCCACTTTAAATATGCAAGAATGCTTTAAACAGCACAGTGTGAAATCAAAATTAGCACTGCCTTTTGTGTTGAGGTATCTCAAATCCTTAGAAATTAGACTGTGTTTTCAAGTTATGCATGATTAAACATTTATCTGCAGAGGGTACTGTATTTGTAGGTAGCATCTTCGACAGTGCTTCTTAAATCTTTAAAGGAAACTTTCAGCCAGGTATGTCCCTCGCTTTTGCTATATCCAGTGTATAAGGGATGAAACATGTACTTCTGTAGGTCAGTTTGATAGTGAAACTCACGGATTTTGGTATATGCTGGTTTTATGATTGATTTAGAATCTTGTATAATATCGAGACTTTGAAAGATTACTTTCAACAAGCAAACATGCATGGTTGAATGTTTTTATTTTAAGGTTTAAAAGCTATGCCAGGCATACACGTTTCAAATACTAGCCTATACTATAGTAAAACGCGACACTAATGCAATTAGCCGACGACCGCCTGTAAAGGCAGGAAATCGTGTAATTAAAACTGTATTTTAGTTTAATTAAGTATAATCTCTTCGTTTTTCGAAAACTTATAGATCAAGCGGTTATCTCGGAGTAAACAGTGAAATTAACAGTATGTCTTCGCCAGAAAATAGGCCGAAGGGTATACCGTCAAGCAGGATATCAGGTTTAATCAATCGTTTTAACGACGTGCCAACAGGAAGTGATGGAAAACCAACTAAGGTCACTGCTTTTACAACATTTTATTTTAGTGAAATATTTAATACTCCATAATAACAATTAGAACCAGAACTTAAAAACCAGTTTGAATATTTTAGAAGCAAGTTGATTCCAATGCAATACAGCTTTTTTGAAGATCGACTTTCAAATTTTATCAAAAAGATAAATAGGCTCAACATATCAAACTTGCATGGCCTCTGTTTGCTGATCTCTTGATAAATAGAGGGGTGCTTCTAAAAACGTTTCGTCGGTAATTTTTAGTGAATGTGTATTTTCTCAAGCAACTTCTCTGTTTTTCCGTTTAGTTTTCCATGTTTTCTTACGTTTGTTCTTCACCTCTTTCGCTCTTTTATTGTTTTAGTGTTGTGTTTAGTTTTTGAAATAAAAGTGAATCTTTGTTTTAGGATTTGGAGAAGAAAAAACCTAAGCCCAAACCAAAACCACCCATTCGAGGTAAAGTTATAGTTAACTTCCGGTGCAAATAGCAAAAAATATAGGCACACATGATGAATTATATTAGAAAAATATAACGAGAACGTATATACTTTTCCCAAGCAGTCCTGCGTTTGAAGGTATAGCAAAGTATAGAAGATACTTTAAACGTATATTTTGGTCTATAAAAACCTTTATAGTTTGATATTAAATTATGTCTATCGTAAATTCGCCCAATTTGGGCATGGCTCACGCATAACCGGTAAAAGTTCTCTGTTTAGCCATTAACCCTACAGGGGCCGGTTGTTCGAAACGCGGTTGTTCGAGACGGCGGATAAGTTCAAAATGGAAAAGAAAATTATCTCTTTATTGGACAAATAAGCTGAAATATTTCGATGTAAATAGCTTAATTTTCAATGAAATAATGCATAAAATGCAGGTTCAGGCATTCACAAGAAGCATGAGGGTATTTTTAAACTTTGGCTTATCCACCGTTTAAGCTAACCGCCTTTCGAACAACCGGCCCTCAGGTTCCCAAGGTTTATAAAATTGTGTATTATTATACACAGCAATAGAAAATGGGAAATTGTTGAATGAAACGTTTGTAACCTACCCTGAAACGGAGATACGGATATTACGATGTTTTGTAGGCGATCTGCTTCGTCAGCTTCAACAAGAGAGAAGTGAGATGGCAACCCCGATTCAACAACGTAAACAAGAAAAAACTGAAATGGCCAACGAAATTGAGAAACTTCAACACGAGAAGAGTGAGATGGCAAACCAGATTCAACAACTTGATAAAGAGAAAGCTGATATGGCTATCGAAATTGAGCAACTTCGAGAAGAGAGAAGTGAGATGGCAACTCAGAGTCAACAACTTAGTCAAGAGAAAACTCAAAAGAAGAACAAATTTGAGCAACTTCAACAAGAAAATAAAGGGATGGGAGCCCAGATTCAACAACTTAGTGAAGAGAAAACTGAGATGGCCAACGAAATTGAGAAACTTCGAAAAGAAGACGCTTTCAAGGAAAAACAGATTCGCCAAAACAAGGAAGAAATTGATGGAATGAGGTTTCGAATTCAGAAAATCCAGGACGAGTCTAAGAAACTGAAAGAAGAAAACGACACCATGAAAATTGAAATTCAACAACTTCAACATAGCAAAACGTCAAGCTTTGTAACAGAAAGTGGGACAGTAATAGTTTCAACTGGTGTTGAATTAGGAAGAGGTGCTTATGGAGCGGTGTACAAAGGAAATTACCACGGAACAGAAGTGGCAGTTAAGGAATTTTATGAAATTCTTATATCTCCGCATAATATGAAATTGCTTGAACGAGAAATTAACATCGCAGCACTATGTCGTCATCCCAATTTACTGCAATTCCTATGCGCAACGAAAACTGGTAATAATCGATTGTTAATCGTGACAGAGCTGATGGACACTTCTTTGCGCTCATTACTCGAGGAACAAACAAGAAAAAAATCGCGGTTCAATTATCAGCAGATTAAATTAATTTCCTTGGATGTCGCACGTGGTCTAAACTATCTTCATTCAAAGGAGCCAAGCCCAATAATTCACCGTGATGTCAGCAGTGCCAACGTGTTGTTAATGATCGAGAACCACGCAGTAAGAAAAGCCAAGATATCAGATTATGGTTCAGCTAATTTTATGGAAGCGTGCAATACAAAATGCCCAGGAGCAGCCGCTTACTCCCCACCTGACGTCGAACAAGGTCAACATAGCCCAAAGGTAAATAAAGGAACATAAAATATTCCAAAAGTAGTACAATCTTCGAGTATTTCATTTAAATAACGGAGGTGAAAATATTGCATTAAAAATATTCCATTGAATATATATCACGCAAATTACCCAATTCTTTTATTAAGCTATGTTTTCCTCCCTGTCATATCCTTAGCGAAGATTTGATATCTGCGGTAATTATTTTCAATTGCCCCTAAACGGACGAACTGGTAAATTAGATTAGACTGTTAAACTGTTGATTGGGCAATAAGCAATGTTTAACGACCTCTGAAACGCCCACCGAACGCAACTACGACTAGCTTTATTTGCATGGCGATACATGCAGAAATTGGCAAAAATTTTATTGAAAATACTGAATCAATATATGAGAACAATTAATGTAAATCAAATTAAGGTCGTCCCCTGACGCCCGTACTCAGAACATATATGTTTGTCCGTATTTTTAGATGCAATCGTGCCTTAGTATTAATATACATATATTATACTATCTTCCTTTATGTCACAGATTGATGTATTCTCTTATGGTTTACTGGTGAGCGAGATGTATACTCGTGAGCTTCCCTCTCCACGCGAAATAAATAAAAAATTACGGAGAATTAAGGATGCTGATATCAGAGATCTTGTAAAACAGTGCACATCTCTGGATCCAAAGCAAAGACCAACAATGCAACAAGTAATTGAATATTTACAACAGTGACAATAGCTTGACATGGTTTTGAAGACTATTAATCGGAGAACTCTGCACATGCTACTGGCTGAATGTTTCTGCACTCTGCATCAGTGATTATTAAATAACCTCGAGTTGCTCAGATACACGTATACGAATGTATAAAAGTTTTAGAGGTTTTGCAGCCGACTACGTTAACACATTTCCCAAATTTGCATACTGTCTGTGACTCAAAAAACATGCACTTGCGTATTAAATTTTCTAGCCAGATATAGCGCATTCCTTGCATAATTTAGATGCATATAACTATGTTAATTTAGAGACATATATAAACACTGATATTTCCCTACTTTTGTTAGTGAAAAATAATTGTATCTGAAAACCAAGTAAGTTTGAGTTCCTTCTATGTAGCTATATAAGGAAATATGATACAGTGAATAAAGGTGTGTTCAGGTGATTCAATTTTGTCAAATGGATGTTTCATATAGTCTGTGTCTTGAAATTTATATACGCAGATCAACTAAAGCCAATTAATGCAGTTCTGCTCTATTAATGACAGATTTCATTCCAAACGTCAGATATATGAAAAATTGGATCGGGCTATAGACTTGAAGTATACTGCAAAATAGCAATTTATGCAATACGCGATCTAAATTAAAAAGGAGATCGAACCATGTAGTAATGAAAACTACGATTAAATTGTTTACATTTTTGACCCCATGCACTACTAAATTAGTTTGTATCCATAACATCGTTTCGGCTCATTTTATGCCATTATGCTGTCGAGGTAGCACGAAATTTGGGTTTGGAGTTTTTACATCATTTTGACCAGTATGGCATAACGGACTGCACACTTTAAAAAGTGAAGTTCCTAAGAAAATATTCATTGTACAATAGAACAAGATTACAACAAGAATAAGTTTTTCATTCCACACATAGTTATGAGACAGTTCGTAATTACCTATTTTCTAGCAAAAACGACGAACACAGCGGCATGTCTGTTCACGAAACAAAACTCTGATTATTTCTAAATATGCAAGAATTGTTTAAACAGCACAGTGGGGCGCATAAATTACCACTCCCTTTTGTGTTGAGGTATCTCAAATCCCCAGAAATTAGACTGTTTCCAAGTATTCTATGACTAGATATGTATCTACGGAAAGTGCTGTAGGTTGCAGCTCGAAAGTCTTCCTCAAAGTTCTCAAGGTTACTTTCATTCAGGTGCGTTCGAGGGAACTAAGAAGGTAACTAGCTATATTGTAAGACGAGAGTGTAATTTTAAATGAATTTTAAATATGGTTTGTTATTCAGTATAAAACATAAAGGCATAACTTCGACGGCACTAAGAAGATAACTAGCTATATTCTTTATTAATTTAAAGTACTTCTGCAGGTTTTGAGGCAAGGCTGTAATTTGAAATGAATGTTAAATATGGTTTGTTATTCAGTATAAATCATGAAGGCATAGCTTCGTCACTTCGAAAAATAACTGTTTATCAATTAATACGCAGACATGATCACTGATTTACTGCTGTTTCAATGCATGGCATGGTGAGGCTATGAGATGGCACACGTTTCTTATTTGCTACTAAAGTGCGTGAAATCACAGTTGTGAAATGCAATAATGCCTGTTAGTTGATGCCGACCGCCCTTACAAGCAGGAAATGCTTAAAATCCAGTTCAGTTATAGGAAGTATAATTGCATGTCGTCAGAAAATTCCAACGGGTCCACGATATCTAGTGCTGAACTTAGGTATTACGAGAATGGAACACCATCATCTCGATGATGATATATTTCATATTTATGTATATATTATCATTGGGCTATTTTAGTAATAGGTAGAACTAATTTAATGCGATTATATAATGCAGTATACTCTCAAATTCGAGTTACATTAAAATACCAATTATGTTATAGAGTAAGTTCAAGAACCCGAGAGAAAAGAAAATTTTTCAAAACCAAATAATCACAACAAAACACCAATGTCAAAATACCTCAATTTACATCTTTACAAAATCAACAGAATCCTTGCATTTCCTGCAACCTGATTGGCTAAAGTAGCAAGCGGAATTTGCGATATTTGACCACGTGGGGTCACAGTCACTGATCTGAAATAAGACATCTATAGAAGGCAAAAGTGAAGCCGGAAGTGATCCGGCTGCCACCCGATTCAAAGGCCCCACTTTCGTATCATTTAATATAGATTTCTATCACAGAACCGTAGTTTTTTGCGTTTTTTGCTTTCTTCACGTCTCTATCCGAGCCAATTTTACAATCACAAACATAGAAGCATACAAGAAGAGATTTGAGCAAAAATGTTATGAAGTCGAAATATTCCAAATTTTTTGCTCAAATTTCTTCTCATATGCTTCTATGTTTGTGATTGTAAAATTGGGCCGGATAGAGACGTGAACAAAGCAAAAAATGCGGATCACTTCCGGCTTCACTTTTGCCTTCTGTAGATGCGTTATCCAGTCTTATTTCAGATCAGTGGCCACAGTATATTGCTTTATATATTTATCACATGCTTTCCGTTTTATATCACAAAAAGAACAATATAAAACCCTTTGTTCCAAGGCATACCCTAGAAGCTATTTATAAAAGTCTTATGCAGCCCTACTTTGATTACTGCTCGCCCCTTTAGGATACTTGTGGTAAACTGCTGAGAGACAAGTTGCAAAGATTTTAGTTCCGTGTAGTAAGAGTGGCTTAACAGTAACAAAATATGATATTTCATTTGGTGTCAAGTCAGTATTAATGTACAAGATACAGAAGATACTTAATGAGCACACTGCGCCGGGTCTTCGAGAGTCCTTCGTGAGAAGAGAAATAGATTAAACTAATTATCACCTCCGAAGTACTGCAACAGGCATAACACTGCGGTTGCGGTTCGGTTGCGGTCGACCGACAGAAACCGCAGACGACCGTCGGAAAATTCCACCTAGTGGAAACTGGAACTTTCACTTAATATATTGCCTTATTTTTAATATTTTTTATAGTCAAATAGAGCAGATTTTTGCAATACATTCCTGATTATTTCCTATGGTTTATAGAGCTGTTCTCTGTGAATAATTACAAAATTGACCTTATGAGTTTGCCAGAGGTTCAAGAGGAACGTGGAGAGCCAAAGGTGCTTGATTTAATCAACTTCTTCAGCGGAGCAGCCATCAGGCGCCATCCACCAGATGGCGAAACAGCTGAAGAACTACCGATAGGTGTTGAGGTAAATGCAGCCAAATCAGTAACCTCATTTGAATTTAGCATTCAGATTAATTGAAAACAGCTTAAAATCCTTATATAAAAAGGATCTATAAACACTTTGAGAAGGTCAATGGACAACACATGTA
Source organism: Dendronephthya gigantea (assembly GCF_004324835.1). Lineage (NCBI taxonomy): Eukaryota > Metazoa > Cnidaria > Anthozoa > Malacalcyonacea > Nephtheidae > Dendronephthya > Dendronephthya gigantea. Next base: position 930,664 of record NW_021163039.1, on the reverse strand, counting down.
GTAAATAAAAATTGATATTTGAAGTGCATGTTGGCGTATAGTTTTGAACGAGCGATGACTGTCCCTGGACGATGGCACTACCTATCTTTCTTCAGCTTCTATAATCTATACATAAATCTTGTACTTGGCCTTTACAATTTTGTATTTTCAATTGTATAAGCAATTCACGCAAGTGGAAGGATCCAAGATTTGGCATTGTTATATAAAAAGAACTATCGTGGAGTAAGTTTTTGAAAAACAGGAAAAAATAAATTAAATGCCAAAAACCAATAACCGCCCAAGACATAAGGACTATTCCACGATGGGAACAGAATTCTATTTTGTACGTTTGTTTATGGAAAAAACCCATAAGTTTAGTTTTTCAGAGCTTTCGGTCCGCAAACCCGGACCATGATCAGTGCAAGAGGACTTGCCCTCTTCTATGATGGTATTGTGCTTTTCTATTTCGATGAAAAAAGCATATATGGTGGTCAAGATTAGCTTGGCGAATATGCATGACTCTCGCATGTTGCTCAGGGTTTGCTTAATTCATGGATGCTGTTACTCCCCATCCCTGTGCAACAACAGGAGATTTGCAAACAATTTACAATTATCACCCGAGGGTGCCACGGTGGAAAATTTAAATTTTTGAAGTTTAGGACAGTAACAGGAAATATTGAACCACGCAGTCGCACACGTACAAGCATACAAATCTTTATCACAAAACATTTTGTTCGAACTGTCATTACCGTTACCATTACCATTACCATTACCATTACCATTACCATTACCATTACCATTACCATTACCATTACCATTACCATTACCATTACCATTACCATTACCATTACCATTACCATTACCATTACCATTACCATTACCATTACCATTACCATTACCATTACCATTACCATTACCATTACCATTACATTACCATTACCATTACCATTACCATTACCATTACCATTACCATTACCATTACCATTACCATTACCATTACCATTACCATTACCATTACCATTACCATTACCATTACCATTACCATTACCATTACCATTACCATTACCATTACCATTACCATTACCATTACCATTACCATTACCATTACCATTACCATTACCATTACCATTACCATTACCATTACCATTACCATTACCATTACCATTACCATTACCATCACCATTACCATTACAAGTATATATCATTGTACTGAAGAAGAGCTGTTATTTCTCAATTTCATTTAATGGCAGGTAAATGATAGGAATTCAGAAAATAACGCTAGGGACGACATTCGGGATACGTTGGGAACAGTGATACTGGAATTAATAAGGTAGGTAATCTCGTTGTTTGCATTTGAATATTTAGTAAATCAAGACTTGAAAAAAATACTTCTTCTCCCAAGTCGAATTTAGAGAGATCTTTCACAGTATCACACGCTCCACATTATAATTACTTCTTAGGACAAATTATGTTAGTTAAATTAGTTCACACCTACTGAAGAAGTCTATCCTGTGCAGCAGATATCTGAGTTTTATTTGTATTATTTATTTTTATTTATACACATGAGAATTACTCACAAAACATTTGATACCTGTTAGTTAGGCCAAACAAGGCCAAGGTCATATTTTTTATGCGTTTTATCAGCGGAAAATTTATTCAAAATTTATAAGCATTTGTGCTACATCTAACTTTACACTCCATTTTTTAGAACACAACAAGGCGAAGAAATAAACGAAAAGCAAGAGTTCCGATCAGTTAGGGAGTCGTCTAATAATATTAAGGAGTTTACGATCCACGACGCGGTTAGCTCGTCGTCGCTAGTAAAATATTTTGTTTGAATTGTATTACGGAAAATTAATTATTCTGGCAGGACTTTGAAATAATCTTGTGAAATTTATGGATAATTAATGAATTTTATACTCGGCCGAACCAGATTTCGTGAATTAGGTTACATACACACCCTGTACACCCCATACAAATAAGATTGATAAATATGCAAATCAGTTAGAAACACTAGTGTGGATCTAGTGTTGTATCGGAAAAATAAAACCACTAATGTTTTGACTAATGATTTGCATACCTTTTAAAATTTTATTTATTACAAATTCATTGTATATATATATATATATATATATATGTATGTATAGGTTATCATATGAGGGGCGAGGTGATATCAGTTTTATCGCTTGAGGGACGATATCATAAATGTCACGAGTGAGCGCAGCGAACGAGGGACATTTATGATATCGTACTGAAAGCGATAAAACTGATATCACCTCGTCCCGAGTGTGATAACCTGTTTATCACATACTTCTTTTTCTTCTATAAAGCAATCGACATCGGTTGAAACAAACCCCGAACTGCTCGAGTCAGCCATCTTTGTTTTGACAGCGGCAAATGCAGTGGGACAAAAAGCGATATCAGTGACAAAAAGCGATATCAGTGACAAAAAGCGATATCAGTGACGATATCGTTTTTATGTCACCCTGTTATCGCCCTGATAAAGGCACAAGTATGTGATAAATATATATATATATATTTAAATATTACATACAAACGTTTCCATTGTGCTTAGAACTTCCGATGTCTAGATGATGCAGTTTCATTTAAGCTATCAAACAGCTATCACGTTGCCGCTGCTTTCATGTCATCGAGAAGCCGTATTAGAGGGCGTCGTTAGAATGACAACGCTGTCATTGGACCACAAATTATGCATACCTATTGTCTCGCGTGTGGAGTTCTTTGTTTTGCAAGCGGTTCGTCGAGCTGCTGCGTCGTGAATCGTAAACTCCGTAATTTCGCGACTTTATCAAACATTTGCAGTACTTAAAAAACAAATGATTATAGGGTGAACATGCAATGAAATTTTGAGTGTTTTGAGGAATCCTTGAAAACCCTTATAAACATTGTTAAATTCCCTGTACCAGTCTAGATCATTTGGAAACTCCTTTAGTGTCATTTTTATAAAACTATGTCACGAAGTGCTGTACATATAAAATGTGTTTCTTTGATTCCATAAATTTTTATGTGTTTCTTTGATTCATGATTTTTTTAGGACGCTAATGAGGAAAAAAAGGGAGATGAGAAACAGGACAAATCAAAAGATCCTGAAGGTAATTTCGTATAGAGAATCGCTTAACCTGCTGAATATTGTTAAGTTAGGTCACAAGTTGACAATAAAGTGGACCCAACCAGACGCTTTCGATTCAGTAGCGGGTATCTCATCATAAGATTCTATAGATAAGTGAAAAGTAAAAATTAAAAACAACAGAAAAATGAAAGCTTTGTTACAAAAATTCGTGACACATGTCCGTTTATCCACTACAAGAACAAAAAAAGGAGTCACAAATATTTTTTTATTCCCAGGCCCTCAAGATAAGACACAATACCCACAGGGGAGCCAATTACGTAAGCCAGAGATTAAACCAAAACCGGAAACCCTCAAATCAGGCAACATTCGGAGCAATTATGGAAAGGAAACTCCTAGAAAAACTCATGGAGAGGTAAACCACTTTACATTTTGGTCCATTTTTATTAGTTAGTGTACAAACGTATGCACTTTTTCAGAACAACCGTCTTTGAATATTGTGATATCGCCATGGAAAATGACATAAGGAATATTGTTTTTGTATTAGTTCATTACGTTATTCTTGAGACAAATGTTTAAATGTAAATGTTTAATGGAACTGAATAAGCTAATTATCGATTGAAATGTGGCAAAGGCAAACTTTTTAGATTGTTTATAGTAAATGTACACAAGGCGTTAGGCCTGAGTTCACCGCATAAATATTTCGAGATTGCAAGATATTGTCGTCACTTTCACTATGTTATATGGAATTATGTAATAAGCTGTAGAAATTTACTATAAAACTTCTTTATTATAGCTATTAAATCAAACTATCAGTGACTTTCAACAAATTAACCTTGAGATAAGCGAACAACTCCAACAAGGAATACGTACGATGGACTCCAAGGTTGAACAATTTTGTCAAGACATGAGAAAAAAGGCGAAAGATATTGACCAACTTCGACAGGAATTGGAGCAACTTCGACAAAACAAAAGCGGGATGGTGGCGCAGATTACACAATTAGAACAAGAGAAAGTAGAAAGTGAAAACGAATTTGAGCAACTTCGTCAAGAGAAAAGTGAGATGGTGGCGCAGATTAAACAGTTAGAACAAGAGAAATTCAATTATAATAACTTGTAGGTACACCACGTAAGTATTAAATACTGCAAAGCTTTCGGTCCGTTAACCCGGACCTTCATCAGTGCAATCAATGATGAAGGTCCGGGTTAACGGACCGAAAGCTTTGCAGTATTTAATACTTACGTGGTGTACCTACAAGTTATTATAATTACTAAAGTCGCCATGCAATCATACAAGAAAATTATATAAGAGAAATTCAATCAAGCTAACGGAATGAAACAACTTCGACAAGAACAAAGTGCAATGGCGACGAAAAATAGAAGATTAGAACAAGAGAAAGTCAACCAAGCCAACGGCATGAAACAACTCCGACAAGAAAAAAATGCAATGGCGACGAAAAATAGAAAATTAGAACAAGAGAAAGTCAACCAAGCCAACAGAATGAAGCAACTTCGACAAGAGAAAAGTGCAATGGCGGTGCAGATTCAACAATATAAACATGACGAAAGTGATATGGCCGACGAAATTAAGCAACTTCAAGACGAAAATGCTACTCAGAAAAATATTATGCAAAAGTTGGAACAAGAAAAAAACAACATGAAGATCGAAGTCCAACAACTTCAAGATATCACAAAGTCCAGCTTCATAACAGAAAGTGGGACAGTAGTAGTAACAACTGGTGTTGAACTAGGAAAAGGTGCTTATGGAAAAGTGTATAAAGGAAATTGTCACGGAACAGAAGTGGCAGTGAAGGAATATTTCCAAGTTGTTCTAAATCCGCATAACATGAAACTGCTGGAACGAGAAATTAACATCGCTGCACAATGTCGACATCCAAATTTGTTACAGTTTCTATGCGCGACAAAAAATGATCAAAAAAATTTGTTAATCGTGACAGAGCTGATGGACATTTCTTTGCGCTCATTACTCGAGGAACAAGCAAAAAATGAGTCGCGGTTGGATTATCAGCAGATTAAATTAATTTCCTTGGATGTCGCACGTGGTCTCAACTACCTTCATTCAAAGAAACCAAGCCCAATAATTCACCGTGATGTCAGCAGTGCCAACGTGTTGTTAATGATCGAGAACAATGCAGTAAGAAAAGCGAAGGTTTCGGATTATGGTTCAGCTAATTTTATGGAAGCCTGCAATACAACATTTCCAGGATCAGTCGTTTATGCCCCGCCAGAAGCCAGACAAGGTCAACATAGCCCAAAGGTAATGAGTATTAAGTATGGTTTAAGTAGAATATTATATGTTATATAAAACTGGTTCAACAGACAATTTAATTGGCTAATGCACTTGCGTCTTGAGGCGATGATGCATGCTACGAGATTCGGAATTTTTGCGTAAACTGCCGCTTGCGAAAAAATGTTAATTAATTTAAAGTTAAAACAATTAGCTTGTAGGAACACCACGTGAGTATTAAATACCATCCGTTAAACCGGGCCTTCGTCAGTTCAATAAGGAAGACCCAGGTTAACGCTTTGCAGTGTACCACCACGCAGCATACAACATACCACGCAGTCGCAGAAGCCAGTTGTATAGGCTTATAAAAAGGTAGATAATTGAAAGTATATCTTCTTCCCTTAAATCATCCTACAGATCGATGTCTACTGCTTCGGTTTATTGGTATGTGAGACGGACACTTGTGAGCTTCCCGACCAAGCAGGAATCCAGAATCAAATAAGAAGAATTCAAAATGCTGAGATCAAAGATTTGGTAAAACTTTGCACAGCAAAGGAACCGCGCCAAAGACCGACAATGCAAGAAATAATTGAACATTTGCAACAAGTGATATAAATAGGGACCTTTTCCATGGATTGATCATAAGAGTAAGAAGTGTAATTTTATTTTAATGAAACGTATACTATGCACCTTATATTCTGTTGATATAGATCTATATAATCTCAGTACAAAATATTGTTAAAATAATAGTAATTCATAGCGATTTTGGAATGAAAACATTACCTTTAGGCGTTCAATTTCAAACTATTATTGCAAGCATTCCGAGAACCATATACCTACACCACTGTTTGCACGTTTGTGTCACTTGATAAATGGTAAAACGCGATGATCATGTAGACTTGCCAAAATAAATCAACTTTATTAAAGTTGTGTAGCTTTTGTATACGTATCAAAATAAATGTCTAATGCCCAGGTCGCGTCGAATGTAATTCAAATCATAGGGTGCTTTCCTTTATACGGTAAAAACGGCCAGACCTGTCCTGTTGTATTTCAGTACAGACAGATTACTGGAATATTTTTTTTTGAACGATCTACTCTATTTCAATTCAAAATACGACCGGTCTGACTATTTTGGCCCCTTAATGGAAAGCGCCCATAGACGAGTTGATAATGAAGTTTATCATCTCATGAGGCCTGGTTCTCATATGTCGCCGACGGTTGGCGATGTATTGTTGTGGTCGGTGACGAGGAAAATTTATTCAAAATAATGAGGACTGAAGTTGTACGCTACTCGAAAGCGAGATGGATTAGAACTTGTCTTTAATAAGCGAAGATGATTGTTTTAGTGAAAACTAGACAGAGAACGGCCGGTATTTCCAAACGTTTTGTTTATTTGCAACAGAGAATCTTGCCGGACAACAATCGTGAGGATAGAGACGATTATTCCTCGCTATATTCACAAGCTCGTAGGTAGTGAATAGCCAATTAGAATGCAACATTCGCAATAGTACTCGACTAATTTTTTACCAGGAATAAATAGGTTATACAGCAACAAAATCTGTAGAATTTTTAAAATGTAATAATGGAAATTGAAACACATAATAGGAATTTAAATTTCAAAACATTGTAAAATATTGGTTAAATATGTGGCTGTTCTATTATTCAGGTGTTCATCTTCTACGTATTTGTATCATTATCTTTATATATGAACTGATACCAGTGTTCTAACAAGGAAAAATTAAGATGCGATTGAATTATGTAAAATTACGAACACCTGCATCGTTAAGTGCATGGCATTAAAATGTACGACAAGCTTTGTTTTTCCCTAGGTATCATGCGCGTACCACGTGTATGCTTAGGCCCGATTTACACTACTGTCGAAGTTTCTGTGATCACAGTTGCAATTTTGCATTGTTAAATCCAAAGTTTTGAACATTTTGTACTGAATATTAGGATGAAATAACAGCGGAGGTTGTGAGCTCCTCCGCAAAACAGGAAAACGCAAAAAAATTCTTGACTATAATTATCATCGTGCAGAGAAAGACCCTCATTTGCCCACAGTGACCAGGTCTGTTTCCCTCATCGGCGAAAACTTTTCCGTTTGAAGTTATCAGCTAAGAGACGTTTCCAAATTTCAATTACTTCCTGCATTGCTGGCCTGACTTGCGGATCTGGTCTAGTACAATTTATCACCAATTGCTTGACGTTATCGTTTACTATTCTTTCCTTCTGATTTCTTCTATCTTGAACATCTGGTTGCTCACAAATGGAAATCTCACACACTAGAATGCCATAGCTGAAGACATCCATCTGCGTAAAAAAAGAATATTATATCCAACTTATAACATTCAAATATTAAAGTCAATCCTACCTGCATATTTTCATTACCTTAGGATCTTGTTTGGCTTGACTTGCTTCAGGGGCAGCGTAAAGGACCGCTCCAGGATTTGGTGTGTTACACATATCGATGAAGTTAGCTGAACCATAATCTGATATCTTCGCTCTTCTTACTTTTTTTTTCTCCATCCACAACAAAACATTGGCACTACTGATATCGCGATGGACTAATGGATTTGGCTGTTTGGAATGAAGGTAGTTGAGGCCACATGCTACGTCCAAAGATATCAGTCCGAGCACCTCGAACTCCAACCTCGAACTATCTTTTGCATGTTGTTCAAGAAATGCACGTAGAGACACATCCATTAATTCTGTCACAATTAACAGACGATCTCTAACATCTTTCGACGCGCATATGAACTGAAGTAAATTCGGATGGCGACATTGAGATGCGATGTTAATTTCCCGTTGGAGAATCGTCAAGTTAAACGGGGATAAAATTATGTTGTGGTATTCTTTAATTGCTACATTTGTACCGTGAAAGTCTCCCTTGTAAACAGCACCCCAAGCACCTCGTCCTAATTCATTATTGGTTGAAAATTGAACTGAACCTCTTTCTATAGTGAAGCGTGACATGGCATTTTGTCGAAGTCGCTGGATCTCGTTACCCTTGTTAGCGTTGTCTCGTCGGAGTTCTTCTAATTCATTGCTCAACTCATTCTTATCTCCCAGAAGCTGCTGAATTTCATTGTTTTTACCATCAATTTCTCGTCGGAATTCTTCCATTTCATTGCTCATCTCATTCTTATCTCCCAGAAGCTGCTGAATTTCATTGTTTTTACCATCAATTTCTCGTCGGAATTCTTCCATTTCATTGCTCATCTCATTCTTATCTCCCTGAAGCTGCTGAATTTCATTGTTTTTAGCATCAATTTCTCGTCGGAATTCTTCCATTTCATTGCTCATCTCATTCTTATCTTCCTGAAGCTGCTGAATTTCATTGTTTTTACCATCAATTTCTCGTCGGAATTCTTCCATTTCATTGCTCATCTCATTCTTATCTTCCTGAAGCTGCTGAATTTCATTGTTTTTACCATCAATTTCTCGTCGGAATTCTTCCATTTCATTGCTCAACTCATTCTTGTCTTTCTGAAGCTGCTGAACTTGACAGCTCTTCACGGTGTTCTCTGTTCGAAGTTGCTCATGTTCACTTTCCAGATCAAAGAATTCGTGCTCGATTTGATTTATCATGGTGGCCATACCTTTGTGATTCTCTTGCAATACTTGTTCGTTTGTGTTGTTTAACCTTATATTCTGCTGCATTTTTTCATTTTTCTCGCTTAAGATGTCGTTCTCCTCTCGAACTCGCCGCAACTCGCTACGACTTAATATATCGATATCGGTAAGCAGCTTTCGGAATCTAGCAAACTTTCCGATTTTATCAGAACCAGCATTTTCTGCAAAAGCCATAACTGTTTACATGGAGACAACACAATTTTAGGATCTGAATGAAAACATTACAAAAATATTGTAAATTGTTTTATTTGCTATTTTTTTGAAATTGACGCAGTTATTTGTTTTATATGAAACCAAAAAAGATCACCTGAATGAGTTATTTTTTTATTAAGTAAACATATTGCAAATGATGCATGTATAATATTACATTAATAAAGAGTTATATAAATAGCACTAAATTTCATAAAATAATCTTGCATACTCGTCAAATGTACGGTAAGTAATAAAGGAATGTGCAAAAAGTGGTAAGCCCCTCCCATTGCTAATCGTGGCAGCTTCCCGGCGTGCAAAAAACTCCACCATCTACCACATATCCTACTACCTGAAAACAGACCATTTAACACGCAGGGCTTGGTTTTTGCGTGAAGAAATTTGATTTGCTAACTAATTTGCGAAGTTCTGAAGACAATCAATAACCATGATTTCATAAAGAGAACAGATTAATTTATCGACCAACAAATGCCTCCAAATGTTCTCCTAGAGAGCGTTTAAGCTGTGTGTGAGCAGTCAAGCTCAAGAGAAATGAATCATTAGTACTTCCATCTTGCAACGATTGAAGTGTTATAATATTAATTGCGAATAATCGAAAATTATATTTATACCTATGAATTCTTGTGGCAAAAATCAATAATTTGTGACACCTATATCAATTACTTTCGATGTCATGCTATGTGTTATATTTTCATTCCATTGGCTTTCGCCGTAACGCATTAAACATCATTGAGTTAAACGATTTAATTTTTACACAACAAAAAAGAGAAACGATTAAACTTTCTAACAGGTATATTTATTCGTGTCATTATGGCTAGAAATAGCCAAATAATCGTGTGTTGAAAATTGTAGGTCGAAAACCGGCCCATTTTTTCCATCGCCTTGGATTGAACAGAGAATCTTATTAGCGCATCGTGTTTACCGTGCATTGAAAGGATTAAGTCCTCAAATTCAATAATTTCATTTCGTTTTTCAAGACACCCTGCAGAGCGGATAGTTAAAATACGCGAATTAATTAATCATAACACATTTAAAGCCATCTATCCGATCTGCCTGTTGCTGTTATTCTTCTAGGGCGGGTTGTATAAAACTGTTTAACTACACTTTGCATAGTAAAATCCTAGTTAACTCACAAAAACACAATTCAGATTGGCCAATTCTTGATGTCCTTAAGTACAGTTAAAAGTTTACTAGTCTTTCATACAATAACTGCATGGCCCCCGTGAAGTAAAACGTTTCTGAAATATTATATAAACATAATGCTGTCGATAAATTCATGCGTGTTATTCCCATGTAACCAGTGCTATTATTACTTCTACACAAAAAACCCCAACCGCTGTGTAGGGAATGTTGTATTGCACAAGACATGGATACATCCATGCATCTACGCGCGATAATGCAAGAGAGAAACAAGATTCAAATTGAAACCGTTCTCCCTGATTTAATCTTACTTTTCGGAAAATAAAACATTTATTAAAGTCACGTAATATTGAGAATAATTATGAATTCAACAGTTCGTGTTATTAGCTCTAGCTTTGCTTCGACGGAAAGCGAAATCTCGTTCTTGCTAATTTATATTACCCTCCATGCACTGCACCGTCAATTTTTTTTACTATCACGTCTCACAAGCTATATATAGTATTATTTATTCGCAATCACAATGCAATAGTACTAATAAAGCGTAATACAGCTGAACCATCTCGAGATTATTCAAATACAACATAATAGTTAAAATACCTGAAATTCGTCAATGATGATCCAATTCTTGAAAATTGTTCAATTTAAGTTTCTACATCACTCTTATTCATGACACATAAGTCATATAAAGCATGTTAAAAGATTCCCTGCCCTTATATTCTCTCGAACCATTATGCAACTACTGTTCGATGCAAAAATTCCAAACTATGGAAATGCAGAGTAGTTACCATGATTTCACGGGAGTGTTCATTCAAGCATTTATATTTCCGCCTACACTACATTTGTCTATAACTCGGGAAAATTCGGATAGTAGCCATGTTTATTAACAGTCCACATAAAAAGAAGTTATAAAAAGAAAATACAAATATAATATTTTTGCTATCTTTTTGGGAAACTTCGATTTTTGGCACGTGCGGGAAAAAACTTTGTATACTTCAATAACAACTATAGCACAGCGGGATAGAAAAATTCCACTGTCTTTTACACTGAATTATCTCAAATCCTTAGAAATTAAATTATGTTTCCAAGTATTGCATAATTAGATATGTATGTTTATAACATAACATTTAAAGTACGCGCGTGCTGATTGGCGAGAAGCGTGTTTCTATAACTGTGAAGAAACATGGGACATTCCGCCGAACTTGACAAGCGAAATAATGTAATGAGAATTTGTAATTGAATCGAATTATAATATTTGTACAAAATCTTTTTATTGAGTTATATTATAAAATAAATAGAAAACATTTTCTCTGTGTTTCTATACAGTTATAGAAACATTTGTGGGAGTTTGGGAGAACTCGAAATAACGTGAAATAATCCCACTGATTATTTCTCGTTCTCCCAAACTCCAACGCGTTTTTCTGTATAGAAACACGGAAATGTTTTCTATTTTTTAAATAGATACTAATGCAGGTAGCAGCTTCGACAGTACTTGTCGAATGTTTGACATAGGGAATATTTAGTCAGGTATGTAGATAAATTTATTTATCGATTCTCTTCGGCTCTTAACCTCCATCATACTATCATCCCAGCTATGCACCACTGAGATATGTCAAACGTCATGTTTTATCTACCTGTGTGTCAAATATCGAAGAGCTTTATTCGTTCGAATTTAAAATTGTTCTATCACAAATGTTGAAATTCGATGTTTAATAGGACGTATATATAAGACCGATTATAAGACCAAGTTATAACTTCTTCGCATTTCTATAATTTATAGGGGGGATATTTCTTGGCTATAGTTGTAGAATTCACAACATGTCTTCACCAGAAAAAAAGACGAAATGTAAAAGCACAAAGATGTTGAGTTTAATCAGTCGTTTTGACGCCGGTCCAGCAGGAAGTGGGAACGAAGCAGACACTGGACACTATTCCCCAGATAACGAAACATCTGAAGAAATAGCAACAAATACCAAGGTAAATACTTGTACATCATCGGATATTATAAAAATACTTTAAATTCCAAGCATGCATTTGGTCAATTATAGGCGATATGTACCGATTTAAATTACTGGTCAATTTAACGACGTCAAAAGTCTAAAAATGTATTTGAAGCATTTTACTTATTAATTTACAGCTTAGCCTAGCTAAAAATGTAAAAAAATTGTCGATTAGTTTAAAACAAAATTTCTCATTCCTGGTGTATATAAGATATCTCAATTAATGGGATCCTAAAACTGGACTCCGTTCTAGAAAGGAATTCGTATTGAAAGTGTTGGTAATGGTTAAATAACATTGGGGAAACTTTTTATATTTTTCGAATGACGACCAAATCGTGACATGAAATATGAAGAAATTTGATTATATAGATATACAATGGAGGACTCAAACAGCGAACCGACCATGTCATCACACAAATGTTATCCCGCTGGTGTAGTAATTAATTTTTAAGAGCCATGTTGATATAACTCAATGGGAACACGTAAATTTCCCGTCCGCTCTTTAAAGTTGATATAAATTGCTCTGGCCGCACCGATGAGTCGGCTCCTTCAGATTAATTTGTATTTTCTATTTTGTATAGGAAGAATTCATTCAAGCAACGTTTGAAAAGCAAGTTGGAAGAATCCAAGATTTTAAATTCTATTTCGAGAGGAACAATCGTGGTGTAGGTTTCTGAAAAACGTCTAGAACAAAATATTTAAATGCAGGCTATCAGACTAGCTGCATGTGTGTATACTTGCAGGCTCAGGATATACTTGAAGGCTAGATAAAAATAGCTCAGTAAAATATTAAAAAGTTTAACAATAATATTCAAAACAATTATAAACTATAGCTGAATTATTGTGTTTGATGACCACATCAGGATATATTCCCAAAAATACTTTCTACTCAAGCCGACTATATAAGTTGAAAAAGCGTGAACACTTTAATCGAGATTTGTTTATGAATTATCAACTAATTAATTTCATTTTGATTAATTTACAGTACTTTAGTTGCTACATAAAGTAAAATCGCACTGAAGTCTTGAAATTTATACGTCTCCTATCAATACTTAATATATAGTTAAATGAGAGGTTTGCAAACAGGGAATATATGGTATAATTCATATAATAAAGTGGAACATAACCTACCCTCGCAGGTTACGAGTTTGTTTATTCGAACAGTTCTTTACAAAGTCCACGTAAAATTTCATATTTTCACCGGGTGTGACGTCATACCGAGGGATATTAATTTTTTTGGATCGGTATCGAACTTCGAATTCACAATTGCAAAAACAAATATTATCATGCGTTCAGTAGATTCGCCACATTAAACGAGGAAGAATTAAAATGTGTAGTAAAACAATTATTGGATGAGGTTTTTGTGATATGCAGAGTTATCAAGATCGAGGTAACATAGTATTAACGAATGAAAAACCTTATTTAATAACAACATCCAAAAATACATCAATTGTTAATACATAAATACATTCAAATGAATACCGCTTGTTAACCACCGCAGGCTCACTTGCAGATAACTCAGTTATCTGCTAGCAGTAACTGAACTTTGCGTGATTGCGCGATTTATCTGTCAACTATCAGCCAATCAAATTGCTTTTACTGGTATAATGTATAATAACAAGAATTATTCAGACATATATAATTCTTGATATATGCAAAAACAGCTATAGCACAGCGCGACAGAAAAATCCCACTGTCTTTTGCACTGAATTATTTCAAATCTTTAGAAATTAAATTGTGTTTCCAAGTATTGTATGAATAGATTTGTATGTATAGATAATACTGCAAGTAGCAGCTTCGACAGAACTTGACAAATTTCTGACATAGGGAATATTTAGTCAGGTATGTAGATAAATTTATTTATCGATTCTCTTCGGCTCTTAACCTCCATCATACTATCATCCCAGCCATGCACCACTGAGATATGTCATGTTTTATCTACCTTTGTGTCAAATATCGAAGAGCTTTATTCGTTCGAATTTAAAATTGTTCTATCACAAATGTTGAAATTCGATGTTTAATAGGACGTATAAGATCGATTATAAGACCGAGTTGTAATTTCTTCGCATTTCTATAATTTATAGAGGAGATATTTCTTGGCTATAGTTGTAGAATTCACAACATGTCTTCACAAGAAAAAAAGACGAAACGTAAAAGCACAATGATGTTGAGTTTAATCAGTCGTTTTGACGGCGGTCAAGCAGAAAGTGGGAACGAAACAGATACCGAACACTATTCCCCAGATAACGAAACATCTGAAGAAATAGCAAGAAATACCAAGGTAAATACTTGTACATCATCCGATAATATAAAAATACTTTAAATTCCAAGCATGCATTTGGTCGATGCATGCAAATTATAGGCGATATGTACCGATTTAAATTACTGGTCAATTTAACGACGTCAAAAGCGTAAAAATGTATTTGAAGCATTTTACTTATTAATTTACAGCTTAGCCTAGCTAAAAATGTAAAAAAATTGCCGATTAGTTTAAAACGAAATTCCTCCTTCCTAGTGTATATAAGATATCTCAATTAATGGGACCCTAAAACCAGCCTTTGTTCTAGAAAGGAATTAGTATTCGGAAAGTGTCGGTTAATCATTGCCAAAACTTCTTATATTTCTTGAATGACGACCAAATCGTGACATAAAATATGAAGCGAAGAAATTTGATTATAGATATACAATTGAGGACTCAAACAGCGAACCGACCATGTCATCACACAAATGTTATCCCGCTGATGTAGTAATTAATTTTTAAGAGCCATGTTGATATAACTCAATATCAAAGTTAAAAGCTACTTTTATAAAACATATGAACACGAAATTGTTTCATAGTTTTGAAATATCACAACGTATTGCGCAATATCATTTTTCCAAATATAATTTTTCCAAATCACGAACATTTTAAACTTCTCTATAGAGAAGTTGTATACAAACATATGATATAAATTGCTCTGGCCGGCGTGGCCGCACCGATGAGCAGCTCCTGTAGGTTAATTTGTATTTTCTATAATTCGGGAGAATTCGGATAGTAGCCATGTTTCAAATCACGAACATTTTAAACTTCTCTACAAACATATGATATAAATTGCTCTGGCGGCACCGATGAGTTAGCTCCCGCAGATTAATTTGTATTTTCTATTTTGTATAGGAAGAATTCATTCAAGCAACGTTTGAAAAGCAAGCTGGAAGAATCCAAGATTTCAAATTCTATTTCGGAAGGAACAATCGTGGTGTAGGTTTCCGAAAAACATCTAGAACAAAATATTTAAATGCAGGCTATCAGGCTAGCTGTGTGTATACTTGCAGGCTAGATAAAAATAGCTTAATAAAATATTAAAAAGTTTAACAATAATATTCAAAACAATTATAAACTATAGCTGAATTATTTAGTTTGATACCACATCAGGATATATTCCCCAAAATACTTTCTACGCAAGCCGACAATATAAGTTGAAAAAGCGTGAACACTTTATTCGATATTTGTTTATGAATTATTAACTACATATTAAAGTAAAATCGCACAGAAGTCTTGAAATTTATACGTCTCCTATAAATACTTAATCTAGTTAAATGCATGAGAGGTTTGCAAACAAGCTAGGAATATATTGAATAATTCAGATGATAAAGTGGAGAACATAACCTAAATATTCTTTTTCGCAGGTTACGGGTTTGTTTATTCGAACGGTTCTTCCACAAAGTCCACTTGCGGGTAAAATCGAAAGTGGCGATCAGCTAATAAAGGTATTACTTTATTCATTTGTTTTTATAAATAATGCATGTTAAAAAAAATGTTAATATTAGGCCAAAGTTGTTCTAATTTATCATTATAATTGCCATGCATGCAGGTAAATGACACAGATGTCAAAAATTCAGAAAGTGTCGCTTTCAATCGGATCTTGGATAACTTATCTGGAACAGTGACGCTGGAAGTCTCGAGGTTAATTTTAACCCATTTAAATTTGCCTTGTATATATTTAGTAATTATTATACATAATGTATAATTTGTATGGTTTGCAAAATGGCGGTCGCCACAATCAGAAAACCGGGACCCAATTCTTCGAATCTTCGTAACATATCACTTTAATATCCAGTAAAAAAGCTTAGGTTGACCAAATGGGGATAACCTTAGGGATAATTTAAGATATGTTTCCTCTAAAAATATGAAAAGAAGAAAATATGATCTGTATCTTGATGATTGTGGCAATTTCCCTCGAGCACGCACACCAGCTATATAGGAACATTATGCATGTTGATTTAAAATAATTGACCGAAAAGCAGAAATCATACGAGCCAATTTTGCGAATTATATGCAGCTAGTTTTTCACTGCAATTAATAGAATCAGTCAAGACAAAGAGGTGAACGAAAAGGAAGAGTTAGAAGAGAAGGAATTGGTTGAAAGGATGCCTTCTAATACCGCGACGATGATTATATCAAGAATTGTATGTTTATTATTGTATTGCTATATCATATATGAATTTTGCAAAACATTCTTACGAGACTTCCTCGGTAGCTGCGACTTTGTATATGATGAGAGTCAAGGGAAGAAGCATGTAATAAAAGAGCTTGTGCTGGCAAAACACAGCAAAAATGTAGCATAACTTTGGTTATATATATATGTATGTATATATATATATATAATATATTATATATATATAATATATATATATATAATATAATATATATATAATAATATATACACCCATTTGCAAAAACGTTGGCCGCAGATAGATAGATAGATAGATACTCGAAGTCTAATTAGAAATGCATATGACTAGATTTGCATGGGATTTCAATCATATTACACAAGATATGCAATTCTAATTAGATTTCGAGTATCTATCTATCTATCTATCTGCGGCCAACGTTTTTGCAAATGGGTGTATATATATATATATTATATATATATATATATATAATATATTATAATATATATATATGTGCTTTTTTTGCTCTTAATTGAGCCATGTGTTCACTTGTGGATATATATGTGTAAGGTGTATTTTGTTCTTCTACACAAGCATGACCAACCGCGCAGTTGGTCATGCTTGTGTAGAAGAACAAAATACACCTTACATATATATATATTAATATAATTATATATAATATAATTATATATTATATATATATATTATATATATATATATATGTCTGTGTACATGTGATTTTGGGACAACCAACATTCACCTGTTTTTGATGGTAAGGGTGATGTTACAATTTTGGGCAATTACACCAAGAATGATATTGCACGGATAGGCACCTGGGGTATTTTTGCATGCAAAATAACTCAAAATAAGTTCCAATGGACACATTCCTATTAAAGGTTCTCAAAGTAAAGTATTCTGCGCAGGCTACTTGTTGTTTTGCCCAGTTCCCGCGCCATCTTGAATTTATCACATGTCACGTCTCCGCGATAGGTTAAAAACGGCATCTAATAAATTACATTAGGTAAAATCTACAGCTGTATTTTGCATAACATAATAAAGAACATTAAAACTGCGTAACGATACCTTTAGGACGCTGAGAAGGAAAAAAACCGGGATGAGATCGAGGGCGAACAAAATAAAACCGAAGGTAATTTTTGAAATTTCGCATGAGGAAATCAAAACTGTTCGTCCTGTAGCAGAGTAATTTTGTCAGTTCTTGAAGAAAAAATTAATTTTACTATTGGTGTAGAGCGCAATATAAAAAAACTCACGCAGAATATATTCAAAATACCACAAATTTGCAATCATGCAGTAAAGTGTTATCTATAGACCAATAGGCAAGAATTAAACTTAATCACCTTCCCAAGTGTTACATCTGCTCAAAATCTCTTTAAACATTCTTTCCATATCCTTAACTGGTGCACTTTACGTGGAAATTATTTGAAGAAATAATTGTATATTTGTAAGGAATGGAAGGTAATATTGAGAAAGCTTCCGGGAGAGAAATAGAAGGAGCCCGACGACAGGAAATAACACCAGTAAAGGAAGATAATGGTAAACAAGAAAACGTTGATAGTGAAAGTGTCATGCAACGTCCTCAAGATGGGAATGCTGAAGTGATCACTAACGTGATACGCCCTGATGATGATGTAAGCCTGAACGGAGACAGAAAGGAGGGAAAAGGAACGCAGAAAAGGAAACCCATGCCAAAACCAAGAAGTGTGGGCGATGGATTGTTTTGGTTAGAGAGAAGAAGACGTTCTAGAGCAATTGGGCTAAAGGTAAACGACTTACTGTACATATTTCGCTTTATGGTAACATAGACTAACACGGGTATATGAACTATTCATATGCTTATATGTTGTACAGTTCAAGCGGAACTGTTCAAATGTTTCTGTGGTTGTAAAAATGCAGGTTTAGAACACTATACATGCAGCTACAGCATGTATATTTTTTTGCAATTCTAGGAAACATGATTTACCTATACACCAGCATTCACTGAGAACGCCAAAATCTGTGCGTTTTAAGCAGGCAAAGAAACTTTTTGCAAACATTGTATTAAACATTCGACACTTATGCCCACAATTTGTGAGAGAATTTAGGGAGAGAGGATTTTCATATTTAAGTTCTTGCATTTGTTTTTTATGTTTATTCTCTCGTTCTTCCCTTTATTCGATATTGTACTTCTCTGTTTTAAGAAATAAAACTGTTTTAGGAAGCTAGGGAGAAGGAGGAGCACAGGCAAGAGATTGAAGGCGAACAAAATGCTTTTAAAGGTAAGAGTTACAACTTCGGGTATATATGTCTCTGGTTGAATGACCTTCAAAAATATATAGTCAGGTATTTCAAATCTTTGAACACATGCACATAAAACACCAAAACGAACATCGTATTGATTTATATGACACTATGAAACAGATTTTGGTAAAGAAACAAGCCTTGCATGTAACAATAAGTAAGCATATTACACCTAATCCTTCCACGAACTCTCCATTCATCATCAATGTATTTCATGTATTGAAATGTATTGTAGGCAATCAGTAATATATTTTTTGTAATACATGAGATCGAGGGCGAACAAAATAAAACCGGAGGTAATATTTGAAATTTCGCACGAGGAAATCAGAACTTTCCGTCCCGTAGCAAAGTAATTTTGTCAGTTCCTGAAGAAAATATTTACTATTGGTGTACAGCGCTTTATAAAAAAACTCACGCAGGATATATTCAGAATACCCTAACTTTGCAATCATGCAGTAAAGTGTTATCTAGAACGACAGGCAAGAATTAAACTTAATCACCTTCCTAAGTGTTATATCTGCTCAAAATCTCTTTAACATTCTTCCCATACCCTTAACTTGTGCACTTTACATGGAAATTATTTGAAGAAATAATTGTATATTTGTAAGGAATGGAAGGTAATATTGAGAAAGCTTCCGGGAGAGAAATAGCGGCCCGACGACAGGAAATAACACCAGTAAAGGAAGATTATGGTAAAAAAGAAAACGTTGATAATGAAAGTGTCATGCAACGTCCTCAAGATGGGAATGCTCAAGTGATCACTAACGTGATACGCCCTGATGATGATGTAAGCCTGAACGGAGACAGAAAGGAGGGAAAAGGAACGCAGAAAAACATCTTGGATAACTTATCTGGAACAGTGCCCCTGAAAGTCGTGAGGTAAATATGACCTCATTTACATTTGTCTTGTACATTTAGTACTTATTATACATAATGTATAATAATGTATAATGTATAATTTGTATGGTTTGCAAAATAGCGGTCGCCACCATCAGAAAACCGAGACTCAATTCTTCTGATCTTTATAACATATCACTTTAAAATCCAGTAAAAAATCAGCTTGGGTTAACCGAATGGGGATAACCTTAGAAATTATTTAAGATATATTTCCTCTTCGTTCAATAATTTATATGATTTTTAATGTAAAGTTATTAAAAAGAAGAAAATATGACCTGTATCTTGATGATTGTGGCAATTTCCCTTGAGCACGCACACCAGCTAGAAACATTATGCATGTTGATTTAAAATAAATGACCGAAAAAAAAATTCATTTCAGAGCAGAAATCACACGAACTAATTTTGCGAATTATATGCAGCTGGTTTTTCACTGCAATTGATAGAATCAGTCAAGACAAAGAGGTGAACGAAAAGGAAGAGTTAGAAGAGAAGGAATTGGTTGAAAGGATGCCTTCTAATGCCCCGACAGTGATTATATCAAGAATTGTATGTTTATTTTGTATTTCTATATCATATATGCATTTTGCAAAACATTCTTACGAGACTTCCTCGGTAGCTGCGACTTTGTATATGACGAGAGTCGATGGAAGAAGCATGTAATAAAAGAGCTTGTGCTGGCAAAACACAGCAAAAATGTGGCATAACTCTGGTTATATATATATATATGTCTGTGTACATGTGATTTTGGGACAACCAACATTTACCTGTTTTTCATGGTAAGGGTGATGTTACAATTTTGAGCAATTACACTAAGAATGATATTGCACGGATAGACACCTGGGGCCGGTTGTTCAAAAGCAGGTTAAATTTAACCCTGGGTTAGTGCTAAACCTGGGTTAAAATCCTTAACCCTAGGTTAGCTAAACCTGGGTTAAAATTGTGTTGTTCAAAGCAGGGTTAGCGGTAGGGTTAGTTAACCCAGCCTTACCCAGGGTTAAAATATTTAACCTAAGATTAAATGTATTTTAAGGACTAAATTGGATATAAGAACGTTTTCGATTGGTCAATAAACGAGCGTCAAAACTTTACCCGATGAGGATATATTGTCAGTCAAAAGTTTATATGCCGTGAGGGCAAGGTCACAGGGACGTTGTTTTGAATAGCAATTTCCGTGCATGGAATTTTGGAAAGATTCGAAATGAAAGGCCATTTTGTATGATAAACAATGTCGATGTGAAATAAAATTAAGCAAATTATAAACAATCTATTTTAAAATTTCAGGCACTCTTTGATTATTCAAAATTCAGGAACAAACGTAGCCTTACCACTTGCTGCCAATCAAAAGAATCGAATTTTGGCATCCGAAACTAATATTTCGATTACGATGCTTCAATTTGTATGGTTGTATTCATTTATCGTGTATTGGATTGAAGCGAAGATAAATAAATCAATACATCAGCTGAAACCGAACGAAGTCAAACTTTAATAATTCTTTGCTGTCGAAATTATTCGTAAAACCTTTCAAAAGTGTTTAATTCATGACGAATTATACGTGTTTACGTCTTTCAGTTCCTTATTCATCCATTTTGAATCGAAGTTAACCCAGGATTAAAAAGTTAACCCACCTAGCTAGCAGGGTTAATTTTTTTATCAATTTTAACCCAGGGTTAACGCTAACCGAGCTTTGTGCAACGCAAATCAACCAAGGTTTAAAATTTAACCCTGGGTTAGGCATTTTTAACCCTGGGTTAGCGTTAACCGGCTTTTGAACAACCGGCCCCTGGGGTATTTTTGCATGCAAAATAACTCAAAATAAGTTCCAATGGACACATTCCTATTAAAGGTTCTCAAAGTAAAGTATTCTGTCCAAGCTACTTGCTGTTTTGCCCAGTTCCCGCGCCATCTTGAAATTTATCACATGTCACGTCTCCGCGATAGGTACGAGTCTGAAATCGAGACCTTCCATATCAGTTAAAAACGGCATTTAATAAATTACATTAGGTAAAATCAACAGTAATTCGCATAACATAATAAAGAACATTAAAACTGCGTAACGATACCTTTAGGACGCTGAGAAGGAAAAAAACCGGGATGAGATCGAGGGCGAACAAAATAAAACCGAAGGTAATATTTGAAATTTCGCATGAGGAAATCAGAACTGTTCGTCCTGTAGCAGAGTAATTTTGTCATTTCTTGAAGAAAATATTTACTATTGGTGTACAGCGCAGCGCTATATAAAAAAACTCACGCAGGATATATTCAAAATATCACAAATTTGCAATCATGCAGAAAAGTGTTATCTAGACCAACGGGCAAGAATTAATCTTAATCACCTTCCCAAGTGTTATATCTTCTCAAAATCTCTTTAAACATTCTTCCCATACCCTAAACTCGTGCACTTTACGTGGAAATTATTTGAAAAAATAATTGTATTTTTGTAAGGAATTGAAGGTAATATTGAGAAAGTTTCCGGGAGGGAAATAGGAGCCCGACGACAGGAAATAACACCAGTAAAGGAGGATAATGGCAAACAAGAAAACGTCGATATTGACAGTGCCATGCAACGTCCTCAAGATGGGAATGCTGAAGTGATCACTAACGTGATACGCCCTGATGATGATATAAGCCTGAACGGAGACAGAAGAAGACGTGTGGGCAATCGATTGTTTTATAATAGGTTGGAAAGAGGAAGACGTTCTAGAGCAATATTAATTGCGCTAAAGGTAAACGACTTACTGTACATATTTCGCTTTATGGTAACATAGACTAACACGGGTATATGAACTATTCATATGCTTATATGTTGTACAGTTCAAGCGGAACTGTTCAAATGTTTCTGTGGTTGTAAAAATGCAGGTTTAGAACACTATACATGCAGCTACAGCATGTATATTTTTTTGCAATTCTAGGAAACATGATTTACCTATACACCAGCATTCACTGAGAACGCCAAAATCTGTGCGTTTTAAGCAGGCAAAGAAACTTTTTGCAAACATTGTATTAAACATTCGACACTTATGCCCACAATTTGTGAGAGAATTTAGGGAGAGAGGATTTTCATATTTAAGTTCTTGCATTTGTTTTTTATGTTTATTCTCTCGTTCTTCCCTTTATTCGATATTGTACTTCTCTGTTTTAAGAAATAAAACTGTTTTAGGAAGCTAGGGAGAAGGAGGAGCACAGGCAAGAGATTGAAGGCGAACAAAATGCTTTTAAAGGTAAGAGTTACAACTTCGGGTATATATGTCTCTGGTTGAATGACCTTCAAAAATATATAGTCAGGTATTTCAAATCTTTGAACACATGCACATAAAACAACAAAAGGAACATCGTATTGATTTTACATTTCGGTAAAGAAACAAGCCTGCATGTAACAATAAGTAAGCATATTACACGCAATCCTTCCACGAACTCTCCATTCATCATCAATGTATTTCATGTATTAAAATGTATTGTTAGGCAATCAGTAATATATTTTTTGCAATACATGAGATCGAAGGCGAACAAAATAAAACCGAAGGTGATATTTGAAATTTTGCATGAGGAAATCAGAACTGTCCGTCCTGTAGCAGAGTAATTTTGTCAGTTCCTGAAGAAAATACTTACTATTGGTGTACAGGGCTATATAAAAAAACTCACGCAGGATATATTCAGAATACCCCAAATTTGCAATCATGCAGTAAAGTGTTATCTAGACCGACAGGCAAGAATTAAACTTAATCACCTTCCCAAGTGTTATATCTGCTCAAAATCTCTTTAAACATTCTTTCCATACCCTTAATTCGTGCACTTTACGTGGAAACTATTTGAAGAAATAATTGTATATTTGTAAGGAATGGAAGGTAATATTGAGAAAGCTTCCGGGAGAGAAATAGAAGGAGCCCGACGACAGGAAATAACACCAGTAAAGGAAGATAATGGTAAACAAGAAAACGTTGATGATGAAAGTGTCATGCAACGTCCTCAAGATGGGAATGCTGAAGTGATCACTAACGTGATACGCCCTGATGATGATGTAAGCCTGAACGGAGACAGAAAGGAGGGAAAAGGAACGCAGAAAAGGAAACCCATGCCAAAACCAAGAAGTGTGGGCGATGAATTTTTTTGGTTAGAGAGAAGAAGATGTTCTAGAGCAATTAAGCTAAACTTTAAGGTAAACGACTTACTGTACATATTTCGCTTTATGGTAATTAACATACACTAACACGGGTATATGAACTATTTATATATGCTTATATTGTGTACAGTTCAAAGGAAACATGATTTACCTATACACCAGCATTCACTGAGAACGCCAAAATCTGTGCGTTTTAAGCAGGCAAAGAAGCTTTTTGCAAACATTCTATTAAACATTCGATACTTATGCCCACAATTTGTGAGAGAAAGTAGGGAGAGAGGATTTTCATACTTAAGTTCTTGCATTTGTCTTTTATGTTTATTCTCTCGTTCTTCCCTTTATTCGATATTGCACTTCACTGTTTTAAGAAATAAAACTGTTTTAGGAAGCTAGGGAGAAGGAGGAGCACAGGCAAGAGATTGAAGGCGAACAAAATGCTTTTAAAGGTAAGAGTTACAACTTCGGGTATATATGTCTCTGGTTGAATGACCATCAAAAATATATAGTCAGGTATTTCAAATCTTTGAACACATGCACATAAAACAACAAAACGAACATCGTATTGATTTATATGACACTATGTAACAGGTTTCGGTAAAGAAACAAGCCTTGCATGTAACAATAAGTAAGCATATTACACGCAATCCTTCCACGAACTCTCCATTCATCATCAATGTATTTCATGTATTGAAATGTATTGTTACGCAATCAGTAATATATTTTTGTAATACATGAGATCGAGGGCGAACAAAATAAAACCGAAGGTAATATTTGAAATTTCGCATGAGGAAATCAGAACTGTCCGTCCCGTAGCAGAGTAATTTTGTCAGTTCCTGAAGAAAATACTTACTATTGGTGTACAGCGCTATATAAAAAAACTCACGCAGGATATATTCAGAATACCCCAAATTTGCAATCATGCAGTAAAGTGTTATCTAGAACGACAGGCAAGAATTAAACTTAATCACCTTCCCAAGTGTTATATCTGCTCAAAATCTCTTTAAACATTCTTTCCATACCCTTAATTCGTGCACTTTACGTGGAAATTATTTGAAGAAATAATTGTATATTTGCAAGGAATGGAAGGTAATATTGAGAAAGCTTCCGGGAGAGAAATAGAAGGAGCCCAACGACAGGAAATAACACCAGTAAAGGAAGATAATGGTAAACAAGAAAACGTTGATAGTGAAAGTGTCATGCAACGTCCTCAAGATGGGAATGCTGAAGTGATCACTAACGTGATACGCCCTGATGATGATGTAAGCCTGCACGAAGACAGAAAGGAGGGAAAAGGAACGCAGAAAAGGAAACCCATGCCAAAACCAAGAAGTGTGGGCGATGGATTGTTTTGGTTAGAGAGAAGAAGACGTTCTAGAGCAATTGGGCTAAAGGTAAACGACTTACTGTACATATTTCGCTTTATGGTAACATAGACTAACACGGGTATATGAACTATTCATATGCTTATATGTTGTACAGTTCAAGCGGAACTGTTCAAATGTTTCTGTGGTTGTAAAAATGCAGGTTTAGAACACTATACATGCAGCTACCGCATGTATATTTTTTGCAATTCTAGGAAACATGATTTACCTATACACCAGCATTCACTGAGAACGCCAAAATCTGTGCGTTTTAAGCAGGCAAAGAAACTTTTTGCAAACATTGTATGAAACACTCGACACTTATGCCCACAATTTGTGAGAGAATTTAGGGAGAGAGGATTTTCATATTTAAGTTCTTGCATTTGTTTTTTATGTTTATTCTCTCGTTCTTCCCTTTATTCGATATTGTACTTCTCTGTTTTAAGAAATAAAACTGTTTTAGGAAGCTAGGGAGAAGGAGGAGCACAGGCAAGAGATTGAAGGCGAACAAAATGCTTTTAAAGGTAAGAGTTACAACTTCGGGTATATATGTCTCTGGTTGAATGACCATCAAAAATATATAGTCAGGTATTTCAAATCTTTGAACACATGCACATATAACAACAAAACGAACATCGTATTGATTTATATGACACTATGAAACAGATTTTGGTAAAGAAACAAGCCTTGCATGTAACAATAAGTAAGCATATTACACCTAATCCTTCCACGAACTCTCCATTCATCATCAATGTATTTCATGTATTGAAATGTATTGTTAGGCAATCAGTAATATATTTTTTGTAATACATGAGATCGAGGGCGAACAAAATAAAACCGAAGGTAATATTTGAAATTTCGCACGAGGAAATCAGAACTTTCCGTCCCGTAGCAAAGTAATTTTGTCAGTTTCTGAAGAAAATATTTACTATTGGTGTACAGCGCTTTATAAAAAAACTAACGCAGGATATATTCAAAATACCACAAATTTGCAATCATGCAGTAAAGTGTTATCTAGATCGACAAGCAAGAATTAAACTTAATCACCTTCCCAAGTGTTATATCTGCTCAAAATCTTTAAACATTCTTCCCATACCCTTAACTCATGCACTTTACGTGAAAATTATTTAAAGAAATAATTGTATTTTTGTAAGGAATGGAAGGTAATATTGAGAAAGCTTCCGGGAGAGAAATAGGGGCCCGACGACAGGAAATAACACCAGTAAAGGAAGATAATGGTAAACAAGAAAACGTCGATAATGACAGTGTCATGCAACGTCCTCAAGATGGGAATGCTCAAGTGATCACTAACGTGATACGCCCTGATGATGATGCAAGCCTGAACGGAGACAGAAAGGAGGGAAAAGGAACGCAGAAAAGCATCTTGGATAACTTATCTGGAACAGTGACGCTGGAAGTTTCGAGGTAAATATGACCCCATTTACATTTGCCTTGTACATTTAGTAATTATTATACATAATGTATAATAATGTATAATGTATAATTTGTATGGTTTGCAAAATAGCGGTCGCCACCATCAGAAAACCGAGACTCAATTCTTCTGATCTTTATAACATATCACTTTAAAATCCGGTAAAAAAACAGCTTGGGTTAACCGAATGGGGATAACCTTAGAAATTATTTAAGATATATTTCCTCTTCCTTCAATAATTTATATGATTTTTAATGTAAAGTTATTAAAAAGAAGAAAATATGACCTGTATCTTGATGATTGTGGCAATTTCCCTTGAGCACGCACACCAGCCAACATTATGCATGTTGATTTAAAATAATTGACCGAAAAAAAATTCATTTCAGAGCAGAAATCACACGAACTAATTTTGCGAATTATATGCAGCTAGTTTTTTACTGCAATTAATAGAATCAGTCAAGACAAAGAGGTGAACGAAAAGGAAGAGTTAGAAGAGAAGGAATTGGTTGAAAGGATGCCTTCTAATACCCCGACAATGATTATATCAAGAATTGTATGTTTATTATTGTATTTATACATCATATATGCATTTTGCAAAACATTCTTACAAGACTTCCTCAGTAGCTGCGACTTCGTATATATACATCATATATGATGAGAGTCGAGGGAAGAAGCATCTAATAAAAGAGCTTGAGCTGGCAAAACACAGCAAAAATGTGGCATAACTCTGATTATATATATATGTCTGTGTACATGTGATTTTGGGACAACCAACATTTACCTGTTTTTCATGGTAAGGGTGATGTTACAATTTTGAGCAATTACACTAAGAATGATATTGCACGGATAGACACCTGGGGTATTTTTGCATGCAAAATAACTCAAAATAAGTTCCAATGGACACATTCCTATTAAAGGTTCTCAAAGTAAAGTATTCTGTCCAGGCTACTTGCTGTTTTACCCAGTTCCCGCGCCATCTTGAATTTATCACAGGTCAAGTCTCCGCGATAGGTACGAGTCGGAAATCGAGACCTTCCATATCAGTTAAAAACGGCATCTACTAACTTACATTAGGTAAAATCAACAGTAATTCGCATAACATAATAAAGAACATTAAAACTGCGTAACGATACCTTTAGGACGCTGAGAAGGAAAAAAACCGGGATGAGATCGAGGGCGAACAAAATAAATCCGAAGGTAATATTTAAAATTTCGCATGAAGAAATCAGAACTGTCCGTCCCGTAACAGAGTAATTTTGTCAGTTCTTGAAGAAAATATTTACTATTGGTGTAGAGCGCTTTATAAAAAAACTCACGCAGGATGTATTCAAAATACCACAAATTTGCAATCATGCAGTAAAGTGTTATCGAGACCGATAGGCAACTTAATAGGATAACTTAATCACCTTCCCAAGTGTTATATCTGCTCAATATCGTGCACTTTACGTGGAAATTATTTGAGGAAATAATTGTATTTTTGTAAGGAATTGAAGGTAATATTGAGAAAGTTTCCAAGAGAGAAATAGAAGGAGCCCGACGACAGGAAATAACACCAGTAAAGGAGGATAATGGTAAACAAGAAAACGTCGATATTGACAGTGCCATGCAACGTCCTCAGGATGGGAATGCTGAAGTGATCACTAACGTGATACGCCCTGATGATGATGTAAGCCTGAACGGAGACAGAAAGGAGGGAAAAGGAACGCAGAAAAGCAAACCCACGCCAAAACCAAAACGTGTGGGCATGAGATGGTTTCCTAGGTTAAATAGAAAAAGACGTTCTAGAGCAATTGTGCTAACGGTAAACGACTTATACATATTTCGCTTTATGGTAACATGCATACACTAACACGGGTATATGAACTATTCATATATGCTTATATGTTGTACAGTTCAAGCGGAATTGTTCAAATGTTTCTGTGGTTGTAAACAGGTTTAGAACACTATACATGCAGCTATAGCTTTTTTGTAATTCTAGGAAACATGATTTACCTACACACCAGCATTCACTGAGAATGCCAAAATCTGTGCGTTTTAAGCAGGCAAAGAAGCTTTTTGCAAACATTCTATTAAACATTCGATACTTATGCCCACAATTTGTGAGAGAATTTAGGGAGAGAGGATTTTCATTTTTAAGTTCTTGCATTTGTTTTTATGTTTATTTTCTCGTCCTTCCCTTTATTCGACATTGTACTTCTCTGCTTTAAGAAATAAAACTGTTTTAGGAAGCTAGGGAGAAGGAGGAGCACAGGCAAGAGATTGAAGGAGAACAAAATGCTTTTAAAGGTAAGAGTTACAACTTCGGGCATATAGGTCTCAGGTTGAATGACCGTCAAAAATATATAGTCAGTTATTTCAAATCTTAGAACACATGCACATAAAACAACAAAACGAACATCGTATTGATTTATATGACACTATGTAACAGGTTTCGGTAAAGAAACAAGCCTTGCATGTAACAATAAGTAAGCATACTACACGTAATCCTTCCACGAACTCTCCATTCATCATCAACGTATTTTATGTATTGAAATGTATTGTAGGCAATCAGTAATATATTTTTTGTCTTAAAAGGAAAAGGAAAAGAAAGTAAAGTTATGCAAAAATACACGGAAAAAATAGTCCAACATCTTGGTCAGGAAGAAAATAGTAATGTGGACAAAGTGTTGGGCACTGACTTGGCGAACAATACGGATTGCTGTCAAATTGAGAATAATATCGAGGTGAGTCAGGGGACCATCGAAATAGACCGTTCTGAAGCTGAGAATGCTGGTCTAACTGGTCAAATACAGACAATACAAAATAACGGTCTGGATCTCAGAGTACAACTCTTAGAAAAGGAAAATAAACATTTAGAAAAAGAGAACAGCGACCTAATGTATATTGGCGCACTTCTTCAAGAGGAAAGCCGTCGATTCCCGTTAGCAGGATTCCGTGGATTCTCGGAGTTCCACGACGAAAGACAACTTCGCCGAGAAATACAAAGGAAGGACGTCGAAATTCAACAACTACTTCAAGAGAAAAGGCAGGGAACCAATGAAATTGACCAACTTCGACGAGAAAAAAGTGAGATTGAGACTCAAATTCAGAAATTTAGTAAAGAGAATATGGAAATGGCGACCCAGATTCAACAATCAAGTGAAGAAAAAGGTGCAATGGTGATCCAGATTCAACAATATGAGCATGAGAAAAATGAGATGGCGATCCAGATTCAACAACTTAAACAAGAGAAAAGTGAAATGGTGACACGGATTCAACAATTAATTGAAGACGAGAGGGAGAAGGCCAACGAGATCGAGCAACTGAAAACGGAAAGCGTTACTAAGAATAACAATATTCTACAATGCGAGGAAGAAAAAACTAGAATGAGCAATGAGATTCGGCACCTCAACGAAGAAAAAGATGAGATACGAAATGGTTCGCTAGAACTTCAACAGGAAAACCACAACATGAAAATTGAAATTCAACAGCTTCAAGAAGAGACATTGTCTAGCTTTATCACAGAAAGTGGAACAGTGATAGTTTCTAATGGGTCTGAGCTAGGAAGAGGAGGTTATGCAGCTGTGTACAAAGGAGACTTTCACGGAACGGAGGTGGCAGTAAAGGAATATTATCACGTTATTATTTCCCCGCATAATATGAAAATGTTGGAACGAGAAATAAATATCGCTGCACGATGTCGACATCCCAATTTGTTACAGTTTCTATGTGCGACAAAAAATGATCAAAATCATTTGTTAATCGTGACAGAACTGATGGATATGACTCTGCGTTCTTTCGTCGAGGAACGAAAAGAAAAGTCGCGACTAAAAAATCACGAAGTTAAATTCATTTCCTTAGATGTCGCATGTGGCTTAAACTACCTTCATTCAATGAAGCCAAGTCCAATAATTCATCGTGACATCAGCAGTGCCAACGTATTGCTGAGCATCGAGCATGGCGAAGTGAGAAGAGCCAAGATATCAGATTATGGTTCAGCAAATTTCATGGAAGTTTGTACTACACCGAACCCAGGATCAGCCGTTTACGCCGCACCAGAAGCAACGCATGCTCAACATAGCCCAAAGGTAACCAAATTACGACCCTGTACGCTGTACATTAGATTAGTTCAGTCAACATAAATTTAGGAACCTTGTTCGACAAGACATTAGTTTATTTGTTTATTCATACAATTTTGTTTATATCATGTCAGATTGACGTATTCTCTTATGGCGTGCTGGTTTGTGAGATGTTCATTTCTGAGTTTCCCGATAAAAAAAGAATTAGTCATCAAGTGAAGAGAATTGACAATGATAGGATCAAAAAATTGGTGAAACATTGTACAGCAGAGGATCCACAGGAAAGGCCACCGATGTCGCAAATAATTAGTTTATGGCAACAGATAAAATGATGTGACCAATAATCTTGATGAAACTTAATTTACCTACCACAGGTTGTATAAATATGTTGAGCGATAATATCTAGTTTGCAAGACTCTCAAATCTCAAAAAAAGAAATCACACGAGCTAGTGAACAACAATAACAAACGTTAGAATAACATACAATTTTGACCCGCTAAGAAAATTTCGACCTATCATTCATTGTTTTCACAGTCAATGAACACTGAAATATTAGCATAGCGGGACATATTGTCAGGCTGGCTACGCTACTGCTAAATTAAGAAGAGTTTAGGCACCAAACCAAAGATATTCGAGATTTGAGAACATTGCAAGTTATCTTTTATGGTAGTCTAGTACTTTGTAGCTCCGCCAACAGGGCAGTGCAGAGTTTATGTTGCTCTCACGAATAGCTATCGCGGGCGCACGGTAAGAAATATAGAATCAGGGTGAGGCCAGCGGTTAAAAACCATAAACGAAAGTTTCGCTTCTCACCTGTAAGTTTGAGGGCAGAAAATCATACGGCTGTTTTGGACATAGTCGAGGAGCATAATTAATAATTAAACTATTAATTTGAATATCTCAATAGGATAATTCTTTATAACAAACACTTTGACCCGTTCTCAAGTGCGAAGAGTTTATCGAGGTATCATATTCATACGCTGACGGAACAGACACTAATGATACCACAGTTACCACTTTAAAGAAATGTTTTGGTTATAGGCTGATGATGAGACCGCGAAAGCTTTCTTTTTACTTTTGTATTTGACCTTATGTATCTGCATGTCCGAAATATTGTGTTAGTATTGTGTCTTTGGTCGAACTGGAGATTTCTACAGTTATTTTCGAGAGAATCGGAGAGATTACTCGCTTATGAAAATCGAAGTTGGAGTTCCAGAAGGGCTTATGACCCTCTCTCCCGATATAGCATGCACAGATTTTTAAGTATCCTTTGATAGATGGTGCAATAAAATGAATAAATACTATTTACGGTTCAGTATTGCTGTTTCATGCATAGCGGCGAATACCTCTCTTGACAGAAAAGATTAACATTTGGGTTATAGGTTTATGACATAATGGAACGTTTTGTACATTTGATCTTTACCGTTAATTAACGCGGCAGTCCAAGTCTGGGAAATTCGATCGCATTTCCAAGTATTTGTCACATATATTGTGTTCGTAGTGTAATCATGGTTGACCTGGACGTGATTTATTTCAACAGCGATTTCTATTAAATTTATGGTAAAGCCGATTCGTATATTCTCAGCGAGTCAGGTACGTGCACATTCATCGTGATTAATATACTGCTGTTGTTATTTTATCTCTATCAGACAAGGAATGTCGGTACTGAGGTATTGCTACATGTATCGACATTAGCCTTGTTACCAAATTTCAACTCTTCCCCGGAATACTAGACTTTTTCAGAATTAAAATAGCGTTATATTGCAGCTAAATATGGACAAAAAACCCCACTAAAAATACAGATAAAATTTATACGGATAAAATGAATCATTTCGGATCTGAAGTTTCGTTTGCATATAGTTATAGTCTGATAGATTTGCAACTTCAATTTCGTATATCTTTCCTACTCGCCAAAGCAGCGCAATTCGCGTCGAGTAGCAATGTCTGCGATGATGTAGTACAATCACGCACGACATATATTTATTCCTGCCTCACATATACTGTATAGATCAAGATCAATGATTAAACTAGCAGTATACTGCTTCTCTCATTCAAAATTCTTGAAATCGAAAGTAACTGCCATATCAGTTCAATACCAGGAATTGTAATCGCTGAGGTCTATATATATCTGGAGTATTATGCAGCGTAAAGTGAAACCAAATCAAGTGGGCGTCATTTGCAAAGTGAAAGCTGCTATATTTATATATACAAATGCAGTTATCCTCAAAATAATACGTTTTTCTAATTTTTGGAAGAATGTTTTTGGGAACACATTAATCATCGTGTTATTATATTTACTTTATTCGATAAGCATTGTTAATAAATGGATTTAAATAAGCTTTACGTTTGTATATTTCGGGAAAAAAGGAAACTAATTGCGTTTTAAATACAGTTAAGCCCCGTACAGACGGGCAAGTTTTCTTTGCCAAGTTTTATTTGCTCGTGTGTACGCGAAAAAAATGACAAGTTTTCCTTGATAGGGAGCCTTGTTCAAAAGCTAGTCATACCAGCTTTTCAAGTAGGAAACTGCGCAACAATATCTTCGAGGCAATTGCGCGGTTTTTGAAAGTTTTATCATTTCTGTTTGTTTTGAGATTCCATCGTATACTCATTTTATCATATTGTCGTAAATATACTGAGCATATATATTATCGTAAAACTTGTCAAGGAAAACTTATCAAGGAAAACTTGGCAAGGAAAACTTACCCGTCTGTACGGGGCTTTAGTATTAAAAACGGCAATTAATCTTTCGTTTAAATAGATACATGAAACTGTCTGGAAATGGCCTCGTCAAGAAGCAATGGTTCTAATGAACATGGTCGCGGAGTATCAATATGGCGTCGAATTTCCAGATTGTTTTCGCCACTGACGTCAGTTGCTTTGAATCAAAGAGCTCATACCACTTCAAAGGTATCTTAATCTAAGATGGTATATTCGTTTTTAGCCAATTTATACCCAGTTCTTTTAAACGTTTGGCGAACTGACGTTTTGTTTTGTACCATTTGATACTCTGTGCATTTCATCCATTTGCTCGCAACGCGATGCTAGGATATGTCGAAAAGAGTTCGCTATATAAGATGCTGTATATTTGCATGGTTCTTGAAACGTGAGAAATAACAATAGGTCTGCATCATTCATCTAGAAAACTGAGGAAGAAGACAGACAAAAGCTGAAGAGCGAACAAGAAACAATTAAAGGTAAAAATGATAATTTTTGCTACTGTGAAAAAATCATCGGTAATCAGATGTTGAAAATATTAACAAAACATGAAGACATTGTCTTACACAATCAGCGGACTTGCATCGAGCCGGAAAACTATGTTCATGATGGAGGGGACCACCAAAATTTGTTTTCGTTCCGATTTCCAAATTATGTTGAAACATGTACCAAATGTTGCAATACCAGAATATAAAATATGTACCTTAGGGCTATCAATTTATGTTTCGGTCAATAATACGTTATTTGCATTCTTCTCTTCCGCTTTATGATATAGAAGAAGATCTCATCGACGTTGATATAACAGATGAAGGGCAGAGTGAGGAGCTTCATCTGGATTTAGAAATATTTGAAGATGCA
Organism: Dendronephthya gigantea; assembly: GCF_004324835.1. NCBI lineage: Eukaryota > Metazoa > Cnidaria > Anthozoa > Malacalcyonacea > Nephtheidae > Dendronephthya > Dendronephthya gigantea. The sequence continues at coordinate 896,199 of NW_021163039.1, read as the reverse complement.
AATGACGAGATGAATGAGCCAGAACAGGAATGGAAACCAGCTGAACCGGAGATACAGGAGGTGAAGGATGAGACTAGTGACCATCGTGTCCGGGAGAATATTGATGTTACAACGAGCATGCAGTATTTGAAAGATCAAGGAATGCAAATAAGAAATAAAACTCGCGAACTTCGACAGGAGAATGCCAAGAAGGATAACAGAATTTTTCAGCTTGAAGAAGAAAGTAGGACCAAAGATGTGAAGATTCAGCAACTTCAAAACGAGCAAGTTAACATGAAGAACGAAATACTGCAGATTAAACAAGGCAATTGCGACGAAAAACCAAAGAAATTCACGAACTGCAGGAAGGAAAGACCAATCAATCTAACGTTATTAAACAACTTCGACAACAAATTGCACAACTTCAACAAACAATCAACGGAAACGAAAATAAGATTAGGCAAATCCAAAACGAAAACACTATGAAAAATAACGAGCTTCTGCAACTTCGTGAAGAAAACAGTAACAAGAATAATACAAACGAGCAACTTCGAAAAGAAAACAACCACAAAAATGACGACATTGAGAGACTTTTTGAAGAAAACAACGACAAAAATAACGAAATTGACAATTTGCGACAACAAAACAAAGATAAAGATGAAGAAATAGGGCAACTTCACGAGGAGAAGAACTTTGCAAAAAACAAAAATAAACATCTTTGTCAAGAAAATAGTATGAAGACTAATGTAATTGGAGGACTTGAACAGAAAATTAACATAAAAAATAACGAACTTGAGCGGCTTCATGAAGAACTTAACAACAGAAATACCGAATTAGAGTATCTTCGCCAAGAGAACAACACCAAAAATAATGAAATTGAACAACTTCGCGAGGAGAAGAAATTTGAGATAGAAGAAATTAAACAACTTCGAGAAGAAAACAAGAACAAAAATGACGAAATGGAACAACTTCGTCAAGAAAACAACAACAAAAATGACGTAATTATGCAACTTCGTCAAGGAATTAACATTAATAACAATCAAATTAAAAAACATCAACAGAAAATCAAGATCAAAAATGACGAAAATGAACAACTTCGACAAGAAAACAACAACAAAAACGACGAAATTGAGCGTCTTCGTGAAGAAAACAACAACAAAAATGACGAAAATGAGCAACTTCGACAAGAAAACAACAACAAAAATGACGAAATTGAGCAACTTCGTCAAGAAATTACCGACATGAATAGCGAAATTCAGCAACTACAGCAGGAACATCAACAACCTCAGGAAAATACTACGTCCACTTTCATGACAGAATATGGAACGGTAAAAATTTCAAATGACGATTTGCTTGGAAAAGGTGCTTGGGGAGCAGTTTACAAGGGAGACTTCTATGGTACGACAGTAGCGGTGAAAAAATTTCACGAAATAATCATATCTGATTATAACAAGCATATTCTTCAACGTGAAATAGATATTGCTTCGCAGTGCCGCCATCCGAATTTACTACAGTTTATATGCGCGACAAAAAACGTTCAAGATCAACTTTTAATCGTAACAGAACTGATGGACACCGCTCTACGTACGTTACTTGAGCAACGAGTCAGAAAAAAGTCTAGTTTTGAGTACCAGGAGATCAAAATTGTTTCCAAAGACGTTGCCCTTGGACTCAATTACCTTCACTCGCAAAAGCCAAGCCCAATCATCCATCGTGATGTGAGCAGTGCTAACGTGTTGCTAACGGTTGAAAACGGTGCAGTAAGACGAGCAAAAATGTCCGATTTTGGGTCAGCCAATTTCATGCAAGTTTGCAACACACCGAATCCAGGAGCGGCCCTTTACTCCGCACCAGAAGCCAGGCGAGCACACCATGACCCCAAGGTAACATAAGTTCTGTTTATATGATAGCTGGGGCGGGAAGTTTACCCGGACTGTACGATGCTCGGAATTCCAGGAGCATGTATATGTATTTCTATAATGTGTATTTCTATGTATTTCTACTTCGCATTCCCAGTTTCGACAAGTGGGATCCCAATTTAAACGGGATGTTTTCTGCCAAAGTGAATGCTCCATCCTGCCTAATGCCACATATTATGCTGACATGCGTAACGTTTATATATAAAGGTTGCTTTGATAACCAAGGGACCGCGGAGCGTTTTTCGTATTGCTGGGGCTCGGCACCGCGCGCCTGCTAGGAGAGTCCGGGAAAATTTTGAAATATACATAGGCCTCTGAAATCGCCGCAAAAGCCTCTCAAAGGATTATTGGAAAATAATACATACTATGTAAAGTTTCCAGCATGTTTGGCGCTCATATACAAACATTAAACAATATAACCATGCTTTAGTTATGATGTGAAATATTTTGACATGGATAACTACGCTGTTTTATTGGTCAAATGCTTGTCCTATGTAAAGTTTCCAGCATGTTTGGTACTCATATTCAAACATTAAACAATATAACCAAGCTTTGGTTATGATGTCAAATATTTTCATATGGATAACCACACTAAATGCTTGTCCTATGTAAAGTTTCCAGCATGTTTGGCGCTCATATACAAACATTAAACAATATAACCATGCTTTGGTTATGATGTCAAATATTTTGACATGGATAACCATGCTGTTTTAATGGTCAAATGTTTGTCCTATGTAAAGTTTCCAGCATGTTTGGCGCTCATATACAAACATTAAATAGTATAACCATGCTTTGGTTATGATGTCAAATATTTTGACATGGATAACCACGCTGTTTTATTGGTCAAATTCTTGTCCTATGTAGAGTTTCCAGCATGTTTGGTGCTCATATACAAACATTAAACAATATAACCATGCCTTGGTTATGATGTCAAATATTTTGATATATGGATAACCACGCTGTTTTAATGGTCAAATGCTTGTCCTATGTAAAGTTTCCAGCATGTTTGGCGCTCATATACAAACATTAAATAGTATAACCATGCTTTGGTTATGATGTCAAATATTTTGACATGGATAACCACGCGGTTTTATTGGTCAAATTCTTGTCCTATGTAAAGTTTCCAGCATATTTGGTGCTAATATACAACTAGTAAACAATATAACCATGCTTAGGTTATGATGTCAAATATTTTGACACACGCTGTTTTAATGGTCAAATGCTTGTCCAACGTAGAGCTGGTTTCCAGCATGTTTGGCGCTTGTATTGCTTGTAAATTTTAGCTTGTAAATTTGAGCTAACTAAAAAATATTCAATTTAAAGACTAATTACGGAAAAATTATTGGTGGGGCTAAAGCCCAGCGAGCCACCCTGCTCCGTGGTTCCTGTAACCGTCTCGCTTGTTTGAACACGAAGCGACAAACATGACATTCTGGCTACAAAATAGATTAAAAATAGCTAAACAGCCCTTAAACAAAAAAATAATTACAATTCCCCGAGGATGATTATGTTTAACGCACCCTTGGCCTTGGGATTAATTATAGTCCTGTAACTTTTATACTGAATAACCGACTTCAAAAGAGTTTTCAGTTTTGATACACTGTGTATCAGTATAATTTATCTTATTTCTTTAAACAGATCGACGTTTTTAGCTACGGTATACTAGTGTGTGAGATGTGCATTTGTGAGCTGCCAAATCAAGCGAAGAGAAAAGAACAATTTGGAAGAATTTCAAATGCTAATATCAAAGCTTTAGTTGAAGCTTGTACGAGGAGAGATTCTAAAACAAGGCCGGCAATGGAGGATGCAATTGACTTTTGGCGGTGTATGTAGTGCAAAAATTGTACTGAGATATGTTATACGAAGTTAATAAATTTGGGTTATAAAGCGTTTAGTGTTCTTTATATTCTTATAAAGACTTACCTTACAATGTGCACAGCCACGAGGGTTAACATTAATTTTGTCGAAAGTCGTTCAAACAAAACACACTTGACATAATTTAATCTTTACTATAGGCTATAGCCTATAGCATGTTGAAATCCTCTTTAAACTGGCTCCAAGATCGTACATTGCTTTCTTTTACCAAGTTATTAAATAATTTATCGTCTAAAGTAGAAGCCATTTGCAAATTGTAAACACTAAATTTCCCGCGTGACATACCGGAAGTACATGCATCGTATCCCGGATGTAATGATGCAATTCAACCGTAAAATATCACAAGGTAGCTGGAGCATAATTTTGCAAACCCCAGAACCAACGTAACGCCACGATCTTAATATCTTGGTGAAAAATTTTTGAGTACTAGATTTATTTGCTGATTGCAATCTGTGTTGAAATTAACTTCGTTTCGAGTTAATTTCTGGGCAGCTATTTTCCTGTTAAAATAAATAAAAAAATTCTACTCGAATACAAGTTCGATGACAAAATTAAATATATATATTTTACAACTGCCCAATTGAAGTATATCAAAAAAACGCGAAGTCCGAGAAAGCCACACTCATACGACAAGGGGGAATTTCGTTTAAAACCAATCAACAAGTTTGTTTACACTTTCAGACATCTCAATAACCTAATCAGAATGCATAAATTTAGACAACTTCCAGTGAAAAGGTACATTATTTGCTATTTTACATGAAGTATTAAAAATGTAGGCATTCTGATTGGCTTTGCCTGAAAAATGTAAACAAATATAAGTCGATTAGTTTAAAACGAAATTGTTCACTCCTTGTTCACTCACATACACTTTTTTAGAACATTTCCACAAAATGGAAAAACGTGGGAGATAACAAAAGGCAACGTGAATAAAGCAATTGATTCCAGATTCAAAGAATTGCTTATTCAGTGGGAAAATGACCATCAAGTGTACTTTGAAATTCACAAGCAGCTTCTTTACGAATTTCGTACAAGGTTTGGCACACTGTGTGTATATCTAAAACGTGATGGTGCAGGAATATTTTCTTCCCACGTTCTAAATAGTTCTAGCTGAAGATATATTCTTTGCTATAGAACTCCTTATGAATCACTTACCAGTTATCATACCATTTAACAACGTGTCTCGCAGTGAAACTGTATATAAGTACGTTGTTTTACAACTGGGGCTGGTATAACTAAGAAATACACGACTCTGATTGCCTAATTCTGTACTTAACTTAAGTTATGCAACTGGCCCTTGCACGAATTGAATGACTGTCATCCATAATTATATCCTTTATCGTAATAATTCATTTAATTAAAGCCTGGTTCACATATGCCTGGGGTAAGCCTGTGACGCACCGCAGGAAAATTGTGCATCCATAATAATTCTCCACCGCCGGTAGCTCGGCGTCACCCCCAACAACAAGCCATTCGATCCTGTCATGTGCTAAATTTAGATAAGGCACAAGTGTATTGTGGGAAAGACTTCTACAGGCACACCGGCGGTGTGTCGGAAGCGTGTTCACATAAATAAAAATAATAAAAATGTGCTACGTACACCGCCGCTTTGCCGCCGACCTGCCTGGAAAGTTGAACTCGAGTCAACTCTCCCGGCATACCGCCGGCAACTCTTGTGCCTGCCTGAGACACCGGCGATAAACCGGCGCTGAGTGTTCTCATATGCCTTAAGAGCACCGCAGACATACTTCGCAGGCATGCCACAGTCATATGTGAACCAGGCTTAAGGTTGAATCTTTTGGAAGAGGAGCTTCAAGGTGTTGACAAAGCGATGCATAGTATGGAAAGACAAGCTGATTATGCAAAGAATAGAAGAAAATTTTCGACAAAAACCAAAGTTATCTTCGGTGCAACGAGCCCTCTTTGGATTCCGTTTGGTGTGGCGGGTTTGGTGATTGGTATGCCTGTTTTAGGAGCAATGGCAGTAAAACGTAAAGTTGATGATAACAAGAAGTTGGATAATTACAAAAAAAATCCCCGTGACTACCTGGAAAAAAGATCACGAAAATACCTTGAGCGACTCTCAAAGGAACACGTGTTAGCATATGCCCAACGACAGATGGAGAACACCAAAAATGTGTTGTCAAAATATGGAGATCAAATTCCCATCCTGATAGAGGCAGGTCGAAAACTGGTGAAGCATTTATCTAATGAGACTCGAACACAGGATGAAGTATTGAGACTTTATGCCCCAATTGAAAAGAAAATTGTTGAGATGATAAACAAGATCACACCCTTGGGAATTGAGCTATGTCCTGAAACAGTGAATACAAATGATCTTGAATGGAAGGAAGAGAAGGAATCATGTTTCGGAGAAGGAGAGTTTTCCAAAGTTTACAAAGGGAAGTTGAAGAATGCTGGCGGAGCAAAATTACAGAATTCAGAAATAAACGTGGCAGTTAAAGTGTTCAAGCAACCATTTGATGATCTAAATACTAGATTCTTTCTGGATGAAGAAGTGAAAATCAGGTATATATGTATATTTGTGTATTAAATATTTTCAAGTGTCAGTGTGTAAATCTTCAATTACATTGAACAATAACAGAACTTGAATTATGTAAATTGTTCAAACAAAACTCTATTAAAGGAGTACAATTTATTATAGAGAAAGATTGAGGACACCTGTCTAGCTGACATAGTCTACGTAATTGTTGTCTTACAGGCAGAGAAAAAATGGTAAAAAAGCTGGCTGGCTTTCCGTACCATCGATTGATTTTCAACTCAACTCATTACGCAAATTTTAGCTCATTTCATTTCGAAATCTCCTGAGAAAGCCACTGGAAAGAGAGACATCAAGATATTTTAGCCAGGGTACTACCACATTTGATGAGAAGGTAATCAAACAACATATATGACATTTTCTTTTTTTTACTAGGGATCTGGAACATAAAAACGTTCTCAAGTATTTCGGAGCAGCCAGAGTTAGTACTCCTCATGAAAGTAACAAGTACAAATTTATATTCGTGATCAAAGCTTGCCAACAAAACCTGCGAAATGTCATTTTCGGAAATGCAACTTTTGCACCTGCGAAATCTAAAAACTCCAATCAAGCAATTGACAAGTTCAAGAAATGGGCAATGGAGATACCGGATGGTTTAAACTACATTCACGAACGAGGACTTACACACCGTCATCTGAAGCTTGAAAATATTTTGGTTGGTACTATGTAGATACATCTTTAACTGCTTGGATTTGCATTTTGACTTAGTAATACTTGGCTAACGATGACTAAAAAGTTGGAATGATGAAACATTTGCATTTGCATGCTATAACGCGAAAACTTCTAAGTATAACTTTTTTAAAGTAATTTACTGCATTATAATAACCTAATCAATGTCCAGCCAAGACATTAAAAAAGTAAAAAAAAATCCTAATGAGCAAGCAGTGTTTTTTAATTCCAAAGTTAATAGTTCTTTTATGAATAATATATTGTATTTTCAAGCTTCCTTGCTTTTTCGGAGTTCGAGTTTTAAAAAATAACTTCATAACTATACATGACATATTTGTCTGGTTGCTGTAACTTAGCTGTGTATATAGCTAGCTACATGAAATATCGGCCAACCATCTTTAAAAATTTTCAAAGTATTAATCTGTTGATTTACAGGAAGATGAGGACGGGACGGTGATAATATCTGATATTGGAATTGTGGGTCAACATCTGGAAACAGAGAGAAGCATAACTTATCTTGCACCTGAGGTATTTGAAGATCAGATGAATTGTACAAAAGAAGCAGATATTTACAGCTACGGCATCATGTTGTGGGAAATGTGGTATGGAAAACAGGCGTTTACAGAACTAATGCCCATTGAAATAGTTGAATTCCGAAAAGAGCTAGCTGATGGGCATCGCCCAAAGACAGGCTTCACGACGATCAGCATTCCAGCAATACATGCTGTCATGGTGAAGTGCTGGGCGACTAAAGTTGAAGAACGGTATTCCGCAAAAGAATGCTGCAGGGTATTTCAGGATATCATAGAAGGCTGAGTCAGCAAGAAAACAATTCGCACGACTAACTATAATTTTAACTTTCCAAATGGGGATAACACATAATGCATTCAACTGAGCGACTTTTAAACTGCAAATACTGGGAAAACAATAAAACTATAGAAATAAAGTAAGCTATAATATAGTCTAGGTGGCTAATAGCAAAATATTTTAAAAACCGTGACGTACGTAGCACTATCCAGCTTTCGTAGAACATTTACATTAATCAGGCGTAGTTTGAAGTATTTAGTAATCTAGCAGCCCTGCATGGTATAGTGGTATATTTATAGAATTTTTGCACGCGGACATTGGATATCTTCTTAAAGTCTGCACTATAAGCTTACTTAATCGGACATATATAGTTGTCATTATAAAAGTCATACAATTCAACATATAATAACGAAGAAACAGATCATAGACATTAACAACTAGGGCGGGCGGGTAAATTAGAAGAAAATGTAATATAATCGCTATCCCGGTGTCCCAAACCATAGATATTCGAATATCGCATGGATCGGCATCTTGTAGTATTTTGTATACTTCAGTAATCTTAAATCCAGAAACAAATACATTGCACTATGCACAACTTACTGAGATAGTTATATATGCGCAAGACTTCTGTATATGAGCATATAATTCCCATAACAGCTCGTGCAATATTTGTTGCCGGTTCTGTTCAATGCCTCTCTCTTCTGTTCAACGACACCGCAGAAATTGGTTTGCATAATTGCATAATTGCATTCATATTTGTATTCTTACAGGCTTCAAATTAGGTGAGCGAAAAGTGTTATAAATGCTCAACAAAATATAACTTGCACAAGAGATTTGAAGCTTGCAAACGGCAAAAACAAAGCGTCTGAACTAATACCCTTGTGCCTGTATAATACCTTATTTCAAAGCTGTCAGATCTTTTTGATGAGCTTTTAAAATATTTCAGAGCACGTATTCAGATAAAATTTGAACTTGTTTTTCAGTAGTATTTTCTAAAATTTGATAGGCAATTTCAGGGATGTCCTCTATAATATCTATGCCTAAACTAAATGTCTATTCTATATGCCACCATTCATAGGCTTTCATTTTATGCCTGTTAAGATACCCTACAGTATAAAATGTCATTAATCATAAGCCTCAATACCTCTCATATAGTAATACATTTTTTATTTAGCATAGAAAACTATAAAGCTATAGAATACAATAAAATTTTTTTTAATGCAGGCAAAACAATTTCATAACAAATTTCATAAATGTCATGAAAACTTTAGTAAAACATTTAGTGTCTGCCGATGTTCAGCTGAGGCGAGGAGATGCATGCAGGTATTATAACAATAAATAAATAATCTTTATAAAAAATGGCATCGCTTGGTTTAATACATGGAATTCATATAAACGGCGTCCAGCCGGGCAATTATGCAATTATATTAAACTGTTTATCAAAATCTTATTTCAGTCTATAGTTTTATTAGAGCTATGTAATGAAATCTGTGTATTTGTTGATCTAATTTATTGGAAAACGAACTAGGAGCCAACAGATGTGATTAGTCCGTAAGTACATCCACAATGAAGCATGTTATATATTTGTTAAATTTAATGTTGTATGCATGAGATACTGTTCTACCGATCAACAAAATGTAGTTCGAGGTGTAGTTGGCACGCAGTTCATTTGATTTATACCAGGAGTAGGTCGCCCTCTTCACATGCAAACTTTACTAAGAAACTACTAATTACACACTCAGTAAAGTTTCCAGACATTCGGTAATGATTGGGAGCGATATATGTCTATTTGACTGCGTATATACATTTATTCATACAGATTATCAGGAGCATGATATATACATTTCCTTTGTTTATTATACTGGATGATCCGTCCTTACTGTATATATTAATCAAGCTACTGTGTTTGTTACAGGTAATGTTACTGCATGCGTGAGAACTGATGTATCCGTTTTAACAATAACTCGAATGTAGGTTCGAACTAGACTGATCTAAATGGAAATTAAAAATGACGTTAGTCGAAGCCTTAATTATATCATCATTCAGCATCGCTTTAGGAAATTCGGCATCGTTTTTTCTCACTTCGGATCTAGAGTTTGTCTTCCATAAACATTGCATTCTTATAGTTTCTGGGTGGTTAGGATAAAGAAATAATGCTTAGTATTTATAAATATACGTCGCATTGCGAGTTTGGCTAATATTTAAGAATGTTCGACATGCTTCACCGCAGCGGTAATAAAACACATTTTAAGAGACTTGAGCTAGCTTCTGATAGACAGACCATTATAATAATTCCTTATTATGATTATTCATCATGATTTTAACGTTTTTGCTTTGGTTTATGTAATAACGTCTAAATTCCTTGAATTTAAAGAAATTGATTTAACTATTTTAAAGTTATTGAAATACAATAATTTTGTGTGCGGGGGAGGGTTTAGTTGAGAATATCCGCTGCACCCTTATATCTGCTGCTTAGGATCATATATTGCTTGAACAATTTGTGCACGTTCGTTAGGGTTTCTTTTTGACGGGCAATCATATCTATCCGTAGCAAGAGGTAGGAATTCTTTCTATATCGTGGGTATTCACTTAGATTTTTCACTATGAACTAGATCGTAACATATATTCTAATAAAGCACGCGTTTACACATTGCGATTTTCCCGCTACGATTCGTAATTAGCCACATGTATTCGAGTTGGCCCTCTTGAAGTAACAGGGTTTTAAAATTTGAAATGCCATCGATTTGTAATACATCGATCAATAGTAATTTCGTCAATAATAAAAAGAAGCGTGTATGACAAATCGCAATGTGTAAACGTTGCTTTTGGGCAATTATTATTTCTTTTTCAACAAAATATAAAGCACGACGATTAAACGTCTTTCTTAAAATTGACTCATTCAATCTAACAGGTCCTTCTTTTTCTTATCTGAAATATTTTGTCTTTGCTGAAGGAATCAAAGATTTTATTTTGTTCGTTTGGTATGTACCATAGAGTAGCATCGAAATGGCAGCAAAACGTTTTTCTATAGAAGAATTGAATTTCTTTAAATTCGCATCAATCGTTTACGATGAATTTCCAAAAATGTTACGTTCGACATTTATCACACTGTGGGACACTAAGATTGCACCATTGCCAGGTTACCTAAAGTGGGACGACACACCCCTAGTGCGAAACCTTCTCTTGGCAAGCGAAGGAGGTTCAACGGACGTGCCAATCAATAAATCGTTCGAGGAATGGGATTGTACAGCTCTCTTCAAAGCTACCATCTACTCCAAAAGTTTTAATACCTCGACGACGACGACGACAATGACCACCATAAAACGTCCCACAATTAAGACGCTGAGTGACCAATTTATAAAAGGAAAAAGTCCCACTTCTTTTCACCTGTCGCTTACCAGTGCAACTGGGAACCAGGATGAAACGATAACTTTAGCAATCGACCAAGTTCGACTTCTTAGAAACACCTTATGCCACATGCCAAAGTCTACAATAGCAAAAGCTGATTTTGATAAATATGTTCAACTTGCAAAGGATGCTTTTGCTGCGGTTGGATTCCCAACATATAAGATTGACGAAATTGGTGAACTAAAGGAGGAAGACTTCCCAACTATGAAAGTCGATGAGTTGAATAAGAAGAGTAGAGATGATCTGCAGGAGATCAACAAGTTTCTTCAAGATGCATTAAACGAAATGATAAAAAAGCAGGAAGACAACGAGCTTTTCCAAAAGGAGGTTTTGCAAAAAATGGATATGCTTTTAGGTATATAGTTATAACATAAATATCAGAAAATAGGAAATAATTTAAGTTTAAGATTCAATAGTCCCATTAGCATGCTCTGGCTCATTAACATGAGATCAATGTATCAGCTACATACCACACATTTAATTGTTTAGTCCTTGGTTTTGTAGAATGCGTTGGAAAGACGCAACAAAAAGGCTATTATGAAAAATACACTACTCTATATTTGTAAGAGAATGTCTTCAAAAAGTCTTATTAGAGACCATGAGATCCACAGAAGCTCGACGGCGCGCGACGTCTATTTCAACTTTTGTTTGACAAGGAAAGCTACGCGAGGAAAGCAAGAATGTTTATCACTAGTGGATTTAGTAGAATGTAGAATAAGCGATTTGATAAGAAACTAGATTTTCTAGACGTGTATAGGATTAAGTTGAGAAAGGACATTCAGCCGAGAAAAGTGGTCTTGAAGGTTGTTTTTAATCTCTAAAATTCTCGGCTTGGTGTTGTTTTCGCTTTAGTAGGTTCAGAGAGCTAAGTTGCCGGGGAGGTAAGGACGGTGACTGCCGTTAGGGTAACTTAATTGACGTAGCTAACCTCGCGTCACAGATATATATATATATATATATATATATATATATATATATATAACATTCACGTTGCTAAGGGGCTGTTTACATGAGCCCGGTTGCCCGAGATTCAACGAAGCGTGAGATGATTTTGAGGTATTAAGGGTATTTGAGCAGATAACATGATCCTGGCAGTCGTATAATCACCACAACAATAGCATGTGCTTATTTGGTGTCATAAAGACTTTTTTCAATATCTCAAAGTCCTCTCACGCGTCGTTGAATCTCAGGTAACCGTGCTCATGTAAACAGCCCCTAAGAAAACGCAATTATGCTGTAAGTTTAACGTTGTTTCAATAACAGTAGCGTTATTAAATTAATTATATATATACTTCTTGGACCAAGTTGATTATACTCTTTGGATCACTCTTTTAATTTTGTTTTATACAGAAAATCCCTTTGTACTGAAGGCGCGCGCGTCGTCGAGCTGTCGCTTCGAAGATCTTAAGGTCTCTATTGTTTCGCGACAGCTAGCGTTTAAAACACTCAGAACCAGTCTACCTAAAGTCGTGCGTTATTCTGGGATGTTTTAGCGGAATCTCTTTTAAGAGATTTTTAGAGCTTTAAAAAGCTCTAAATTCAGCTTTATATACAGAGCATTTCGCTATAATAAACGTTTTAAAATACCAAATGATGGTAATGTCAGTACGCAACTGACGACCATTCTAATTCCTTCTTATCCATTCGCACATTAAACGCAAACAACATTTATATATAAATAACTAACTAATTTTGCATTCAACTTTTCCAAAATTTTACATAAACATCACTTTCCTCTAATTTTCCCCCCATGCAGAATGGTGTGCAATTAAAGAAAAAAAGATCGATGATTTTTGGTCATCAGATGAAATGAGCCGTGAAGGAGGTAAGGTCGTTATCTCTACTGACTCTGACGAAGTTGAAGGGAATAAAAATGAGGTTTTCGATGATTTTCAATCTGGGAGGCTGAAAAAGCGTTCGCTGGAGGAACTTTCGCTAAATGGAGTTGAAATGAAAGGAATGAAAATTGGGACAGTGAACATGGAGAATGTAAACACAACGATGGAAGCTATAAAAAAAAGGTAAAAAAATTTGCTCACATTTAATTCTGTCCCCTTATAAGAGTGGTCAAAAAGGGGAGACTGAAATGATTTTGGATTAAAAATACAATAATGAATTCCTATAACCTATAACTCTACTCGGTTGTAGGTGTTTTAGACGTTACACAAACCCAGTTATAGAAGCTCAAAAAATTCAAGATTGTTTTATACTAGATTTTTAGGCCTGTTTTTATGTTGTACGTCAAAATCTAGAATTTTTAATCGTCGGCGGCCTACGCGTAATTTCTAAAACTTACATAGCTCATATTTTATTTAGCATGCATTTAATCCCGCAAGATGTAACAAGTGACATGCCGGATTTTTGGCAAGGCATCGGCATTTTTTTCTGCTAGTGCATAATGCATTTGTCTTCCAGGAATACCGCTAAAACGTGGAACGCAATTAAAGAAGGAAATCTCGAGGAATTAAGAAGTCTTGTTGAATCCGGTGTTGATGTGAACCGGAAAGTTACGCAAGAATTATCATGGCTTCATTTCGCAGCACAATTTGGTTCTCTGGACATTGTCAAATATTTGGTTGAACATGGTGCCGAAGTGACAAGTGAAGACAACAGTTTCCGAGAAACAGTTCTGCACTCGGCTTGTCGCGGGGGAAATGACGCAATTGTTCAATATCTTCTTCAAAATGGAGCTGCGAAAGACATTAATAAGAAAAATCCTCCTGGACTTACACCGTTGGACATAGCTTGCTCTGAAGATCATACAACCGTGGCTCAAACATTAGCAAAGGCATTTAATGGTGATGATAAAATTATTCTTATGCAAGAGTTAACTGAACCTTTTGAAGAATCCATCGTAATTATCGCTACTCTGGTTTTAATAAATGAAAGTAATCACCACACAAAGATTAACTTTCACGACCCAACGTTTCGACACTCCGGTCTAGTGTCTTCATCAGGGGTGATCTGATGTTGAAACTCGGTTCCTTATATACTCTCAAAATGACGTCATCTATTAATCGGATGTAAGTATTCTTTTGGCAAATAGCTTCCGTCATCCCTATTAAGGGCACAAAGACTCGCATTTTTTGGATACTTATGTTCATAGAAATATCGAAGAGCAGTTAGAAACTGATGTTTACCGTAAACCTACACATACGGACAAATATCTATCCTTCTACTCACACCATCCAAAAAGTCATAAAAAGTTCAAAATCAGCCTTGGCGGAACACGTGTGTCAAACTAACCATAACATTGGGTGGAACGATTCAAAAGTCATCACCACTAATGATCGTTATGGACAAAGGCGTTGTTTGGAAGCCTGGCATATTAATGCGAGTCTTTGTGCCCTTAATAGGGATGACGGAAGCTATTTGCCAAAAGAATACTTACATCTGATTAATAGATGACGTCATTTTGAGAGTATATAAGGAACCGAGTTTCAACATCAGATCACCCCTGATGAAGACACTAGACCGGAGTGTCGAAACGTCGGGGTCGTGAAAGTTAATCTTTGTGTGGTGATTACTTTCATTTATTAAAACCAGAGTAGCGATAATTACGATGGATTATATACCTGGTTGCCGTGAACTCATAAACTTCAATTCTTTTGAAGAATATCATAATCGGGAATCGAGAATAGAGAAGACTAACTTAAGGTAATACAAACTTAAAATTAATCTACATTGCGATACACTCACTCGAGAGTTTTCTCAAAGGCGACAATAGACCTTTTGCATTATAAACTACATTTTGATCTGGGCAAGGAAATGCAAATTAATCGCCATAGCTAAAGAGAGTTGCGAATTGGAGCCTTTTAAAGTTTGCAAATTTGTATACTTTTGCACTACGCACGGAAGTGTTGCCAGATTTAGGCCAAAAACGCTAACAATTTTTTATTTTGAATTTGGCCAGTGAAATTCAAGGTCTACAAGATGAAAATGTCAAAATGACCACCGCAATGTTATGCCTGCAAGATGAAAATGTTGACCTTATGCCCCGAATACAACGCTCAGAAAGAGAGGATGCAAACGAGGATGACATTATGTCTTTACCAGAGAAGGTGAGATTACGTGAGAACGAAAAAAATTGAAGCTCTGTTGGTTATTTTAATATTTGTACAGCCTCGTACCCAGGCGCTTTAATAGTAAAATATATAACGTTGCATTCAGGTATTATATAGAGGTCATCTGAAAAAACAAGCGCGCAAGGGTGCTTGGGGAGGTTTTGTTTACCGAGGAAGCGCCTGGCAGAAAATGACCGATTTCTGAAAAACGTTTGTATTTTCCAGTTTTGTTTTCATTACTTTTTTTTACTGGAATTGACTGTTGATGGGCTAGCCAATTATTACGAAAGTTTCCTTTGGCGAAGAATCATCTAAAAGTACTTTTATTTAAATATTTTCCGTCGGAGTGACTATATCGTAGAGTACTCGAATAATCACATGCCGTATTTACTTATTTACTATTGGGAAAAGCAAGCGCATTTACAACATATTAAGAGGTTTCTGTCCATGACATAAAAGATAAACTTATATTCCTTTGTTTACCGGTTTATTAATCTGATGATTAATTCAACGCGATATGGCAACAACTTGAATATAATTTGTAACATGAAATGTTCAATATTAATCAACTTATCACATTTTTAAAAACCAGTGTATCTGAAAAAACCTGAATCTAATTCAAGTAATTATAGTATATAATTATATAGTAATGTATTATATTGTATAATTCATTTGATTGTTTACATGTTGAATTCATTTTCTGCCAGGCGCTTCCTTTAGCAAAACCACACCAAGCAACCCGCGCGCTCGCGTTTTTTTCAGCTGACCTCTACATAATAACTGAATGCATCATTATTTTTCTACTATTAAAGCGTCTGGGTACGAGGATGATATTTGTATGTTATATTTCGACAAACCGTCAACAGGAAGTGGACATTCGGAATCAGATTATGAGGTGCATCGTTTGATTCTGAAGGTCGACAAAGGACAAATTGAAAATATTGTTAATAAATATTTTTGCGTACAAACAAATTTTACTGCATCATGCATAAAAAATAAAACTGCTTGTGGCAAATATTTATACACTTGTGGGTCCCAACAGAGTGTATAGACATTTAAACTCTAACCATTACACTGTTATGGGCGATTTCAATAGTTTTCGGGTTTTTTGAGACACCCTGTTCATTGTTTGTTTGTTTATTAACTGAGATAAATATTTTCTATTTTTTAAACATCATTTATCAACAGGACATCTCGGCATATCAACACATCTCAGAAGATTATAACCCACAGGTGATGTAGCAGATATATGGATTATGGCCAAATATATGTAGTTTTTATCATTTATGTCACAAAAATGGTGAACAACTTTTGCCGAGGTGCTAATTATATTTATTATCAACATGAAAAAATCACTGGAAACTAACTGGTTGAGAGAAGAATAGTTACATCATTAATTCATCATTTGTAAGCTTGAAAGATTTTACTAAAATATATACGAAATAGCAGAATGTTAGCTATATTTGCATAAAACTAGGCCACCCTATAAGAGCTAAAAGTGCCAGAGCGCCAAACGAAAATACTGGCAGAACAAAAATTATCTGGCAGAATTTGGAACGAAAATGACGACGAAAAATCTAATATTGAAATCTTTTTAGTTTAACTGTAATTTCTAGTGGTCCTTTTTTTAGAAATATGAACACCGCAGTGCCAGAACAAGAATTCGTCGTAGACGCCAAAAACGAATATCAGGAAAAACGCCCAAAAAGAATGTGGAGGACATACAAGACATAAGCGAAATGCTTCGTTTATTTCGTCTGCTCCATATAGCTTTCGATCCTAATGAATTGCGCCTTTCAAAAATGAAAGAGACGGCTAAAAGAGTAATCGAAGACCAAGGTTCTGGTCGCGAAAAGTATTCATATGGCACAACGGTGATTCTTCTACGAATTATTATATTTACGAAACTAAACGCATGCTTTGAGAACTATTGCCTAGTACTGGTTAAATTCGTTGTCATCACATTTAACATTTTTTTCCTGAGACGAAGTCGAGGTTTTTATTCAGTGATTTTAAACAAGACTGCGGCAAAAATTGTCCACACTTCAACATATTTTCTACTATATTTTAAAGGGATTCGGGGTAATAGCCATGACTAAAGAAGAGGATATGTTGAAGAGAGAAACACTGCTGGACTTTAATCTCCAGGTTGACGATTGTGTGAGGCAATTGGGCAGCTACGCGATTGAGGTTTTAGACGTTTACCAAAGCGGTGGAAGTGTTTTGAATGTTTTGAGAGAAGAAAGGAAGCGCTTAACGAAAACAGAATATAACATCCTTATTGCAGGTATTGAAGGTTGTAGTTGGTTATATATTGTAAGGGCAGGTTGTTCAAATCCCAATTATCAGCGCCAGCCCTGTCCTAAGGCTAAACTTTTACTTGCTGTTTTCGTTCTTGCCAGTCGAAAACAAAGAGACACAGTAATACATTTCTGGGTTTCTGTTCTGTTCAAGACTTAGAGAATTGAGTCTCTATCGAATCGGACAAGATTTCTGAAACAACCCATTCAAATTTATAAATGAAATGTTAAAAGCCTGGGCCGGTTGTACGAAGACTGGAGAGCGCTATTCACCAGGTAGTGATTTTTTCAACCGTTTAAAAAATGCTCGAAAAGCGATAAAATTTCATCATCTTTGGAACAAGAAATTATTAAAGAGGATCCTCGATTCAGAAATACTAAGATAGAATCAATGTTATGGAAAACAACGGGCGATTTTAAAGTGAATATATATAGAGAGTTTAAGATACCCCGGTTTCGGTGTACGGGTACGGTATGTTTATGTTTAAGGTATAGCGAAACCGGGGCATCTTAACCTCTCTATTGAAAATATCACTATCCGGCTTTCACACAACCGGCCCCAGATTTTGAATGCATTAGCCATGCAGCTAGAGTTAACCTAACAGACATTTAAACACATACCTCGTGCAGCACCATGCAGTATGCAATAAAACATTGAAAAAAATTCTCTTTAAAATTTTTTAGGTGATAATAGCGCCGGAAAAAGTAGTTTAGTGAATCTTATTCTTGGAGAAGAGCTTCTTCCACATTATTTTCTCGATACCACCTCCACAATATGCGAAGTAAAATATGGGAAGGAACGAAAATTGATTGCTCACCATAACTACGATGAGGAACAAATGACGCCGCCCTTACCTGAAATTTATTTGTTGAAAACAAAAGAAGAATGCGGCAAGAATTACTGTGAACAAATCGCTCCCTTCGTGCGAAGGAAGTCCAACGAGGGATCTAAATATACTAAAGTAGAAATCTTTTGGCCGCATGAATTACTTGAGGTGAACCGTTGCTTTCAAAGTATTAAGAATTCTTAAATTAAATTAAGCAAAAATATTTAGAATTCTCTTCCTTTGACCCATGGTGGAAATGTAGGATTTCAGAATATCAGTCTATCTGTTCCTCTGATACATGTGCATATGGTTACCGTTATTGGTTTTAAGAAAAAGAAAATTGGAAGATAGTACCTAAAATATTTCAATAAGGATTGGAAAAACTTTGGTTACAAATGTGATTATTGAAAATTCTGGCCTCTGATTGGTCGAGCGACCTCAGATTATTACGCGACTGAGCGGAATTCTCAAAAACAAATCCGGCGAGTTGTTTTTGTCAAAGTGACGGATGAAGAAATATGTTATTTTGACGAAAATGCTGTGCATGAAAGCGCAAAAGAAGTGAAAAAATTAGACATAAAATTATTTTCATGGTAAATACTACTTTTAGAACGCTTTTCAACTTTATTTCGCAAAAATATGCATTGTTTTAATTGAATCGTCGTAAAACTGTTGCTTCTACAGCAGATTTTTCTTTCAAAAAACCACCTTTGTATTATTTAGCGATATTCACACCGCTTTCGAGGAATAATTGTTAAATAAATACGATAGTTAGTGACTGTATACACATGCATGCACTACGGTTTAAAACTTTCTTTATTCTGTATTTTAGGAGGAAATTGTTATTGTCGATAGTCCAGGTCTGGGTGAATGTGATGAAATGGATGAAGTTCTGATGAATTATCTTCCGAATGCTTTTGCGTTCATTTGTGTTCTTGACGCTTCCAGTGCTGGAGGAGTACAGAAATATATCAAAGAGAAGGTGAATAAAGGAAAACTTATTAATATTTCAAAGTCAATAATATATTATAATTAGGACTTATTGACAACGGGTGAAAATACGCGACAAAAACGTTGGCTGAACTCTGAAGGTCATATGTCGCGTGTTGTGACGTAGCATCACGACTTCCAATTAATCCTGGTGGTTAAAGTATTAACCCCCTATCAAACTGGTTCAAACCTTCGACAAACGAGATTCTGCGGTAAACATTCGGATTTCCCGCCTTTCACGTGACGTAGTCAGATTCTGGAACAGATAAACTTCGAAGCTTGCTATATAATAATAATATTTAATACCATAATATAATTGCATCTTGACTGATACAATCGTATCACTCGTATATTGCAGCTAAGGAACATCTTAAAAAAGGTGAAGTCATCTGATGGCGGCTTTGAGACCCTTCAACATTTAGCCGAATGTTGGCTTTTTATCTGCAATAAATGGGATCAAGTAAAAGAAAATGAAAGGTCAGAAACGAAGAAATATGTCGTCGCAAAGTTAAGAGAGTGTTGGGAAGATTCAAATTTGAATTATCAAATGGTGTACATGTCAATAACAGACGCCATCGAAGTACAGGAATATGGCGGAGTCACAGAAGAGTTCAATGATTTACTCAAAAAAATTAAGACGATGGTTTTGAGGGCAATAAATATTAGGTTATACAATCACTGGCAGTAAGTATACAACTTTTTATTACATGTGATGAAATAAAAACCATTTTTCAATGAGGAAATTAACTTTATACAATATTTTTGGACGTACGATATTTCCACGTGTATAGAAATGCCATATACTTGCTATATAATGCTTTGGCATTTTGACCGCAATTTGTTGTCATTCTTTTCAAATTAAGATGGCGTCGAGATATATAGGAGTGAGAATCCATGCAAACGTAATTCTTAAATTTCAGCACATTTTCTTTATATTCGACACATAACAAAATCTTTAAGAAAGAACATCTAACTTCCATTGAACAAAATTACAAAGACGGTAATAAATATGTGTTGATGTGCGTAAAATTTTGATTTTTGTCACTGGCTGTATTTTTGTGTTTAAAAGGCGTTTTCAAATTAATGTCTATACACATTTAAGAATATCATTATAGCTTAGATTTATGCACAGACATTCGTAAATTGCGATGAAAAGACACTTTTTAGCTACTCGTTATCTATTTACGAAGAAATGAAAATGTTTTCGAGATTCAGGTTCAAAAAGAATATTAACAATAGGTTAAATCTCTATATGTGATTTAATGACGTTTATTAATATTATTTTTATTATTTTATGTACAAGTTTTTCATTTATTAGCGACCCCATAATGTCTGAAATAAATTAAAAGTTATCTGGCTGGATTAACTATTGTTATTTCAGATAACCTGCACTATTTAGTTGAATTTCACTTTGTAATTGTATAATGTATGTTTTTCTATGGCGCTAATAAAGTTTATTATTGCCGTTATTGTTGCTACTGTTGTTATTAGCTATAATAGACAGGATTGCGAACGTAGCAGTAGGCTACTCTTTTTATATGAGAAAAGTACCTGATGAAAGGAGCAGTATTTAAATTCCTAATTTGGTAGTGCAGAAGCAAAATTGTCTAGATGAGTCTCCAAAACTGTTGACTCTTGAGCAGACAATTATATTACGCGTTTCTTTAAAAGAAAACTATTTTTTTCTAGGTCGTTATATGAATTGCTGTATCAAATTCATAGAGTAACCTTCTTCTTCAACCAAGACGTGCAATCAACTCACCAAGAAACCCGTAAACGAATGGAAGAAATCGAGGAACGCATCGAAAAGATTGAAAGAAAAGAGCAAGATGTAAAGAGAGAAATGGAGGAAAGAGTGAAAACCCAGACCAAAGTTCTCCAAGCCAAACTTGAAGGTTATATCAACTCGATGGATTTCAAAACGAAATTCTGCTCTTGGACGAATTGTGCACTTCCGAAGGGAGAAATAACTTGGGAAATGACAAAGAGAAACATCAAAGAAGCAATTGATAGCCGATTCAAAGAATTGCTCATTGAGTGGGAAAATGGCCATCAAGTTTATGCTGAAATTCATAGGGAAATTCTGGACGAATTTCGTAAAAGGTTAGGCAGATCCTGTGCATTTTCAATTGAAGAGCTTACATATGTATCGAGGCAATTTTCGTGTCCAAAAATATTATGCTAAACTAAATGCTTTATTTGGTAATAAATCACGATCTAAATCGCTCAAAAATGACGTATGTAGTATACATTTCAAAGGGACCTTTCGCATTATAATTCTTTTATATAAAAAATAAAGGTCTTACAGGACAGGGCGACGTTTTCGAGAGTTTTTCTTTGTTTCCAAGCAAAGATGGATGCTTAAAGGATACTTGTATAATGCCCTCGTAGGCTAGCATAGCAAAAAAATATCTAATTGTTAGCGTTGTAAAAAAACTAACAATTGGACGAGTATATTGAAAGAGAATACAGAATAGGGGAGCAAAACCAAAGAAAACACTGTACAAAAAGTCATTAATCAACTACGACCAGTCATAAAAAACTTGATTTTGACAACGCGACTTTCAATATAGTACATTTAATTGTTGATTATTTTCGGTTATTTATATTTTCACACCAATTAGTTAAGTTAAAGTACATTGTTTATTGCCTGTTTTCAAATGTTATCTATATAATTGCCGCTTTAGTTTGAATCTTTTGGAGGAGGAACTCGAAGGTGTTGATAAAGCGATGTATAGTGTAGAAAGAGGTGCTTATCATTCAGGGAACAAAAATAAAATTCCCTTAAAGGCGAAAGTTATCTTCGGAGTGATTAGTCCTCTTTTGATTCCATTCGGTGTGGCGGGTTTGGTGATTGGTACGCCTGTTTTGGGAGCATTGGGTATAAAAGGTAAAGTTGATAAAAAAAAGAAGATTGACAGTTACATAAACAATCCAGTTGAACACCTTAGAAAACGATCCGAAAAATTTTTGGAGCGACTTCCAAAAGAATACGTGTTACAATATGTCCAACGCCTGATGGAGAACACTAGAATGGTGCTATCAAGGTATGGAGATCAAATTCCCACCCTGATCGAGGCCGATCGAAAACTGGTGACGCAATTATTTAATGACAGACGAACACAGAGTGAAATATTGGGAATGTATGACCTAATTCAGAAGAAAAGTCTCAAGATTATATATGAAATCCTACCCTGGGGAATTAAGCTCTGTCCAGCAACAATAAATGCCAGTGATCTTGACTGGAAAAAAGACTACAGTTCATGCCTCGGCGAGGGGGAAGTATCCAGAGTGTACAAAGGGAAGCTAAAGAATCTTGGAAGAAATAAATCAGAGACTTCTGAAATGAACGTGGCGGTAAAAGTATTCAAGAAACAATTTGATGAACCGAATTCTAGATACTTTCTGCAGGAAGAACTGCAGATTAGGTGTGTATCTTGTATTGCAGAACCAACAAACGTCATTATGATCGAGAAAATTTTATTGTCCTAAGCCTTAAATCGAGCGCACACTGTTACACTTTTCACGCATCGACACATCACTCGACCTACATGTGTTCCTAGTGTCACTCGTGTTATAAAATTCAATGCCATCAATGCCGAATTCCATTATGATATTTTGTTCAACACATACGTTCCTGCATGTCCAACCCATTTCAAATGATCCTAACGTGTACGATATCCTTTTTTTCTTTAGAGATTTGAGACATAAAAACGTTCTCAAGTATTTTGGAGCAGCCCGAACTAGTGATAATACTCTTTTATCCAACGACCACCAATTTATATTCGTGATGGAAGCAGCCGCCGACAAAACCGAAGTGTCATCTTCAAAAACCGAATTCTGACCCCAGCGGAGTCTGAAAACTCCAAACTAGCAATCGGCAAGTTCATTAAGAGGGCGATGGACATAGCGGATGGTTTAAACTACATTCACGAGAGAGGACTTATTCACAGACATCTCAAGCTGGAAAATATTTTGGTTAGTACACTTATACAGTTATTATACTGCATATTTATATTGAGGCTATTAAAGCTATACTTTTCGGCCCTTTAATAGGTAACCTGAGTTAAAAAACTGAGAGATCACCATAAGCTTAATTTTATTATTGCTATAATGAAGCGATTATTATCACTTTTTAGAAATAAGTATATATAACGCACTTTAAGGAATTCGCGTGACCGAGGGTGAACAATTGTTTCATTTCTGCCTTTGAACTGTTTTCTTAGGTGTTTTTTAAATTTTGAAAAATTTAAAAATAGTAATTTATTTTTTGCCCAACAGGAAGACAGGACGGGAACAACGATGATATCAGATATTGGGAATTGTGGGCCAATTTTTGGAAACAGAGAAAAGCATAACTAACCTTGCACCCGAGGTGCTCGAAGACCTCAGGAATCGTACAAAAGCAGCAGATGTTTACAGTTATGGTATTGTATTGTGGGAGAGTGGTATGGCGCCCATGCGTCAGAGAATTTATGCCTATCGAAAAAGTCCAATTCCGAGAAAAGCTGGTTGAAGGGTATCGTCCAGAAATGGATAACAACAAAATCAACATACCAAAAATACATGGGGTCATGGTGGCAAGCTGGGCTACTGAGGTTGAAAGAGATGGTCAATGAAAGTGTGCTATGATGCATTATCGGATGTGACAGAATGGAGACTGGAATGATGAATGTCCAAATGCGGGGGACATTTAAGCACATTTTACTCTATGAAGAACATAGGGCCTATAGCCTGCCATAAACATATATACAAGTAGAATAAGCATAGAGGACAATGTTTGGTATTTTTTGATACGTTTTAATTGAAATATATAACGCAAACTTAATGAAGCACGAATAGTACTGTCAAAATAGTAGTTGAAAGTAGTTTTTCAAAAACACTCGCGATGTAGCAAATAAGTATCGATTACAGTGTAGTAGTTTGTGCATTTTTAAATATATGTTAACTTTTCTTAACCAGTTTCTGATTTGTTATCGAGACCAACAACCACCGAGCCAATGATCATTTGTTGTAATAAGTTGCTTTGCAAAATCTGTCATATGAGAACCGCGCTATTGGCATATTTTTTTTGTTTTAGATCGACGTTTTTAGCTACGGTATACTGGTGTGTGAGATGTGTATTTGTGAGCTGCCAAATCAAGCGAAGAGAAAGGAACAATTTGGAAGAATTTCAAATGCTAATATCAAAGCTTTAGTTGAAGCTTGTACGAGGAGAGATTCTAAAACAAGACCGCAATGGAGGATGCAATTGACTTTTGGCGGTGTATGTAGTGCAAAAATTGTACTGAGATATGTTATACGGAGTTAATACATTTGGGTTATAAGGCGTTTAGTGTTCTTTATATTCTTATAAGACTTACCTTACAATGTGCACAGCCACGAGGGTTAACATTAATTTTGTCGAAAGTCGTTCAAACAAAACACACTTGACATAATTTAATCTTTACTATAGGCTATAGCATGTTGAAGTCCTCTTTAAACTGGCTTCAAGTTCGTACATTGCTTTCTTTTACCAGGTTATTAATTAAATAATTTATCGTCTGTAGGAGCCATTTGCAAATTGTAAGCATCAAATTATCCGCGTGACATACCGGAAGTACATGCATCGTATCCCGGATGTAATGATTCAATTCGACTGTAAAATATCACAAGGTAGCTAGAGCATAATTTTGCAAACCCCAGAGCCAACGCCACGATCTTCATCTTGGTAGAAAATTTTCAGAGAAAAAGCTTTATTTGCTGATTGAAATCTGTGTTGAAATTAACTTCGTTTCGAGTTAATTTCAGGGCAGCTATTTGATGAAAATGGACTTATTCTAATTAAAGAATATGCATGCACGTAATGTACATTTCCTTAAATCATTTCATTTGGGAAAGAAAAGAAAACAACACAATTTAAATGTATGAAAATATGATGGTTTAATCGTGTTTTAAATAGTAATTGCATCTACTGTCACATTTCCAGTGTGAAAAACCTGGAAGTTAACAAAAGGCAATGTCGACAAGGCAATTAATTACAGACTTAAACACCAAGTATTTGTTTATTCAGTGGGAAAATCACAATGAAGCTTGTGAATGAATTTTGGTACAAGGTTTGGCATATTCTTTGCATTATAAACTATAAAGATTTAGGCATATCGTTAAGGTCTCTAAAAACCGAGACAATTAATATTCATGGTACATAATTATGCCATGAATGATTCATTATACCGTCTAGCAATTAACACACCTGTGATCCTTTATCAAAAACCTACCGCAAATATTCCATTTTGTATACTGCGCTACGGGAGGCAAAAATTACCACTGATTTTTGTGTTGAGGTATCTAAATTTCTATAGAAATTAGAGCTATATATCTACGTATTGTGTGACTGTTTAAATAGGTCGGTATAGAAAATGCTTATCGTATAATATAATAGTGTCGCTGAACAATACTGCATGGGTAGGTAAACGAAACAGCATCAAAAACATGGCAACAACTTAAAGTCAGGTATGTTGGACAACTCTTAGAAGTTAATGCTCTTGCTTCTTTCTACATCTTGTACATATAGCTAAGAATGCTATGATATTCATGCAGGTTTGAAATAATGAAACTAAATATTATTATATATGGTTCTACGATCCGGAAATAGGTTTAGTATATTGAAGTTCCCCGTATACATTCAAAGTTCTGCAACAACTTACTGAATCTGTCACAATTTACCATGTACCTTAAAAAGCTATAAAGTTGAACGCGTTCACTAATAAAATAAGCCGAAAATATTGCCTGCAGTGAATACAGGAAATTATGCCTTGTTTAGTTATAAAATACTTTTGGTTTTATCTGGCTAATTTGACTACCATTAATATACTCTATATAAATGTCATTAATCTGCTCTATTTCTTACTGTTATATTACCATAATATACTTAAGTGAGTGCAACAATATTTATCGGTTTATGTCTCGTGAAGAGGCGGCAATAGTCTGACAAACGAAAGCAACACACCCGCATGATCTTTTGTCAAAGAACATACCTGAAATATTCAAAGTTTTAACACTGCACTGCGGGAGACAAATATTATCACTGCTTTTTTTTGTGTTGAGGTATTTAAATCGTATAGAAAATGAGATTTAAGTCTCACAGTATTGCATAAGTGTGAATAGGTATGTACAGATCGTAATTAAAAGAGCGTCGGCAATATACTGTAGGTAAATGAAACCCATCAAACAGTATGGCAACTTAAAGTCAGGTATGTTCGACAACTTTTTGAAGGTATATAATGCTCTTGCTTCTTCTATATATCTACGTACAAGGTATTATTATATATCTATATAAGGAATGGTATTATATTCGTGCAGGTTTTGATAATGAAACCAATTATTGTTTGATATGGTTCTGCGATTCCGAAATAGTTTTTGCATTGAGGTTGTCGTTATACATTGAAAGACAACTCACTAAATCTCTGTCACAATTTATAATGTAGCTACTTTAAAAACCTATAAAATTGAACGCGTTCTTTAATGAAATCACCGCGAATACTGTCTGCATGTGAATACAGGAAATGATGCCTTAATTGTTTTTCTAAACTCGAATTGGTTTAATCCCTATAGCTAATGGTAATATGCTCCTGTTCGTACTGTTATATTAACATAATATTCACGTATTCAAGTCATCATTGTATCTGATAAACCAGGTTTTGCTAAGTCTATTCTATTGTAATACTTTCCAAACGAAAATTAATAAACGAGATATTACATTATTACATATTATCATTATTAGCATTTAGCATAGTATATTAAACCGCAGAGTTAAAATTCCTGGCGAATTAACGATTTCAAAACTACAACTAGAGCTATTTGATTTCATATAAACTTCCTTAAAAGACGCCCAACGGAAGTTTATAGCAATACCACAATAATTAAATTATTCTTTGTCATGCGGATTTTTGTGGCAATGAATTTCCAAGTATTGTTAAAACACATCGAAAATTGCTTGTTAAAACTCTTTTCACCAATGCAAAGTTTCGCAATGGGGTTCCTATACCAATAAGGAAGCCAGTATACCTAAATAATGACCGATGCATGTAGAGACAAATTTAACAGTGTAATATAAAACAGTTAAGCAGAAATTCTAACAGTTTTTAAACAAGGCCTGGCCTAGTGCATGTATTGCCTGGCTTTGGACTTGATTCCATGCATGTATCTACGAAGCGTTTACGCCTATCTTTTGATCAGACTCACTTTAACCCAAATATTACACTTTTTACAACGACTGGAGAGTAACTTCAAAGAAAAATGCTGAAATGGCGGGCATTTTTCAATGCAATGCATGTCATTCTGGCAAAGAAACGATACCCGTCGTAAGGTCAGTTATTTTCACAGGAATCAATAGTAGAGTTAGTAAAAGATTAAGAGCATAATTGCATGGAATGTGCCTCTATACAAATAGGCACTGTCTACACGATGCCGGAAGAATTTGAAAACGCAAAAATATTTATCCGCGTCAACACGTAAACACAAAACGACTCGAAAACGCTAAAGTTATTTGATCCCGCAATACACCTTCATGTTTTCCACCGCGTGTCACAGGTTGGATGTCGAATTCAAAGCAAAAATCTACCAAATACAAAGTGAAAAACAAGAATGAGGACTTTGTTTGGACAAACGACAAGCCCAAACTCATAATTATTGTTGTTGAGTATTTGTTAAGTGCATTTCGTGCATACGAAATTGTGTATATCCATACTCCGACATTTTGGACATGTTTCTCTCGTAAAATACTTCCGCAAATGCTACAAGAATTTCCGAAGATTTTCATCATCATGAAAATAACCTAAATAAGACTTATTTGAGGCTAATATACCAATATAAAGTCAAGCATAAGCCACCAGACTTGAAACAAGCCTCATTACAAAGCTGTCCACACGTATCCGCTCAGCCGTTTTTTTGAAATTCTTCCACTGTGGAGAGCGTTTCAGATTCTTCCGTTTCAGTGGGCGAAAACGCCGGATACGTGTGGACGGTACGCGTAACCGTAAGAATATTCTTGCGTTTTCAAATTATTCCGGCATCGTGTGGCATAGTATTTGTATTTATAGTTGTTTGTTAAATGAAAAGTAAAAAAATTACAGAAACCACACTATAAGTATTTTAGTAGGCAAATACCAGCGGCGGATCCAGAGTAACTAAGCCAGAACAAATTATTTCTAGAACTCTAATTTGCCCTTCGCATTGGTGGATTTTTTTTCTAATAGAAACCCATAACAAATAGCGCTGTCATTAATGTACTTTGTGAAATTAATGAATAATTAATGAGTCTAACTTGCAATCATTGCGCAGTATTTTGGTCACATGTATACATCTGTAATTCTCCATAAAGGTCTCATGAATTGTTAATTAATATATTAACTTTGATACAATTAATCTTAATTAGTATTCATAACTTTGTTACACACATGCCCTAATATGCATTAAGCTTAATTTATTCATTTCACGTGCTACGCACTCGCCATTGTAAATACCCATACAGATCGGCCGCGAGTATTTTAAATAGTACTTATTTAAAATAAAGAAGCTGTGTAGTAATATATTATAGTTCTAATCCAGGGGCCGCTGCTGATTGTCTGTTCATATCACAACACATCTTACGGTAGTCTTATAGAAAAATATTATGACTTCTCGAGAAATGACCTATTGTTACTACATGAAAGCACTAGGACCTTAAAAAAAACTTGTAAAATAATTTAATTTTGTGCACGGGAAAACATACAAATGATTGCATTTTCAATATACCCGGCATGGATTTAGTTCTTGCCTGGCATGAAGATAGTAGGCCAGTCAGATTCTAATGAAAGTTGATTAAGATGACAAGTAAGAGCAAAGGCTGTTTTCCACTTACACCGTAAAAGTCTAAAAACCTTATACATGTTACCTTTGAAAATTGAAGGAACTTAGTTTTCTGCATATTTTTGTATGCATTAGTTGACCTAGATGTTAAATAATAAAAATTTAAAGCATTCAAAATTTTCCGTACGTGTACGTGCGTATAAAAAACGCGTAAGTGGAAAGCAGCCTTATGATGATAAGTATATGACCATACAGGCATAACGGAATAACTTCGCTGGACAGGTCTGATGTTTGCCAGACATCTAACACGGAATATATTACAGTTTGCGGAAGTCATCCTGTAAACGACTTTTAAAAAGGATCTTTTTAAACTTTTCACTAGTGGCAGTTCCCTGTATCATTCTCTTGACTGATGTAGATGTGTTATAAGTATGTAATTATTAAGCAAATGTAAAAGATTGTAAGTGCATCTACTTTTCCTATTTGTAAAGCGCCTTGAACTTTAGGATATGTGCATGCGCTATAAAAATCGAGGATATTATTATTATTATTATTATTATATAGACGCTATAAAGATTGCATAGAGTTGATAATCTCATTCTATCTTTATCTTACAGTTTGTAAAGGGGTTATATCTTAGCAAATCGAAAAAGAGGGCGAAAAAACGAATGAAGTCGCGCGAAAAAATCTCAGGCACGGGCAGTGAAGAAACCGCCAGAGGTGCTTATGGCGTTTACGAGGTACATCAAGGAAAGTACAGTACTGTCGAGAAATAACCTAATAAAAAACCGCGGTTAACCTAGGTCAAACCTGGGTCTGATCGCGGTTGCATGAACCGAGGTCAGACCGAGCTGTCGAACCGCGGTGAGATGGAGGTTGAACCTCGGCGTATTTCTGTCTGACAGACATTTCTTAAGATTTTTTCGATTTGATTATTGTGTTGTCGTTCTCAGCTGTTCATAACATTCCGTTCGGAAGTGAACGGCCACTGCGAAGGCATTTCTTCCCTTGCCGCCCTCAGGATTTTTATCGGTGGACTGCAACTCAATTGTTAGGTTATTTCTGGACAGTACTGTAGCTATAAAAACGTCCTGTTTCTTGTTTATAACTGAACGAAATTAACACCATGCAGCTAATAATTTACGAAATCAACTACGAAATAGATCTAATTAATCATGTGGACTGGCATAGTGCCGAACAGGCGTGGCTATACCTTGTGGACAATATATGTGAACCAGAGTCGTCTAATTATAAATACATTGTTTATTAACTGAGATAAAATTTTCTATTTTTCAAACATATCAATTATCAATAGGACATGTCTGAATATCAACACCCCTCACGAGGAATAACCCATTCACGACACCAGAAGATTCACGTTATAACCCACAGGTGATGTAGCAGATATATGGCCAGTATAGTTTTAATCATTTATGTCAAAAAAGAAGTAAACAACTTTTTTGCTGACGTGTTAATTATATTCATAATAAAACGCCCTGTCCCCTGTTTATCACTGAGCGAAATTAACACCAGCTAATAATTTACGAAATCAACTACGAAATAGATCTAATTAATCATGTGGACTGGCATAGTGCCGAACAGGCGTGGCTATACCTTTGGACAATATACGTGAACCAGAGCCGTCTAATTATAAATACATTGTTTGTTTATTAACTGAGATAAATATTTTCTATTTTTCAAACATATCAATTATCAATAGGACATGTCTGAATATCAACACCCCTCACGAGGATATAACCCATTCACGACACCAGGAGATTCAAGTTATAACCCACAGGTGATGTAGCAGATATATGGCCAGTATAGTTTTAATCATTTATGTCCAAAAAAAATGGTAAACAACTTTTTTGCTGACGTGTTAATTATATTTATAATAAAAACGTCCTGTTTCCTGTTTATCACTGAGCGAAATTAACACTAGCTAATAATTTACGAAATCAATTACGAAATAGATCTAATTAATCATGTGGACTGGCATAGTGCCGAACAGGCGTGGCTATACCTTTTGGACAATATATGTGAACCAGAGCCGTCTAATTATAAATACATTGTTTGTTTATTAACTGAGATAAATATTTTCTATTTTTCAAACATATCAATTATCAATAGGACTTGTCGGAATATCAACACCCCTCACGACGATACAACACATTCACCACACCAGAAGTTTCAAGTTATAACCCACAGGTGATGTAGCAGATATATGGCCAGTATAGTTTTAATCATTTATGTCACAAAAATATTAAACAACTTTTTTGCTGACGTATTAATTATATTTATTATAAAAACGTCCTGTTTCCTGTTTATCACTGAGCGATTTTAACACCAGCTAATAATTTACGAAATCAACTACGAAATAGATCTAATTAGTCATGTGGACTGGCATAGTGCCGAACAGACGTGGCTATACCTTGTGGACAATATATGTGAACCAGAGCCGTCTAATTATAAATACATTGTTTTTTTATGAACTGAGATAAATATTATCTATTTTTCAAACATATCAATTATCAATAGGACATGTCGGAATATCAACACCCCTCACGACGATACAACACATTCACGACACAAGAAGTTTCACGTTCTAACCCACAGGTGATGTAGCAGATATATGGCCAGTATAGTTTTAATCATTTATGTCACAAAAATGGTAAACAACTTTTTTGCTGACGTGCTAATTATATTTATTATCAATATGAAAAAATCACCGGACACTGATTGGTTGAGAGAAGAATAGTTACGTCATTACTTGTAATGCAGTACAATGAAAGATTTCCTAAAATATATACGAAATAGTAGAATGTTAGCTATATTTGCATATCAACTAGGCCGCCCTATAAGAGCTAAAAGTGCCAGAGCGCCAAACGAAAATACTGGCAGAAAGTACTTGAATATAAATGATCTGGCAGAATTGGAACGAAAATGATGACAAAAAATCCACTATTGAAATCGTTAAAGTTTAACTGTAATTTCAAGTGGTCCTTTTTTTAGAAATATGAACACCGCAGTGCCAGAACAAGAATTCGTCGTAGACACCAAAAACGAATATCCGGAAAAACGCCCAAAAAGAATGTGGAGGACATACAAGACATAAGCGAAATGCTTGGTTTATTTCGTCTGCTTCATATAGCTCACGACCCTAATGAATTATGCCTTTCAAAAATGAAAGAGACGGCTAAAAGAGTACTCGAAGACCAAGGTTCTGGTAGCGGAAAGTATTCATATGGCACAACGGTGATTCTTTTACGAATTATTATATTTACGAAAAGTAAACGCATGCTTTGAGAACTTTTGCCTAGTACTGGTGATGAAATGTCCCACAAAGCGATAAAGTCTTAGTAAATTTACAGGCCAAAGCGTGGTCGAGCGACCTTTGCGTCCCCTTTCGAGCATACGGACGCATTTAATCACTATATATTCCCGAAAGCTTTACGTTTAGATTGTAAAAACATGATTATAACGAGGTTGAAAATTGCCTCAGATTTAACTTTTTAAATATCAGGTGTTCTCATCGTAATTCGTTGTCATCACATTTAACATTTTTTTAATGAAACGAAATCGAGGTTTTTATTCAGTGATTTTAAACAAGACTGCGGCAAAAATTATCCACACTTCAACATATTTTCTACTATATTTAAAAGGGATTTGGGGTAATAGCCATGACTAAAGACGAGGATATGTTGAAGAGAAAAACGCTGCTGGACTTTAATCTCCAGGTTGACGATTGTGTGAGGCAATTGGGCAGCCACGCGATTGAGGTTCTAGACGTTTACTATAGCGATGGAAGTGTTTTGAATGTTTTGGGAGAAGAAAGGGAGCGCTTAACGAAAACAGAATATAACATCCTTATTGCAGGTATTGAAGGTTGTAGTTGGTTATATATTGCAAGGGCAGGTTGTTCAAACCCCAATTATCAGCGCCAACCCTGTCCTAAGGCTAAACTTCGACCTGCTGTTTTTGTTCTTGCCAGTCGAACACAAAGAGACACAGTAATACATTTCTGGATTTCTGTTCTGTTCAAAACTTAGAAAATTGAGTCTCTATCGAATCGGACAAGATTTCTGAAACATTTACCCATTCAAATTTATAAATGAACTGTTAAAAGCCTGGGGCCGGTTTTCACTATCCGGCTAATATCACTATCCGGCTTTCACACAACCGACCCCAGATTTTTAAATGCTTTAGCCATGCAGCTAGAGTTAACCTAACAGACATTTAAACACATACCTCGTGCAGCACCGTGCAGTATGCAATGAAACATTGAAAAAAAATTATCTTTACAATTTTTTAGGCGAAAGTAGCGCCGGAAAAAGTAGTTTAGTCAATCTTATTCTCGGCGAAGAGCTTCTTCCACATCACAATCTCAATACCACCTCCACAATATGCGAGGTAAAACATGGGGAAAAACGAGAATTGATTGCTCACTATAACTACGATGAGGAACAAAGGATGCCCAAACCTGAAATACATCCGTTGAGAACAAAAGAAGAATGCGGCAAAAATTACTGTGAACAAATCGCTCCCTTCGTGCAAAGGAAGTCCAACGAAAGATCTAAATATACTAGAGTAGAAATCTTTTGGACGCATGAATTACTTGAGGTGAACCGTTGCCTTTCAAATTATTAGGAATTCAAATAAATAATCAATAATATTCAGAATTCTCTTTGTTTGACACATGGTGGAAATGTGGGATTTCAGAATATTATCTATCTGTTCCTCTATATATGTACATATGTTATCGTTATTGGTTTTAAAACCGTATAAGAAAATTGGGGGATTGTAACTGTTTCACTAAGGATTGGAAAAAACTTTGATTACAAAGATGATTATTGAAAATTCTTGCCTCTGATTGGTCGAGCGACCTCGGATTATTATGCGACTAAGCGGATTTTTCAATCCGGCGAGTTGTTTTTGTCAAAGTGACGGATGAAGAAATATGTTATTTTGACGAAAATGCTGTGCCTGAAAGCGCAAAAATTAGACATAAAATTATTTTTATGGTAAAAACTACTATGGTAAAAACTAACGCCAAAATATGCATTGTTTTATTTAAATCGCCGTACTGTCGCTTCGAAATGTACTAATCGAACTGTCGTTTCTACAGCAGATTTTTCTTTCAAAAAATCACCTCTGTATTATTTAGTGATATTCACACCGCCTTCGGAGAATAATTGTTAAATAAATACGATAGTTAATGACTGTATGCACATGCATGCATTACGGTTTAAACTTTCTTTATTCTGTACTTTAGGAAGAAATTGTTATTGTCGATAGTCCAGGCCTGGGTGAATGTGATGAAATGGATGCAGTTCTGATGAATTATCTTCCGAATGCTTTTGCGTTCATTTATGTTCTTGACGTTTCCCGTGCTGGAGGAATACAGAAAGATATCAAAGAGAAGGTGAATAAAGGAAAACTTTAAAATATTTTAATGTCCATAAAATAATATAATTAAGAATTATTAGGCAGAGAAACTATGGTTGAACTCTGAATTTCGAAGGTCATATGTCGCGTGATGTGACGTAGCATCACCACTTCCGGTTTTATTAATCCCGGTGGTTGAAGTATTAACCTCCTATCAAACCGGTTCAAACCTGATAAACAAGATTTTGTGGTAAACACTCGGATTTCCCGCCTTTCACGTGACGTAGTCTTAACCAATTAGATTCTGGAACAGACAAACTTCGAAACTTGCTCATATAATATTTTAATACCCTAATATAATTGCGTCTTGACTGATACAATCATATCATTCGTATACTGCAGTTAAGGAACATCTTAAAAAAGGTGAAGTCATCTGATGGCGGCGTTGAGACCCTTCACCATTTAGCCGAATGTTCGCTTTTTATCTGCAATAAATGGGATCAAGTAAAAGAGGGAGAAAGGTCAGCAACGAAGAATCATGTCGTCGCAAAGTTAAGAGAGTGTTGGGAAGATTCAAATTTGAATCATCAAATTGTGTACATGTCAATAACAGAGGCCATCGAAGTACAGGAATATGGCGGAGTCACAGAAGAGTTCAATGATTTACTCCAAAAAATTAAGACGATGGTTTTGAGGGCAATAAATATTAGGTTGTACAATCACTGGCAGTAAGTATAGAACTTTTTATTACATGTGATGAAATAGAAATCGTTTTTCAATGAGTAAATTAACTTTATACAATATTTTGGATGTATGATATTTCCACATGTATATAGAAATGCATATACGGCTTTGGCATTTTGACGGCAATTTGTTGTCATTCTTTTCAAATCAAGATCGCGTCGAGATATATAGGAGTGAAAATCCGTGCAAACGTAATTGTTAAATTTCAGCACATTTTCTTTATATTCGACACATAAAAAATTCTTTCAGAAAGAATATCTAACTTCCGTTGAACAAAATTAGAAAGAAATTGAACGGTAATAAATATGTTTTGATGCATAAAATTTTTATTTTTGTCACTCGCTGTATTTTTGTGTTTAAAAGGCTTTGGTTTTCAAATTAATGTCTATACACATTTAAGAATACCATTATAGCTTAGATTTATGCACAGACATTCGTAAATTGCGATGAAAGACACTTTTAGCTAGCGTTATCTATTTACGAAGAAATGAAAATGTTTCCGAGATTCAGGTTCAAAAAGAATATTAACAATAGGTTAAATCTCTATATGTGATTTAATAACGTTTATTAATATTATTTTTATCATTTAATGCTTGTACAAGTTTTTCATTTATTAGCGACCCCTTAATGTCTCAAATAAATTAGAGGTTATCTGACTGGATTAACTATTGTTATTTCAGATAACCTGCACTATTTAGTTGAATTTCACTTTGTAATTTAAAAAAAAGTTTTTCTATGGTGCTAATAAAGTTTATTGTTGTTATTGTTGTTATTGTTGTTATTAGCTATAATAGTTGCGAACGTAGCAGCAGTAGGCTACTCTTTTTAATTTACATGAGAAAAGTCCCTGATGAAAGGATTTAAATTCCTAATTTTGTAGTGCAGAAGCAAAATTGTCTAGATGAGTCTCCGAAACTGTTGACTCTTGAGCAGACAATTATATTACGCGTTTCTTTAAAAGAAAACTATTTTTTTCTAGGTCGTTATATGCATTGCTGTATCAAATTTATAGAGTAACCTACTTCTTCAACCAAGAGGTGCAATCAACTCACCAAGAAACCCGTGAACGAATGGAAGAAATCGAGAGACGCATCGAAAAGATTGAACGAAAAGAGCAAGATGTAAAGAGAGAAATGGAGGAAAGAGTGAAAACCCAGACCAAAGTTCTCCAAGCCAAACTCGAAGTTTATATCTACTCGATGGATTTCAAAACGAAATTCTGCTCTTGGACGAATTGTGCACTTCCGAAGGAAGAAATAACTTGGGAAATGACAAAGAGAAACATCAAAGAAGCAATTGATAGCCGATTCAAAGAATTGCTAATTGAGTGGGAAAATGGCCATCAAGTTTATGCTGAAATTCATAGGGAGATTCTGGACGAATTTCGTAAAAGGTTAGGCAGATCCTGCGCATTTTCAATTGAAGAGCTTACATATGTATCGTGGCAATTTTCATGTCCAAAAATATTATGCTAAACTAAATGCTTTATTTGGTAATAAATCACGATCTAAATCGCTCAAAAATGTTGTATGTAGTACACATTTCAAAGGCACCTTTCGCATTATAATTCTTTTATATAAAAATAAAGGTCTTACAGGACAGGGCAACGTTTTCGAGAGTTTTTCTTTGTTTCCAAGCAAAAATGGATGCTTAAAGGATACTTGTATAATGCCCTCGTAGGCTGGCATAGCAAACAAAACATCTAATTGTTAGCGTTGTAAAAAAACTAACAATTGGACGAGTATATCGAAAGAGAATACAGAATAGGGGCAAAACCTAAAGAAAACACTGTACAAAAAGTCATTAATCAACTACGACCAGTATAAAAACTTGATTTTGACAACGCGACTTTCAATATAGTACATTTAATTGTTGATTATTTTCGGTTATTTATATTTTCACACCAATTAGTTAAGTTAAAGTACATTGTTTACTGCCTGTTCTCAAATGTTATCTATATAATTGCCGCTTTAGTTTGAATCTTTTGGAGGAGGAACTCGAAGGTGTTGATAAAGCGATGTATAGTGTGGACAGACGTGCTTATCTTTCACGGAACAAAAATAAAATTCCCTTAAAGGCGAAAGTTATCTTCGGAGTGATTAGTCCTCTTTTGATTCCATTCGGTGTGGCGGGTTTGGTGATTGGTATGCCAGTTTTGGGAGCATTGGGTATAAAAGGTAAAGTTGATAAAAAAAAGAAGATTCACGAAAATTTATAAACAATCCGCTTGAACAACTTAGAAAACGATCCGAAAAATTTTTGGAGGAACTTCCAAAAGACTACGTGTTACAATATGCCCAACGCCTGATGGAGAACACCAGAATGGTGCTATCAAGGTATGGAGATCAAATTCCCACCCTGATCGAGGCCGATCGAAAACTGGTGACGCAATTATTTAATGACAGACGAACACAGAGTGAAATATTGGGAATGTATGACCCAATTCAGAAGAAAAGTCTCGAGATTATATATGAAATCCTACCCTGGGGAATTAAGCTCTGTCCAGCAACAATAAATGCCAGTGATCTTGACTGGAAAAAAGACCACCGTTCATGCGTCGGCGAGGGGGAGGTATCTACAGTGTACAAAGGGAAGCTAAAGAATCTTGGAAGAAATAAATCAGAGACTTCTGAAATGAACGTGGCGGTAAAAGTATTCAAGAAACAATTTGATGAACCGAATTCAAGATACTTTTTGCAGGAAGAACTGCACATTAGGTGTGTATCTTGCATTGCGGAACCAACAAATGTCTTTATGATCGAGAAAAATTTATTGTCCTAAGCCTTAAATCGAGCGCACACTGTTACACTTTTCACGCATCGACACATCACTCGACCTACATGTGTTCCTAGTGTAACTTGTGTTATAAAATTCAATGCCATTAATGCCGAATGCCTTTATGATATTTTGTTCAACACATATACGTTCCTGCATGTCCAACCCATTTCAAATAATCCTAACGTTTACGATATCCTTTTTTTCTCTAGAGATTTGAGACATAAAAACGTTCTCAAGTATTTTGGAGCAGCCCGAACTAGTGATAATACTCTTTTATCCAAAGACCACCAATTTATATTCGTGATGGAAGCAGCCCGACAAAACCTGCGAAGTGCCATCTTCAAAAACCAAATTCTG
Organism: Dendronephthya gigantea; assembly: GCF_004324835.1. Taxonomy (NCBI): domain Eukaryota; kingdom Metazoa; phylum Cnidaria; class Anthozoa; order Malacalcyonacea; family Nephtheidae; genus Dendronephthya; species Dendronephthya gigantea. The sequence continues at coordinate 857,712 of NW_021163039.1, read as the reverse complement.
ACCCCAGCGGAGTCTGAAAACTCCAAACTAGCAATCGGCAAGTTCATTAAGAGGGCGATGGACATAGCGGATGGTTTAAACTACATTCACGAGAGAGGACTTATTCACAGACATCTCAAGCTGGAAAATATTTTGGTTAGTACACTTATACACTTATTATACTGCATATTTATATTGAGGCTATTAAAGCTATACTTTTCGGCCCTTTAACTATAATAGGTAACCTGAGTTAAAAAACTGAGAGATCACCATAAGGTTAATTTTTATTATTGCTATAATGAAGCGATTATTATCACTTTTTAGAAATAAGTATATATAACGCACTTTAAGGAATTCGCGTGACCGAGGGTGAACAATTGTTTCATTTCTTCCTTTGAACTGTTTTCTTAGGTGTTTTTTAAATTTTGAAAAATTTAAAAATAGTAATTTATTTTTTTGCCCAACAGGAAGACGAGGACGGGACAACGATGATATCAGATATTGGAATTGTGGGCCAATTTTTGGAAACAGAGAAAAGCATAACTAACCTTGCACCCGAGGTGCTCGAAGACCTCAGGAATCGTACAAAAGCAGCAGATGTTTACAGTTATGGTATTGTATTGTGGGAGATGTGGTATGGCGCCCATGCGTTCAGAGAATTTATGCCTATCGAAAAAGTCCAATTCCGAGAAAAGCTGGTTGAAGGGTATCGTCCAGAAATGGATAACAACAAAATCAACATACCAAAAATACATGGGGTCATGGTGGCAAGCTGGGCTACTGAGGTTGAAAAGAGATGGTCAATGAAAGTGTGCTATGATGCATTATCGGATGTGACAGAATGGAGACTGGAATGATGAATGTCCAAATGCGGGGGACATTTAAGCACATTTTACTCTATGAAGAACATAGGGCCTATAGCCTGCCATAAACATATATACAAGTAGATAAGCATAGAGGACAATGTTTTGGTATTTTTTGATACGTTTTAATTGAAATATATAACGCAAACTTAATGAAGCACGAATAGTACTGTCAAAATAGTAGTTGAAAGTAGTTTTTCAAAAACACTCGCGATGTAGCAAATAAGTATCGATTACAGTGTAGTAGTTTGTGCATTTTTAAATATATGTTAACTTTTCTTAACCAGTTTCTGATTTGTTATCGAGACCAACAAACCACCGAGCCAATGATCATTTGTTGTAATAAGTTGCTTTGCAAAATCTGTCATATGAGAACCGCGCTATTGGCATATTTTTTTGTTTTAGATCGACGTTTTTAGCTACGGTATACTGGTGTGTGAGATGTGTATTTGTGAGCTGCCAAATCAAGCGAAGAGAAAGGAACAATTTGGAAGAATTTCAAATGCTAATATCAAAGCTTTAGTTGAAGCTTGTACGAGGAGAGATTCTAAAACAAGACCGGCAATGGAGGATGCAATTGACTTTTGGCGGTGTATGTAGTGCAAAAATTGTACTGAGATATGTTATACGGAGTTAATACATTTGGGTTATAAGGCGTTTAGTGTTCTTTATATTCTTATAAAGACTTACCTTACAATGTGCACAGCCACGAGGGTTAACATTAATTTTGTCGAAAGTCGTTCAAACAAAACACACTTGACATAATTTAATCTTTACTATAGGCTATAGCATGTTGAAGTCCTCTTTAAACTGGCTTCAAGTTCGTACATTGCTTTCTTTTACCAGGTTATTAATTAAATAATTTATCGTCTGTAGGAGCCATTTGCAAATTGTAAGCATCAAATTATCCGCGTGACATACCGGAAGTACATGCATCGTATCCCGGATGTAATGATTCAATTCGACTGTAAAATATCACAAGGTAGCTAGAGCATAATTTTGCAAACCCCAGAGCCAACGCCACGATCTTCATCTTGGTAGAAATTTTCAGAGAAAAAGCTTTATTTGCTGATTGAAATCTGTGTTGAAATTAACTTCGTTTCGAGTTAATTTCAGGGCAGCTATTTGATGAAAATGGACTTATTCTAATTAAAGAATATGCATGCACGTAATGTACATTTCCTTAAATCATTTCATTTGGGAAAGAAAAGAAACAACACAATTTAAATGTATGAAAATATGATGGTTTAATCGTGTTTTAAATAGTAATTGCATCTACTGTCACATTTCCAGTGTGAAAAAACCTGGAAGTTAACAAAAGGCAATGTCGACAAGGCAATTAATTACAGACTTAAACACCAAGTATTTGTTTATTCAGTGGGAAAATCACAATGAAGCTTGTGAATGAATTTTGGTACAAGGTTTGGCATATTCTTTGCATTATAAACTATAAAGATTTAGGCATATCGTTAAGGTCTCTAAAAACCGAGACAATTAATATTCATGGTACATAATTATGCCATGAATGATTCATTATACCGTCTAGCAATTAACACACCTGTGATCCTTTATCAAAAAACCTACCGCAAATATTCCATTTTGTATACTGCGCTACGGGAGGCAAAAATTACCACTGATTTTTGTGTTGAGGTATCTAAATTTCTATAGAAATTAGAGCTATATATCTACGTATTGTGTGACTGTTTAAATAGGTCGGTATAGAAAATGCTTATCGTATAAATATAATAGTGTCGCTGAACAATACTGCATGGGTAGGTAAACGAAACAGCATCAAAAACATGGCAACAACTTAAAGTCAGGTATGTTGGACAACTCTTAGAAGTTAATGCTCTTGCTTCTTTCTACATCTTGTACATATAGCTAAGAATGCTATGATATTCATGCAGGTTTGAAATAATGAAACTAAATATTATTATATATGGTTCTACGATCCGGAAATAGGTTTAGTATATTGAAGTTCCCGTATACATTCAAAGTTCTGCAACAACTTACTGAATCTGTCACAATTTACCATGTACCTTAAAAAGCTATAAAGTTGAACGCGTTCACTAATAAAATAAGCCGAAAATATTGCCTGCAGTGAATACAGGAAATTATGCCTTGTTTAGTTATAAAATACTTTTGGTTTTATCTGGCTAATTTGACTACCATTAATATACTCTATATAAATGTCATTAATCTGCTCTATTTCTTACTGTTATATTACCATAATATACTTAAGTGAGTGCAACAATATTTATCGGTTTATGTCTCGTGAAGAGGCGGCAATAGTCTGACAAACGAAAGCAACACACCCGCATGATCTTTTGTCAAAGAACATACCTGAAATATTCAAAGTTTTAACACTGCACTGCGGGAGACAAATATTATCACTGCTTTTTTTTGTGTTGAGGTATTTAAATCGTATAGAAAATGAGATTTAAGTCTCACAGTATTGCATAAGTGTGAATAGGTATGTACAGATCGTAATTAAAAGAGCGTCGGCAATATACTGTAGGTAAATGAAACCTCATCAAACAGTATGGCAACTTAAAGTCAGGTATGTTCGACAACTTTTTGAAGGTATATAATGCTCTTGCTTCTTCTATATATCTACGTACAAGGTATTATTATATATCTATATAAGGAATGGTATTATATTCGTGCAGGTTTTGATAATGAAACCAATTATTGTTTGATATGGTTCTGCGATTCCGAAATAGTTTTTGCATTGAGGTTGTCGTTATACATTGAAAGACAACTCACTAAATCTCTGTCACAATTTATAATGTAGCTACTTTAAAAACCTATAAAATTGAACGCGTTCTTTAATGAAATCACCGCGAATACTGTCTGCATGTGAATACAGGAAATGATGCCTTAATTGTTTTTCTAAACTCGAATTGGTTTAATCCCTATAGCTAATGGTAATATGCTCCTGTTCGTACTGTATATTAACATAATATTCACGTATTCAAGTCATCATGTATCTGATAAACCAGGTTTTGCTAAGTCTATTCTATTGTAATACTTTCCAAACGAAAAAATAAACGAGATATTACATTATTACATATTATCATTATTAGCATTTAGCATAGTATATATAAACCGCAGAGTTAAAATTCCTGGCGAATTAACGATTTCAAAACTACAACTAGAGCTATTTGATTTCATATAAACTTCCTTAAAAGACGCCCAACGGAAGTTTATAGCAATACCACAATAATTAAATTATTCTTTGTCATGCGGATTTTTGTGGCAATGAATTTCCAAGTATTGTTAAAACACATCGAAAATTGCTTGTTAAAACTCTTTTCACCAATGCAAAGTTTCGCAATGGGGTTCCTATACCAATAAGGAAGCCAGTATACCTAAATAATGACCGATGCATGTAGAGACAAATTTAACAGTGTAATATAAAACAGTTAAGCAGAAATTCTAACAGTTTTTAAACAAGGCCTGGCCTAGTGCATGTATTGCCTGGCTTTGGACTTGATTCCATGCATGTATCTACGAAGCGTTTACGCCTATCTTTTGATCAGACTCACTTTAACCCAAATATTACACTTTTTACAACGACTGGAGAGTAACTTCAAAGAAAAATGCTGAAATGGCGGGCATTTTTCAATGCAATGCATGTCATTCTGGCAAAGAAACGATACCCGTCGTAAGGTCAGTTATTTTCACAGGAATCAATAGTAGAGTTAGTAAAAGATTAAGAGCATAATTGCATGGAATGTGCCTCTATACAAATAGGCACTGTCTACACGATGCCGGAAGAATTTGAAAACGCAAAAATATTTATCCGCGTCAACACGTAAACACAAAAACGACTCGAAAACGCTAAAGTTATTTGATCCCGCAATACACCTTCATGTTTTCCACCCGCGTGTCACAGGTTGGATGTCGAATTCAAAGCAAAAATCTACCAAATACAAAGTGAAAAACAAGAATGAGGACTTTGTTTGGACAAACGACAAGCCCAAACTCATAATTATTGTTGTTGAGTATTTGTTAAGTGCATTTCGTGCATACGAAATTGTGTATATCCATACTCCGACATTTGGACATGTTTCTCTCGTAAAATACTTCCGCAAATGCTACAAGAATTTCCGAAGATTTTCATCATCATGAAAATAACCTAAATAAGACTTATTTGAGGCTAATATACCAATATAAAGTCAAGCATAAGCCACCAGACTTGAAACAAGCCTCATTACAAAGCTGTCCACACGTATCCGCTCAGCCGTTTTTTTGAAATTCTTCCACTGTGGAGAGCGTTTTCAGATTCTTCCGTTTTCAGTGGGCGAAAACGCCGGATACGTGTGGACGGTACGCGTAACCGTAAGAATATTCTTGCGTTTTCAAATTATTCCGGCATCGTGTGGCATAGTATTTGTATTTATAGTTGTTTGTTAAATGAAAAGTAAAAAAATTACAGAAACCACACTATAAGTATTTTAGTAGGCAAATACCAGCGGCGGATCCAGAGTAACTAAGCCAGAACAAATTATTTCTAGAACTCTAATTTGCCCTTCGCATTGGTGGATTTTTTTTCTAATAGAAACCCATAACAAATAGCGCTGTCATTAATGTACTTTGTGAAATTAATGAATAATTAATGAGTCTAACTTGCAATCATTGCGCAGTATTTTGGTCACATGTATACATCTGTAATTCTCCATAAAGGTCTCATGAATTGTTAATTAATATATTAACTTTGATACAATTAATCTTAATTAGTATTCATAACTTTGTTACACACATGCCCTAATATGCATTAAGCTTAATTTATTCATTTCACGTGCTACGCACTCGCCATTGTAAATACCCATACAGATCGGCCGCGAGTATTTTAAATAGTACTTATTTAAAATAAAGAAGCTGTGTAGTAATATATTATAGTTCTAATCCAGGGGCCGCTGCTGATTGTCTGTTCATATCACAACACATCTTACGGTAGTCTTATAGAAAAAATATTATGACTTCTCGAGAAATGACCTATTGTTACTACATGAAAGCACTAGGACCTTAAAAAAAACTTGTAAAATAATTTAATTTTGTGCACGGGAAAAACATACAAATGATTGCATTTTCAATATACCCGGCATGGATTTAGTTCTTGCCTGGCATGAAGATAGTAGGCCAGTCAGATTCTAATGAAAGTTGATTAAGATGACAAGTAAGAGCAAAGGCTGTTTTCCACTTACACCGTAAAAGTCTAAAACCTTATACATGTTACCTTTGAAAATTGAAGGAACTTAGTTTTCTGCATATTTTTGTATGCATTAGTTGACCTAGATGTTAAATAATAAAAATTTAAAGCATTCAAAATTTTCCGTACGTGTACGTGCGTATAAAAAACGCGTAAGTGGAAAGCAGCCTTATGATGATAAGTATATGACCATACAGGCATAACGGAATAACTTCGCTGGACAGGTCTGATGTTTGCCAGACATCTAACACGGAATATATTACAGTTTGCGGAAGTCATCCTGTAAACGACTTTTAAAAAGGATCTTTTTAAACTTTTCACTAGTGGCAGTTCCCTGTATCATTCTCTTGACTGATGTAGATGTGTTATAAGTATGTAATTATTAAGCAAATGTAAAAGATTGTAAGTGCATCTACTTTTCCTATTTGTAAAGCGCCTTGAACTTTAGGATATGTGCATGCGCTATAAAAATCGAGGATATTATTATTATTATTATTATTATATAGACGCTATAAAGATTGCATAGAGTTGATAATCTCATTCTATCTTTAAGTTTGTAAAGGGGTTATATCTTAGCAAATCGAAAAAGAGGGCGAAAAAACGAATGAAGTCGCGCGAAAAAATCTCAGGCACGGGCAGTGAAGAAACCGCCAGAGGTGCTTATGGCGTTTACGAGGTACATCAAGGAAAGTACAGTACTGTCGAGAAATAACCTAATAAAAAACCGCGGTTAACCTAGGTCAAACCTGGGTCTGATCGCGGTTGCATGAACCGAGGTCAGACCGAGCTGTCGAACCGCGGTGAGATGGAGGTTGAACCTCGGCGTATTTCTGTCTGACAGACATTTCTTAAGATTTTTTCGATTTGATTATTGTGTTGTCGTTCTCAGCTGTTCATAACATTCCGTTCGGAAGTGAACGGCCACTGCGAAGGCATTTCTTCCCTTGCCGCCCTCAGGATTTTATCGGTGGACTGCAACTCAATTGTTAGGTTATTTCTGGACAGTACTGTAGCTATAAAAACGTCCTGTTTCTTGTTTATAACTGAACGAAATTAACACCATGCAGCTAATAATTTACGAAATCAACTACGAAATAGATCTAATTAATCATGTGGACTGGCATAGTGCCGAACAGGCGTGGCTATACCTTGTGGACAATATATGTGAACCAGAGTCGTCTAATTATAAATACATTGTTTATTAACTGAGATAAATATTTTCTATTTTTCAAACATATCAATTATCAATAGGACATGTCTGAATATCAACACCCCTCACGAGGATATAACCCATTCACGACACCAGAAGATTCACGTTATAACCCACAGGTGATGTAGCAGATATATGGCCAGTATAGTTTTAATCATTTATGTCAAAAAAGAAGTAAACAACTTTTTTGCTGACGTGTTAATTATATTCATAATAAAACGCCCTGTCCCCTGTTTATCACTGAGCGAAATTAACACCAGCTAATAATTTACGAAATCAACTACGAAATAGATCTAATTAATCATGTGGACTGGCATAGTGCGGAACAGGCGTGGCTATACCTTGTGGACAATATACGTGAACCAGAGCCGTCTAATTATAAATACATTGTTTGTTTATTAACTGAGATAAATATTTTCTATTTTTCAAACATATCAATTATCAATAGGACATGTCTGAATATCAACACCCCTCACGAGGATATAACCCATTCACGACACCAGGAGATTCAAGTTATAACCCACAGGTGATGTAGCAGATATATGGCCAGTATAGTTTTAAACATTTATGTCAAAAAAATGGTAAACAACTTTTTTGCTGACGTGTTAATTATATTTATAATAAAAACGTCCTGTTTCCTGTTTATCACTGAGCGAAATTAACACTAGCTAATAATTTACGAAATCAATTACGAAATAGATCTAATTAATCATGTGGACTGGCATAGTGCCGAACAGGCGTGGCTATACCTTTTGGACAATATATGTGAACCAGAGCCGTCTAATTATAAATACATTGTTTGTTTATTAACTGAGATAAATATTTCTATTTTTCAAACATATCAATTATCAATAGGACTGTGTCGGAATATCAACACCCCTCACGACGATACAACACATTCACCACACCAGAAGTTTCAAGTTATAACCCACAGGTGATGTAGCAGATATATGGCCAGTATAGTTTTAATCATTTATGTCACAAAAATATTAAACAACTTTTTTGCTGACGTATTAATTATATTTATTATAAAAACGTCCTGTTTCCTGTTTATCACTGAGCGATTTTAACACCAGCTAATAATTTACGAAATCAATACGAAATAGATCTAATTAGTCATGTGGACTGGCATAGTGCCGAACAGACGTGCTATACCTTGTGGACAATATATGTGAACCAGAGCCGTCTAATTATAAATACATTGTTTTTTTATGAACTGAGATAAATATTATCTATTTTTCAAACATATCAATTATCAATAGGACATGTCGGAATATCAACGCCCCTCACGACGATACAACACATTCACGACACAAGAAGTTTCACGTTCTAACCCACAGGTGATGTAGCAGATATATGGCCAGTATAGTTTTAATCATTTATGTCACAAAAATGGTAAACAACTTTTTTGCTGACGTGCTAATTATATTTATTATCAATATGAAAAAATCACCGGACACTGATTGGTTGAGAGAAGAATAGTTACGTCATTACTTGTAATGCAGTACAATGAAAGATTTCCTAAAATATATACGAAATAGTAGAATGTTAGCTATATTTGCATATCAACTAGGCCGCCCTATAAGAGCTAAAAGTGCCAGAGCGCCAAACGAAAATACTGGCAGAAAGTACTTGAATATAAATGATCTGGCAGAATTTGGAACGAAAATGATGACAAAAAATCCACTATTGAAATCGTTAAAGTTTAACTGTAATTTCAAGTGGTCCTTTTTTTAGAAATATGAACACCGCAGTGCCAGAACAAGAATTCGTCGTAGACACAAAAACGAATATCCGGAAAAACGCCCAAAAAGAATGTGGAGGACATACAAGACATAGCGATGCTTGGTTTATTTCGTCTGCTTCATATAGCTCACGACCCTAATGAATTATGCCTTTCAAAAATGAAAGAGACGGCTAAAAGAGTACTCGAAGACCAAGGTTCTGGTAGCGGAAAGTATTCATATGGCACAACGGTGATTCTTTTACGAATTATTATATTTACGAAAAGTAAACGCATGCTTTGAGAACTTTTGCCTAGTACTGGTGATGAAATGTCCCACAAAGCGATAAAGTTTAGTAATTACAGGCCAAAGCGTGGTCGAGCGACCTTTGCGTCCCCTTTCGAGCATACGGACGCATTTAATCACTATATATTCCCGAAAGCTTTACGTTTAGATTGTAAAAACATGATTATAACGAGGTTGAAAATTACCTCAGATTTCACCCCTCAAATATCAGGTGTTCTCATCGTAATTCGTTGTCATCACATTTAACATTTTTTAATGAAACGAAGTCGAGGTTTTTATTCAGTGATTTTAAACAAGACTGCGGCAAAAATTATCCACACTTCAACATATTTTCTACTATATTTAAAAGGGATTTGGGGTAATAGCCATGACTAAAGACGAGGATATGTTGAAGAGAAAAACACTGCTGGACTTTAATCTCCAGGTTGACGATTGTGTGAGGCAATTGGGCAGCCACGCGATTGAGGTTCTAGACGTTTACTATAGCGATGGAAGTGTTTTGAATGTTTTGGGAGAAGAAAGGGAGCGCTTAACGAAAACAGAATATAACATCCTTATTGCAGGTATTGAAGGTTGTAGTTGGTTATATATTGAAAGGGCAGGTTGTTCAAACCCCAATTATCAGCGCCAACCCTGTCCTAAGGCTAAACTTCGACCTGCTGTTTTTGTTCTTGCCAGTCGAACACAAAGAGACACAGTAATACATTTCTGGATTTCTGTTCTGTTCAAAACTTAGAAAATTGAGTCTCTATCGAATCGGACAAGATTTCTGAAACATTTACCCATTCAAATTTATAAATGAACTGTTAAAAGCCTGGGGCCGGTTATCACTATCCGGCTAATATCACTATCCGGCTTTCACACAACCGACCCCAGATTTTTAAATGCTTTAGCCATGCAGCTAGAGTTAACCTAACAGACATTTAAACACATACCTCGTGCAGCACCGTGCAGTATGCAATGAAACATTGAAAAAAAATTATCTTTACAATTTTTTAGGCGAAAGTAGCGCCGGAAAAAGTAGTTTAGTCAATCTTATTCTCGGCGAAGAGCTTCTTCCACATCACAATCTCAATACCACCTCCACAATATGCGAGGTAAAACATGGGGAAAAACGAGAATTGATTGCTCACTATAACTACGATGAGGAACAAAGGATGCGGCCCAAACCTGAAATACATCCGTTGAGAACAAAAGAAGAATGCGGCAAAAATTACTGTGAACAAATCGCTCCCTTCGTGCAAAGGAAGTCCAACGAAAGATCTAAATATACTAGAGTAGAAATCTTTTGGCCGCATGAATTACTTGAGGTGAACCGTTGCCTTTCAAATTATTAGGAATTCTTAAATTAAATTAATCAATAATATTCAGAATTCTCTTTGTTTGACACATGGTGGAAATGTGGGATTTCAGAATATTATCTATCTGTTCCTCTGGTACATGTACATATGGTTATCGTTATTGATTTTAAAACCGTATAAGAAAATTGGGGGATTGTAACTGTTTCACTAAGGATTGGAAAAAACTTTGATTACAAAGATGATTATTGAAAATTCTTGCCTCTGATTGGTCGAGCGACCTCGGATTATTATGCGACTAAGCGGATTTTTCAATCCGGCGAGTTGTTTTTGTCAAAGTGACGGATGAAGAAATATGTTATTTTGACGAAAATGCTGTGCCTGAAAGCGCAAAAATTAGACATAAAATTATATAAAAACTATGGTAAAAACTAACGCCAAAATATGCATTGTTTTATTTAAATCGCCGTACTGTCGCTTCGAAATGTACTAATCGAACTGTCGTTTCTACAGCAGATTTTTCTTTCAAAAAATCACCTCTGTATTATTTAGTGATATTCACACCGCCTTCGGAGAATAATTGTTAAATAAATACGATAGTTAATGACTGTATGCACATGCATGCATTACGGTTTAAACTTTCTTTATTCTGTACTTTAGGAAGAAATTGTTATTGTCGATAGTCCAGGCCTGGGTGAATGTGATGAAATGGATGCAGTTCTGATGAATTATCTTCCGAATGCTTTTGCGTTCATTTATGTTCTTGACGTTTCCCGTGCTGGAGGAATACAGAAAGATATCAAAGAGAAGGTGAATAAAGGAAAACTTTAAAATATTTTAATGTCCATAAAATAATATAATTAAGAATTATTAGGCAGAGAAACTATGGTTGAACTCTGAATTTCGAAGGTCATATGTCGCGTGATGTGACGTAGCATCACCACTTCCGGTTTTATTAATCCCGGTGGTTGAAGTATTACCTCCTATCAAACCGGTTCAAACCTGATAAACAAGATTTTGTGGTAAACACTCGGATTTCCCGCCTTTCACGTGACGTAGTCTTAACCAATTAGATTCTGGAACAGACAAACTTCGAAACTTGCTCATATAATATTTTAATACCCTAATATAATTGCGTCTTGACTGATACAATCATATCATTCGTATACTGCAGTTAAGGAACATCTTAAAAAAGGTGAAGTCATCTGATGGCGGCGTTGAGACCCTTCACCATTTAGCCGAATGTTCGCTTTTTATCTGCAATAAATGGGATCAAGTAAAAGAGGAGAAAGGTCAGCAACGAAGAATCATGTCGTCGCAAAGTTAAGAGAGTGTTGGGAAGATTCAAATTTGAATCATCAAATGTGTACATGTCAATAACAGAGGCCATCGAAGTACAGGAATATGGCGGAGTCACAGAAGAGTTCAATGATTTACTCCAAAAAATTAAGACGATGGTTTTGAGGGCAATAAATATTAGGTTGTACAATCACTGGCAGTAAGTATAGACTTTTTATTACATGTGATGAAATAGAAATCGTTTTTCAATGAGTAAATTAACTTTATACAATATTTTGGATGTATGATATTTCCACATGTATATAGAAATGCATATACGGCTTTGGCATTTTGACGGCAATTTGTTGTCATTCTTTTCAAATCAAGATCGCGTCGAGATATATAGGAGTGAAATCCTGCAAACGTAATTGTTAAATTTCAGCACATTTTCTTTATATTCGACACATAAAAAATCTTTCAGAAAGAATATCTAACTTCCGTTGAACAAAATTAGAAAGAACGGTAATAAATATGTTTGATGCATAAAATTTTTATTTTTGTCACTGCTGTATTTTTGTGTTTAAAAGGCTTTGGTTTTCAAATTAATGTCTATACACATTTAAGAATATCATTATAGCTTAGATTTATGCACAGACATTCGTAAATTGCGATGAAAGACACTTTTAGCTAGCGTTATCTATTTACGAAGAAATGAAAATGTTTCGAGATTCAGGTTCAAAAAGAATATTAACAATAGGTTAAATCTCTATATGTGATTTAATACGTTTATTAATATTATTTTTATCATTTATGCTTGTACAAGTTTTTCATTTATTAGCGACCCCTAATGTCTCAAATAAATTAAGTTATCTGGCTGGATTAACTATTGTTATTTCAGATAACCTGCACTATTTAGTTGAATTTCACTTTGTAATTTAAAAAAAGTTTTTCTATGGTGCTAATAAAGTTTATTGTTGTTATTGTTGTATTGTTGTTATTAGCTATAATAGTTGCGAACGTAGCAGCAGTAGGCTACTCTTTTTAATTTACATGAGAAAAGTCCTGATGAAAGGATTTAAATTCCTAATTTGTAGTGCAGAAGCAAAATTGTCTAGATGAGTCTCCAAACTGTTGACTCTTGAGCAGACAATTATATTACGCGTTTCTTTAAAAGAAAACTATTTTTTTCTAGGTCGTTATATGATTGCTGTATCAAATTTATAGAGTAACCTACTTCTTCAACCCAAGAGGTGCAATCAACTCACCAAGAAACCCGTGAACGAATGGAAGAAATCGAGAGACGCATCGAAAAGATTGAACGAAAGAGCAAGATGTAAAGAGAGAAATGGAGGAAAGAGTGAAAACCCAGACCAAAGTTCTCCAAGCCAAACTGAAGTTATATCTACTCGATGGATTTCAAAACGAAATTCTGCTCTTGGACGAATTGTGCACTTCCGAAGGAGAAATAACTTGGGAAATGACAAAGAGAAACATCAAAGAAGCAATTGATAGCCGATTCAAAGAATTGCTAATTGAGTGGGAAAATGGCCATCAAGTTTATGCTGAAATTCATAGGGAGATTCTGGACGAATTTCGTAAAAGGTTAGGCAGATCCTGCGCATTTTCAATTGAAGAGCTTACATATGTATCGTGGCAATTTTCATGTCCAAAAATATTATGCTAAACTAAATGCTTTATTTGGTAATAAATCACGATCTAAATCGCTCAAAAATGTTGTATGTAGTACACATTTCAAAGGCACCTTTCGCATTATAATTCTTTTATATAAAAATAAAGGTCTTACAGGACAGGGCAACGTTTTCGAGAGTTTTTCTTTGTTTCCAAGCAAAAATGGATGCTTAAAGGATACTTGTATAATGCCCTCGTAGGCTGGCATAGCAAACAAAACATCTAATTGTTAGCGTTGTAAAAAAACTAAAGACAAACAATTGGACGAGTATATCGAAAGAGAATACAGAATAGGGGGGCAAAACCAAAGAAAACACTGTACAAAAAGTCATTACCAGTAATAAAAAACTTGATTTTGACAACGCGACTTTCAATATAGTACATTTAATTGTTGATTATTTTCGGTTATTTATATTTTCACACCAATTAGTTAAGTTAAAGTACATTGTTTACTGCCTGTTCTCAAATGTTATCTATATAATTGCCGCTTTAGTTTGAATCTTTTGGAGGAGGAACTCGAAGGTGTTGATAAAGCGATGTATAGTGTGGAAAGACGTGCTTATCATTCAGGGAACAAAAATAAAATTCCCTTAAAGGCGAAAGTTATCTTCGGAGTGATTAGTCCTCTTTTGATTCCATTCGGTGTGGCGGGTTTGGTGATTGGTATGCCAGTTTTGGGAGCATTGGGTATAAAAGGTAAAGTTGATAAAAAAAAGAAGATTCACAAATTCATAAACAATCCGCTTGAACAACTTAGAAAACGATCCGAAAAATTTTTGGAGGAACTTCCAAAAGACTACGTGTTACAATATGCCCAACGCCTGATGGAGAACACCAGAATGGTGCTATCAAGGTATGGAGATCAAATCCCCACCCTGATCGAGGCCGATCGAAAACTGGTGACGCAATTATTTAATGACAGACGAACACAGAGTGAAATATTGGGAATGTATGACCCAATTCAGAAGAAAAGTCTCGAGATTATATATGAAATCCTACCCTGGGGAATTAAGCTCTGTCCAGCAACAATAAATGCCAGTGATCTTGACTGGAAAAAAGACCACCGTTCATGCGTCGGCGAGGGGGAGGTATCTACAGTGTACAAAGGGAAGCTAAAGAATCTTGGAAGAAATAAATCAGAGACTTCTGAAATGAACGTGGCGGTAAAAGTATTCAAGAAACAATTTGATGAACCGAATTCAAGATACTTTTTGCAGGAAGAACTGCAGATTAGGTATGTATCTTGCATTGCGGAACCAACAAACGTCATTATGATCGAGAAAATTTTATTGTCCTAAGCCTTAAATCGAGCGCACACTGTTACACTTTTCACGCATCGACACATCACTCGACCTACATGTGTTCCTAGTGTCACTCGTGTTATAAAATTCAATGCCATCAATGCCGAATGCCTTATGATATTTTGTTCAACACATACGTTCCTGCATGTCCAACCCATTTCAAATGATCCTAACGTGTACGATATCCTTTTTTTCTCTAGAGATTTGAGACATAAAAACGTTCTCAAGTATTTTGGAGCAGCCCGAACTAGTGATAATACTCTTTTATCCAACGACCACCAATTTATATTCGTGATGGAAGCAGCCCGACAAAACCTGCGAAGTGTCATCTTCAAAAACCGAATTCTGACCCCAGCGGAGTCTGAAAACTCCAAACTAGCAATCGGCAAGTTCATTAAGAGGGCGATGGACATAGCGGATGGTTTAAACTACATTCACGAGAGAGGACTTATTCACAGACATCTCAAGCTGGAAAATATTTTGGTTAGTACACTTATACAGTTATTATACTGCATATTTATATTGAGGCTATTAAAGCTATACTTTTCGGCCCTTTAATAGGTAACCTGAGTTAAAAAACTGAGAGATCACCATAAGCTTAATTTTTATTATTGCTATAATGAAGCGATTATTATCACTTTTTAGAAATAAGTATATATAACGCACTTTAAGGAATTCGCGTGACCGAGGGTGAACAATTGTTTCATTTCTTGCCTTTGAACTGTTTTCTTAGGTGTTTTTTAAATTTTGAAAAATTTAAAAATAGTAATTTATTTTTTTGCCCAACAGGAAGACGAGGACGGGACAGCGATGATATCAGATATTGGAATTGTGGGCCAATTTTTGGAAACAGAGAAAAGCATAACTAACCTTGCACCCGAGGTGCTCGAAGACCTCAGGAATCGTACAAAAGCAGCAGATGTTTACAGTTATGGTATTGTATTGTGGGAGATGTGGTATGGCGCCCATGCGTTCAGAGAATTTATGCCTATCGAAAAAGTCCAATTCCGAGAAAAGCTGGTTGAAGGGTATCGTCCAGAAATGGATAACAACAAATCAACATACCAAAAATACATGGGGTCATGGTGGCAAGCTGGGCTACTGAGGTTGAAAAGAGATGGTCAATGAAAGTGTGCTATGATGCATTATCGGATGTGACAGAATGGAGACTGGAATGATGAATGTCCAAATGCGGGGACATTTAAGCACATTTTACTCTATGAAGAACATAGGGCCTATAGCCTGCCATAAACATATATACAAGTAGATAAGCATAGAGGACAATGTTTTGGTATTTTTTGATATAAATTGCACGTTTTAATTGAAATATATAACGCAAACTTAATGAAGCACGAATAGTACTGTCAAAATAGTAGTTGAAAGTAGTTTTTCAAAAACACTCGCGATGTAGCAAATAAGTATCGATTACAGTGTAGTAGTTTGTGCATTTTTAAATATATGTTAACTTTTCTTAACCAGTTTCTGATTTGTTATCGAGACCAACAAACCACCGAGCCAATGATCATTTGTTGTAATAAGTTGCTTTGCAAAATCTGTCATATGAGAACCGCTATTGGCATATTTTTTTGTTTTAGATCGACGTTTTTAGCTACGGTATACTGGTGTGTGAGATGTGTATTTGTGAGCTGCCAAATCAAGCGAAGAGAAAGGAACAATTTGGAAGAATTTCAAATGCTAATATCAAAGCTTTAGTTGAAGCTTGTACGAGGAGAGATTCTAAAACAAGACCGGCAATGGAGGATGCAATTGACTTTTGGCGGCGTATGTAGTGCAAAAATTGTACTGAGATATGTTATACGGAGTTAATAAATTTGGGTTATAAAGCGTTTAGTGTTCTTTATATTCTTATAAAGACTTACCTTACAACGTGTACAGCCACGGGGGATAACATTAATTTTGTCGAAAGTCGTTCAAACAAAACACACTTGATATAATTTAATCTTTAGTATAGGCTATAGCCTATAGCATGTTGAAATCCTCTTTAAACTGGCTTCAAGATCGTACATTGCTTTCTTTTACCAGGTTATTAAATAATTTATCGTCTGTAGGAGCCATTTGCAAATTGTAAGCATCAAATTATCCGCGTGACATACCGGAAGTACATGCATCGTATCCCGGATGTAATGATTCAATTCGACTGTAAAATATCACAAGGTAGCTGGAGCATAATTTTGCAAACCCCAAAACCAACGCCACGATCTTCATTCATATCTTGATAAAAATTTTCAGAGGAATAGCTTTATTTGCTGATTGAAATATGTGTTGAAATTAACTTCGTTTCGAGTTAATTTCAGGGCAGCTATTTGATGAAAATGGACTTATTCTAATTAAAGAATATGCATGCACGTAATGTACATTTCCTTAAATCATTTCATTTCGGAAAGAAAAGAAAACAACATAATTTAATTGTATGAAAATATGATGGTTTAATCGTGTTTTAAATAGTAATTGCATCTACGGTCACATTTCCTGTGTGAAAAAACCTGGAAGTTAACAAAAGGCAACGTCGACAAGGCAATTAATTACAGACTTAAACACCAAGTATTTGTTTATTCAGTGGGAAAATCACAATGAAGCTAGCTTGTGAATGAATTTTGGTACAAGGTTTGGCATATTCTTTGCATTATAAACTATAAAGATTTAGGCATATCGTTAAGGTCTCTAAAAACCGAGACAATTAATATTCATGCTACATAATTATGCCATGAATGATTCATTATACCGCCTGGCAATTAACACACCTGTGATCCTTTATCAAAAAACCCACCGCAAATATTCCATTTTGTATACTGCGCTACGTGAGGCAAAAATTACCACTGATTTTTGTGTTGAGGTATCTAAATTTCTATAGAAATTAGAGCTATATATCTACGTATTGCGTGACTGTTTAAATAGGTCGGTATAGAAAATGCTTATCGTATAAATATAATAGTGTCGCTGAACAATACTGCATGGGTAGGTAAACGAAACAGCATCAAAAACATGTCAACAACTTAAAGTCAGGTATGTTGGACAACTCTTAGAAGTTAATGCTCTTGCTTCTTTCTACATCTTGTACATATAGCTAAGAATGCTATGATATTCATGCAGGTTTGAAATAATGAAACTAAATATTATTATATATGGTTCTGCGATCCGGAAATAGGTTTAGTATATTGAAGTTCCCGGTATACATTCAAAGACAATTCTGCAACAACTTACTGAATCTGTCACAATTTACCATGTACCTTAAAAAGCTATAAAGTTGAACGCGTTCACTAATAAAATAAGCCGAAAATATTGCCTGCAGTGAATACAGGAAATTATGCCTTGTTTAGTTATAAAATACTTTTGGTTTTATCTGGCTAATTTGTCTACCATTAATATACTCTATATAAATGTCATTAATCTGCTCTATTTCTAACTGTTATATTACCATAATATACTTAGGTGAGTGCAACAATATTTATCGGTTTACGTCTCGTGAGGAGGCGGCAATAGTCTGACAAACGATAGCGACACACCCGCATGATCTTTTGTCAAAGAACATACCTGAAATATTCAAAGTTTTAACACTGCACTGCGGGAGACAAATAGTATCACTGCTTTTTGTGTTGAGGTATTTAAATCGTATAGAATATGAGATTTAAGTCTCACAGTATTGCATAAGTGTGTTTAAATTGGTATGTACAGATCGTAATTAAAAGAGCGTCGGCAATATACTGTAGGTAAATGAAACCTCATCAAACAGTATGGCAACTTAAAGTCAGGTATGTTCGACAACTTTTTGAAGGTATATAATGCTCTTGCTTCTTCTATATCTACGTACAAGGTATTATTATCTATATAAGGAGTGGTATTATATTCGTGCAGGTTTTGATAATGAAACCAATTATTGTTTGATATGGTTCTGCGATTCCGAAATAGTTTTTGCATTGATCGAGGTTGTCGTTATACATTGAAAGACAACTCACTGAATCTCTGTCACAATTTATAATGTAGCTACTTTAAAAACCTATAAGATTGAACGCGTTCTTTAATGAAATCACCGCGAATACTGCCTGCATGTGAATACAGGAAATGATGCCTTAATTGTTTTTCTTAACTCGAATTGGTTTAATCCCTATAGCTAATGGTAATATGCTCCTGTTCGTACTGTTATATTAACATAATATTCATGTATTCAAGTCATCATTGTATCTGATAAACCTGGTTTTGCTAAGTCTATTCTATTGTAATACTTTCCAAACGAAAATTGATAAACGAGATATTACATTATTACATATTATCATTATTAGCATTTAGCATAGTATATTAAACCGCAGCGTTAAAACCCCTTGCGAATTAATGATTTCAAAACTACAACTAGAGCTATTTGATTTCATATAAACTTCCTTAAAAGACGCCCAACGGAAGTTTATAGCAATACCACAATAATTAAATTATTCTTTGTCATGCGGATTTTTGTGGCAATGAATTTCCAAGTATTGTTAAACACACCGAGAATTGCTTGTTAAACTCTTTTCACCAATACAAATTAAGTTTCGCTGTAGGGTTCCTATACAAATAAGGAAGCCAGTATACCTAAATAATGACCGATGCATGTAGAGACAAATTTAACAGCGTAATATAAACAGTTAAGCAGAGAAACAGTTTTTAAACAAGACCTGGCCTAGTGCATGCATGCTTGGCTTCGGAATTGATTTCCATGCATGCATCTACGAAGCGTTTACGCTTATATCTTTTGATCAGACTCACTTTAACCCAAATATTACACTTTTTACAACGACTGGAGAGTAACTCAATGCAATGCATGCCATTCCGGCAAAGAAACGATACCCGTCGTAAGGTCAGTTATTTTCACAGGAATCAATAGTAGAGTTAGTAAAAGATTAAGAGCATAATTGCATGGAATGTGCCTCTATACATATAGGCACTGTCTAGACGATGCCGGAAGAATTTGAAAACGCAAAAATATTTATCCGCGTCCACACGTAAACACAAAAACGACCCGAAAACGCTAAAGTTATTTGATCCCGCAATACACCTTCATGTTTTCCACCCGCGTGTCACAGGTTGGATGTTGAATTCAAAGCAAGAATCTACCAAAAAAAAAGTGAAAAACAAGAATGAGGACTTTGTTCGGACAGACGACAAGCCCAAACTAATAATTATTGTTGCTGAGTATTTGTTAAATGCATTTCGTGCATACGAAATTGTGTATAACCCAGTGAACTATAATAAATAACTGGAACGATACCTCATCATTGTTTTTGTGAAGCCAAAATTTGCGGGACTTTACCTCCAGACACGCGTGTCTGGAGGTAAAGTCTCGCAAATTTTGGCAAATTTTTGGCTTCATTCGCGCGTGACTTGCGAGACACTGCAGATGCAGAGCGAATTTGAAAGAAATTTGATTTTTTGTTTGTTTCATGGTTTTAAATGTTTTTTTTTTATGGAATTATAATGGAATTACTCTTAAATTCAACCAGGTGAACTGTTTTACGAATTACAACTGGAGTTGCCGATCAGATTGGGAACAAATTTTCTTAAACGGAACAAGTTTATAGCGATGTGCAATTTTGACAACAATATTTGTACGAAACGGATATCCTAAAGCTAGAATTTCATCGCAAAATACACTTGGTAGACATTGTTTAATATTATAAGTTTATATTTATTTAATTTCAAGTGACTAGATGGCAAAAAAGTTGTATTAATTGTAAAGTAAAACAAATATTCCTGCATTGTTACGCTAGGCTCTACACTTTTCCTAGCAAAGAACCGTCTTACTCCGCATTTCCAATAATAGGTCCATAAAATGCATTCTACCAACATCAAGAATGTCTCAGCCGGCTGTAAGCACTAACAAAATCAGTTATTTAACTCCCTAAAAAAATTTTCGGGGAGTTTTTATCAAATTTACGAAATCACAAAAAAAAATTTTGTTTTGGCCGTGTTTGTTTTTGCGTGTAAAGACTGGGGGTGACTTAGCTTCAACTTCCTGTCAGAAGGTAGCGTTCCAGTTATATTCATTTCACTGGTATAACCATACTCCGACATTTTGGACATGTTTCTTTCGTAAAATACTTCCGCAAATGCTACAAGAATTTCCGAAGATTTTTATCATCATGAAAATAACATAAATAAGCCTTATTTGAGGCTTATATAGCAATATAAAGTCGAGCATAAGCCACCAGACTTGAAACAAGCCTCATTAATATGGAAACGACTTGATGCGTGACGTCATCGTTTTAATAGGGACCTTAAGCATGTAGGACGCGAACGCGACGACGACGGCTATCAATACAATGGGTTATTGAAAAGAAATGAACAATTAAAGACCCATGATGGGTTTTAGACGTCGTCTTCGTTCTGTTTACAACGGAAAAACGTCGTTTTTTACGTCTTGCCTACAACGGTCGCATTTCAGGACCCAGCGAGCCCTACCTCGAATTGGGCTCTATAGAATTGTCCTTAAACATAAACACAATTTTTTTAACGCCTTATATCTCACTAAATCGGAACAATTAATAATATACAACAACCACTTTGCCATAGCATTTATTTAAACGAGAATTTCAGCCGCGTCGTCGTCGTGTTGCCGTCCAACATGCTTAAGGTCCCTATTTATTCGGCAAAGCTGTCCACACGTATCCGCTCAGCCGTTTTTTTGAAATTCTTCCACTGTGGAGAGCGTTTTTAGATTCCTCCGTTTTCAGTGGGCGAAAACGCCGGATACGTGTGGACGGTACGCGTAACCGTAAGAATATTCTTGCGTTTTCAAATTATTCCGGCATCGTGTGGCATAGTATTTGTATTAATAGTTGTTTGCCGGTTAAAAAAAAGGTAAAAAAATTGCAGAAACCGCACTATAAGTATTTTGGTAAGCAAATACCAGCGGCGGATCCAGAGTAATTAAGCCAGAACAAATTATTACTAGAACTCTAATTTGCCCTTCGCATTGGTGGATTTTTTTTCTAATAGAAACCCATAACCAATAGCGCTGTCATTAATGTACTTTATTTAAAATAAAGAAGCTGTGTAGTAATATATCATAGTTCTAATCCAGAGGCCGCTGCTGATTGTCTGTTCATATCACAACACATCTTACGGTAGTCTTATAGAAAAATATTATGAGTTCTCGAGAAATGACCTATTGTTACTACATGAAAGCACTAGGACCTTAAAAAAAACTTGTAAAATAATTTAATTTTGTGCACGGGAAAAACATACAAATGATTGCATTTTCAATATACCCGGCATGGATTTAGTTTTTGCCTGGCATGAAGATAGTAGGCCAGTCAGATTCTAATGAAAGTTGATTAAGATGACAAGTGAGAGCAAAGGCTGTTTTCCAGTTACACCGTAAAAGTCTAAAACCTTATACATGTTACCTTTGAAAAAACTAAGGGGCTGTTTACATGAGCCCGGTTACCCGAGATTCAACGAAGCGTGAGATGATTTTGAGGTATTGAAATGAGCAGATAACATGATCCTGGCAATCGTATTATCACCACAACAATAGCATGTGCTTGTTTGGTGTCATAAAGATTTATTTCAATACCTCAAAGTCCTCTCACGCTTCGTTGAATCTCGGGTAACCGGGCTCATGTAAACCGCCCCTAAGTGAATAAATTGAAGGAACTTAGTTTTCTGCATATTTTTGTATGCATTAGTTGACCTAGATGTAAATTTAAAGCATTCAAAATTTCCCGTACGTGTACGTGCGTATAAAAAACGCGTAAGTGGAAAGCAGCCTTATGATAATAAGTATATGACCATACAGGCATAACGGAATAACTTCGCTGCACAGGTCTGATGTTTGCCAGACATCTAACACGGAATATATTACAGTTTGCGGAAGTCATCCTGTATATCTACGTTTAAAAAAGATCTAAAAACTTATCTTTTTAAACTTTTCATTAGTGACAGTTCCCTGTATCATTCTGTTGACTGATGTAGATGGGTTATAATTAATATATATAATTATATAAATAATTGTATCTACTTCTCCTATTTGTAAAGCGCCTTGAACTTTAGGATATGTGCGCTATAAAAATCGAGGATATTATTATTATTATTATTATTATTATATAGACGCTATAAAGATTGCATATTGCAGAATGACATGATAATCTCATTCTATCTTTATCTTATAGTTTGTAAAGAGGTTATATCTTAGCAAATCGAAAAAAAGAGGGCGAGATACGAACTAAGTCGGCGCGAAAAAATGTCAGGCACGGGCAGTGAAGAAACCGCCAGAGGTGCTTATGGCGTTTACGAGGTACATCAAGGAAAGTACAGTACTGTCCAGAAATAACCCAATAAAAAACCGCGGTTAACCTAGGTCAAACCTGGGTCTGATCGCGGTTGCATGAACCGAGGTCAGACCGAGGTCGAACCGCGGTGAGATGGAGGTTGAACCTCGTCCTATTTCTGACTGACAGACATTTCTTAAGATTTTTTCGATTTGATTATTGTGTTGTCGTTCTCAGCTGTTCATAACATTCCGTTCGGAAGTGAACGGCCACTGCGAAGGCATTTCTTCCCTTGCCGCCCTCAGGATTTTTATCGGTGGACCGCAACTCAATTGTTAGGTTATTTCTGGACAGTACTGTAGCTATAAAAACGTCCTGTTTCCTGTTTATAACTGAGCGAAATTAACACCAGCTAATAATTTACGAAATCAACTACGAAATATATCCAATTAATCATGTGGACTGGCATAGTGCAGAACAGGCGTGGCTATACCTTGTGGACAATATATGTGAAGCAGAGCCGTCTAATTATAAATACATTGTTTGTTTACAAATTGAGATAAATATTTTCTATTTTTTAAACATATCAATTATCAATAGGACATGTCTGAATATCAACACCCCTCACGAGGATATAACCCATTCACCACACCAGAAGATTCACGTTATAACCCACAGGTGATGTAGCAGATATATGGCCAGTATAGTTTTAATCATTTATGTCAAAAAAATGGTAAACAACTTTTTTGCTGACGTGCTAATTATATTTATAATAAAAACGTCTTGTTTATCACTGAGCGAAATTAACACCATGCAGCTAATAATTTACGAAATCAACTACGAAATAGATCTAATTAATCATGTGGACAGGCATAGTGCCAGACAGGCGTGGCTACACCTTTTGGACAATATATGTGAACCAGAGCCATCTAATTATAAATACATTGTTTGTTTATTAACTGAGATAAATATTTTCTATTTTTCAAACATATCAATTATCAATAGGACATGTCGGAATATCAACACCCCTCATGACGATACAACACATTAACGACACCAGAAGAATCACGTTATAACCCACAGGTGATGTAGCAGATATATGGCCAGTATAGTTTTAATCATTTATGTCAAAAAAGAAGTAAACAACTTTTTTGCTGACGTGTTAATTATATTTATAATAAAACGCCCTGTCCCCTGTTTATCACTGAGCGAAATTAACACCAGCTAATAACTCACGAAATCAACCAAGAAATAGATCTAATTAATCATGTGGACTGGCATAGTGCAAGACAGGCGTGGCTACACCTTTTGGACAATATATGTGAACCAGAGCCGTCTAATTATAAATACATTGTTTGTTTATTAACTGAGATAAATATTTATCATTTTTCCAACATATTAATTATCAATAGGACATGTCGGAATATCAACACCCCTCACGACGATATAGTAACAGATACACGACACCAGAAGATTCACGTTATAACCCACAGGTGATGTAGCAGATATATGGCCAGTATAGTTTTAATCATTCATGTCAAAAAAATAGTATACAACTTTTTTGCTGACGTGCTAATTATATTTATAATAAAAACGTCTTGTTTATCACTGAGCGAAATAAACACCATGCAGCTAATAATTTACGAAATCAACTACGAAATAGATCTAATTAATCATGTGGACTGGCATAGTGCCGAACAGGCGTGGCTATACCTTGTGGACAATATATGTGAACCAGAGCCGTCTAATTATAAATACATTGTTTGTTTATTAACTAAGAAAAATATTTTCTATTTTTCAAACATATCAATTATCAATAGGACATGTCTGAATATCAACACTCCTCACGACGATACAACCCATTCACCACACCAGAAGATTCACGTTATAACCCACAGGTGATGTAGCAGATATATGGCCAGTATAGTTTTAATCATTTATGTCAAAAAAATAGTAAACAACTTTTTTGCTGACGTGTTAATTATATTTATAATAAAAACGTCCTGTTTCCTGTTTATCACTGAGCGAAATTAACACCATGCAGCTAATAATTTACGAAATCAATTACAAAATAGATCTAATTAATCATGTGGACTGGCATAGTGCCGAACAGGCGTGGCTATACCTTTTGGACAATATATGTGAACCAGAGCCGTCTAATTATAAATACATTGTTTGTTTATTAACTGAGATAAATATTTTCTATTTTTCAAACATATCAATTATCAATAGGACATGTCGGAATATCAACACCCCTCACGACGATACAACACATTCACGACACAAGAAGAATCACGTTATAACCCACAGGTGATGTAGCAGATATATGGCCAGTATAGTTTTAATCATTTATGTCACAAAAATGGTAAACAACTTTTTTGCTAACGTGCTAATTATATTTATTATCAATATGAAAAAATCACCGGACACTGGTTGGTTGAGAGAAGAATAGTTACGTCATTACTTGTAATGCAGTACAATGAAAGATTTCCTAAAATATATACGAAATAGTAGAATGTTAGCTATATTTGCATATCAACTAGGCCGCCCTATAAGAGCTAAAAGTGCCAGAGCGCCAAACGAAAATACTGGCAGAAAGTACTTGAATATAAATGATCTGGCAGAATTTGGAACGAAAATGACGACAAAAAATCCACTATTGAAATCGTTAAAGTTTAACGGTAAATTCAAGTGGTCCTTTTTTTAGAAATGTGAACACCGCAGTGCCACAAGAATTCGTCGTAGACACCAAAAACGAATATCCGGAAAAACACCCAAAAAGAATGTGGAGGACATACAAGACATAAGCGAAATGCTTGGTTTATTTCGTCTGCTCCATATAGCTCACGACCCTACTAAATTAGGTCTTTCCGAAATGAAGAAGACGGCTAAAAGAGTACTCGAAGACCAAGGTTCTGGCAGCGGAAAGTATTCATATGGCACAACGGTGATTCTTCTACGAATTATTATATTTACGAAAAGTAAACGCATGCTTTGAGAACTTTTGCCTAGTACTGGTGATGAAATGTCCCACAAAGCGATAAAGTTTTAGTAAAGGGTTAGCAGGCCAAAGCATGGTCGAGCGACCTTTGCGTCACCTTTCGAGCATACGGACGCATTTAATCACTAATATACCCGAAAGCTTTACGTTTAGATTGTAAAAACATGATTATAACGAGGTTGAAAATTGCCTCAGATTTAACCCTTCAAATCTCATCGTAACTCGTTGTCATCACATTTAACATTTTTTTGATGAGACGAAGTCGAGGTTTTTATTCAGTGATTTTAAACAAGACTGCGGCAAAAATTATCCACACTTCAACATATTTTCTACTATATTTAAAAGGGATTTGGGGTAATAGCCATGTCAAAAGACGAGGATATGTTGAAGAGAAAAACACTGCTGGACTTTAATCTCCAGGTTGACGATTGTGTGAGGCAATTGGGCAGCCACGCGATTGAGGTTCTAGACGTTTACTATAGCGATGGAAGTGTTTTGAATGTTTTGGGAGAAGAAAGGGAGCGCTTAACGAAAACAGAATATAACATCCTTATTGCAGGTATTGAAGGTTGTAGTTAGTTATATTGTAAGGGCAGGTTGTTCAAACCCCAACTATCAGCGCCAACCCTGTCCTAAGGCTAAACTTTTACCTACTGTTTTTGTTCTTGCCAGTCGAACACAAAGAGACACAGTGATACATTTCTGGATTTCTGTTCTGTTCAAAACTTAGAAAATTGAGTCTGTATCGAATCGGACAAGATTTCTGAAACAACCCATTCAAATTTATAAATGAACTGTTAAAAGCCTGGGGCCGGTTGTACGAAGGCTGGAGAGCGCTATCCACATCTTGTATCAAGCCCGTTTAGCTTAAACGGTGCATGGATAAGTCAAAACTAAATAACACCCTTACATCTCTCTTGAATGGGTCAACTTGAATATTATGCATTAATAAATTATGTAGTTGTAAATAGTAACTTTGTATTAAGGTTAAAAACATTTAGTTCGCTTGTTGAATAAAACGAAAGACTTGCTTTTTATTTTGAACTTATCCACCGTTTAAGCTAAACGGGCTTGATACAACCGGCCCCAGGTAGTAATTTTTTCAACCGTTTAGAAAATGCTCGAAAAGCGATAAAATTTCATTTTTGGAACGAACAATTATTAAAGAGAATCCTCGATTTAGAAATACTAAGATTGAATCAAAGTTATAGCAAACGACGGGCGATTTTAAAACGATTAAAAATATCGCTATCCGGTGGATAGCGCTATCCAACCAGCCCCAGATTTGAGCAGCAAGAGTTAACAGACATTTAAACACATACCTCGTGCAGCAACATGCAGTATGCAATGAAACATTGAAAAAAATTCTCTTTACAATTTTTAGGTGAAAGTAGTGCTGGAAAAAGTAGTTTAGTGAATCTTATTCTCGGCGAAGAGCTTCTTCCACATCATGTTCTCAATACCACTTCTACAATATGCGAAGTAAAATATGGGAAGGAACGAAAATTGATTGCTCACCATAACTACGATGAGAAACAAAGGATGCGGCCTAAACCTGAAATTTATTTGTTGAAAACAAAAGAAGAATGCGGCAAGAATTACTATGAACAAATCGCTCCCTTCGTGCAAAGGAAGTCCAACGAGGGATCTAAATATACTAAAGTAGAAATCTTTTGGCCGCATGAATTACTTGAGGTGAACCTTTTCATTTCAAATTAATTAGAATTGAGCAATAATATTTAGAATTCTCTTCGTTTGACACATGGTGGAAATGTAGGATTTCAGAATTGATCAGTCTATCTGTTCCTCTGATACATGTACATATATAGTTACCGCGTTATTGGTTTTAAAACCGTATAAGAAAATTGGAAGATAGTAACTAAAATATTTCACTAAGGATTGGAAAAACTTTGGTTACAAATGTGATTATTGAAAATTCTGGCCTCTGATTGGTCGAGCGACCTTGGATTATTATGCGACTAAGCGGATTTTTCAAAAACAAATCCGGCGAGTTGTTTTTGTCAAAGTGACGGATGAAGAAATATGTTATTTTGACGAAAATGCTGTGCCTGAAAGCGCAAAAAAAGTGAAAAATTGTACATAAAATTAATTTCATGGTAAAAACTACTTTTAGAACGCTTTTCAACTTTATTTCGCGAAAATATGCATTGTTTTATTTGAATCGTCGCAAAACTGTCGCTTCTACAGCAGATTTTTCTTTCAAAAAACCACCTTTGTATTATTTAGCGATATTCACACCGCTTTCGGGGAATAATTGTTAAATAAATACGATAGTTAATGACTGTATGCATTCATTACGGTTTAAAACTTTCTTTATTCTGTATTTTAGGAAGAAATTGCTATTGTCGATAGTCCAGGTCTGGGTGAATCTGATGAAATGGATGAAGTTCTGATGAATTATCTTCCGAATGCTTTTGCGTTCATTTATGTTCTTGACATTTCCCGTGCTGGAGGAGTACAAAAAGATATCAAAGAGAAGGTAAATAAAGGAAAACTTATTAATATTTGAAAGTCCATAATTATTATAATTAAGACTTATTGACAACGGGTGAAAATACGCGACAAAGACGTTGGTAGAGAAACTTTGGCTGAACTCTGAATTTCGTTGTGACTTAGCATCACGACTATCGATTAATCCTGGTAGTTAAAGAATTAACCCCCCTTCAAACTGGTTCAAACCTTCGACAAACGAGGTTTTGCGGTAAACATTCGGACTTCCCGCTTTTCACGTGACGTAGTCTTAACCAATCAGATTCTGGAACAGATAAACTTCGAAACTTGCTATATAATAATAATATTTAATACCATAATATAATTGCGTCTTGACTGATACAATCGTATTACTCGTATATTGCAGCTAAGGACCATCTTAAAAAAGGTGAAGTCCTCCAGTGGCGGCGCTGAGACCCTTCAACATTTAGCCGAATGTTGGCTTTTTATCTGCAGTAAGTGGGATCAAGTAAAAGAAAATGAAAAGTCAGAAACGAAGGAACATGTCGTCGCAATGTTAAGAGAGGGTTGGGAAGATTCAAGTTTGAATCATCAAATTGTGTACATGTCAATAAAAGAGGCCATCAAAGTACAGGAATATGGCGGAGTCACAGAAGAGTTCAATGATTTACTCCAAAAATTAAGCGATGGTTTGAGGGCAATAAATATTAGGTTTACAATCACTGGCAGTGTATGTAACTTTTTTTACATGTGATGAAATAGAATCGTTTTTCATGAGTAAATTAACTTTATACATATTTTGGATGTACGATATTTCCCCATGTATATATAGAAATGCATATACGGATTCGGCATTTTGACGGCAATTTTTGTCATTGTTTTCAAATTAAGATCGCGTCGAGATATATAGGAGTGAAAATCCGTGCAAACGTATTTGTCAAATTTCAGCACATTTTCTTTATATTCGACACATAACAAAATCTTTCAGAAAGAATATCTAACTTCCGTTGAACAAAATTACAAAGAAACTGAACGGTAATAAATATGTTTTGATGCATAAAATTTTGATTTTTGTCATTCGCTGTATTTTTGTGTTTAAAAGGCTTTGGTTTTCAAATTAATGTCCATACAAATTTAAGAATATCATTATAGCTTATATTTATGCGCAGACATTCGTAAATTGCAATGAAAGACACTTTTAGCTACTCGTTATCTATTTACGATAAAATAAAAATGTTTCCTAGATTCAGGTTCAAAAAGAATATCATTAACAACAGGTTAAATCAGTGTATGTGATTTAATAACGTTTATTAATATTATTTTTACTATTTTATGTTTGTACAAGTTTTTCATTTATCAGCGACCCCATAACGTCTCAAATAAATTAGAGGTTATCTTACTGGATTAACTATTGTTATTTCAGATAACCTGCACTATTGAGTTTAATTTCACTTTGTAATTGAAAAAAAAGTTTTTCTATGGTGCTAATAAAGTTTATTATTTTGTTATTGTGGTTATTGTTGTTATTAGCTATAATAGACAGGTTTGCGAACGTAGCAGCAGTACGCGCTACTCTTTTTACATTATTTTTTACAAAAAAAGATTTTTTTGTAGTGCAGAAACAAAATTGTCTAGATGAGTCTCCGAAACTGTTGACTCTTGAGCAGACAATTATATTACGCGTTTCTTTAAAAAAAAACCTATTTTTTTCTAGGTCGTTATATGAATTGCTGTATCAAATTTATAGAGTAACCTACTTCTTCAACCAAGAGGTGCAATCAACTCACCAAGAAACCCGTAAACGAATGGAAGAAATCGAGAAACGCATCAAAGAAATTGAACGAAAAGAGCAAGATGTAAAGAGAGAAATGGAGGAAAGAGTGAAAACCCACACCAAAGTTCTCCAAGCCAAACTCGAAGTTTATATCTACTCGATGGATTTCAAAACGAAATTCTGCTCTTGGACGAATTGTGCACTTCCGAAAAGAGAAATAACTTGGGAAATGACAAAGAGAAACATCAAAGAAGCAATTGATAGCCGATTCAAAGAATTGCTCATTGAGTGGGAAAATGGCCATCAAGTTTATGCTGAAATTCATAGGGAGATTCTGGACGAATTTCGTAAAAGGTTAGGCAGATCCTGCGCATTTTCAATTGAAGAGCTTACATATGTATCGTGGCAATTTTCATGTCCAAAAATATTATGCTAAACTAAATGCTTTATTTGGTAATAAATCACGATCTGAATCGCTCAAAAATGTTGTATGTAGTATACATTTCAAGGTACCTTTCGCATTATAATTCTTTTATATAAAAAATAAAGGTCTTACAGGACAGGGCAACGTTTTCGAGAGTTTTTTTTTGTTTCCAAGCAAAAATGGATGCTTAAAGGATACTTGTATAATGCCCTTTTAGGCTAGCATAGGAAACAAGATATCTAATTGTTAGCGTTGTAAAAAAACTAACAATTGGACGAGTGTATCGGGAGAGAATACAGAATAGGGGAACAAAACCTAAGAAAACACTGTACAAAAAAATCATTAATCAACTACGACCAGTCATATAAAAGTTGATTTTGACAACGCGACTTTTAATATAGTACATTTAATTGTTGATTATTTTCGGTTATTTATATTTTCACGCCAATTAGTTAAGTTAAAGTACATTGTGTACTGCCTGTTTTTAAATGTTATCTATATAATTGCCGCTTTAGTTTGAATCTTTTGGAGGAGGAACTTGAAGGTGTTGATAAAGCGATATATAGTGTGGAAAGACGTGCTTATCATTCAGGGAACAAAAATAAAATTCCCTTAAAGGCGAAAGTTATCTTCGGAGTGATTAGTCCTCTTTTGATTCCATTCGGTGTGGCGGGTTTGGTGATTGGTATGCCTGTTTTGGGAGCATTGAGTATGAAAGATAAAGTAAGTACAAAAAAGAAGTTTGACAATTACCAAAAAAATCCGCGTGACTATCTGAAAAAAGAATCTGAAAAATATCTGGAGCGACTGCCGAAAGAACACGTGTTAGAATATGCTCAACGCCTGATGGAGAACACCAAAATGGTGCTATCAAAATATGGAGATAAAATTCCCATCCTGATTGAGGCCAATCGTAAACTGGTGATGCAATTAATTAATGATACCCGAAGTCAGGATGAAATATTGGGAATGTATGACTCAATTCAGAAGAAAAGTCTCGAAATTATATATGAAATCCTACCCTGGGGAATTAAGCTCTGTCCAGCAACTATAAATGGCAGTGATCTTGACTGGGAAAAAGACCACAGTTCATGCCTCGGCGAGGGGGAGGTATCCACAGTGTACAAAGGGAAGCTAAAGAATCTTGGAAGAAATAAATCACAGACTTCTGAAATGAACGTGGCGGTAAAAGTATTCAAGGGACCATTTGATGAACCGAATTCAAGATACTTTTTGCAAGAAGAATTCCAGATTAGGTATGTATCTTATTTTGCGGAACCAACAAACGTCATTATGATCAAGAAAAAATAATTGTCCTAAGCCTTAAATCGAGCGCACACTGTTACACTTTTCACGCATCGACACATTACTCGACCTACACGCGTTCCTAGTGTCACTCGTGTTATAAAATTCAATCCCATTAATGCATGCCGAATGCCATTATGATATTTTGTTCAACACATATACGTTCCTGCATGTCCAACCCACTTCAAATGATCCTAACGTGTACGATATCCTTTTTTTCTCTAGAGATTTGAGACATAAAAACGTTCTCAAGTATTTTGGAGCAGCCCGAACTAGTGATAATACTCTTTTATCCAACGACCACCAATTTATATTCGTGATGGAAGCAGCCAGACAAAACCTGCGAAGTGTCATTTTCAAGAACCAAATTCTGACCCCAGCGGAGTCTGAAAACTCCAAACTAGCAATTGGCAAGTTCATTAAGAGGGCGATGGACATAGCAGCTGGTCTAAACTACATTCACGAGAGAGGACTAATCCACAGACATCTCAAGCTGGAAAATATTCTGGTTGGTACCTCATAACTTTTTATAACTGACATTGTATATTCTGCTTGTGATACTCGGAAGCGAGTACAAGAAAACACAAGACACAAATTCTTTCAGTCGAAATTTCGGAAAGACAGGATTATCTTAAGAACTACCAACGTCGATACATTTTCGGATCTAACATAGGGCGAAAGTCATATTTCAAAACGCATAACTTCATGCTCCGATTTTCGTTTATAGTTTCATTACAACCACGATTTTTGTGAAGCACGTAGTTTTTAGCGGAGGAATGAGAAGGCAACGAGGCTCCCATGAATGTTCATGTAACTCCAGCCACGCAACACTCGCAAAACAACCAACTGCTCGAGTCCATGCAGTAAATTCAAACTAACCGATTACAAAGGAAGAAATGGAGTGATTTAACTCCCTTAAGGTGCAAATCAGCTTGATAAGTCCTTAATTTAAAGATAAATTTGAATATTTAATTACCATTTTATCACTAAAAATCGTCCGACCGACTGGACCTAGATTCGCCTAAAATGCTGACCGGATTGTTAAAAATTTCAAAGCATTAATCTTTCGCCTACAGGAAGATGAGGATGGGACCGCGATGATATCTGATGTTGGGATTGTGGGACGATTTCTGGAAACAGAGAAAAGCATGCCTTATCTTGCACCTGAAGTACTTGAAAACTTGACGAATCGCGCAAAAGAAGCAGATATGTATAGTTATGGTATTGTGTTGTGGGAGATGTGGTATGGCACCCAGGCATTCACAGAACTTATGCCTACCGACAAGGTCAAATTTCGAGAAAAGATAGCAAATGGGTACCGTCCAAAGATCGACCGCACAACGAACAACATTCCAGAAATACATGCTGTCATAGTGAGATGTTGGGCCACTGAAGCAGAAGAAAGGCATTCTGCCAACGAATGCTATGAGATGTGCTACGAGATATTTCAAGAAATGATTGAAAAAGGAGTCAGCGAAATGTTGGCAAAAGAGTAAGCAAAATGATAGGCTTGCGTGGTCTTTACGGAGAGATATCGGATATCGCATATTTCGTTCATAACAACAGGCTCGACCTGTACCAAAAGACAGCGATCAGATAATTCTCGGTAAAGACCTCGCACTCGGTTAATAAGAACCGAGATAAAATCATATTACACGGATTTAATTTTATGTTCGAAACAGAAACAGCACACAACTGTTTTGTTGAAAAAGAATGCTTTGAGTGCCCCAGTGTTCCGTTTTTCCCGTATTTTTGCTCTGCTTTACCCCACAAGAGCTAATAATATCGTCTGCTATTATAATACTCTTAGCTAACCCTTATGTAGTGTTTATGAGTTATACGATTTGAGTGTTTTTGCCAATAACACCACTCCCCATTATCATAAAGTAAAAATAAAAAATTGACATGAAATGTCTACCGATAAGACATAGTCTTCAGGCCATGTCGCGATTATACATTAATAATAATAACTAATAACAAATTATTTTGCCTATACGCCTTAATACACAAATTAATTTTAGTCCGTTTGGTTAATAAGTGATGTAGGAGTTACCCAAACCAGTTTTTCACAAATATTAAAGTAAACTTGGAGCATAAAAACTTACCCCGATCCTCACCTCGCCGTAAGAGTGGTGAGGAATAAAACGTTGTATAATAATATCTAATTAAAATTGACTGTTCTTCTTTATTTATGAAAAATCAGATGTCATCAAGGAGTAAAACCTATATTTTGATTCTAATTCTAGCCGACGATGTGTTGAAATGTTATGCACAGAACCATCTGAACAAATACAGTTAACATCTCCACCACCAGAAAATACATCCCATCAGGAATTTGAACAGTCCGAAATCAACAGGGAAACTCTATTGAAAGCACTTGCCGATATTGAGAAAGAGATTGAAAACTTAAATCAGGTCAATCTGGCAACACGAGTGAAAGACTTGCGAGCGCAGGTTAGTGTTGTTTTGGAAGTACACTCTGACGATATCACACGCCTAAACGCTGAAATCGATAGTCTCAAAGAGCAAGTTGAAATGTTGAAAGCAAAAAATGACGAGTTAAATAATAAAAACGAGCAGCTCATGAATAAATTAGCGGTTGCCCAAACAACTTGGGAGTGGGAAGCACACTTAGCAAGATTTGTGACCGAACCCCGAACACGAATCTATCCATATGCCAGGTTTAAACAAATGCAACGGTACCTTAAAACAGTAGGAGCAACAGACAACCTTTGGACGAAGATACAAAAAAATTATGGTGTATGGACTGATGACCATTGGGAAATGGTCAATACTGTGAGATTGGAGAGAAATTGTATTGCACATCCGGATTTTCTCGAACTTGATCTCGTAGAATCTGAAGTGCTGAAGATGTCACCACACTTTCATGAACCCATGCGAGACATGTTGGCAATGCTAAAGACGACTGCCAGTTTGATGAAATTTGGAAGGCTAGCAAAGTTCTTCACCAGAAACAACTTATTTCCGTCTGGAATGGTAGGTGGTGAATTGTACCCGCAAGTACTGAAAGATATCACCTCGTGGGATCGTGAATTTGAAGAAATTGATGGTCTCCAGAACATCGAGCACCAAGACGCGAAAGAGTACTTAGCTAAGTACGTAAACCAACCTGAAAAAATCACGCAGTATTTTTCAATCGTTGACCTGATCAAGAGTGAAAACAAGAAACCATTGGGAAAACTGGCTTGGGAGTTCGAAACTCGTTATTCTTCGAGAATGACAAATGAAGAGAAGGAAGCATTGGCTGAATTGAAGAAGTTGGCCCCAGAAAATGAAAGAGAGGTGAGAATTTTGGATGTCACCATAGCAAAGTTGCACACACCCGACTTCTTGCCAAAGCATTTGTGGAAACATGGTTTAAAAATCGTTGAAAAATATTCTAAATTGTAGTAATAAAAAAGGTCATGCCCGTTCATCACGTAGATCATTCACGAGGAACTTTCCTTTTTTGTGTATTTAAAGAACTCGCACATAGTGAAAACTGTCTCGATTAGTTAATTAAATGTTTATATATACAAAACTAAAGTATGTCGTGGTAACAATTATGCCGCTATTTAACGTTGAAGAAACTTTAACATGTAGGATAACGAATTGATATAACATAGGTATTTGCACATTCGGGCACAATGAAAAGAAACAATAGCAGGTAGTCAAAAGACACAACAATATTCTGAAATATTTAGAAGTAGAAAACATTTCTTGCAGGCACCTGAAGCCGTTTTAAAATCGATATAACTCTTATAATGAGACTTATGTCGGCATAAATAAGCAATTTTTTATGTTAAATAACAAATGTATTAAATATTCGTAGAGGTGCTTGAAGACCTCACGAATCGTACAAAAGCAGCAGATGTATATAGTTATGGTATAGTGTTGTGGGAGATGTGGTATGGCACCCAGGCGTTCACAGAATTTATGCCCATCGAAAGCGTCACCGATTTCCGAGAAAAGCTGGTTGAAGGGCATCGTCCAAAAATAGATAGAAACAAAATCAACATTATAGGAGTACATCAGGTCATGGTAGCATGCTGGGCTACTGAGGTTGAAAAAAGATGGTCAATGAAAGTGTGCTATGATGCATTATCGGATGTGACAGGATGGAGACTGGAATGATGAATGTCCAAACGAAGAAAACATTTAAGCACATTTTACTCTATGAAGAACATAGGCCCCATAGCCTGCCATCAACATGTATACAAGTAGATAAGCATAGAGGACATTGTTTTGGTATTTTTTATTGACATTAATTGCACGTTTTAATTGAAATATAACACCATACTAGTAGTTAATAATAGTTTTTCAAAAACACTCGCGATGTAGCCAATAAGTATCGATTACAGTGTAGTAGTTTGTGCATTTTCAAATATATGTTAACTTTTCTTAAACAGTTTCTGATTTGTTATCGAGACAACAAGCTACCCTTTCTCTGACCATTCGTTATAATAAGTTATTGTTATGCGAAATACGTCATAAATCGTGATTAGTATTTTTTTGTTTTCACACCAATTGTGATCGTCCTACAACAGTCATATTTTTATGAAAACCGGAATAACGACAGTTATGACAAAATCAGACAGATATCAAAGCGAGACAATTCACTAAAATAGTGGAGAAAAAATTAACTTTTCCGCAAGTTTTAATATGCATTCGATAGCGTAGCTCTATGTCATTCGAAAATTAATCAATTTTAGAATTTAAAACTCGACCAGTCATTAAATCATAACTATTTTAATTTTAATTTTAAATTTTCTTTTGATTACTAAATATCCGCCATATTGGATTATTGAGATGATAATGTAGTTGATTTTGTATAAAATTTAATAGTTATTTTCGAGTAATTAAAGTAGGACAGACGTAAATAATATAGAATATCATGAAAACAAACCACGACCGATCACTTGCATGAGATCGTATAAAACAGCGTATCTCGAATTAATATAAACAATTAATATCCAATTTTGTGCAAAAAACTACGGCCGCTGTTGTCATTATACCACGCCCGTGATCTTTATCAAGCGGCATCATCAAAAATGAAAATTAAAGCCGGGCAAACGAAACAATACAACTAAACGGTGGCCAATAAATGTTATATATTTTTTGTCACGTCTTGTTTGAAATTCATTTTTAAATTACGCTTTCCGCCTGTACGGTGTTTAAATCGCCATTGTGTCAAACGGAATACTTCAAATATTTGAGGTTTTGAAACTGCACAATGGGAGGCAAAATTATCACCACTCTTTAAATTGTGGCATATATAAAATCCTTAGAAATTACACTTGTTTCCAAGTATTGCATGACCTAATAGCTATTCATAGTATAAACACTGTCAGTATGTGAAGGAACTCGAACAGCTAACATCGACAGTTCTCGTATATTTTTGATTGAGCCTTGTGGTCAGGTATGTTCGTCAACCTCAACCTCAAAAGTTATGTATCCTTGTTCCAAATCCAGTATATGTAAGAAAGGGTAGGATATTCAAGCTGGTTGTAATATTAGTCTATAATTATATAGCGTGTTGTGGTTCTGCTAGTCAGAGATTTAGATTTTGTATTAAACGTTTTAGTCAACTCGAAAGGCGACTATACAACAACTTACATGTAGATCAGAGTTCCAGAATCGATATGATTTAATTTATAGAGCAACAAAGTAGTTTTGTAATGAAAAGCACAAATACTACATGCTAAGACAGGAAATGATGACATAAATCGGGTCTTTCCTATATAAATATTGCGTTTATAGTCCTCTGCATACGACTGCTACAGGGTCAGATTTGAAACTAGATACATTTTTAGTCATACTCTACGTACTAAAACTGATAAAAGTTCGCGAACATGAATATATAATAATAATAAAAATCATAATATATACATCAGTTAGCGACAAAAGAAGAAAGGGTGCTTTTATTTCCGCCAAACATGTCACTACACTTGTTTATCCGGTAGGGTTTGGTTTGCGAATCCGGAGAGATCTGTAATATCGATTCTAAATCGCTTCTTTTCTTGTAGTAATCGAAATGTATGAAATTTCGGCGTCTTTCGGCGTTTCAATATTCCATATTATTATATATATATAAGTGAACGTGCAAATACCTTTACAAATTAGTGACTTTGAAAGTAAGGCGATAAGTATCTCATTAATTGTTCGTCGTTTTGCATTTGAATTTAATCGTAAAGAGAACGAGGAAGATAATAATATTTAAAGGGCCAAAACAATCCGTAAAACACCGCTAGAGTTTTCACAGGAAAATAAAGGTGATTATTATTAGAATACAAACGGATACTAGAAATTTAATGCTAGCGCTCAGAATACACAGACGTTCACAGCAAGAGACATGAACCACAACAATTGTATTATCAATTGTATATCACGCGATCATAATTTGATTCAATTTTCAAGTATATTGTTAAAAACAAACACAAAAATTGTCTTTTATATAAAACTCAAACCCTGGTTTGGCGGTCAGCGGGTTCTTTATTAAAGCTCTCTGTAGATGATGACCGATAGTAATGTCGACAAGCATGGTAGACTTGAACAAAATAAAGAAACTTGA
Organism: Dendronephthya gigantea; assembly: GCF_004324835.1. NCBI lineage: Eukaryota > Metazoa > Cnidaria > Anthozoa > Malacalcyonacea > Nephtheidae > Dendronephthya > Dendronephthya gigantea. The sequence goes on along the minus strand of NW_021163039.1, from coordinate 819,041 downwards.
GTTTTTGTGAAAAAACTCCCCGCATTTTGTGAAACTTTACGCGATGAAGAAGAATAAGGGTTTAAGGGTCTTAATTTCGAGTGGTTATAGCACACACAACTCAAACTTTATAGACACTTCCTGAATTTGTTACCAGGAATGAAAACCATCCCACTAACAATAGCTTACATCACCCGCCTCGTTTTAAAGCTATTGTTTTGTGTGCACTCAAGCAAATTCGGGAAGTGTCTATCAAGCCACTGAGGAACTGAGGAACAGATGAGAAAAATGTGTCAACTATCGGTCATACGGATCAAACTTGGGGCAATGCTCTTGCCCCTGAGCTACAGAAGTAACTGGTTTCCACTCGAAATAAGATCCTTAAACAATTGTAAGGGCGCTTTCCATGGTAAAAACGGCCAAACTGGTCCTGCTGAATTTCGCTGCAAACGTGCAGTTTACTGGTATTTTAGAGTGCTTCAGAAACTCTGCATTTAAGTATGTATATGTCGTTGTTTACATCTGCCTAGCACGGAAAATGAACACATTTCAGTTAATCTATTGTTTCAATCGGCTCTTGAGAAGTACAAATTTCATCTAGCCATAATTATTAGTTGGTATACACTTTCACTGTCTAAGCATAGTACGTCATTCTAAGGAATCGTAGCTATATAATCGGAAGTGCATGGATTTGAATATCTCTTCATATCACAGGTTTGACGAAGCTTAAATATCTTTGCAAAGCGCAAAATTGACCGCATGTCTTCGCCAGAGGAGAAGGAGGATACAACTTGGCGTGAAAGGTTCTTAAGCTCTTCAAGTTACTTCGCCAAATCATCACCAGTATTAGAGAGAGTTCGCCGCACAAAATCAGATTGTTCAACAACTCAAAAACCAAATACTGTTCCTGTTTACGAGGTAGATTAAGAGAAAATGCTATATAATAATTTCCCATTTTCTATTTTCGATTTATAGCAAAAGAAAAAAAATTACAAAATATTTACGAAGTAATCCTCCAGCCGTTATCTTAGATCCAATTAATCATTAGCGTATAGGTATAGTCATACCATTGAAAATTAAATAAGGTAAAGCCGTGGGTGTTAATTGCATTCTTTAGGTTTGTTTGTTTGGTGAAAAAAGTATTTGTGCTTCTTTAATCATTTCACTGGCTTAGGGTATTCCTGAGAATCCACAAACCTCAAGCGATCTCTATACCAAAGTGGTGATACCGGAGAAAGATACAAGTCATGAACCAAAGGTGATGCGACAGACATGTGGCTATAAACGTACCAAATAAATCAGTTTTCTAACACTTATACCACAAACGTTTTGTATTATATACACGAAGACCTTATACTGCATAAAAAGCATGAGTGGACAAGGCTAAGCATAATTTATGCACTGAAGTGAATTTTCCTTATTTAGGTATATGAAGAGCTTGGGACTTTACAAGATAGAAAGGCTCGGTGTATCAGCCCGAAAAAAACCGTAGACGATGTAAAAGATATTTACGAAATGATGGAGTTATTTAAACTGCTTCATATTGAATACGATCCTCAAAAATTGGTCCTCTCAGAGATGAAAGAGACGGCGAAAAAGGAGATAGAAGAACAAAGTTCCGGCAGCGGAAAATATTCAAATGGAATAACGGTGAGTTTACACGAATTAGCCTATCAATAGTATACAACAGCCCACATAATTTATATTTAAATTATATCGCATGAATCTTGTTTGGGATTATATCATTTCTACTATCACTCTGAACTTTTTCACTGCATTTTAAAGGGATTTGAGGTCATTGCAATGGCTAAAGCCGAAGATACGTTGAAAAGGGAAAGGCTGAGGGAATCGTATTTGGAGGTTGATGAGTGTGTCAAGCAATTGGATCAGTATGCGATTGAGATTCTGGACGTCTACTATGGCGATCGTGGGATTTTGAATGCTTTGGCAGAGCAGAAAAATAGCTTAACCAACACAGAGTACAACGTTCTTATTGCAGGTACCGGGCGTTGTGTGTATAAGCGTAAAGTCAATGCATTATATAGTTTACATTGAAACTATGCAATAAATTCTACTTGCATTCTTTAGGTGAAAGTAGTGCTGGGAAAAGTAGTTTATTGAATCTTATTCTTGGCGAAGAGCTTCTTGCACACCATGTCTTGAGTACAACCTCGACAATATGCGAACTGAGGTTTGGGGAGGAACGAAAACTGGTCGTTCATTATAAGTATAACGAAGAAACGAAGACACGTCCTTTGCCTGTAATATTCCCCTTGAAATCCCAGGAAGAATGCGGCAAAATTTTTTATGATCAAATCGCTCCCTTCGTGCAAATGTCAAATCAGCGAGAAAAAGGCTCCAAATATTCTAGAGTAGAAATCTTTTGGCCGCATGAATTACTTAAGGTAAATGGATGGTGGTTAGTTTTTAAAATTGATGATTGGATGATATAGTAACTTAAAAATTCTAGACGCGAGCAGACGAAATATACATTTTTGGAAATGTAGCTACTTTAGGGCATCACCAAAAATGTAAATTTAGTCTGTTCGCGTCAGCAAACAGGTAAAATTATTAAGTTACTATTTTTACTTTCTATATTTTAGAAAGGAATTGTTATCATTGATAGTCCAGGCCTGGGTGAATCTGATGAAATGGATGAAGTTCTGATGAATTATCTTCCGAATGCTTTTGCATTTATCTATGTTCTTGACACTTCCCACGCTGGGGGAATACAAAAAGACTTGAAAGAAAAGGTAAAAGGATTTTCCAAATCTTGTGCTAAGAATACGCATTTGGATAGGTTCCTATAGGCCACAGCGCCTATGTATAAAAGTCATGAATTTGTTTCAAAATTGAGGGGGCGTAGAAGATGGCGTACATGCATAGCGTATAGATGATCCATACATTCATATGTTATTGTAGTTGATGAACATCATACAAAAGGTGCAGAAGTCTCAGACTGAATGCAGTGTTGAAACAACCCTTCAACATTTAGCCGAATGCTCGCTTTTCATCGGCAAAAAATGGGATCAAGTAGAAGAAGATCAGAGATCAACGGTGAAGAAACATATCGTCACAAAGCTGTGCGAGTGTTGGGAGTGTTCAAATTTGAGTCATCAAATTGTGTATATGTCAATAAAAGACGCCATCAAAGTACAGGGATATGGTGGAGTCACACAGGAGTTCAACGATTTACTTCAAAAAATTAAGACGATGATATTGAAGGCAATAAATGTCAGACTATACAACCACTGGCTGTAAGTACATCACCAAATTTCTATCCTCATTTATTATATAATGGTCCGAATAAACTCAATTGACATTTTCTCGATACCTAAATGAACTTAAAGGAAAATCAGGAAAAGCAGGAAAATTAATAATCACCTCGAAATTTATAATAAATTTGAATCTAGGCAATTCCTTTGAAGAGATTCATTTTCTTGCAGGTGGTTGTATACATTGCTGCACCATATTTATAGAGTAACATATTTCTTCAATCAAGAGGTTCAATCATTTCACAAGCAAACTCGTGAACGGATGGAATCAATCGAAAAACGGGAAAACGATTGAAAAACAAGAGCAAGATGTAAAGAAGAACATGGAAGAAAGACTGAAATACCAGACCACAGTTCTCCAAGATACACTGAGGAAATACATTTGTTCGACAGAATTCAAAGCAAAGCTCTGCAGGTGGAACGATTGCGTACTTCCACCGTACGAAATAAATTGGAAACAACAAAAAGCAACGTGGACAAGGCAATTGATTACCGATTTAAAGAATTACTCATCCAGTGGGAGAATGACAATCAAGTGTACTCGAAAATTCACAGGCAGCTTTTGCACGAATTTCGTACAAGGTTTGGCATTATATTGTGTGTAGGTGCATGTACAGTGGTCATTCGTGAAAATATTTTCCTCAAAAATAGTAGAGGCCTTATATTACGTCAACGACTTGTTGGCTCGAGGACGTTGTTGCCTCTGCTATATGCTTAATATCAGGAGATACCTTTCCCATTGCCAAAAAAATTACGTTTCATGAAGAACAACAACGCTGCTCCTATACCATTAGGACAACAAAACGTTAGGCGAATTTCCAACAGGCGGAATTTTTTGACAGCTTCTGCACAAATTTCGTACAAGGTTTGGCATTATATATTGCGTGTAGGTGCATGTAGAGTAGTCATTCGTGAAAATATTTTCCTCAAAAATAGTAGAGGCCTTATATTATTATACCGTCCCGATTGCCAAAAAAATTACGTTTCATGAAGAACAACAAAGCTGTTCCTATACCATTAGGACAACAAAACGTTAGGCGAATTTCCAACAGGCGGAATTTTTTGACTGAACGAAATTTTTCACATGAGATTCATGAATTTTTCGTATGAAATGTCACATGGGAAGTCGACCGAAGTGGACCAAATCACAAGTAAAAAGAAAAATTTCGTTGATCGAAACATCCCGTCCAGTGGAAAACTGAACACTGAAAACAGGGAATATACAAATGGGCGGTTGTATGAACTTTAATGTAACCATTGATCTTTGGTTAAGTATTTTCACACCAAGTATACAGCTCAGTATAGGTAGAGAAGTTAACAACCTGTTCTTTTAAAAGGTTAAGTCTTTTGGAAGAGGAGCTTCAAGGCATCGACAAAGCGATGCATGATGTGGAAAGAAAAGCTGATTATGCAAAGAATAGAAGTAGATTTTCGACAAAAGCCAAAGTTCTCTTCGGAGCAACGAGCCCTCTTTGGATTCCGTTTGGTGTGGTCGGTTTGTTGATTGGTATGCCCGTTTTGGGAGCAATGGCAGTGAAACAGAAAGTTGATCATAACAACAGGTTGGATAATTACAAGGAAAATCCTCGTGACTACCTTAAAAAAACGATCAGAAAAATATCTCAAGCGACTCCCCGAAGATTTTGTGTTAGATTATACTCAACGCCAGATGGAGAACACCAAAAAGGTGTTGTCAAAATATGGAGATCAAATTCCTATCCTGATTGAGGCCGATCGAAAACTGATTACGCAATTAAGAAATGATGAACGAAGCCAGGATGAAGTATTAAAAGTGTATGGTCCGATTCAGAAAAAAAGTGTCGAAGTGATAGACAATATAATACCCTTGGGAATTGAGCTTTGTCCGGCAACAGTAAACGCGAGTGATCTTGAATGGAAAGAATGTCTCGGCGAGGGAGAGTTCTCCACAGTGTACCCTGGGAAGCTAAACAATGCTCTAAAATGCTCTGAAATAAACGTGGCGGTGAAAGTATTCAAGGATTTATTTGATGATCCAAATAAAAGATTCTTTCTGTACGAAGAAGTCCAAATTAGGCAAGTATATTTTTAGCGACTTTGGAAAGAAAACGTTTAAATATAGAGAGTGCATGTGATATAATTGCGCACAAGAGTATTCATCATTTAAATTAGAACAATACGAAGAGTGGCCTAGTTTCAAAGGCCTACTAACAAAACTTGATGGCTAATTAAATTTTCACATATTACCTTTTGCTTTAGGGACTTACAACATAAAAATGTTCTCAAGTACTATGGAGTAGCCAGAATAAGCGATTCTCATTCATCCAACAAGTACAACTTTATATTCGTGATGGAAGCAGCCACAAACAATCTACGAAATGTCGTTTTAAAAGACAGAAATGAGACACCTGCAGAATCTGAAAACTGCAAACAAGCAATTGACAAGTTCATTAAGAGGGCGATGGACATAGCAGCTGGTCTAAACTACATTCACGAGAGAGGACTTATCCACAGACATCTCAAGCTGGAAAATATTTTGGTTGGTACCTTGTAGTTTATTTTAGATTGTTGTTGACTGTTGTATAATTGATGTGATATGACTGAGACCATAGATATGCATGCAGCGAAGAAATATAAAAGCTTTGAAGCGCGCTTTAATTACCCCCGTTTTAACCTATATGTGACTTGGGTTTAAAAACTAAATAGCACTACTCCGAATGACGAACTCTATACTTACTAAACACCTGATATTGGCGCAACCGTTATTCGCTGTAAGAGGGATCACAAGCGCAGCTGAAGAAATATTTAAGCATCAACCTTTTTCTTACAGGAAGGCGAGGATGGGACGGTGTTGATATCAGATGTTGGGATTGTCGGTCAATTTCTGGAAACTGAGAAAAGCATAACTTATCTTGCACCTGAGGTACTCGAAGACCTCACGAATCGTACCAAGGAAGCAGATATGTACAGTTATGGTATTGTGTTGTGGGAGATGTGGTATGGCGCCCAGGCGTTCACAGAACTTATGCCTATCAAAAGAGACCGTTTCCAAGTACAAATTGCTGGTGGGCATCGTCCAAAGCGGGACCACACAACGATCAACATTCCACTAATACATGCTTTAATGAAGAAGTGCTGGGACACTGAGGTAAAAGAAAGGCATTCCTCCAAAGAATGCTACGAAAAGTTACAGGGATTAAATGACGAAACAAATGCGACCGACACTAAACATTTAATATAATCTCCTAGTATTGAAACTGACTTACGTAATTACAAAATTCAACGGATGCATGCAAAAAGTAAGAATTAGGAACTAGTACCTATAATAACCTTTATTATACACACAAGCGCCAGATATGAGGTATGCTGCAATTTCATTTGTTGGCTACTAGACAGATATTAGCTCATATCTGTCTGGTAGTGAAAGTAAACAAATTGGCTGAAAGATTTTGGGAGTTGAGTGAAACAGAAATCCAAGATTTAGTTGATAATAGCGCACCAAAATACACCGACAGGGCGACAAAGTTTGTGTATATAATAAAACAGTTATTCTGCTCACAATCAGCTCATATACGACTCGAGTTCGCAGAATAACTGTTAAATATTGCACATAATTATTATCTAACTACGATTCGCACAGGGAAACCTATTAGCTTCAAGTCTGAACCGCTAAAACAAGGCTTATTAAGTCTTCTCCAACTTTTAATAAAAATATGTAAAAATATTTTTGTAGAAGAAATAAAAATACGAGTTACGCGAAAACGATGAGAGTCAGCATTTTGTTTCGCCGAATTTCAAAAAATTTTCTAGACTGGTAAAAGATGTATATTTCATTCCATTTGGAGTACGCATGAATTCAGCATCATCGCTTCGTTCTGAAAAATCTTACGTTTTGTCAATGAATTCGTTTGTTGAATCTAATAAAATTTATTGTTATAAGCCTTGCTAATATTGTTTTGATTCGCCAAGCGTATTTGTTCGATGGCCGCAAACCCTCGATGTCAGAGTTATGTTGTTCAGATTTCCAAATTACATGACTCAATATCCGTCATAGTGAAATGATACTAGTTGCTACTGTATGAAATTCAAATTTTTGTTTTCATGACAATTAAGCAATAACAATGGGTGCATAAGACACAATTAATATCCAACCGATATAAAACAAATCTCCTAACAATGCACCGGCATGTGATCGTATAAAACAACATATTTCAAATGTAGACAAAAAAATTGTGATCTTTACCAGCTAAATTGTTTATTCTAAGTCGTTGATCCAGGGCCTTTATCAGAGAACTTTGAATAACATGTTACATTAAGTAACATAAACTAAAAAGAACTATATATCTCAACTATGCAGGAAGTTTTAAAATAACTGCGGGAGACAAACATTCCCACTGTCTTCCAAGTATTACATAATTAGATATATGTTGATGCGTGGTATATCGTAGGTGAATCGATGAGCTTCGACAGTCTCAGGTTCCAAAGAACTTACAGTCAGGTATGTTCGACAACATCTATATAAATATATGTATATATATATATAGCCTATAGGTAATGCCCTGGCTATATTTTTTTTACATTTTATGTGTAAGGAGAGGTACGACTGATATACATACAGAATTGGCGATTTGGTGTTGATATAGTACTAAACATTCGCTTCCCATTGCAACAATCTACAACATTTCGGTCATGATTGAAGTTCATTTATAGAGCAGGGGCCGGTTGTATCAAGCCCGTTTAGCTTAAACAGTGGTTAAATTCAAAATATAGAAAGCAAATCTATCGTTTTATTCTAGAAGCAAACTAAATGTTTTTTATACAAACTTAATACAAAGATACTGTTTACAACTGCATATTCAGTGCATAATATTCAAGTTGACTCATTCAAGAGAGATGTAAGAGTGTTATTCAGTTTTGACTTATCCACCGTTTAAGCTAAACGGGCTTGATACAACCGGCCCTATGCGGCAATATAACATCTATATGAGTTCTGTAAGACTGTAATTTTAAAAGACACCGATATCACCTGTTGAGACGGGAGACTACAGCGGATATGTGCGCTGCCTTGTTTTCATATTGAATCTTGGTTATCTTTCACAGAATCAGGCTTTGTCTAAGGTTGATACACGATAAACTAAGACTGCATTATAAGGGGAATTCATAATAATTAGCGTTTAATAAGACAGTAATCGCTTCAATTAATTAACATGCATGCATAAAATTCCAGCGTCGATATTTTACATTGTTATGCCTATGAGTGCTATCCAACCAAGCTAATTTTAGAACTACCTCTGGGAATATCAGTATTCACTTGTGATTACAAATCGCGAACATCACGCGAGACCACACGCAAGCCGGGAACAATGTTGTTTGCTTGAAAACAAGAAAATACCGATTCTGACAAGCTAATAAAAAATAATGAAATATAATGTTGAAGTAATGTTAAAACATAACTCTGACAGTAGTATTTTTTTACGCTTTGTTTCAGCATCTTTACAGATTTATGAATACATTTAACACTGTAAGCTAGGTTTGTATACTATATGTGTACTATATGTGTTGCGACTCAACGACCCCCCACTCGAGGTATTCGGCAGAGTGATAATATTTCTTTCTGCAGTGATAATATTTTTTTCTGCAGTGATAATATTTCTTTATGCAGTGATAATATTTCTTTCTGCAGTGATAATATTTCTTTCTGCAATGATAATATTTCTTTCTGCAGTGATAATATTTCTTTCTGCAGTGATAATATTTCTTCATGCAATGATAATATTTCTTTCTGCAATGATAATATTTCTTTCTGGAGTGATAATATTTCTTTCTGCAGTGATAATATTTCTTTCTGCAGTGATAATATTTTTTTCTGCAGTGATAATATTTCTTTATGCAGTGATAATATTTCTTTCTGCAGTGATAATATTTCTTTCTGCAATGATAATATTTCTTTCTGCAGTGATAATATTTCTTTCTGCAGTGATAATATTTCTTCATGCAATGATAATATTTCTTTCTGCAATGATAATATTTCTTTCTGGAGTGATAATATTTCTTTCTGCAGTGATAATATTTCTTTCTGCAGTGATAATATTTCTTCATGCAATGATAATATTTCTCTCTGCAGTGATAATATTTCTTTCTCGTTTCTTTTCGAAGTGATGATATTTTCCTCAGTAAAAGAATAACATCACTTCGGGTGATAATAATAAGACTATTAACATCGAACATCCTAATAACGAGAGATCAATATCCTTGTGTGTTGAAAATAACTTTGCTTGTCTAACTTTTAGTGAGGAAAGAGCGCTAAAGAGAGTAAGTGCATAAAGTTGGCGATCTCTTCAAATCCGCAAAGTCCGTAGAAAGGTTATATTTCAACAAACCGTAAAATTGACAGTATGTCCTCGCCAGAAAGGGAGGAATCATGGGAGAACGTAGACCCTGATAGTTCTTCATACCAAACGGCAAAAGAAATTGAAGCGAAAGGAGAAATCCCGAATGCTGAAACAAAGAACTGTCAACAGACTCCACTTATGAGGTACGTAATTTGACTTAAAGAAAAACGGCATTGAGCATTAGTTAGATCTAATAAATTATATAACGTCAAATTGAATCGTCAAAGTGCTTGTTCTTATTTAAATCAGATCAACTTTACAGGTCATCCCAAAAGATCAACGACCCTCAACCAACGTGTATGAAACATTGCAGGCCACCCAGGCAGGTTATCACAGTGTATCACAGGTGATGTAACGACATTTTCTTTACTATACTTATGGCAAAATATATACCAGGCATGAAGAAAGGCAAATGGTATTCCTGGGTTATGAAATGAAAACGTTACGAAACCAGTATTGCACGTCATATCAAATAGATAAAAATGATTCCACAAGATGGCATAATACGAAGTGAATTTCTGTTTTTTTTAGAAATATGAACAGCCAAGTTCCCAAGTGAAAAAGGCGTTTTACGGCCAGAAAATAACGTCAGAGAAGAAGCCCAAAAAGAACGTCGGGGATATAGAAGACGTTTTCGAAATGGTTGAATTATTTAAACTGCTTCATATCAAACACGACCGTAAAAAATTGGATCTTGAAGAAATGCTTAAGACAGTGAAAAAAGAATTAAAAGAACAAAGTTCCTGCAGCGGAAAATATTCAAATGGGACTACGGTGACTATTTTTCCAAATTTCTGTATAGTTATTATCCGAAGGGGGCTATGATCTTTTGCTTTTTATATACACCCGGCTGTGTTTATATTTTATATATGTCGCATCTTGAAGGCCAATATCATGTCTATACTACACGGATATTAACTAATTTTAGTTTTATGAAAAAAAACGGGTGGTAATTAGTTAATTGTACATTACTACCCCTAAAATGAATTGTTATTATACACGCAGTAAATATGAATACATCCCTCGAAATTTTCGTTCCCTCAACATCTTTTCACTGCATTTCATGTTCAAAGGGATATAGGGTGATTGCAAAAGCTAAAGCTGAAGATATGTTGAAACGAGAAAAACTGGAGAAATTATATTTTGAAGTTCAAGATTGTGTGAAAAAATTGGATGATTACGCATTTGAGGTTCTAGACGTCTATTATGGCGACCAAGGTTTTTTGAAAGCTTTGGAGGAACAAAAAAAGAGCCTAACGAAGACTGAATATAAAGTGCTGATTGCAGGTAGTGAACGTCATACATTGTGTGCTAACAACAACATAAGGTCCTGGAATAAATATAGTTTGTACTCAAATGATTTAATAAATACTCATTACAATTTTTAGGTGAAAGTAGTGCTGGAAAAAGTAGTTTATTGAATCTTATTCTTGGTGAAGAGCTTCTTGCACACCATGTTCTGAGTTCCACCTCGACGATATGCGAGCTGAAGTTTGGAGAACCAAAACTGATCGTTCACTATAAAAGTGATAAAGAAACGACGCGTCGCTTGCCTGCAATATACGAATTAGACAAAAATGAAGATTATTATAATCAAATCGCCCCTTTTGTGCAGATGTTGTCAAAGGAGCGAGAAAAAGGATCAGAATATGGAAGAGTAGAATTATTTTGGCCGCATGAATTGCTTGAGGTGATCTTGTATATAAAGGTTTCTCGAAGCTAGAACTTCAACCGATATTAAAATTTTTTCGGCGGCTATATTGAAAGCTTAACCCATGCAGTCAATTAAATTTTTTTTGCCATCGTACTATAAAATGTTGTATTCATTTTCCAATATTTTCAGGAAGGAGTTGTTATAATTGATAGTCCAGGTCTCGGTGAATCTGATGAAATGGACAAGGTTTTGATGAAATACCTTCCAAATGCTTTCGCTTTTATTTACGTTCTTGACACTTCCCGTGCAGGAGGAATTCAAAAAGACATGAAAGAAAAGGTAAATAGAAAATTGCAATACATATATAAAATTAATACTAAACTTCACTATAAAAAATTAAAGTCTGCAAATCAAATTTGGCTACCCTGCAAGATGTGCTAACAGGTGGCTACCAGTTGAAGTATACTTCTCGGTTATTGAATATTGTAGTTGATGGACATCTTAAAAGTGGTACAGTCTTCTAATAAAGCCGTTGAAACCCTTCAAAATTTAGCGGAATGTTCGCTTTTTGTCTGCAATAAATGGGATTTGGTAAAAGAGGATGAAAGGCCAGCAGTGAAGAAACATGTCACTGCAAAGCTCAGCGAATGTTGGGAAGATACAAACTTGAATCATCAAATGGTGTACATGTCAATAACAGACGCCATCAAAGCACAGGAATATGGCGGAGTCACAGAGGAATTTAATCATTTACTTCATCAAATAAAGTCGATGGTATTAAAGACAATAAATATAAGACTGTACAGTCATTGGCAGTAAGTATCATCATACTGTTTCGACAAAAACGTTCACCAAAAATCTGCAAAATATGATATTTGAATGCTCTTTTTCACTGTTACATGTTGGTTTTTAATCAAGATTTTTGTTGCTAAGCAACACAATTAGTATGCGCGTAAGAAGAATTTGAACTTTGACAATTTGAAATAAAAACATACCTCTGCCAATGTTTTCTTCTTCCATCGTAGAACTTGAAAAAGCCTTGACTGTACGCGACATGTTTTTAAAATATTTTTTCTAAAATATTTTTTCCCAGGTGGTTGTATGCAGTGCTGCACCACATTCATAGAGTAACCTACTTCTTTAACCAAGAGATACAATCAACCCATCAAGAAACTTGTGAACGGATGGCTTCGATCGAGGAACGCATTGAGAGAATTGAAAAGCAAGGACAAGAGGTGAGAAAGAGCATGGAAACAAGAGTGCAATACCAGACCAAAGTTCTCAACGGCAAACTGGTTGGATATGTCGATTCAACCGAATTCGAAGAGAAGCTTTGCACTTGGGACCGCTCTTCATCTCCACCGCCTGGAGTCGACTGGGAAACAACAAAAAGCAACGTGAAGAAAGCAATTGATTACAAATTTAAAGAATTGCTTATTCAGTGGGAGAAAAACAGTCATGTGTACGATGAAATTCACAGGAAGCTACTGGACGAATTTCTTACAAGGTTTGACCCATTGCGTAGATTTTATATTCCGAAGGTTCATGCATGTATCGTTTAAGTTTTCCCTTTAAGAAAAATGGCTAACAAAATGTTTCTTTTCCTAATTTAGCCATCAAATTAAATCTAACTTCAAAAACTGTCCAATATGATTGGTTTAAATTATTCTTATTTAAAATATAGCAAGTATAAGTGGATCTTTTAGAACCTTCTTTGACTATTGTATAATTATCTTTTGAAAAAGGTTGAATATTTTGGAGGAGGAACTTCAAGGTGTTGACAAGGCGATGCATAGTGTAGAAAGACAAACCGATTGTACGAAGAATAAAAGTAAAATTCCAACCGCAGCCAAAGTCCTCTTCGGAGCTACGAGCCCCCTTTGGATTCCATTCGGTGTGGCGGGCTTGGTATTTGGTATACCTGTTTTGGGAGCATTGGCGGTAAGACAGAAAGTTGATGAAAGAAGGAAGCTGGATGATTACAGAACAAATCCTTGTGACTACCTGCAAAAAAGATCACGAAAATACCTCGAGCGACTCCCAAAGCTACACGTGTTACAATATGCCCAACGACAGATGGAGCACACCAGAACGGTGCTATCAAAATATGCAGATCAACTCCCCATTCTGATAGAGGCTGATCGGAAACTGGTGAAGCAATTGACCAATGAAACCCGAAGCGATGACGATGTATTTAAACTCTATGATCCAATTCAGAAGCAAAGTGCAAGGATAATAGATTCTATTATACCCTTGGGAGTTGAACTTTGTCCAGCGACTGTGAATGCGAACGATCTTGACTGGAAAGAAGACAGCGTTACATGCCTCGGAGAGGGAGAGTTTTCCACTGTGTACAAAGGGAAGCTAAACGATGCTGGTGGAACAGAATCAGATATTTCTAAAATGGATGTGGCAGTGAAATTATTCACGCATCCATTTGATGCACCAAATACTAGATTCTTTCTGTACGAAGAAGTGCAAATTAGGTATGTGCATGTATGCATAATAATCTCTATAAATTGAACATTGTAAATTTTTATGCGGAATCCTCTCGCCTATTCAATACCGACGACGTATGGTCGACTGTCCACGACAGCTTGGAATGGGATATCTTCATACGTGCGTGTTCTTACCCAAACATTTCAACAAAGACAAAACGTAAAACTAATCAAATTGTTATACTTTTACTCTAGGGATTTGGAACATAAAAATGTTCTCAAGTACTTTGGGGCAGCCAGAATCACATCTCTCTCATCTAACATGTATCAGTTTATATTCGTGACGAAAGCCTGCCGAGAAAACCTCAGAAGTGTAATTTTCAGAAACCGAAATCTGACACCAGCGAAATCCGAAAACACCAAACTGGCAATTGGTAAATTCTTTAATTGGGCGATGGACATAGCGGATGGTCTCAACTACATTCACGAGAGAGGACTTATCCACAGGCATCTCAAGCTGGAAAATATTTTGGTTGGTACTCCCTTGTTGTAACTTTTAAGATAATAATGTACATTTATATGGTATTAATGAGGTGTTGGAAGAGTTTAAACTTTTAATTTCTAACTAAGTAATCAACTTAAGTTCGTAAATCCTAAAAATGTCCCCTTGAAAATGATTAGCAATCTCCATGAAAATTTGCTGAAGAGACAATACTTGTTCTTCAGGAAATACGTGCATATTGCCCTTGAATTTTATAAAGAGCTAACCGCGAAACGCTAGCAATATGCTTCCAAAAGACCTTCGGGCTCAGCTAAGCTATTTGGCAAAATACTGCATCGTGATTCACATATTCAATAAACAATATACGATCTTTGTTTTAAACAGGAAAATGAGGATGGAACAGCGATGATATCCGATATTGGAATCGTGGGACGATTTCTGGAAACAGATAAAAGCATAATTTACCTTGCACCTGAAGTGCTAAAAGTCCTCACGAATCGTACAAAAGAGTCAGATATTTATAGTTATGGTATTGTGTTGTGGGAGATGTGGTATGGTATGCCGGCGTTCACGGAACACATGCCAATCAAAAAAGCCCAATTCCAGAAAATGATAGCCAATGACATACGTCCAAAGGCAGATAACAAGAAGATCAGCATTCCAGCAATACATGATGTCATGAAGAACTGCTGGGCCACAGAAGCTGAAAAAAGATATTCCGCCAAAAAATGTTCTGGAAAGTTTCGAGAATTACAAAACGAGCCAAGTGAAACCGATGACACAACACATTCTAACGTTTATAACAGGATTTTCCTTAAATTTACCCTTAAAGTATTGCAGCTAGCACACTCAGAACATTACTGAAAACACATATTTGTGGAAAAAATATTTCGCATAGTAGCTTCACCTTTTCGAGATTCCTAAATTGTACATAACATTATCTGTAATTCGACTTTCCACGCATTTACACGCATTTAGGCAAATTCATACAAATAACTGTTACATAATTTGGAAACTCATTCACAGTACATGCATTTGAAATCTACATTTTTAGCAAGTTAGCAATTCCAGCTTAGAATAACCCCTGGACCCGAGCCTCTGAATTATTTACTATAATGTGCTTTGGTCTCCATAGTGAGTGTTTGTCACTGCACAATCAATTCTTTTAAAACTTTCAATGTGTTCCCACGATTATAATTAGGCTTATTATAACACTCGAACCTTTTTGAAGCTAAATTGTCTGTTTGAAATATAATGCTTCACTTCAAATCTTGTAAATTATATTGTAGTCTTTGATGTCTCGTTAAAAATTTTACCTGCATTCTTTAAAATAAGGCATTGAGAGCAAACATATTATAAACGGCATATGTGGTATTCCTTCCCTGCTGTTAAGTTATCCGCCTTTCATGCCGTAGTGACTCGGTTCGTTATTTTCACTACGGAAGCGAGTATGAGAAAGTTATAGTCAAGGTGTCATGTATAGTAATAAAACATATATTTTTGTTTGTATACAGTTCAAAGACAGGTTGAGTACTCAGCCAATAGCTCCGAATGTATACAAATTTCAAACTCAGCACAATCCGTAACAATCAATTTATGCAGTAATTATAAAATAAGTCAAGCTATCAGAATATCAGTTGACAGTTGTATTGATATTTATGGGATCTCACATTAAAATTTATATTTATGGGATCTCACATTAAATTCTCTGTCCGCTGATAAAGTTTATCGACTGCAAGTATACAATACGTTGTGTGGCTGTTGGGACCGCATGCATAGGTACAGGAATTAAGACTGAATCGGCATACTGTTTGAGAGCTGTGTTTTTTTACATCAGTAAAATATGCAAGAATTTTCAAAACAACATGACAAACTTAAACACTATTGTCTTTAATTGTTGTTGTTTCAAGTGTCGAGATATTAGACTGCAATTCTAAGTATTGATGGTTATAAATATATAGGCTATGTCCATCTATATATTATAGTATATGTGATTAGAGTTTTGTACGGACAGTACTGTACGTCTCGGGCGAAATTGTCTAGTGGAAATTGCGAGTCAGGTACGTTCTACAACACGAGAAGGTAAGTACTATAGCTACTCTAGGAATGAATGAAACATTCAAAGCGTGAAATATACATAACAATTTATGACTTCTTTTGCGATGAAAGTCATAACTCGTGAACGAATAATTCGCAGTGGCTCGCTTTTAATTTCGTCAGCATGAATATTTGAACTTCATGACTGCCGTGTCTTAGAATTAGAACTATAGAAATCTTCATATCGTATTAATATAGCTATTAATATTAGCTATATTGCCCATATATTATGATTAATGGTACATACAACATGCAGCAGTATAAATTATATTTAAGCAGCTTTGTTCATAAGAAAATATAGAGCTTTGGTGTAGTGAGTTATGCACGCATATAAAAGTCTGTCTATATATATGACTAAGAGATATTTATTTGGGTTATAATTTACTTCTACATTTATATTTGTTTGTTATTATATTTATCGTATTAAATTTAATCGCGCATTATTCTTTTAAGCGAAAACGGATTATCTATTAATTCGATCTTGGTGTCCATCAGGCACACCTTTCACTGCTAACCTTATACGTCTCAGAAAATAATATTAAATTCCTGTGTAAACAACAATTAAACGATTCATACAAAGTCATTTCGAAACATTCGCGAAGGTTTAGCGGAAGAGCAGCATAAACAATTGTAAAGGGAACTTAACAGCAGGGGACCGAATACCACATATTTTTTATAACCTCTGCTTCTTTGTTTTCTGTTTGAACACGCAAAATCGATCACGACACGTCTAAGAGTTAGACTTCCGTTAAAATTTATAACTTATAGCATAGACTATAATTTCAGAACAACGCGCAAAACCGTATATTCGACTGCTAACTAAAGTAAATTCTTTATAGCTGTTTTATTCAGTACGAAATATCGACAGTATGTCTTCGCCAGAAAACGAGGGGAATTGTGAACCGGCTACTATCATAAATCAGGATTCAACTGGAATAAAGGATAAAGAAATAATCACTATACTTTGTTCACCGAACGATGTAGCGCATGAAGAAGAAACAGAAAATGGTGAATCGATTCTTCAGGTAGATATCTTTACAAAAGAAAACTTAGAAAATTAAAATTCTTTATACTTATCAGAACACAATTATTGACTAGAAAATATGAAACAGTCCAACTCGAGATTTTTGGGGTAGATGTCTTCACAAAAATGAGAGGAAAATATCTTTATACTTATTCAAATCAAAATTATTGAATAGATAATATGAAACAGCCCAATGTTAGGTTCTACTAAAATACTCGAGAACTTATAAGGTTTGTCTCAGACGTCAAACTTTCTATATGCCAAATTTCGTGGATGCAAATTAGCTTAAACAAAAACCTTAGCTTATTAACATTAGGTATGGAACATGAAAAATCAAACTAAAACAAGCTTTTTTTAGAAGTGACAAATGACTTCCACAAATGTGCACAGGGAGGAAGCCACGTATTGCCCTAAAGTTTTTCTCAATCGAAAATCAAATTTTCCAACGTAAAATTTTATGTTTGAATGTTCTGTTCACTTTATTGACAAATAATGATTGTTTTCCTACAATATGTAGACCACAGAGCAACAAGATGAAAATACCGACGAAAGTGATAAAACCTCTGCAAAAATACCAGATGTGGCGTCGACTGATACCGAAAACAGTTTGGCCGAAGTCAGCTCGACCGAAGTCAGAACAAATGGGGACGAAGAACAATTGCCAAAAACAGATTCCAGATGTACATCATTGGAAATGAAACAGGTGGATGACCAGGTAAGATAAGTCTGATAAGACGTGAAGAAAAAAGTGGAAAAGGAAAAAAATACTGGTGCTACTAGTGGAAATAGAAAACTTGACATCGTCACCACCCTGCAGACCTGGTAAACCCAGTATCATTACCGCTATATTAATTTCAAATTTTTTTGTTAAAGGATAAAGTTATATGCGCAACATTTGAGAAAACAAATGGCAGAACCAAAGATTTTATGTTATATTCTGGAAGAAAAACTTGTAATGTAAGCTTTTAAGAAAAAAAATTATAAAAAAAAATATAAGTGACTTTATTGAATTCGTTAACAACTCTATTATGTGACGACCTGGAATATACCCACATTATATTTTACCTCTTCATAGACTCCAGGTTTAGCCAGCTTTATGGTATAATAATGCCACAGGATCAGTTGATAAAGGAATATACTCACATTATGTTTTACCTCTTCATAGACTCCAGGTTTACTCTTCCGAAATATTGATCCGAAAAGCCAGCTTTATGGTATAATAAGGCCACAGGATCAGTTAATAAAGGTACATGCTATGTTATTACTGTATTTCTCAGTCTGTGGTTTCATTGATTTTTGATGAGACGTCGGTTTCGTTACCAGGTCAATGATCAATATGTCAAAAACTCAGATATCCATTCAGTGAACCACCTCCTTGATAATCTATCTGGAAGTGTCACACTTGAAGTACAAAGGTACACAGCATTTGCATTTATAATTCCAATGCATGTCAAATGCATGTTGTTGATGCAAGAAAAAGTTGTTGTTGTTAAGCGCGGGCATGTGAACTATTGAAGGCAAGAAAAACAAAATATGTTGATGTAAATAACGAGGTCATATATTTGTTTAAACATCACAGGAAGAACTCAAAGCAAGTGTTGAAAGAAATTGATTCAAATGTTAAACCTTTTCCTGGAAAGGTAATATTTTTGTGATATTTAGGATGTGTGCAGTTGAAGTACTCACGCTACTTAAGCATACCTGGCTTCCGTCAAACGATGCACAACTGCTCATGCGCCGAAAGCATTAAAAACAAAGCGTGCATGGCCAATGTAAAATAATTATGTTTTGAAACACATAGAACATAGAAATGAAAACGAAAAGAGACAGCATACAGCGTATCCGAGCAAAAATAAAAAGCAAGATGCCAGAGAAGAGCATCGATGATGTAGACGATGTAATGGAAATGGCAGAGATATTCAAACTCCTAAAAATTGACTACGACCGAAGAAAATTGAATCTTGAAAAAATGAAGAAACAAGCAAAGGAAGTGTTAGAAGAACAAAGTTCTGGTAGTGGGAAATATTTAAAGGGCACAACGGTGATTTACATGAATTTGTTATATTATATATAGTTTACATTCTGAGAACTTGATTAAGTGAGTTTTAGATAGAAAATTTGCTACTAATGAACTTTATTTTCTTTTTCAAGGGATTCGGTGTAATAGCGAATGCTAAAGAGGACGATAATTTGAAAAGAAAAAAATTGAAACAAATGTATTTCGATGTTGCAACTTGTTTACAAGACTTGGATGAAGATGCGCTCGTCATAATGAATTCCTACTATTCTGGAGGAGGTGTTTTTGCTTCCTTAAGCGAACAGATAGGTCGTTTAGGAAAACGAGATTATAATCTTCTTATTGCAGGTGACCACGTGTAAACACTGGATGTATTACAGATTTATAGCTAATGTTTGTCATTTTATGAGTGCACTGCACCCCATCAAAGTTAAACTGCATGTTTATCTTTTTATGGCAGTGCAATTGCAATGCAAACATTCAATGTTGACAGGCTTTTCCTGATATAACTATATTAATGACAATGAAATCTATGACTATCCATTTGAGTGTACGCTACGTCCAATTTCACCCAATTCCTGTAAAAAAATTCTAAAAACGACTGCTCACTAAACAATCGTACGGCTTCACTGAGAATATCTATTTAGTCTCGAAAGTCCGTATTGAATTAGACCGTTTGCATTATATTGCAGGTGAAAGTAGTGCTGGGAAAAGCAGTTTGCTGAATCTTATCCTCGGAGAAGAGCTTCTTCCCCACCATGTTTTGTGCACCACTTCAGCAATATGCGAACTGAAATTTGGAAAAGAAAGAAAACTGGTCACTCACTATAAATACGACGATAACTGGCAACAGAGGCCTCCACCTAGAACTTTGTATTTGAAAACCAAGGAAGAATGTGGGGAAAGTTACCAAGAGCAAATCGCTCCATTTGTGTACTTGGAGCAAACTGAGCGTGAAAAAGGATCTAGCTGTGAAAAAGTCGAAATCTTCTGGCCGCATGAATTACTTGAGGTGAACTTTGTTTTTCCATTAGATAACCACTAGAATCAAAATAGTTAAGGCCTAATACACAGAAACAAAAGAGACGAACCCTTCAGAATGTTATGTGCTCTTTCTTTCGTAAAATTCTATCCACTTTTCATTTTTCAAATACGCTGCGCAAACGATTGACGTTAATGTTATATCAAAGTCCATTGACGAGTAAAAACTGCAATGAACTGTTTATTTTAGGAAGGTATTGTAATCATCGATACTCCAGGCCTGGGTGAATCCGACGTGATGGATAACGTGTTGATGAATTATCTTCCAAATGCTTTCGCATTTATTTACGTCATCGATGTGTCTCACGCTGGCGGAGTACAAAGGGATATAAAAGGAAAGGTAATGCACACAAACATGTTCACGGCATCAAAATTAGACATGTTAAAGCGAGTTTTAACCCCAAAAGTATGATAGCATGATTGCTTTAACATGATCTTCCAAATGTAAAAGCTCTGAGGACAGAGATACCGTTACAAAACTGAAAGTGATCGGTGTCTAAATTAGTTCAATTGTAGGTGGAAATCTGTGTTAAAGCTATAATAAGTCTTCATCTTACAAAGACAATTCAACACATGAAAAATGTGATGTTTTAAAGTTCCTATTACAAGATCCTCGTCCTCATACAAGATGGACTTCCCATATATGAGAATATTGCCGAATTCACGTGAGTTTTCTCCACTATCTAGCTAATGGAAATCTTAGAAAGATTACGTAAATTTGAAGGCCACAATGAGACGTTCAACCGTTTAGCTGAATGTTCACTTTTTGTCTGCAATAAATGGGACCAAGTTCAGGAAACTCAAAAAGCGGAAGTGAAGAAATACGTTTCCGACAAGCTGAGCGACTTCTGGCAAAATGAAAATTTGTATCATCAAATTGTATGCATTTCCACAACCCAAGCCATCAAAGTGCAACAATATGGCGGAGTCACAACAGAATTCAATCACTTACTTGAAAGCATTGAGAGGATGATCTTAAGGACAATAAATACCAGACTGTACAACCACTGGAAGTAAGAGATGTTATAGTTTGATTTTTATGTTTAAAAAATGTGTTTCCTATTCTTAGAATTCTTAGAATTATCTATTCTTGGAATATCTTCTCATAATTCTTATTCCATTTACCAGGTGGTTGGATTTGGCACTTCGGTACATCAACAGAGTTGCCAGCACTTTCAACCAAAAGATAATCTTCACTAGCCAAACAAATCGTCAACGAATGGACTCGATCGAAAGGCGTATGAAAAAAATCGCAGGTCACGAGCAATCTTTACAAGAAGATATAAAAGCGCGTATCGCCCAAAAAACCAAATATCTTGATTACAAACTGGAAGAATATATCTATTCGCCAGAGTTCCAGCAAACCTTCTGCGACTGGTCTAAATGTTCATATCCCCATATTGAAAATTCATGGGCCAAGACAAAAAGTAATATTGTAAAAGCTGTCCAATACAGATTTGAAGAATTGATGCTTGAATGGGAGCGAAAAAACCAAGTCTACTCAGATATTCATCGAGAAATTGTGGATGAATTTCTTGCAAGGTTGGTTAATTTTCGTATACAAAAAGAGGTACACCAACTTAAGCATGAACACTGTCTTGTATAATATATTGCTTCAGCGATTTGATCTTTACCCAGCGGGAAAGAGCAATTATTATTTGGCTTTCCAGCATCCTCGTTCCTAGGTTTTCTGCGTACTGCGTGGTAGTCCCAGTGAGCTCCACATATATCTGCAGTAAGAACTTAAGACTTCCGTGAGGCCAAAAAGTGAAGCCAAAGATGGCGGAGAGGATAGTAGTGTTGAAGCGTTTCGAAACAAAAAACGAAACAAGAAACTCAAAACATAAGGTGGAAATTTATGAAAATAACTCAAAATTAAACAAATCTGAAATGCGTAGTTGAATTTACGGCGAAAAAGGTATATTTACTCACTCGTACAGTCGGAAAATGGGGCACCCACATCGGGTAGATGCAGAGAAATAGATTCTCGGTAAAATGAATCAATTTTTTCCATTCTTGTGCTCTCAAAATGATGAAAAACACGAAAATCTGAGGGTTTCGGGAACGTCACTCCCGGTCAAAAACAATGAGAAATATTTGGCCGCGCGAGTTAGGGGACTGAAACTGACGTACTATAGCGCTTCAATTTCCGCTATCTTTGGCTTCACTTTTTGCACCCAAAGTTCTTACTCCAGATATATGTGGAGCTCACTGGGTAGTCTCGACACATGCAGTACGCGGAAAACCTGGAAACGCAACCGAATATCAGATTTTTTCGTTGTCTTAACATACGACAGGCATCCTTAGAAAGCTAAACAGTTAATGCTCTTGCAGCATGTGTATGAAATATTCTTGTTAAACGCAATATGTCATGCTCAATAACTTTATACACCCTGTATGTACTAGACGATGTAAAACATTGTACCACCTGCTGTAATTTTTCTCTGGTTGCACATCATCATATTTGAATTTGTTCTTAATGTAGGTTGAATGTGATCAAAGAGGAGCTTGAGTGTGCTGAAAAGGATTTGTATGAAACAAAACTTCATGATGAGATAATAAAAGTAAATTATTCACACCAGCCAGGCTTTTTGTCGGAGCAATATCTCCTCTTTGGGTTCCTGTCGGCGTAGCAGGTTTCATCATCGGTATTCCTGTCTTTGGAGCGTTCGCAATTCAATACAAAGTCTCTCAAAAACTTAAACTCGGCGAATATATAGAAAACCCGCGTGCTTATCTGGAGAGAAGATCCAACAAGTTCCTGAAATCCGTAAAAGAAGATGGGGTGCTTAAATACGCCGAAGAGCAGATGGCGAACACGGCAACCTTAATGAGAAAATATACAAGTGCAATTCCGAAGCTCCTTGAAGCCGATCGAAAAATGGTTTCCAAATTGTTGAGTGAAAGACGAAGCAAGGAAAAACTAACCGAACAGTATACTCCGATCATTCAGAGAAGCATGGAATTGAGAGAATATATCATACCAGCCCTGGGAATTGAACTTTACCCAGCAACAGTCGATGAATGTCACCTGGAATGGAAAAAGGACGAGGACTCGTGTCTTGGAGAAGGAAAGTTTTCCACGGTGTACAGTGGTAAGCTCAGAAATGGCGGAATAGATAGAGAACGAGATCCGAATAATGATTTGGAAGTTGCGGTGAAAGTATTCAAAAAGCCATTTGATAATCTAAATTCAAGATTTTACTTGTATGAAGAAGTGACGATTAGGTAGGTTTTATGAGACTTCTATTATGATAGAAGGGGACTCCTAATATCTATTCCAATGAAATTGAAGTGAAATCGGGCCAAAACGATGATACTAAAACAAAAATCATGGTGACAACCCAGCGCCTTTCTTACTCTCAACCTTTTATATGTAAGAGCGTTTTTACCCCTCAATACTATAAGTAAAGCATTGAAGTATTGACATAGAGAGGTAAACATTTTCTGTTAAATTAGCATGTTCACCTTAAACATATCCAATATGTTTGAGCTTTACACATTTGCTGCAGGTATTTAAAGCACGAAAATGTGGTCAACGTTTTTGGAACAGCGCAGGTGAATATTTCGCACTATGTTAATGATTACACGTTTATATTCGTGATGGAATTATGCAAGGAGAACCTCAGAAGTTTCATTCAAAAAGACGAGAGAAAAACGCCAGCAGAATCTTCGACAATCAACCAAGCAATTCAGACGTTTTTAAAATGGGCGAAAGAGATTGCAAGAGGGTTAAACTACATCCATGAGATAGGCCTCGTTCATAGACACTTAAAGCTGGAAAATATTTTGGTAAGTATGCTTCACTTGCCATCGGTTGAGTAGCTACAGTGATCACGAGTGTCGCATGATTAAGATTATTATTTCCCGTATTATACATCCTATCTCAAGAAGTCTCTAAAGACCTTCACTCCAATGGACCAAGTGTAGTAGACCAACTTAATATAAGGAAATAAATCACCACAGCTAAAAAGAGCCGGTATACTGAAATTGGTGTAATTGCCAAGTTTGGCTGCAAATGTCGAGTAGTTTCGCTATGCGAAGTACGCAATTTTTGTATACCTTTGCACACCTTTTACAATGCTTTGTATGTCCTTTTCGAAAACTCCCTTTTTGCCGCCTAAATCAAAAGTTCGTCTAGTATGGAAGTCCGTTAACTATTCTTTCACCAAATCCATCTTCTCATACCATAAGGTAATTCTAAAACGTACTCAATAGAAGACACAATGTTGGAGCATTCGACAAAATTTTCCAACGTACATATATGTACTATTATCATGAATGCTTCCCATATCTAATACACAAAATGACTTGGCACCAAGAAAAGAATACCTTCTAATATCAAACCTTTTATTCTGTCCCAAAGGTGGATGAACAGGGTACAGCAAAGATATCCGATATTGGGATTTTGGGCCAGCTTTCGGAAACTGAGGTAAGCATGCCTTATCTTGCACCTGAGGTACTGGAAGACCTCACGAATCGCACAAAACAAGCAGATATCTACAGCTATGGTATCATGTTGTGGGAGATGTGGTATGGCACCCAGGCGTTCAAAGAACTTATGCCCATCGACAAGGTGACGTTCAAAGAAAAAATAGCTGGTAATTATCGTCCAAAGGTCGATCACACAACGATCAACATCCCAGCAATACATGATGTCATGAAGAAGTGCTGGAAGACTGAGATAAAGGAAAGGTATTCTGCTAAAGAATGCTACGAGATATTTCAGGAATTAGTGGAAAAAAGAGTCAGCAAACTTTTAAGCTAAACCTCGTTCGATTCATCCGATTTAGAGTTGGTTCTCTGAAGACTGAATAGCTTAAAATTTATTACAAACTTTATTATTGTCAAAAGAAGCACTAACTAGAATGCGTATTCATTGTAGCATAGCTCTTACACGCTGAAGAATGCAGATATGTATCGGAAAGTAGAGAATTTGTTGATGAACGTAGTGAACATGAAGTATTTAGAGCTACACGTATACTGAAACATTGCATGCCACAATATTTATTTGATAGATCTTCACGGTGATACTGGTTGTTTCGTCTTAAGAATTTTTGGACGGAAATTGCACGTAGCGTACACTGTGTGGTTATACTTAATCAATTAATCATGGATGTAAAATATAGTTGAAATAGGTAATAGTATAAGTAAAAAAGGAAATAAGCATCGAAAACAGTTGAGAACAAGCAGAGGTAAAATTATCCGTAAAAATTTGCACTCTTTCTTACAACGTGTGAAATCAGTGACCCACGCAAAACTGTCTGGAGCATCACTAGTTAGCCATCGTAGCCGAGTGACAAAAAATTTTTCACAGCGCACTAGAGCCAAGTCTCCTTAAAAGCACGCCGCTATGAATGATATTTTGCTCAATAGACAATTTGGACACCCTTTAGGAAAGCTCGTCACTTGGCTATAGAGCCTCGCTTAGGACTGTAGGATTCGAGTAATCTTGTAAAAACCAATAAATACCTTTACTTTTATTACGCCTCTTACAGACGAGCAAGTTTTTTATGACAAGTTTTTATGCGACAATTTTTAATTGTTCGTTCGTACGCGGAACTTTGACAATTTTTTCTATGACAATTATACTAGTTCAAAATCAAGTATACTTATACGTATTTATGCAAGAATTTGACAACGCTGCGGGATATGACCATTATCTGTGGAAATTAGAGTTCGCTTCCAAGTATTGTATGATAAAATATTTACTGATCAAAAGTATACAAGAAGTGACATAAACTGCTTTGACAAGTGGTCTCAACTTTCTTATGGAAACTCTCAGTCAGGTACGTTCGACAAACCTTCCGAGGTAGATACAGCCCTTGCTGTGTTTAATAATACCAGAGTGAAGGATATTTCACGGTAGGTTTTCCTAATGAAACCACACATATTACGGGTCGGCGGTTCAAAGATAGATTTCGCACGATAGATTCGGGGCTCAAAAAACATCACAGAATTTTAGTATTGATGAAATAGCTACGTGGTATTGAAGTGCATTGTTGAAGCTACACCGACACAATCAGCTGAAGGAATCCTGTGATTTTAAATAAGAAAACTTTCTTAGAATCCGCGCAGTTGTGGATCGTAATTATCGTTCAGAAGCAAAGATGTATAAAGGATTCAATATTGATTCTTCTTAATGCTTTTTTACAGTCTACGGAATTATATATATTAAATTTAAGATTCTGTCATCTCTGATGCTGACACGCCTTTAATTGATATGACTTAATGTCACAGCTCTATTCGTTTCTTTTCATGTTGTCAATAGGTAGGCTACATTAACGTTGAACTAAAACTAGCCTTACACAAGACGTTTGCCTTGCAGAGGCGCCAAATGTCACAATAATGCAACCATGCAAACGTAGCTATTGAATGTAGACAGTGACATATCTATACACATGCGCTGGTCGCTGGACGTAATCGGCAGTACATCAATTTCTTGTGAACGTCAGGCAGAAGACGTTAACAGAAGAATTTACTAATTTTGCGAGATATTGATAAAAAAATGAGGATATACTGTTAAAGCTAATGTCGTGTTGATGTCTGCCACATAATTATATAATTTGAATATTATATCAACGTGCATCTGAGTCGGCCAATTTACCATAGTTGTGTATGAAATAACGTGGCTTAGAGTTGATAAACGAAGTTAATCGTGATTGTCATCCTGGCGTTTTAAAACTAGAAGATTTCATTACCGATATGTCGACAATTCAGTATCAACTACATTGTGATTTACATACAATATTAACATTGGGTGTAGAGTTTTAATAAGCGAGCAGAACAACCAGGGGGCGGTTGTATAAAACTGTTTAACTACATTGTGCATAGTTAAATCCTAGTTAACTTTGAAATACGGTTAAAAGTTTACTAGTGTTTTATACAGCTGGCCCCAGTTATTTAAATTGCAATATATATTAAGACTGACGAAAATGCCGACATATTTGTTATTCTTTTAACGTTTGTCTACCAGCAATTATTTCACAGCAGGGCAGGTATAAACAGCGATTGTATTATTAATCGTATATCACGCGGATCTATATAATTTGAGCCTATTATTTAATGCAAATATTCGTTTAGACTAGAATATGCGTAGACAATGCAGCTGCTTGAAAACATTCATCTCAAAGATTTATTATGTAAACACAAGCTTCGTTTACACTACACTCTAGGCTGGTTTACTCAACACACGACCCTGCATGGTTTACACTACACTCAAACCTGGTTTACACTACATTCAAGCCTGGTTTACACTACACTCAAACCTGGTTTACACTACATTCAAGCCTGGTTTACACTACACTCAAACCTGGTTTACACTACATTCAAGCCTGGTTTACACTACATTCAACCTGGTTTACACTACATTCAAGCCTGGTTTACACTACACTTAAACCTGGTTTACACTACATTCAAGCCTGGTTTACACTACACTCAACCTGGTTTACACTACATTCAAGCCTGGTTTACACTACATTCAAACCTGGTTTACACTACACTCAAACCTGGTTTACACTACATTCAAGCCTGGTTTACACTACATTCAAACCTGGTTTACACTACATTCAAGCCTGGTTTACACTACACTGAAGCCTGGTTTACACTACATTCAAGCCTGGTTTACACTACATTCAAGCCTGGTTTACACTACACTTAAACCTGGTTTACATTACATTCAAGCCTGGTTTACACTACACTGAAGCCTGGTTTACACTACATTCAAGCCTGGTTTACACTACATTCAAGCCTGGTTTACACTACACTTAAACCTGGTTTACACTACATTCAAGCCTGGTTTACACTACATTCAAGCCTGGTTTACACTACACTTAAACCTGGTTTACATTACATTCAAGCCTGGTTTACACTACACTGAAGCCTGGTTTACACTACATTCAAGCCTGGTTTACACTACATTCAAGCCTGGTTTACACTACACTTAAACCTGGTTTACACTACATTCAAGCCTGGTTTACACTACATTCAAGCCTGGTTTACACTACACTTAAACCTGGTTTACATTACATTCAAGCCTGGTTTACACTACACTGAAGCCTGGTTTACACTACATTCAAGCCTGGTTTACACTACATTCAAGCCTGGTTTACACTACACTTAAACCTGGTTTACACTACATTCAAGCCTGGTTTACACTACACTGAAGCCTGGTTTACACTACATTCAAGCCTGGTTTACACTACATTCAAGCCTGGTTTACACTACACTTAAACCTGGTTTACATTACATTCAAGCCTGGTTTATATACAAAACACATAAGCCTGATTTACACAACACTCAAGCCTGGTTTACACTACACTCAAGACTCGTTTACAACACACAAACCTCCTTTACACTAGCTACTACGAATCACGGCTAAGCGACGGGGATGGAGAAATTTCATGTCCGTTTTTAGGTACAGTAAATCAACGGAAAGGTTATCTGGTATACCAACTTGTAAAATTGACGGAACACTGAAGTATGTCTTCGCCAAAAAAAGAAGTGCCAAATGAACGTCAAAGAATGTCTAGCACGGCTAGTTATTTCGATGGAACAACAACAGCAAGGGCAAAAGAGTTCGTCAGGAGTCATTCGGAATCGAACTTTGCAACGTCTCAAGGAATAGAAATAGACAATACTATTTTCGAGGTAGATGGATGAATTTGTATTATAGATTTGTATTTGTAGATAGATGAATTTCAAATAGCAGCGAATCTTTTCCCTTTGGAGTGAATGTTATAATCATAGTTTTTGCATATATTTCCAATATAGGGATTATAGTATTTGTGGAACAATACTATCAAAAGTTGAAGTTCTATCTACTATTCCAGAAAGTTAAAATAAGCATACCTCTTTAATAGGAATGTCGACAGACTAGTAGTCGAATAAAAAAGCTGTCTCGACGAAGTCGCCGGAGAACAACGACGAAAAAAGCGCCAAAAAAGAACGTGGACGATATTCAGGACGTGTTTACCATGTTTGAAGTATTTAAACTTCTCCATATTAAACATGATCCACAAAAGTGCGACCTTACAGAAATGAAAAAAACTGCAAAAAAGGAGATAGAAGAACAAAGTTCAGGAAGCGGGAAATATTCCAATGGAACAACGGTGAATACTAAATGATTAGTGACCGAGCGCGAGGTGTTCATTGTGAAATAACAGACGAGGCCCTTAGTATGGACCGAGCCACGAATTTGAAGTAGCGAGGTACATGCAAAAAACCACGGTTTGATATTTCACAGTACAGATCGAACAAGCGAGGTCACTAATAAAACAGTTAATGCATGCATAAGAAAATATAAAAACGACATAATCGGCCGTTTGTGTTTTTTCGTTTTTGTATAAACGCTCTGCAAGCATTTAGTTTCTAACGAACTTATATTAAGGTGTTTCAAAGATTACAGAATGGGCTTTTAGGGTTTGGGCAGACATTAATTACTTGTCACATCTTATTCTTAACTAGGGATTCGAGGTGATAGCGAAGGCTAAAGACGAAGATTTGTTGAAAAGAGAAAAGTTGGGGGAATTTTATTTGAAGATTGATAATTGCATCAAACAATTGGACAAATGCGCGATTGAGGTTCTAAACACCTATTATGGCGATCATGGCGTGTTAAATGTTTTAGACAAACAAACAGAACGCTTGGCGAAACTAGAGTATAAAGTTCTTATTGCAGGTACTTCACGTTTCGTTTTCGTTTACGGTTCAGGGGCCGGTTGTATCAAGCCCGTTTAGCCTAAACGGTGGATAAGTTCAAAATAGAAAGCAAGTCTGCCGTTTTATTCAACAAGCGAAATGTTTTTGACCTTAATATAAAGATACTGTTTACAGCTACATATTAAGTGCATAATATTCAAGTTGACTCATTCAAGAGAGATGTAAGAGTGTTATTTAATTTTGACTTATCCACCTTTTAAGCTAAACGGGCTTGATACAACCGGCCCCTGCACTCCAGGTGATCCCGTGCTCATATTTTAACCCTTAGAAGGTTGACGAAATAGACATTTATCTTTAGTTACTCTAAGAAACTAGTCAAAAATTTGTGATGATGCTCATGACATGAATTTTAAACCCGAAAGAAAGCATATTTCAAGAGATATTAAGTTGTTTCAACCACGAAATGCCAAATTTCCCAGGCCTTGTCTGCCATATGAGATCGCCTGGCTATTTTTTGTTAAACTTTTTTCAGGCGAAAGTAGCGCCGGGAAAAGCAGTTTATTAAATCTTATTCTTGGCGAAGAGCTTCTTCCACACCATGTTCTCAATACCACTTCCACAATATGCGAGTTAAAGTTTGGAAAAGAACGAAAACTTGTCGTTCACTATAACTACGACGAGGAACGAAAGATTCAGCCGGAACCTGTTGTTTATACCCTGGATAAAAAGGAAAATTGTCAAGAGCAAATTGCTCGATTTGTGCGCTTGGAGGATTCGAGAGCACGAGAAAAGGCTTCCTGCTATGCTAAAGTTGAAATCTTTTGGCCACATGAATTACTTGAGGTGAATCCGACTCATTTTAACCATTAGAAATTCAGAGGTACTCAGCTGACCTAAAGTATCGATTAATGTTTCAGGCAAATTTAATTTGTTAAGTTAAATAATTATACAAAATATAAAAATAGGTTTATAAGTGCATCTTAACCTGCTCAAAAAATAGTTCGAAATGTTGGAACTATTTAACGTCGCGAAGTAACGTTTCGTCAGTATTTAATCTTCTCTTACAACAGAAAGGTCATTATGTCGTATAGGTAAGGTCCCTACGGTGAGAAATCCTGGAAATAGGCTAATTGTGCTTAACCCAATTTAACAATCTTGACACAAAGATTTATCTACGTAGTCAGTAATCTTTGTTCGTCGTGTCACTTTTGACTATTTGACTATCGGATGGCACAGTACCAAAATTCATTGTATATTCCATGTGTTATTATATAGGAAGGAGTTGTTATCATTGATAGTCCAGGGCTCGGCGAATCTGATGAAATGGACAACGTTCTTATGAATTATCTTCCAAATGCTCTTGCATTTATTTACGTACTTGATATGTCCCGTGCTGGGGGGATACAAAAAGATATGAAGGAAAAGGTAAATAAAAAATGTATATTTTCAACACCACAACAGCTTAAAAATGCGGTAAAATCTAGTTTCCAAACACTGGAAATGCAAAAGCGTTGGTTCGATTCCTGTAGGAGGATCTATAGTTAACAATTTTTTTCTTAAATGTTGCTGTCTTAAATTTATGATATGCATAATTCCCACTCTTCGTCTCTTCAATTAAGTAAATTAAATAACAAGTAAATTTATTTTTCTATAGCTAATGGGCATCTTAAGAAAGGCAGGTTCTGATGCTGGGGTTGCCAGCCTTCGCCATTTAGCTGAATGTTCCCTCTTCGTTTGCAATAAATGGGATCAAGTGAAAGAGAGTGAAAGGGAAGCAGTGAAGAAATATGTCTCAACAAAGCTGAGCGAGTGCTGGAGAGATGCAAGTTCGAATCATCAAATTGTTTACATGTCAGTAACGGAAGCCATCAAAGTACAGGAATATGGCGGAGTCACAGAGGAGTTCAATCTTTTGCTTAAACAGATTAAGACGATGGTATTAAAGGCAATAAATATAAGACTATACAATCATTGGCAGTAAGTTTTTTGCATTGCTTATATTAATTTATACAGTTTATATTCACAGAGTAAACAAAAAATCTTATAAGATGAACTACGGAAATAATTGATGCATTTTTTTATATACAACTAAACTTGAACTTTAAATTCTTGAAATAATGCCTCGAACGGATAAAATATTGGCTGTATTAAAGTCGTGAACTGAATTAATTTGATGATTTTGATCAGAATCAGCGCAGAAAGATAACATAGTAAAGGAATACCAAATGATTTTCCGTGCAGGATTGCGTGATCCATGCACGCGGGATGTTGCGAGACTTTCGGAAAGCGTGTGTATTTTCACGCTTTCCGAAAGTCGAGCAACATCCCAAGTGCATGGATCACGCAATCCTGCACGGAAAATCATTTGGTAATTGTTTTATAAAATAACTGTAGTGAAACAACGGTTAACTTTATTAAAATTAAATTTCGCGTGCAGGATTGTCTAAAACGCGTGCAGGATTGTCTCATCCTGCACGGCTATTGACCAATCACATTGCGTGTTTCACTATAGTTATTATATAAAGCATATTACTTCATGTAATCACGTTTTGGAGGATTTATTGCTAGAGTTTTATTTGTATATACATGCACGTTGAGACAACCATGTTATATTTAAAAATGTTCTCAAAATTTAATGTCTTTTACCAGGTGGTTGCATGCAGTGCTGCAACATATTTATAGAGTAACGTATTTCTTCAACCAAGAGATACAATCAACTCACCAAACAACTCGTGAAAGGATGAGTTCAATTGAAAAACGCATCGAAATCATCGAAAAGCAAGAAGAAAGTGTGAGGAAGAACATGGAAGCAAGACTGGAATATCAGACCAAAGTTCTCCACGCCAAACTAAAAGAGCATATTCAATCGCCAGAATTCAAAACGAAGTTCTGCAATTGGAACGACTGTTCACCTCCGCCGAATGAAATAAATTGGGAAACAACAAAAAGCAACATTACAAAAGCAATTGATTACCGATTTAAAGAATTGCTCATCCAGTGGGAGAATGACAATCAAGTGTACTCGGAAATTCACAGGCAGCTTCTGGACGAATTTCGTACAAGGTTTGAAACACATTTTATAATGAAGCTCACATCTCGGAAGCTGTGCGTTGCCCCCAAAATATCAAACAAATTATATTTGTTACCGAAATCAGGACTCGGTCTATAAGCTAGAATATGCATGCGCATACAGTATTTTTTCAGAAAATGAAAAAGTGAATTCTAACTTGTTATCTTTTTGAAAGGCTGAATCTTTTAGAAGAAGAGCTTCAAAATATTGACAAAGCGATTCATGGTGAAAGTCAAGTTGATAAGAATAAAAGTAAAATTTCGACAACAACTAAAGTTCTTTTTGGTGCAACGAGCCCTCTTTGGATTCCGTTCGGCGTGGCGGGTTTGATAATCGGTATGCCTGTTTTTGGAGCAATGGTGATGAAACGTAAAGTTAGTCAAAAAAGAAAGCTTGAAAATTACCAAGACAATCCTCGTGACTACCTTGAAAAACAATCTCAAAAATATCTACAGCGACTAACAAAAGAATTCGTTTTAAAATATGCCCAACGACAGATGGAGAACACCAGAATAGTGCTATCAAAATATGGGGATCAAATTCCAATCCTGATAGAAGCCGATCGAAAAATGGTGAAACAATTAACTAATGAAACCCGAAGCCAGGACGAAGTATTGAAACTGTATGTTCCAGTCCAAAAGAACTGTGTCGAGATACAAAAAGATATCATACCGTTGGGTATCGAACTATTTCCAGCGTCAGTAAATGCAAGGGATCTTGAATGGAAGAAAGACGGCGAAGAAGAGAGCCTGCGAGAAGGGGAGTTTTCCATTGTGTACCAAGGAAAGCTAAGGAACCCTGGAGGAAACAAATCGCAGATTTCTGAAATAAACGTGGCGGTGAAAGTATTCAAGCATCCATTTGATGACCCGAATTCAAGATTATTTCTGAACGAAGAGGTAAAAATTAGGTAAGTATATATTTTCTACTCTACAACTCATCACAACGTTAAACCAAAGGCACGATAAAGTCCGCACAAGAATGTGCTCGGGAAAATTTTAATTGGAATTCGATAATCAGGTTTATGCCTAGTTAACATAACATAACAGGCTTAAGGCACAAAATAATGCGTGATTAAACATGAAAATTTTAACAAACACAACTGCATGAAAGAGCAAGTGCAGCTGACCTACGGCAAGTCTAGAAACAAAGTTTCTAATCCATTAAAGACGTGGACAGGAAGCCCCTAATTCATTAGAAAACATTTCTTAATTTCAAAGTTTTGTACTAGTTACCTTAACGAAAAAATCTTTTGCTTGAAATTTGAAGGGCATTTTTTTTGCAAAGCTGGCGCGTGCTCCCCTTAATTTCGTTACCTCGTTAGTAGAGTTAAACCTTTTATCGCGTTTAAAATCCTTTTAACTTCAGAAGATCATGCTATATATTATTATATGGTTATATGTTATGGAATTTATCTCATAATATATATTTTACTTTAGAGATTTGAAACATAAAAACGTTACCAAGTATTTTGGGTCGGCCAGAATGAGCATCTGTCTTTCATCCAAAAAGTACAGGTTCATTTTCGTTATGAAAGCCTGCGGAGAAAACCTCAGAAGTGTAATTTTCAGAAACCGAAATCTGACACCAGCGAAATCCGAAAACACCAAACTGGCAATTGGTAAATTCTTTAACTGGGCGATGGACATAGCGGATGGTTTAAATTACATTCACGAGAGAGGACTTATTCACAGACATCTCAAGCTGGAAAATATTTTGGTTAGCAATAACTGCATAATACTGCATTTCATACAGTTTAGGGCCTGTGTATAAACCATAACTTCTCGTTATGTACGTTATATTAGAAACTGGGCTCAAAATGTAGCTCGATACAGTTTTCAGAAATTTAGGTGCTTAACACTCTGCCTTTGAACCAAACCGTTTACAAATTATTGAACTCTACTGTATAAATAACTATAACCCCCAAATCACCTCGTATATTGGGAAAGAAAGAATGGTGACCCCAAAAAACTGCCCGGTAATTAAGGCTCTAAGACCCGGTAAGATATAGACTATCTATCTTTAGAAAATTTCAAAGTCAATATTTTTTATCTACAGGAAGATGAGGATGGGACAGCGATGATATCCGATGTTGGGATTGTGGGTCAATTTGTAGAAACAGAGAAAAGCATAATATATCTTGCACCAGAAGTACTCGAGAACCTCGCGAATCGTACGAAAGAGGCGGATATGTATAGTTATGGTCTTGTGTTGTGGGAGATGTGGTATGGTACCCAAGCGTTCACAGAACTCATGCCCATCGACCGAGCCGCATTCAAAAAAAAGATAGCTGATAATTATCGCCCAAAGATGAACAAGACAACCATCAACATTCCAATAGTTCAAGCTATAATGACCTTGTGTTGGGCGACCAAGGTAAAGGACAGGTATTCCGCCAGAGAGTGCTATGACAAATTTGAGAACATAAAGAACGGTATTGAAGACACTGCGATGTAACCTTTTGTGCTGGAGAATCTGCACAAATTATTGTGATTTTATAGAGGACGCATGTTACAAATTTAAAAAGGAAACATTCTTAACGTTATAATCGTTGTCTTATGATCATGTGCTGTCCAGTGGCGGATCCAGCTTTAGATAAAATAAATTATTGCAGGCACAATTTTATATTCAAAGTACGGCCTATTAATAAATAGATGCAATTGGTTATGAACTTCTAAAGAACTGAAATTTACGAATACATTGCATGGGATTTACTCTAAAGGCTTTTTGTTAATATATCAATTTGTTAGGTGTTATAACCTATTTTGACTATACCCTACCCCCATAATCCACTGATGTTGCTTTATTAAAAAATCTTATAATCGTCTGTTAATCTGTTAATCATATACTTTTGTTTGTGGAAGCATAAACCGTTATAATACATAATTTTTATTTTATTCTTTTATAACTTTATAAGAATAACAATATAGCTAAGTACAAAAAGGTCTTACAAACCATGCACAGTAACATTTCTTTCTTTACAATTTTCTCTATATGAGACGTGCAAAGGGTATAGCTTTAAGTTGCAAGTATAATAAAAATATTTTAGTTAAGCCAAAAATAAATATTGGTTAATAATGAAATGAAATGAAAATATTGAAATGAAGTTGAGTGCACCTAAAATACGAACTATTTGAAACGTTTTCTCCCTGTAGCTTCAAAATCAGGAATCAACAGTTAAAATTTAAGCCTGGAACGCTGGTTTATATTTTTAGCGACCACATGCGGAGTATTTTGTGATTAAGACAAACTGCGAGTTAGAAGAATTACAGAACAGATACGTTATAAATAATAAATATTAAGGTCCTTAATAAGCAAGTAGGAAGAGTACGCGATGACGACGTGGTTGAAACATTAAAATGAATGCTTTGGGAAAGAGTTGTGGTACATTGTCTATTGTACGAATTTAATTTCAGCAAGTATATATAATAACTCTCCACAACACATGCAGACGTAATTAACGAGTACAAAAACAGTCGCTGTGGTGTATTATATAGGTAGCCTATAGCAACACAGCTGTGAACTTATTCAACAGCATACCTCAAACCATACAGCGTTTTTGAGCTACGCTATGGGAGACAAAACTAACCACTGCTTTTAATGTTGAGGTTATCTAAATCCTTACAAATGTTTCCAAATATCATACATGCGTGGATAAATATAGGTATGTATACACAATGCTATAGGTAAAAAAATATCGTCGGCAATACTGACGGTATATTGACAACACTCTTGGTATATTATAAACAGTATCAACAGTATGGTATAACTTCAAGTCGGGTATCAACTCTTATATATATATAAGCGATGATGTAAAGCCTTAAACGGTCGGTTAGCTCCTTGTAAAACGACATACCAAGCTCGTACTTGTCAAAGTCAAAGTCAAAATAACAATGCATTCTTACAGCAAACACTGAATAAGCAAAATATAGACACCTACCACTTCAAAGATTATAAACTACGAGTCGTTCCTATTTCACCAACTGTTTCTGTGCTGTGATGATCTTTAAATCTTTTATTATTGTTTTAATATTTGACTCAATGATTTCATTTTATATTTTTAAAAAATAGTTTGCAAAATGACGGTTAAAATGCTGACACTTTCATGCATGCTAACTTTTTTGTCTTAGCCAATCAGCAAGTGGTAGACGACCGTCTTTTCTTCGTTAAAATTTCGCGCATACGCACAACTACCATGACCATTGAACGTCCATGACATTTGGGCAACTTTAGACATGCCTATGTTCTGTCAGAATACCCGGGTGTAATTCCTAATCTCCGGGCGGGATTAGTACCCTCGCACGGCGCTTGGCGCCGGCTCGGGGAATAAATGAACTAGTATATACTATATTTTGTGTTTTTAACATCTTTATTGATTTTCAAGAAATCGATTGTATATTTCACGAAAACCATAGGCAACACTGTATTAAATATAACAATCCGTGTCCCAGAAACAAACCAGCGAGTCTGCGACCCGCGAAAGATAGTGTTTGCAAGAGTATTCCCCTGTGAATAACACGAGGGAATGCTTGAGTTGATCTATGGAATTTAAAAGTGGCGTCCAGCCGGGCAGTAAAAATCAAACTTGAATACTATGTAGCTCATAGAACTATTTAGCTCATACAAATATTAATGTATCAAATACAACAAAATAAATATATACGCTCACCATTCCAAAATAAACAGCAAGTGAACCAGCAGACAGATAGCATTGGTTGGTGTTATCAAGTCCGTAAGTACAACCATACATTACAATTCAAGGTTGAATGCTACGGCTATGTTTTAACATATCCATTATATATCCGTGGCAGCATCTTTTGACAAATCCGCATCAAATATGGTATAACGACCACCTAAAACGTACCGTAACAATTCTCGGCTTAATTTTCCTGACGAGGGCTTTTGTTCGAAACGACGAGAAGTGTTTTTGTCGGTTTTAGGCAGTTATTATTCCACCTTTGATGTGAAGTAACCGGCTATGCATGGTTTTAAAATCAACCCAGTTTCACAGACTTTAATCATGTCGAATAATCCGTCTGACTGGACGGGCTTGTGTGGCAGAAACTTCTTAGCTCTTCAGGTGATAAATGATGACAGTGGTTATTTTGTTAACTTACATATAGTGTAATTTGATACTTCCTATTTAGTGTGACTATGTTACAGTCAGTGGTTACAGTAGTGCTATTTACAAAGATGAAAATTAGCATGCATTAAGATTAAGTTCTAGTGTTCGAATTATTTGTTTCTCTTTGGCCTCTCTTATTAGTCTATAGTGTTGATACACTTATAGATCGGCATAATGTTAAAGTTGCCTTTGCTACATTTAGATAGGTGTTCACTGACGGTTAAATGTCGATATTCTTCGTGTCTAATATGCTGCTTATGCAAAGTTACTCTGTTTCTAAGGTTTTCAGTCGTTCCCACATAGAAACTATTGCAATTTGGGCATGTTATGATTTAGGCCAGTTTTAGACGCCGTGCTTTTCATGTGCCGAACTTATTAGTAATTTGGTTCGACTTCATTCATTTGGAACGGCATCCGATTTACAGGGCGAACTTATTTAGGCGTGCGAAATTATTTTTGCTGAGTTTTGTGAACGTAATAAGGGTCAGCGGTGTACATGCTAGCGCGAGAAATCAAATTTGAAGAAATAAAAAAATAAGAATGGCGAGTTTTCCAGGCGATTTCCATTAAAAACATTTGCTATTTGGAAACTGATTGAAAGCAATCGAAGGAGAAGAATGCGTTTGCTTAATATGATGTATTTTCTTGTCATGAGGAAGAATATGTTGTTAAATATTCTTCTATCACTGATGTGGCTAATGCAGGCAAACTCGAAAGTTCCAATTCGAAGACATCGAACATGTCGGAGATTTTTTCGAAATCCTGGCTGGTGGCAAACGGTATGGGATACATACAGTGACGCAAGATTTAAAAAGACCCTGCGAATTTCGCGGAAGACATTTCAGCACATCTTACCACCAATCAGAAGCAGACTAGAACGGCAGAACATTAACGAGGAACCTGTAACTCCTGAAGAAAGACTTGCAATTTGTTTATATCGCCTCGGTAGGGGAGATTACTATCATACGATATCACAAATATCCGGCCTTGGGGTTTCTACGGAGCGTAATATCGTTTGTGAAGTTTTTTTAGCAATCGTGGAGTGTCCGTGGAGTTCAGAAGTGGCTAAACATTTGCCAACAAGTAAAGAAATGTTCAAAAACAAATTGGTTGAAATGGAGGGGTTTTGGCAGTTTCCGTTTTGTTGGGCTGCTGTAGACGGATGCCATATTCCGATTAAATGCCCGCCTGGTGGACTTGAATCTTGCAAGGAGTATCAAAACTTCAAAAACTTTTATTCGGTGGTATTAATGGCATTCGTTGATGCAAGGTATCGTTTTATATGGGCCAGTTGCGGTTTTCCTGGGAACTCCCATGATGCCGTCATCTTACAGTCTACAGACTTGTGGCAACAAATAGCAGAAGGTGTATTCTTTCCGCAAATTGGAAAGAGAGTCATGAATAGAACTTTACCACCACTTGTGCTTGGAGACTCAGCCTTTCCTTTACAGTCGTGGCTCATGAAGCCCTACACAGATGCCGTTCTAACAGAAGAGCAAAGGTATTTCAACTACAGGCTCAGTCGAGCACGCATGGTCACAGAAGGCGCTTATGGGCGATTGAAGGGCCGATGGCGTGTTCTCCTGCGTAAATGTGAAAGTAGTGCTCATGAGGTTAAAATCGCAACCCTCGCGTGTATTGTTTTGCATAATGCTTGCATTGAATATGGAGATGCCATATCCAAGAAATGTGATCTGTCCATTGACCCGGTCACAAATCAAAAGCGAGACAGAGAAACAGTGCGCGAGATGCTTAAAATGAGGTCGTGCAGAAAACTAAAGGACAATTCAGTAGATCAGGGAAGCAAAAACCGGGAAGCTCTTAAAAACATGTTTTACAATGAGAAGAACAAAGCATAGTTACCTTACTCAAAACCAAGAACAAAAGTTATGATGCAAAATACGAACAAATATCTACATAATTAAATTAGCCTTTCACACGCAGGCATTTTTGGGGTACTGCCTTCTCAATACAAGGGATTCCATGCAGTGAAATGTTTGACTTTATATAGGTATAGCTGTAAGAGTAATAATGGTGCATTGATTTACAGTTAAACATTTGAAATACTGCTTAAAAGAGTTTAATGTCAGTTACAGGAAAATATGCCAAATATAGTGAATCAAGATCTTCCTGGAAAGGCTAATTAACTAACTTGTTAAAGTTACTTTAAAGTGCCTATATCACTCGTGGGATCTTTATGCATTTGAAAAGAACGTAAAAAGTTAATTAATGTATTAAAAAACATTTTTTGATTTAGTGCAATAATTTCAAAAATACAAGCCTCTAAACTACCTGGGGTTCCTGAGTCCCAACCTCCTGGGTTTAAACACGGCTATTCAATTTGAAACTGCCCATTGTTTACAGGAGCCTGGGACTCAGGAATTGCAGGTAGTTTAAAGGCTAGTAACTTCAAAATTATTGCACTAAATCAAAAACCTTTTTTAATATATTAACTAACTTTTTACATACTTTTCAAATGCATAAAGCTTCCACGAGTGATATAGACACTTTAAAAGTGTTATAAAAATAGTTCAGATAAGTTTCTGTTGTAATAAACATTAAAACTCAACAAGCACATGCTAACACAGTATATATGTTAATTCAATTCTTTTATAGAGTATGGTACTGCATTGTACTATCATGAACATTTTCAATATTTTCGTCTGGACGTTGATCATTCTGTGGTGATGTGTGGAAATAAGAGACATGCAATGGTTGATTGAAAATAGAGCTACCTGAATAGCTACTTGCCCATGTATTTTGATGAGGACTAATTGGGGGCTGGTACTGAGGACCATGTAAGCCCTGCCGAGGATCAGTTGAAGGCTGTTGGGTTTGATTATTGCTTGACCCAAGTTACATTTGGAAAAGTTTTAATTCATGCTGTCGTGACTGTTCAAACACTTTTTTTTATTAGCTGAAGCATGCTATCAGTTTTGTCATTTTCCAGTGTTTTCTTAATCAGGTCATGTGTGGACTGCAGAATATCTACTTTCTTAGCCTTCTTGGCTCTAACAGGGACAAACCACTTGGCTGTTTCACTATTATGGCCTGATTCATCTAATTTTGATCCACTTTCAATGGAAGAAGCTGATGGTTCTATAGCCTGTTCTGGTTGACATGAGTCTCTCGTTTTAACAAGTTGAAAGAGTACCTTAAACCAATTACCATAACCTTTATCTTCCTGAAATCACTTCTGTGATTCCGTGTGACAGTGTGATCACGGGATGGAGAGGGTACCGTTTAGGTTCCATATCTGATGGACGTACGCATGATTGAAAATGACAGTAAAGACTACGCATCGCCAACCTCGTTCGCTTCGCCGTGCTGCCGTCTCCATCCCTATCGATCCGCAGCGGGCATAACTAGTTAGGTTACTATAGTTATAGTATTCGCTAAGCCTCGCCTAGCCTCGTTGGGCCTTATCTGAGTATATTAATTTTGTCCCCGGTGATTATATGAGGGCATGTGCCGCAACGAGGTTTATTGCCTTCGTCACAGTTGGCGTGGCGTTGGACGTTGAAAATTCCGCTTTCGTTAAAATTCCTTTTAAGTTTTTCGGTTGCCGTCTGCTTACAATAAGATTTGTTTTCTCCATTGTACTCCTTAATTCGTCTGACAA
Source organism: Dendronephthya gigantea (assembly GCF_004324835.1). Classification (NCBI taxonomy): domain Eukaryota; kingdom Metazoa; phylum Cnidaria; class Anthozoa; order Malacalcyonacea; family Nephtheidae; genus Dendronephthya; species Dendronephthya gigantea. The sequence goes on along the minus strand of NW_021163039.1, from coordinate 777,166 downwards.
ATTTAAAACTTTTACTATTTCCTTTACTTTCCCAATAATGCTAGGGTTTTTGGATTGTGTGTTACCACTAGAGGTAATATTCTGCCTTCGGGTTCCTTCGACGTACGCTTCCAAGCGTTGTCATATTTAAAAGATACTTGGACGACTGCTTTCTATTTTGGGGCAAAACGCGAGAGGAACTTGATGAACTACACACACTTTTGAACGACCTTCATCCGAAACTCAGATTTACAATGGAAGTATATGAGTCACAACTACATTTTCTAAATATCTTACTATATGTAAAGACGAAAGAACAATCTACACAGATATCTACTACAAAGGAACAGACTCCCACCAGTACTTCGACTTCAACTCCTGCCATCCCAAACACTGTAAGACCAACATCCCCTACACATCAGCTACACGAATTTACACGATTGTCGCCATGCAACCATGACATTCGCTCGACAACCATGAACAACGCTTGGAAGAACTTAGAATATTTCTCGTACGTCGAAACTATCCGACAACCTTAATTAACTCAAGCTTCAAAAAAGCGAAAGGCCAAAGTATCGAGGAGTTAAGAACACCGAAGGCGAAAGAACCCGAAGGCAGAATATTACCTCTAGTGGTAACACACAATCCAAATAACCCTAGCATTATTGGGAAAGTAAAGGAAATAGTAAAAGTTTTAAATTTGTCAGACAAATTAAAGAGTACGATGGAGAAAACTAATCTTATTGTAAGCAGACGACAACCGAAAAACTTAAAAGGAATTTTAACGAAAGCGGAATTTTCAACGTCCAACGCCACGCCAACTGTGACAAAGTGCAACAAAACTCGTTGCGGCACATGCCCTCAGATACGGGGACAAAATTAAACTGAAGAATGAAAAAACGTGGACGGTAAAATATGATATGAACTGTAAGTCTAAATAAGTTATTTACATCATTTAACATGCCCAAATTGCAATAGTTTCTACGTAGGAACGACTGAAAACCTTAGAAACAGAGTAACTTTGCATAAGCAGCATATTAGACACGAAGAATATCGACATTTAACTGTCAGTGAACACCTATCTAAATGTAGCAAAGGCAACTTTAACATTATGCCGATCTATAAGTGTATCAACACTAATAGACTAATAAGATAGGCCAAAGATCGAGGAACAAATAATTAGAACACTAGAACCTAATCTTTATGCATGCTAATTTTTATCTTTGTAAATATCACTACTGTAACATAATCACACTAAATAGGAAGTATCATATTACACTATATGTAAGTAAACAAAATAACCACTGTCATCATTTATCACCTGAAGAGCTAAGAGAGCGAAAACGTTTGTGAATAAAGTGATATTAAAAAATACAAAGCAGTGGTTATGTTCGAATAAGATCTTTCTAGTTGACAAGCAACCTTTTTTTATATATACATATATATAATTATTATATATGGCAGCGTATATACACTGTAAAACTATATAGACTGGACGCCTTGTAGTTGAAACGTAATATTTGCTATTTATATTAATTATTGATGTCTTTTTCCTGTTTGAGTGCATATAGATTTATCGAAGTCAATTTTTTAAATATCATGAAGTCAGTAGCTAAGTAAGTTAGTATGTTGCCGGATGACTGCTTATTGCATAAAACTCGAAGTAGCAACTTATTCATTAAAAAACTGTAATGAAACATTAAATTAAATTAAATGCTCTACAGAATTGTCTTGTTTTGAGCACTTTTCGTTAATTCTTGAAGACGAGAATATTACATTTTAATTCACATATAGAGATTTTTTAGTACTAGCAACAATGTTTTCTTTTTGCTGAAGGTATAAAAGAATTTACTTCCTTCCTTTGGTATATCCTACGATACAGCATCTAAATGGCAGCAAAACCTTTTTCAAAGGAAGAATTAAATTTCTTTAAATTTGCATCCATCGTACTCGATGAATTTCCAAAAATGTTACGTTCGACATTTGTGACACTGTGGGACACTAAGATTGCTCCATTGCCAGGTTACCACGAGTGGGACGACACACCCGAAGTGCGACAACTTTTTTTGGCACGCGAAGGGGGCACAAGTAAAATACTAGTCAGTGATTCGTTCGAGAAATGGGACTGTACAGCGTTGTTTCAGGCAACTATTTACTCGAAAAGCTTTGGAATCTTTATGACTTCACCAACCACCAAAAAGACGCCAACCATCACGACACTCAGTGATCAATTTATAAAAGGGAAGAAACCTAGTCCTTTTCATCTCTCCCTGAACAGTCCAACAGGGAACCATAATGAAACGATAGCTTTAGCAATCGACCAAGTTCGCCTGCTCCGAAACACTCTATGTCACTCGTCCGAGTGCAGTATAAAAAGGGGTGATTTCGATAATTATGTTCGACTCGCTAAGGACGCTTTTGATGCTGTTAAATTCTCAACATCTCAAATTGATGATATTGCAATTCTTGAAGAGGAAGACTTTCCGACTGAAAAATTTAATAAATTGAATAAAAAAATTGTGGCTGATCTTCAGGGAAGCAATAAGTTTCTTAAAGAAAAATTAGAAGCAATGATAACAACGCATATTGATGAAAGCAAAGTTTTTCAAGAATCTGTTTTACAAAAACTTGGTAAGATGGAAGTATTACTGGAAGAGTGGAAGAGTACTACGGACCATGATAGTAAGAAAGATAATAAGCCAGGTATTAAAACATTAATTGTCCAAATTTCTCCAACTGCTGCTTGTATATCGCTATAATAATACATCTAGTGACAAACTAATGATCCCCTTTGTAAAATTAAATTCCTTATTACATATTTTTAACCTTGGTCACACCATTTCACTACACTTGCATGCCGGCGACTTGTCCTAATCTATTCTCCGTTTTTCAAACCTATCATTAGTTTTTCAAAATTCCACAGTCTACATAGTAGCTAATATTTCTAACACCGTGGGCTAAATTTTGTATACAATTTATACAAATACTTGAAATGTTAATTCAACGACTGCTTTTAATCCAATATTGACAGTAACTGGGCAGGAGAAACTTTTGGCAATTAATGCCCTGTGTTCCGGATTGAGCAGTGGCGGAGGTGATTTTGTATTCCGTATTACCGCCAAGCATGTGAAAGTAATTACAGATATGAAGATCATCGCTGATGTTACTCTTGGTGAACTTATCGATGCATGGGAGATAATTAACCCAACAGTTTTCCAGAAAGCTACGAAGAGAGGTTTTGGTGATGAACGAGATGACCAAGAATTTAAAAAGTTTAAAAAGGGAAGTCTTCTTGTATCACTGCACTGTTTTACAGATGAAAGGTTTCTCGAGGTTTTGGATGATTTTAAATCTGGGAGACTAAAAGAGCGTTTACTGAAGGAATTTTCGCTCATTGGAGTCATAGTGGAAGGAATGGAGATTGAGATAATGAATATGGATGAAGTCAATAAAACGGAGGAAGCTATAATGAAAAGGTATATGTGTGCATGTGTCATGTATCGAAGCTTGTGGTCGCGTTTTTTTAGAACGTTTGGATATATGGGTGATGTTTCATGAAAATCTTTCACCTTAAGTGAAATGAGAAGCGAGATGCGTTTATTTGAATAGCCGTAAAACTGTCGAGATATTTATTTACGTTTGTAAAACATGTATTTCCTACAACAGATTTGTTCTTTCATGCAAAAAATTAAGGAATATGCAAGGATAGCTCGAATAGTGTTACGAATTATTATTGTATTTAACTTCTGAAATATACCGGCGTTTTGATAAACTTGTAAAATTAGAAAATAGTTTGTTAACTGCTGTGAGGGTGGGTGTTAATTGCCCATAGTGATGCCTTGTGGATAGTTTTGGTGCTGGTTTGTTCTTAAGGGGGAATTTCTATAGGCTTCCTAGTTCCAATTAGGGCTCATATAATTAATGAGCTATTTTTTATTTTTTAACAGAATCAAACAAGGCAAAGAAGTAAACGAAAAGCAAAGGCTAAAAGAAAAAGGATCATTAGTTGAAGGACCTTGCGATGATGTCGTAATTTTTCCAACAAAGGTTTGTTTTATTTGAATCGCCGTAAAACTGTCAAGATATTTGTTTACATTTGTAAAATATGTATTTTCTTTGTTCTTTCATGCAAAATACTACCATTAAAATTCATAATCGATTAATCTTATTTATTACAAAATCCTCGTATATTCAATACAACACACTAATATTGCAGTTTCATATAAGCTATCAAACAAAACAGCTATCACGTTGCAGCTGCTTTTATATCGTCGAGAGGCCGGGGAGGCGTCGTAAGAATGACAAGCTCATCGTTATTGGTTACTTTAATGGATCGTAAAGCATTGGGCTGGCAGCTATAACAGCAACGGTCTACTACTCCTCCAGACCTGTGCAGAGTATGACCTTCTGATCACAAACACCACCTTCCGCCTCCCTTACCCGTAAAAAAACAACATGAATGCCCCCGCGCTCAAAGCACTGGCATCGCTTGGACTATGTCATCGTCAGGACGGGGGAAGGGAGGATGTACGAGTCACGAAGGCTATGTGTGGCGCAGAGTGCTTGACAGCCATGGCCTCATCGTCTCCAAGCACAGGTTTCACGTCCAGCCCAAGAGACGACCTACAACCTCCGGCGCTTCCCCACTACTCAGTGCAGATGGATTAACACTGATCCAAGACAAGGAGAAAATCCTCGAGAGCCGAACACTTCGACAGCGTACTGAGCCACCCGTCCACCATGAACAACGAAGCTATTGATCGGCTACTTCAGGTTCCGTTCAAACGCTAGACGCCATACCCACTCTGGAAGGGACTCAGAAAGCCATACGTTTGCTATCTAGTGGCAAAGAACCTGGCTCAGATGCCACCCCAGCCGAAATCTATAAAGAGGGCGGTTTGCCACAAGCGGACTAACTCTTCCAGCTTATATGGCAGTCACACAAGACTTCAAAGACGCTTCCATCATGCATGTATACAATTAACGCAAGGGAGATCGTCAGGCATGTGGTAACCATCGTGGAATCTCCCTTCTTTTCATTGCAGACAAGACCCTGGCCAGAGTTCTGCTTAACCGTCTTATCGCCTACCTTGAGCAAGATCTTCCATCAGAAAGCCAGTGTGGCTTCCGGAAAGAACGCGGGACTATCGACATGGTGCTTGCAGCTAGATAGCTTCAGGAACAGAGCACCAACCTGTACTCCCCCAGTGTCGATCTAACCAAGGCCTTTGACACTGTTAGTTGAAAGGGTCTTTGGAGAATCATGGCGAAGTACGCATGCCCCAGAAAGTTCATCGCCATCGCTCGACAATTCCACGATTGGAATCCTTGCAGAGTCAAAGTCTACAACGGAGTAAAGAAGGGCTGTGTCCTCGCCCTACCTGATGCCTGATGCATTCAGAGACTGGGACATAGGAATCGGCATCAGGTACCGAACGGATGATTCAGTCATCATTCTCAGGAGGCTTAAAGCGAAAACCAAGGTTTCTACAGACACCATCAATGACTTCCTGTTCGCAGATGACTGTGCTCTCAACACTGCCTCAGAAGCCGCTTTCTTATTCTTGCAACAACTTCAGCCTGACATTCAGTAGGAAGAAATCAAAAGTGATGCATCAGCCAGCCCGAGGTAAACCATACGTCGTGGCAGCTCTCTGTCCATTGTCATTGTCATTGACGATGAGGTGAATGCCAGACTTGTAAAAGGGAGCGTCGCATTTGGCAGACTCTACAAGAATGCTTGGAACAGAAGAGGCATCACTATAGAGACAAAGATAAAGGTGTACTGGGCCATAGTTCTCTCCACACTGCTCAATGCCTGCGAAACATGGACGGTTTATCAGCGTCATGCCAAGAAGCTAAACCACTTTCACACTACATGTCTCAGGAAACTCACTGGTATAAAGTGGCAGGACAAGATCCCGGACACAGAGTTGCTTACTCAAGCTGGCCTACAGAGCATCTTCACCATCCTGATGCCGTCATGTAGTTCGTATGCCAGACCATCGGCTGCCAAAAAAACTTCTGTTTGGCGAACTACATGCAGGGAAACGCTCTCAAGGTGGCCCGAAGAAGCTTTACAAAGACACTCTCAAGGCTTCTTTGAAGGCCTTCAACATAAGCCACACCATATGGGAGCAGACAGGTCAGGACAGAGACGGATGGCGAGCGGCAAACCCGCGCGCCCCAGGACGACTAGATGGTCCTAGTCGAATCGACGGACAAACAACACACGGGACCACAAGTTATGCATAGCCTACCTATTGTTTAAGTCAATAAACCATCTATCTATCTATCTATCTATCTCTATTGTTTCGCCCTAATATCTCGATTTGATCAAATATTCAAATATTAAATCTGTGGAATTCTGAGCGTTCTGAGGGCAATCAATGAAAGACCTTATACCCTGTATAGACCCCCCCTGTCCATCAACACGAAACTTAGTATCTTCAACTCCAATGTGAAAAGTGTCCTCTATACGGCAGTGAAACTTGAAGAGTGCTGAAGTCGTCGATGTCCAAATTACAAGTCTTTGTGAACCGCTGCCTCCGCCAGATCCTTGGAGTGCGGTGGTACGACAGGTTGAGTAATGAAGAGCTGTGGAGAATAACATCCCAGGAGCCAATCGAGCAACAAATCAAGAGACGCAAGTGGCGTTGGCTCGGACACACGCTGAGGAAACCTGCAGACAATGTCACAAGAAGAGGGCTACGGTGGACACCCCAAGGGAAGCGCAAACGAGGACGGCCGAAGACCACCTGGCGGCGCTCAACGGAAGCCGAAGCGAAGGCCGCTGGCCTGACGTGGGGACAGCTCGAGCGGAAGGCCCAGGACAGAAGGGGATGGCGTTCTCTGGTGGACGACCTATGTTCCGTACGGAACGACTGGAACTAATATATACTAATATATAATGAAAGACCTTATAAACATTGTTATAGCATTCCCTAGGCCAGTTAAATAATCTAGAAACTCCTTTAGTGTCACTACGTGTCACTTATAAAACTATGTCACGATGTGCTCTACATAGATTCTGTGAAATTCGTGTTTTAGCTGGTGTTCAGGTTGTCATGACCGCAATGAAACCAATAAATTGCAGTTTATAGCGTCACCCTATGTTACGTAGTTTATAAAATGTGTTTCTTTGATTCGTGATTTTTTTAGGACTCTAAGAAGGAAAAAGAGGAAGATGAAATCAAGGACGAATCAAAAAATACAGAGGGTAATTTCGTGTATAAAATCTCCTCACCTTCAATTTTGGATAATATATATATATATATATATATATATATATATATATATATATATATATATATATAGCCTATATATATATATATATATATATATATATATATATATATAGCCTATATATATATAGCCTATATATATATAGCCATATATATATATATATATATATATATATATATATATATATATATATATATATATATATATATATTTGACAACCTTAATTATTCGCAAAATATTAGATTCAGAATGACATGAAATAAATGTGTATAATATATCCCAAACTACACTCTCAAATTCTACATGTTATTTAGGCCACAAATTAACAACAATTAGGCGGACCAGGCCAGACTTGAAACCAAAACCAAAAACCCTCAAATTAGGCAATATTTTGAGTGATTATGGAAAAGGAACCCCTGGAAAAACTCAAGAAAAGGTAGATCTCTTTATATATAAATTTATATATAACCGTACGTCCTGTGTCCCAAGTGCAGGAGTCACCATTGCCCTCTGGTGATAGCTGGAAGGGCACACATGTTATATAATATATATATATATATATAAATATATATATATATATATGTATGTATGTGTGATATATATATATATATTATATATATATTAATATATGTATGTATGTGTGTATATATATATATATATATATATATATATATATGCAGGAGTGGGGCAATTCGTAAGGTAGAAACTTTAGCACAGACTTTCGAAGCATTCGAAATTGTCTGCGGCATTCCCTCTCAGCCATATCTGAACATCATTTACATGATTGCAAGAATATTGCGTCTCCCCTTTATTAAAACTCGATGTCAAGTCAAGAACGGGGAGCTGGTCCACAATTATAATTTAGTCTTGCAGAATTTCAATGTTTGCACGTTTATTGTAAGAAATTTAGCCCCTGCAGTTGATAAAAGCTAGTTTGTCTTGTTTGTAATGCACATGTTCATAAACGCTGAGAATAAAGCTAGAAGCCTAGAAAGGTAGTCAAATGTATCGGAGAGTCACACTTCCCATGTAATTGAAAAATACTTTAGGCCCGCGGTTTGAAAAGACACCATGTAATCAGCCCCTCAATCTTTGTAATGTTCTCTGTATGGAATTTTAATACATTTCGCTAGAGCGCATGAAACAATCATCATAATAATAAAGAGAACTCAAAGCTTTTTTCAGTTATATCTGTTATACAGCGCAAAGATAATTAATGCCTGCATCTGTCTTTGTTTTTAAGATAGCCTACTTAACTTTTAGCAAATATTTATTGTATCCTCAATTTAAAAATATTATCTCATACTATCTTATGTATTTGGTAAAAAAAATATGGTAAAAATCTTTTGTTTCCGAAACAAAATTTTCCTTTTACGACCCAACATATTTTCTAATATATTTCAAAGGCATTTGAGGTGATAGCGAAGGCTAAAGAGGAGGATGAGAAGAAACGAGAGAATTTGGAGAAGTTTTATTTCGAGATTGAAGAGTGTGTCGGGCAATTGGATGTTTACACGATTCCGGTTCTAAATGTCTACTATGGCGATCGTAGTATTTTGAATGTTTTGGCAGAACAAAGGCGACGCTTAGCGAACACAGAGTATAACATTCTTATTGCAGGTACTCAAGGTTAAGGTGGTGGGGCAGGTTGATCACACCCCGATTAATGCTAACCGGCATTACAATGAAACATTGCATAAAATCTCTTCACTATTTTTTTTTAGGTGAAAGTGGCGCCGGAAAAAGTAGTTTAGTGAATCTTATTCTCGGAGAAGAGCTTCTTCCACATCACGTTCTTAATACCACTTCCACAATATGCAAAGTAAAATATGGGAAGGAACGAGTAATGATTGCTCACTATAAGTACGATGAACGATTAGGGGTGCGACCCATGCCTAAATTCCAAAGGTTGAAAACAAAAGAAGAATGTGGCAAAAATTACTGCGATCAAATTGCTCCCTTCGTGCAAATGAGTTCCGACGAGCGAGAAAAGGGATCCCGACATACTAGAGTAGAAATCTTTTGGCCGCATGAATTACTTGAGGTGAACCTTTTCATTTCAAATTATTAAGTATGAATACTTAGAATTTTCTGTGTTTGACAATTGGCGAAAAAGTATAGGATTTCAAAATGGTCCATCCGTTCCACAACACATGAACATATGGTTATTGTTAAAAAACGTGGAAGATAATTAACATAGATAATATAAATTAGTAGGCGAATAAAATTCGGGATTAATAGAACGAAAAATCGTAATATTTTGTAATGCAGTACAGCCAATGAAATAAATCCTCCTCTCGATCAATCAACATCCAGTAACTTTATCATGCTAATAATAGGTTATAATACCTAAAATATTTCACAGTACATTGAAAGACAATTATGATTACTTGCTTTCAAAGTAATGCAGATAGATTACGGTACTTATTGTATATATTCTATACTTTAGGAAGGTGTTGTTATTATTGATAGTCCAGCCCTGGGTGAAACGGATGAAATGGATGAAGTTTTAATGAATTATCTTCAGAATGCTCTTGCGCTTATCTATGTTCTTGACACTTCCCGTGCTGGAGGAGTACAACAAGATATCAAAGAAAAGGTAAAACCTACGAATGATTTAATTTCATATATAATTCCTAATGTAATTACTTGATTTTTGACTTGAAACGACTGGTTGAAGTCGAAGACGTAGCATCGCTGAGGCATAACTGATATACTCGTTATTATTGTAGCTAAAGACCATCTTAAAAAAGGTGAAGTCCTCCGATGCCGGCGTTGAGACCCTTCAACATTTAGCCGAATGTTCCCTTTTTATCTGCAATAAATGGGATCAAGTAGAAGAGGATGAAAGGTCAGAAACGAAGAAACATGTCGTCGCAAAGTTAAGAGAGTGTTGGGAAGATTCAAATTTAAATCATCAAATGGTGTACATGTCAATAAAAGACGCCATCAAAGCACAAGAGTATGGCGGACTCACTGAAGAGTTCAGCGATTTGCTCAAAAAAATAGAGACGCTGGTATTGAGGGCAAGGAATATCAGTCTATACAATCAATGGCAGTAAGTATGCTACAATTTAACGATGAATTTACGAGTTTGATATTTTCATATGATAAACATCACAAGTAATCTGATTATTTTATAAAGTCCATAGTAAGAAGCAATATTTCCTAATACTTTCGACAACTTATGCTCGAAAAACACAAAAAGACGATTTTGTGGTACAAGGCTCGGTATCTATTGATCAAAAAATCAATGAGTAGCGTAGCCCATCTGAATGTAGGTATTGCAATAGTATCCTTTTTATGAAAGAGTTCCCAAGTTAAATGGGATATATGATAAAGATTTTACATTCTTAATTTTTGAGTGCAGTAGAGATTTAATACCCTATTAGGCATTGTTTTAAAAAAGAACTATTTCCTTCCAGGTGGTTGTATACGTTGCTGTATAATATTCATAGAGTAACGTATTTCTTCAGCCAAGAAATACAATCATCTCACGAAACAACTCGTGAAAAGATGGAATTCATCATTAAACGCATAGAAAAATTGAAAAACAAGAGCAAGAGGTGAAAAAGGACATGGCAGAAAGAGTGGAATATCACACAAAAGTTCTCCTCGCCAAACTTGAAGAATATATACATTCGATGGATTTCAAAACGAAGTTCTGTACTTGGGATAACGGTGCATTTCCCCCGCATGGAATAACTTGGGAAGTAACAAGAAGCAATGTCAACATGGCAATTGATAACCGATTCAAAGAATTGCTTATTGAGTGGGAGAATGACCATCAAGTTTATGCTGAAATTCACAGGCAGCTTCTGGACGAATTCCGTACAAGGTTTGGCACATTGTGTGCATTTGAAAAAAATTAAAGATGCATGTATATAAAAGTTTGAGCTATCCCCTTCAAAAACATGATTCCAAACGAAATTCTTCTTTTGTTAGTAAATCTAAATCATGGTAGGATATAAATCATTATAGTTGTAGTAGTTTGTAGTCTTTCCTGTAAAGAAATGTTCATCCTGATGTTCGTCTCAAACTATAAAGCGCCTCATATCGTTTGCCCAAACTATTTTTATCTATATCTATCTATCTAGATTTCTCTAACTATTGTTGTTATTGAATGATATATATAATAATCTTTTTGAAAGGCTGAATCTTTTGGAAGAGGAACTTCAAGGTGTTGACAAGGCGATGCATAGTGTGGAAAGACAAGCTGATTATTTGAAGAATCGAAGTAAAATTTCGACAACAACCAAAGTTATCTTCGGTGCAACGAGCCCTCTTTGGATTCCCTTTGGTGTGGCGGGGTTGGTGATTGGTATGCCTGTTTTGGGAGCAATGGCGGTAAAACGCAAAGTAACTATAAGAAAGAAGTTTGACAATTACCAAAACAATCCGCGTGACTATCTGAAAAAAGAATCTGAAAAATATCTGGAGCGACTGCCAAAAGAATACGTGTTAGAATATGCCAACGCCAGATGGAGAACACCAAAATGGTGCTATCAAAAATGGAGATCAAATTCCCATCCTGATCGAGGCTGATCGCAAACTGGTGACGCAATTAATTAATGATACCCGAAGTCAGGATGAAATATTGAAACTGTATGACCCAATTCAGAAGAAAAGCAGCGAGATGATAAATAAAATCCTACCGTGGGGAATCGAGGTTTGTCCAGAAACAATAAATGCCAGTGATCTTGAATGGAAACGAGACATGAATTCATTGATTGGAGAGGGAGAGAGTTCCACAGTGTTCAAGGGGAAGTTAAGTTGTCCCAGACCCAGATCGCAGACTTCTAAAATGGAAGTGGCAGTGAAAGTATTCCAACATCCATTTGATGAAACGAATTCAAAATTCTTTCTGTACGAAGAACTGAAGATCAGGTAGGTAGCTATATTATAAGCAACCATGCATGTCAGGTCGGCACCAATACACTGATATACATGCAAGGTGTATAAAAAAAACGCGAGAAACTCCAAGGCTATCATTACTTGTTTATGTTATCACTCTGCAAACATATTGATTGAAACGCTAGCTGTGTTGGTAATTTGCAAGAGCAATTCGCCCACTTGTAAATCTTCCTTACTTTTCGAAATATCTAGACCTTTTTTTAATCTAGGGATTTGCATCATGAAAACGTTCTCAAGTATTTTGGAGCAACCCGAATTTGTACTCCTCGTTCATCATACAAGTACAAATTCATATTCGTAATGCAAGCAGGTCAACAAAATCTAAGAAGTGCCATTTTCCGTGACCGAACTCTAACACCTGCAGAATCTGAAAACTCCAAACTAGCAATTGGCAAGTTCATTAAGAGGGCGATGGACATAGCAGCTGGTCTAAACTACATTCACGAGAGAGGACTCATCCACAGACATCTCAAGCTTGAAAATATTTTGGTTGGTAACATATATTTCTCTGAAACTTTCACCTTGACTCATTGTTTATTGTATGTATAACTTGTCAAGACTGAGGCTTTTACTAATATTCACATTTTATATTATCAACGTTTCAAACAGTTTCACACACAAAAACATCTTAATTTACAAAGTAAACTATTTAAAACATTAATCTCTTGCCCTGCAGGAAGGCGAAGATGGGACAGCGATGATATCTGATGTTGGGATTGTGGGTCGATTTCTGAAAATACCGAAAAGCATCACCCATCTTGCACCCGAGGTGCTTGAAGACCTCACGAATCGTACAAAAGAAGCAGATATCTACAGTTATGGTATTGTGTTGTGGGAGATGTGGTATGCCACCCAGGCGTTCAACGAAATTATGCCTATCGAAAACGTCACCGATTTCCGAGAGAAGCTGATTGAAGGGTATCGTCCAGAGATAGACAAGAACAAAATCCACATACCAAAAATACATGATGTCATAGCGGCAAGCTGGGCTACTGAGGTTGAAAAAAGATGGTCCATGAAAAGGTGCTACGATGCATTTTCGGAAATGACAGAATGGAGAATGGAACGTCCAAATAAACAAGACGCATTAGTTTAGCCGGACAGAAGGCCGATATATAGTAAGAACATATAGCCTGGTATCAACATAGATACACGTAGATAAGCATAGACGACATGTACACAGTTTAGGTATTTTTATTGATATAAATTGAACGTTTTAATTGAAGATAAAACGCAAACTTCATAACACATTAATTTATAGCAATGGCATTAATAGTAGTTATTCAAAAGATACTCACGATACAGCAAATAAGTATCGATTGCAGTGTAGTAGTGTGTGCATTTTTAAATATATGTAAACTTTTTCAATTCTTCCTGATATATTAAAAGAATGGTAAACTCAGGAATGGTGGAATAGATAGGGAAGGAGATCCGAATCGTGGCTTGGAGGTTGGGGTGAAAGTATTCAATTTGACAATCATTGATAATCTAAATTCAAGATTTTACTTGTATGAAGAAGCGACGGTTAGGTAGGTTTTATGAGACATCAGTTCTATCATCATAGAAGGGGACTCACTATATACCACTTATTAACCGAATCTGAGGTCCGTACTAGAAAAATATCAGACCGAGGTCTTGACAGTACGGACCGAGCGATAGCGAGGTCCATACATAAAAGACCGAGGTTTGATATTTTTCCAGTACGGACCGAACGTATTCGGTTAATAAGGGATTTATTATATGGCATACAGTATTTAGTTTATTTATTTATACAATGCGTTGCAGCATCCTGCCAGCTCTTTCGCCAGCCGGTCGCCAAGCAAGCACTGAAGCGGCTTCCAAAACTTTGTTTTTTACTCGTTAAATGAGAATGATACAGTAATATAAACAAAAATCAAAGATGAATAAATGTAATATTCACATGTACCAAATAATGCTCTTCTTCGTCCATTCTTCGCCGATATTTTTCGTGTCAAAAATGAAAGTGCAAGCTTGTTTTTGTTCAAAAATATGAGAGTTGGACCGTTACTACGGCAACGGTCTAATACTGGGGGATTCCAGAACGGCAAAGAACCAATCAGCGCACGCCATTTTAGTCACGAGACCGCGTGCCATATAATAAATCTATTTATTGAATCCGGCCAAAACGATCAGACTGAAACGAGAAATCATGGTGGCAACCCAGCACTTTTCTTACCTTCAACCTTGTTGTTTTCAATACTGTAAGTATAGCATTTAATGTTGACAGAGAAGAAGAAGTAAACCTTTTCGGTACAACCAACATGTTCAACCACCTTAAACATATTCGTTATGTTGAGCTTTACACATTTGCTGCAGGTATTTGAAGCACGAAAATGTGGTCAACGTTTTTTGGAACAGCGCAGGTGATTATTTCGCCCTATGTTAATGATTACACGTTTATATTCGTGATGGAATTGTGCAAGGAGAACCTCAGAAGTTTGATTCAAAAAGACGAGAAAAAACGCCAGCAGAATATTCGTCTATCGACCAAGCAATTCAGACGTTTTTAAAATGGGCGAAGGAGATTGCAAGAGGGTTAAACTACATCCATGAGATAGGCTTTGTTCATAGACACTTAAAGCTGGAGAATATCTTGGTAAGTATGCTTCACTTGACATCGGTTGAGTAGCTACAGTGATCACGAGTGTCGTATGATTAAGATTATTATTTCCCGTATTATATATCCCATCTCAATAATTCTCAAATGACCTTCACTCTAATGGACCACTTGCATAATAGACCAACTTCGGGCCAACTGAGGTAAGCATGCCTTATTTTGCACCTGAGGTAGTGGAAGACCTGACAAATCGCACGGAAGAAGCAGACATCTACATTTATGATATTCTGTTGTGGGAGATGTGGTATAGCACCCAGGCGTTCAAAGAACTTATGCCCATCGACAAGGTGACGTTCAAAGAAAAATTAGCTGATAATTATCGTCCAAAGATCGACAACACAACGATTAACATTCCAGCAATGCATGTTGTCATGGTGAAGAGCTGGGCGACTGAGATAAAAGAAAGGTATTCTGCTAAAGAATGCTACGAGATATTTCACGCTAAACCTCGTTCGATTCATCTGAATTGGAGCTGGTTCTCTGAAGACTGAATAGCTTGAAAATTATTACAAACATTATTACTGTCGAAAGGACCACTAGAATGCGTATTCATTATAGCATAGCTCTTATACGACGAAGAATGCAGATAAGTATCGGAGACCAGAGGATTTGTTAATTACCGTAGTTGGTAGTTTACATGAAGTATTCATATCTACGCGTATACATGCATATTGCTATACAATAGATATAAGTCGTTTTCAGAATTTGTTGACGAACATATAGATTTACCTAATCAATTTAGCATGACCGTAATTGATAGTTGAAATGGTTATTAGTGTCAGTAAATGAAAAGGTGATACGGATCGAAAACAGTTGCAAGCAGAATTTATAGATTTAATAAAATTATCCATCAAAGATTTGCATTCTTTCTTATGACGTGTAAAACCAGTGATCCACGCAACACAATATCTGGTGCATCACCAGTATCGCAAAAAATTAAAACGTTCACTGCACGCTGGAATAGCTTCGCCCGCTACGAATGATATTTTGCTAAGCAGAAAGCTCTAGTGTGCCGGGTTTAACGTTATTAACTTCTGACAATTGCGATCAAGAAGATAAAGCACTTAGTGCAGATCCAAAAGAGCAATTCTTATCATTCCTTTTAATAATTTGAGTACAAATTATAGGGTGAACTTTTCCGAGATAACGATCGGATGAATAAATAATTTTACTTTGTTTAGCAAAACAGACTTCAAATATACCTCAATCTGAAATATATTTTCTGATATGTTTGTTGCTGTTTGGTGTGTTCCAATGTCCCAAAACACAACCTCAAAACTCATGATGCAATTGCGATTGATTAGACATTTTTCAATAGTTTTTAAAATACAATACCAGCTTTCGTAATTTATGCAATAATTAATTAACAGCGCTGTGGGATATTACCACTGCATGTAAAGATATCTTTAGAAATTAAACTTCGTTTCCAAGTATTGCATGATTAAATAAAATTATTGATTAATGGTACACAAGAGGTAACCGAAACAGCTTCGACGTGTAGTTCTTGTTCTTTTATGGAAACTTTCAGGCAGGTATGTTCGATAATTCCTACGAGGTATTTACTGCCCTTGCGGTGTTTAATAGCAGTGTAAAAGGCAGGATATTTCTGTAGGTTTTCTTAATGAAACCATACTTATTATGCATGGGTCGGTGGTTCAAAGACAGATTTTGTACAATATAGTTCCGAAGCACAGAAAACATCATAGAATTTAGGTCTTAATGTATTGCTACAATAAAGCAGTAAAATGGCTACGTGGTATTGAAGCACATCGTTGAAGTAACAATAATACAATTAGCTGAAAGCTTTCAGTGAGTTCAAAAAGAAAGACTCAATAATGATTCTTTATTCTTATTTATTTTCATAATACACTGGACAAACTAAAATTCTCACGCTTAAGAGAACTTACACTCGTTTCTTATAATCATGCGGCTGTCCAGTGTTACTTGGACAGCAGCATGGCAGTGACGGATCGTATTGCCTGTTCAAACTGGTTTAAACCTGGTAACATGTTTTGGTGTATAACATTGGGATTTCTTGCCTTTTACGTGACATACTTTCAACTAATCGGATTCTGGATATGAACTTTGAAACTTACTATATGTTTGCTAATATATTCATCAGTCGTTTGAACGTTTTGTTTGTTTGAGAGCATTGAATTAATTCGGCATAACTATCGCTATATAGCATAATTGTTTGTGTTCCCACGCACTGTTCCCACGCGCAGACGTCATACCGGGTAGAGTTCTGGCTACAGATTGTTTGCTTGGCGAGATTGACAGAAGCATTAGAAGACGTTAATGCGTACAATATATAGTATGCATCTTAGTCTACGATTTCTGTGATACTCATTACTCATTCATCTGTTCATCACAGCTTTAAGCCCCGTAATACATGCACTCGGATTTTTTTTGTCCCGACACGACTATAAAATTGATAACCGCACCCAATTTCATCTACCGATACAAAAGCCAGGCAGGCAGGCACTAAGGTTACTTTTTTCGCCGTGCCGTGTAAAGGGCGACTTTAATTGCCAGGTTGACCCAAATCGACTAAAAGTATAGGCGTATATATACTAACATCGATCGTTGTCTCCCTTTGTTATTTATTATTATTAATCGAATATTTATACAGGATGAATCGCTTCAGTTCAATGAAGTACTGTTACCAATGCGAGTCCTAGAACCTGTTTGACCAGTATGACTGCGTGCATGACTGCATGACTGGATTCTAGAAGTTTTTAAATGGCTTTAATTTAATCTACACGTCTATATATAGCAACGACCCAGTTTCGATGCTTACAATCAATGCATGTTAGTGTTATTTTATTCGTATTTTAAGACATATAAGACAACTGTGCAATGCAGGAATCGTGAAATAAGAGCAAATTCGCACGTAATACAAAAAAGCTTTAGTTAATAGGGACCTTAAGATTAACGTTTATGGGCAAACGCCATACCGCTAACAAACTCTGTGTTTTAACTTCACTATCTTAAAGTGGCAAAATAAAAGACTTAATTGTGATGTTTATTGAGTATACAATTTATTGAGTGGTTTAGAATCGCTATAGACATCCCGTTGTTAACAGAAATATAGGCTATATGTATATGTGGTATAAGTATACTTAGCTATTAGCTTAGCCGTCAAATCGAATACTTAGCAATTATCTCCATCATATCTTTTTGCAAATATTCGAGGTTTTTAAACTGCACAGCTGGAGATTACAGGGGGTATGATCCTATAGAAAATACTGAATAGATATATAAGACAGTGTCGACAATATGCAGGTCAATAAACATGCATGTAGCGTCGCGAGAATACAGTAGGTAAATTAACCAGTATGGAAACTTACATTCAGGTACGTTCGACAACTCAAAATCTGCTTGCTTTTTTCTATATCTTTTTTTCTAGGGTACACACATGGCCATGGGTACGATATTTATGCAAGTTAGGATAGTGAGACCAGATAGTGTGTTATTGTTCTATGATTTTGCTTTGAGGTTTCGTTTTATTCTAAAATTTAGTTTTGTCTGGTTAATCTTTACGTCTGCATGATTATCAACATTACTATAATATAGATGTCATCAGCTGCTGCAATCTTTACTGTTATATCATCATGGTATTCAAACCCTTCGTATATAGTTACAATATTAACCGTTTACCGGTTTACGTCTTATAGATGTCGCACCCACGACAAACCAGAATCTTTCTAGTTGTCTTTAGTCTAATCCTAATATTAATAAACTAAAACTGATAAAGGAGGTACTAATTCTGGGGAGAGATTGGCTTTAATTACAGCGTATATAAAACTCCAACGTTAAAACCCTCTACGAATTAGTGATTTCAGCCGGAGTTATTTGATTGCGCACTTCCTTATAGAAGACACCGACAGGCGTTCACGTATTATCTTTGTCGTGCGGATCTGATATAGACTTGAATCAATATTAAACTTGAATCAATATTAGACTTGAATTACTATTAGACTTGAATTAATATTTCCTTAAATGTCCGCCACTGCATTTTGCTGTAGGGAACTCTTGGAGGATGTCAAATGCTAGATAATAGCCGAATATAATGTGCAACAAACAGAAACTCTGGCGTGTATACACCACACAGATATTGCTGCCCATTGTCTGCAATATATGCCTCTATATCGTACACGGTGTACAAACATATATTCTTGTATCAGCGATAGTGATAAATACCGTAAAAATTATATCTGCATTTAACTGATGCATAACTATAGCACAAATTTACAAATCGGGAAATAATCGAGTCTATATTGAAGAGAAAATGTCGATTTTCGTGACAAAATGTTGCACTGACTAAATACATATTTTTTTTACTCAATTGACTTACTCGTGCAGGACTAATTTGCAGTATTAGTGCTGTCACGAATTAACATTATAATCATAGTTAGTAAAAGGATGAAGAGATTACTCGTTCCCCAGTTTCCTTTCCCGCGCTAACCACATCTTTTTACCCAATTTAGTTGTTTTAAACATGGTTAGTATACATCCTAAAAAGCTAACCATTATTATAAGCGGCCTTTTGGGTTCGTTTCAAAGAAAGAATGATATTAATATTCAGCTTATTTATTTCGTAACCTACCAACCCTGATTCTAAACGATAGCAAAATATAGTCTTCTTTAGGTAGAACGCATAACTTAACAGCAGGAGTCTTAACACTACAGCCTGATTGTCTTTTATTATGCCACGTCGATTTATAAGTTTCGAAGGCCGGAAATTTATTTTATAAATTAAATTATCCTAATCGTGTAAACATTTTTGAAGTACTGTGGAACCGCCTTAATACGACCACCGTTCAGCCAAAATAATTCATTTTATTTTTTTAAACTTTATTTCATTTAGCTTTGCCAATGAACATGCCGTACATTTACATAAATACATATACAAGACATGGATATGGAAACACGCACACATACATACAGAAGTGGCTAGGTGCACGCTACAGCTTTCGCCAATCACAGTTGTAGCGTGCACCTATAACCACGGTATTTCGGTTGTATTTTCGGTAGTATTTCGGTCGTAATAAGTGCTCGTATAGACGGAAGTCAAATCAAATTGCAGTCAAGGTGTTTTTAATGAAGTCATATGAAAAAAGTTTACCAGGCAACTAAGTAGCAAATTGATGTATTAATGGGGACCGTAAAATATTCCAGCAAAAATGAGTTCTCAAACGGCGTTTTACCTTGTTGCTGGCGATTTACATAAATTCGATGAATATATGGTACAATTTTGCATACTATAAATGCCATTTTGTCTATTCACCTTTGTTTAAGGAGAATGCAATTTTCGCAACCTTTGAGAAGGAAATTGGAGCAACCAAAGATTTTGAGTTATACAGTAGAAGAAGGACTTTCGAAGTAAGCATTTGTATAGAAACAGGCTAATAATGGAAAGGAAACTTGAATGTGATGCACGTTGATTTTAATTATCATAACTATCTTATTTATGTTCATGCATCCTAAAATATTTTGCCTTTTTATCGTAGCTCTCTGGTATATTTTTTCGTAATGTTGATCCGAAAAGTCAGCTTGTTGGAAAAATACGGCCACAGGATCAGCTAATAATGGTACATGTTATGCAGGCTCACATCGACTCTAAAGCCTGGTTCACACTTGTCCTAAGAATTTGAGATTCCCTTTGTCCGAGGTCGCTGGTGCGCAAAATGCCTTGTCTATCGGAAAGTAATACAATGGATCCCCGATTTTTAGGAGCTAGTTTGAACCATGCAGGTCTAAATAACAAGGAAGAATTTCGTTTTAGTCCAAATACCAAATTTGTTTACATTTTCAGTAACCTAAATATTGACTATACCTGCGGTAAAAAGGTAGCTACATTACTTACCATTTTACATGAAGTATTAAAAATTTAGGCATTCTGATTGGCGTAGCCTAAAAATGTAAACAAACCCTAATGCCGATTAGTTCAAAACAAAATTCTTCCTTTTTACTCCAAATATATTTTGATCTGAAGAGAAATTTGAAGAGACGAGTACAGTGAATCCATTCAGATTATAGTGTGATCCACAGTTTTTAAACTATAAGTGTATGTGAGCATGTATACATTGTAATTGTATATTATATGATTAATTTCGGTTTTGTTAATAGATCAATGACATGTTAGTCAAAAATTCACACATCACTTATGTCAACAGTCTCCTATATTCTTTATCTGGAACAGTCAAGCTAGAAGTATTAAGGTATAAAGCAATTATTTTTACGTTTTATGTTGAAGGGGGCCTTTTGCTCCACTATAAGAATATTTTGCAAACGAATATTCATCATCCCCGAATATCATTATCAGTCATGAAAAGGTGGATGTCAAGTCATGCCTGACCGATTTCTCTTAAGAGCGCAATCGCCTATTTTAAGAAATCTATGGGGCGGAATGATCATACATACATAGGCCTACACCTCCCGATGATCATACATACATAGGCCTACACTTCCCGATACACTTTTTCGAGAAAAAGTCTTGTGTGTTTTGGAAATACTAGAATACTTTCTGGAATAATAGAATGCTATAGACTTTATCTCTTTTAAACAAGCCAATTCTTGTTTATATATCGCTCATTCACCCTCCCTCCCTCCACTGACCCCTTTTTGCGTTTCCTACTTTATAATTGACTTCACCTGGAGCGTTTTTTAGCTCCCCACCTTTTCTGTGCTTGGCATAATTATAAAATATTGTAACAATTTTCTGTAATTTGCTACATTTGCTTAATAAACCGGTATTGTGTTTTGGCACACTGCCATTTATTTATCCAAACCGTCATTTGAACCAAGTCATTTGAACAACTGTCCACTTTTTTGATAAACCCTATAGAAGGGAACAGCACAAGGAACCGGTTGAAAATGTTTGGAGTATGGAATATGGGATATCCAACACGACAATGTCACGTGAAAAGGTAACTTTTAACTTTTAGTGTTTTATATATATAAACGTAGCGCTGTTGCCGAGGGTTTATTTTCTTTAACTGATGTATTGAAGGTCTATCCATGCAGGTTTGCAATTTTATATATTTCCATCTTATTTCCATCAGCCTATTTCCATCTGGCATATCTCCGTACACGGAACTAATTTGTTAGAGTTGCCGGCAAATTAATAAATAATGGTGGGGACTCAACTCTATTAATACTTCAGTCAACATATCTATTATTCTCTTGCATATTTAACATTGTCGTTCCAATTGTCTGTATGGAAAGCAGTGAGATATCTGAACAACTGACTGCATGGTCTTGAATGATTTCCACATAACTCAAGATGTACCCATCACGTTGATATGATTTTATATGGCGAAATGATTTTAGCAAAAACGGCAATGCCAAAGCAAATTAAATTTCGAGCCTTCATAAAAGTGAGAAATTTATGTATCCCAACGAGAAATGACAGTGGATGACGCACCCATTAAAACACAAACAATTTGCCTTAAACCATAAACAAAACAATGACGAATACATGGACCACTGTCATCCCGCATCATACGAGAAGTTTTTGATCAAAAACTATAAAAATATTGCCGTGTTTTGTCATGTTAAAAGCAGTTTTAAATCGTAATTCGCTTGTAAAAAGATAGCAAAACTATCAGAGATTAGTTTACTATATTTTTTTAAAAGTTTCGGTCAATATAATTGAGGTATTTTGTCATAGTCTAAGTGGTAATTATTTACGTTGGTAACGTAAAAAAAGAGCTTTCTACCTCATGTGTATAATTGTACATTATTACATTATATTGACAAATTAGCGAAAAATTTCTCGCGCGAAAAAATATCGCAAAATTTTGGGCCGCCTATGCTTAAACACTCAGAAGTTGATTACAACTTAGCGCATGCGCATAACTAGAAAAAACATGCAACGTCAACGGGTAATGACACAGAATATTATAATTATACGAGTTTGGATTCTGCATTGCTATATCACAATGGCCAGGAGTAATTCAAATCAGTGCCCTTGAACAGGGCTTCGCGCCAGCTCGGGGACAAGTAGAACACAAATTAATTTGGCGTCTATCTATATACGAAAAGTAATTATTTGAACATGAATGTCGTTAACATACATATAGAGCATACGACTGGACGTCAACCAAGCAGTCACACAGCAAAAAAGTCGAAAGCCCAGGAAAAGTATTGACGATATAAACAAGGTAACGGAAATGGCAGAGATATTCACACTGCTCGGTATTGAATGCGACCAAAACAACCTAAACCTCGAAGAAATGAAAAAAACAGCCACTACGGTGATAGAAGAACAAAGTTCTGGCAGCGGGCAATATTCAAATGGAACAACGGTAACTTTCGTTGTATTATCATTTAAGGACCGTAGCGAGGGTTTTATCCACCTTTCAACAACAACCAGCACATATCGCGTGATATAACTTTCTCATTCCATTACAGGGATTTCCCGTAATAGCGAAAGCTAAAGAAGATGATCTGTTGAAAAGAGGAAAATTAAAGGAATTGTATTTCAAGGTTTTGGATTGTTTAGAAAGACTGGATAAATACGCGACTGCAATAATAGATTCCTACTATGGCGGACGTGGAGTTTTTACTATCCTGCGAGAAAAGATTCAATGTTTGGGAGTACAAAATTATAATCTACTTATTGCAGGTATAACTCGCGTAAAAACAACACAGTGACATAGCGTCCAATGGCTTTTGTATATTATATTTACCAACAACTTATAAATTGGATACTTTATTTCAGGTGAAAGTAGTGCTGGGAAAAGCAGTTTATTGAATCTTATTCTTGGTGAAGAGCTTCTTCCACACCATGTTCTCAATACCACATCCACAATATGCGAACTGAAGTATGGAAGTGAACCAAAACTCGTTGTTCACTATAAATACGAGCCAAATCAAGAGTCTCAGACGGAAGAGATCTACCTAAAAACTAAGGAGGAATGTGGAAAAAGTTATCAAGAGCAAATCGCTCCGTATGTGCACCAAAAAGAGAAGCGAGAAGAAGGACCTAAGTATCAAAAAGTCGAAATCATGTGGCCGCATCAATTACTTGAGGCGAGTTTAAATTACCGTAACTATTACTGAATATTACGGATAAAGTCTATATAGTGGTTACTAATGTCAATTGTACAATCTAGCTGTGGTACAATTTTATATCACCCTCTTAATGGTCGAACCGGTCATATTTTGAAATTGAAACCGTGTTAAGAATATTTCCGTGAAACTGCATTTTCCGTTCTTCACAGATGAAAATAATGAAATACATGAATATAGAGTTGAAACACTGTGAAATACCAGTAATATTGTTCTGTAGTGACCAGTACAACAGGAATACAACAGGACCGGTCTGGTCGTTTTTACCGTACGAAGGAAAGCGCCCTAAGAAAACTGCACAGCAACGCTGTAATGAAAACAAAGTTGGTGTTCCCACAAATTGATTACTCTAACCTGTTATTTTGCCATGCAAAATTTCAAAAATGTTAAAAAAATTAGCTGATATGCAGTGTAAACAATTTAAGTGTTAGCTGTGCCGAAGAGTATATTTTATTTTTTAAACACTCTATAAATGTATATCAAATAACTTGTGGAAATTAACTAAGAATTATATCGCTCATATTTTAGCGGGGATCTATGTTCCGTTGAATGAGTGCGCTAAATTATAGAAATTTATTGAACTCATCATTCTATAGGTAGGCATTGTTCTCATTGATACTCCTGGGCTTGGTGAATGCGAGAATATGGATAAAGTGTTAATGCAATATCTCCCAAATGCTTTTGCATTCATATATGTCATTGACGTATTACGCGCTGGTGGGATACAAGATATTATGAAACAAAAGGTAAAGATTAAATTGGATATAATTGAAATCTGAGCTCCATACAAATATCTAAATTATATAATTATGATGATTGAAAAAGGCAATTAGAATCCTCGCCCTATCTGCTTACATCATGCAACTTTGCAAAACTAATGAGAGCGCTTCTTAAGTCAGTCATCTATCTCCCACTTTAAGAGAGTGTAATTAGATTAACTTGTGCAATTATTCTCTATGGTCTATAGCTTATGGAGATCTTGGACAGGATTCAAACATCTAAAGGTGGTGCTGAAATGTTCAACTACATAACTGAATGTTCACTTTTTGTTTGCAATAAATGGGATCAAGTACAAAAAGAAAACGAAAGAGAGGACGTGAAAAAATATCTGCCCGTGAGGCTGAGCAACTGCTGGCAAAATGCAAACTTGCATAATCAAATTGTGTATTTTTCCGCAACTCAATCCATTAAAGTACAACAATATGGTGGAGTCACAAAAGAGTTTACTGGTTTGCTGGAAAGCATTAGAAGGATGGTCTTGAAGACAATAAATAGCCGATTGTACAACTACTGGAAGTACACAGCAAAAAATCATTTTCTTATTTCAAGAAAAAAAAAACTCATTTTAAGAAAATTTTCTTAAAATGAGTTCAAATTTTCTTGGGAGAATAATAAGAAAATTTTCTTACTTTTTTTCTTAAGAAATTTTTTCTTAAGAAAATTTTCTTAGAATAAGAAAAGTTGCACACAAATAATTTCTCAGTTTAAGAAAATTTTCTTGAAATTAGTCCAAAATTTCTTATAGAATGTTCATAATGAGAAAAATTTTCTTAAGAAATTTGTCTTAATATAAGAAATATTTCCAAGAAAATATTTTCTTATAATAAGAAAAGTTAATTCTCAAGAAACCCTAGAAACTCTGACATGATATTTTGTTATAAGTAAATAAGTAAGAATGTAATGTAAATTTACTAAAATATTCATGAGTCATAATATAGAATACACAGCAGACATTAATACATGAGAATTATAGGCCCTACATGATTATATAGAAATACAGAGAAATGCATGATTATATATAATATTGCACCCCGGCTTTGAAGGTTTTGTATTTGTCCAGTGTTTATTTGACATGTTTTAAATATCAATTATTGCAGTACAGATCAATTATTGCAAAAGGATTTTTGTGGTTTTTAAATCAGACGAGACATCATCAGATAAATTTGAGAGTAAATAATTTAAAAATTGGTGTGAAGTAAATCCTAAGTTCACATTTAACTTAAAATAAAACTTTGCAATCATGTTAGGAATGAAGTACATCAAACAAAAAATACTGGTAAATAATAATTTAGCTACTCTGGGGAATTTTAAGCTTTTCTTTAGCTATTCCCTGCTATACCGGCATCTTTAAGAAAACTACTTTAAGACCTTTATCAAATACACCCATCCTTCAACCCATTCTACACTGCTTTTCTACTCCCTATGATAGTTTAAATTCCAATCAATTCACCATGAAAATACATGTAATTAATTAAAACAATATATAGATAGAGCCCTTATCCAATGAAATCAAATGGTGTTAAATCCAAAAATTGTCCCTAACAAAATATGGATGAATAAATGTATCTGAAGGCAAAATAGAGAGCTTTGTGATCATTTTAATGATATAGGCAGACTCTGATGCACAATTTATACCCTTTGGAACAGTCTCAACCCTACTGTGGAGAAGCACTGTTACATTAACCCCTCTGGATTTAGTAATTAGTATCAATCTGAAAATAGAACTCAACTCCTATCCTTCATTTCAAACAAAGACATTAGAAACACTGCGATATGCTGCTCCTTAAATATATATATCACAACATTGGACTATTCTGTTTTGCTCCTCTTAGGTATTCTAGGCCATAATTGCTGAGAAATTCTAAGATATTGTTTAGCTATCCCTGCTATTAGTGCTATAGCCAATTATTTAACTATATAAACAGATAATAACATGGAAAATCATAGCGCAAATCATTGAACGATGAAAATACAAATCCTGATCTATAATAGGGTGGAATAAAGGCTAACGAAGGCTAACAAATAAAGGCTTATACGTTGTATATAATAACACACTCGATCAGCATGTTGGCATATGACATCATGAAACATCAACTCACCTTATGAAATACCACAAATTTGCGCCGATATAGAGTATATTTTCTCACATCCTAAACGTCCATATCTTTATCAGTAATATATAAAGTTAATAACAAGATACAAATGCAATATTCGCCGTAAAAAAACAATATTTCTTTACTATCCGTTAATAGCGTTATAGGTTGTTTCGCTAAGTATTCAAATTTCCCTCGTGGTCTACGCTCGAAAGGCATAATGGGATAAATGGAATAATCAGGCTCTGCGTCAGGCTGGACCATATAATTATAAGTATTAACTTGGAATGCTTTGGAATACATATATAACTTTTTGAAATCAACAAACTTCAACAATAAGGAACATTTGAAACACAAGTAATTTTGAAGTTTACTCTTAGCTGAAATTCTTCACATTTAATACGAAGAGCATTTTCTTAGTTTAAGAATATATATTTCTTATAACAAGAAATTGATATCTCAATATTTTCTTAAGAAAACAATTTGTCATTTTAAGAAAAGCATTTTCTTATGATAAGAAAGTGATATCTCTGATATTTTCTCGAGAAATAATTTTCTTATTTCAAGAAAATGTTTTCTCAAATTAAGAAGAAAAAAATCTTAAGAAAATATTTTCTCAAAATAAGAAAATTGTTTCTTGAAACAAGTAAATGTTTTCTTAAATTAAGAAAATTCAATTTCTTAAGAAATTCATTTTTTGCTGTGTAAGATATATTATAATTTATCATTATCGTTTATATTTATCCCTTCGATATATTGCCACATATAGATTGAGCATTCATTGTAAGTCTATAACACTTACTTAAAAACTAAGACTACAGTGGATAATTAGAATCGATAATTTAGACATTTACATTTCGAACTGCTTTTTAATCTATTCACTTATTCATTCAATTATCTGCATATCTAACACGATATTGGTCTCACTGTTCTGCTTTGAAACTATGACATCTTGAAAAGTAATTAGACTAAACCATGACTTCAGTTTTTTTGGTAATATATATTACAAAGTGGCACCCATTTCACTTGTTACCAAGCAAAAATAAAACCATATATTTTCTGTGTTCTTACTCTCGCTTTCAATAATACCAGGTTTCTGGATATGGTACTTCGTCATATCAACAGAGTAGCCAGTACTTTAAACCAAAATGTTACGTCAAGTAAAAAGTTCAATTGGCAAAGAATGGATTCAATCGAAAAACGTATAGAAAATATTGAAGTTAGGGGGCAAAGTATCAGTTCAGAAACAGATAAGGAGTGGATTCGTCAAACTGAAATCCTTGCCTCAAGAATGATTGAATTCGTCTGGTCTCAAGAGTTCAGGGAGACATTCTGTAATTGGAATTGGACAGTCCCCCCAACTGGAGATACATGGGAGGCAACGAAAACTAACATCAGCAAAGCAGTTGAATACAGATTTGCGTTGCTACTATCTGACTGGGAAAGTAAAAACCAAGTCTATTCAGCAATTCATAGAAAACTCGTGGACGATTTACTCGCAAGGTTAGCAGACTTAATTTTTCGAAATATATATACTATAAGACTGCTTTGCGTGTATCATTTATGGTTTAGGAAATATA
The DNA here is from genome assembly GCF_004324835.1 of Dendronephthya gigantea. Lineage (NCBI taxonomy): Eukaryota > Metazoa > Cnidaria > Anthozoa > Malacalcyonacea > Nephtheidae > Dendronephthya > Dendronephthya gigantea. The sequence goes on along the minus strand of NW_021163039.1, from coordinate 748,859 downwards.
TATGTGGATTTGAAGTTCTCTATATCATTCATGTTAATGTAGGCTAAATATTATTACCGAGCAGCTCGAAATGGTCGAGAAAGCGTTGTATCCTAAGGCAAAACCTGATCATGACATTCATGACAGTAAATTGTCAACAGCAACCAAAGTTCTCCTTGGAGCGACAAGACCTCTTTGGGTTCCAGTAGGTGTAACGGGCTTCATCCTTGGCCTAGCTGTTTGGGCAAACATCAGTTTAAAGAACAACGTTCATCAAAAACAGACGCGCGCCGAATATCGAAATAACCCACGCAATTATTTGGAAAAGAGATGCAAAATATTCCTCAGCAACTTAACAGAAGATGATGTGATGAAATATGCAGAATGGCAGATGGAAAACACAGGAAAGTTATTGTCACAATTTGTAGACGCAATTCCGATTCTAATTGAGGCAGAAAAAAAAATGGTTTTGCATTTACGAAACGAAACTCGGAGCAAGGATGACCTTTCAAGAATGTATGCTCAAATTATTCAGGAGAGTGCCCACTTAAGAGCGGACATCATTCCAACTTTAGGCATCGAACTTTGTTCCCCAACAATAGATGAATGTGATCTTGAATGGAAGGACAGGAACATCTGTCTTGGAGAAGGAGAATTTTCTTTGGTATACCGTGGCGAGCTAAAGAAGTACAAGAAAGGTGAAATAGATGTTGGTCCTGTGGCAGTGAAAGAGTTCAAGCGGCCATTTGATGATCTAAATACAAGATTTTATCTTTATGATGAAAAAACAATAAGGTATGTTTTTGGCGACTTACTCACAAACAAATATTTGTGCTTTTTGCCAAACCATAAAACGTTTTGACTATTCTGAAGTGCTTATATGGTTCAGAGGTGGTCATTGGTAAGTAAAAAAATGCCAGGCACAATAACAAGGAAATGGCTATGCAATAGTCATTTCCTTTACATGACTGTGACTTGTTACAGGGACATAATCTGTACTTTTTTAAGTATACTGGTTTGGCGTAAAATAATTTGTCCCCCTCCTCCTTGTCAGCAAAAATCGTTAAATCCTTCTAAATTTGTACGTCAGTCGAGACATAATAATATCAATATCAACTTCAAAAAGTTTCAAGAAATTTTCAAGTAGATTTTAACTGTTTAGCCATCGACAACGTAAAACCCCAACTTTGTCCAAATACAACGCCATTGTTTTAACAATTCCGCATTGTTATTCTCAAATTTAAGGCCTTCAAAGGACTTGAAATTAAAAATATGAATAAAATATGAGAAATACAGCGTTTTATCTCTTTAAAAATTTGCACAGGACTGCATTATGTACCGGGGGTGAAAAAGGGTAAGTATCTTCGCCAATGTTCAAAACCGCATTTGAATGACACAAGATGTGAATCTATTAATTGAGTGAATACAGTACCCTTTTTCACGTATTTAAAAAAATAAATTCAATGATAGTTTTTTTCAATCTTCAACTGTTTTATTCATTATGTAACTCATAATAAAGGTCATATTACGACAAAAGATGAATTAATCGCGCTGTATTTTGACAGTCGGGATTATATTTCAACTAATTGCGGAAAATGGAAGTGCTGCCCCACTTATGCTTGTTTGAAGTAGTATCTCACCAGACCAACGTTATATCTATTACGTACCCCATTAGGCATTACGAGTTACCCCTGAAGAAGGTGATATCGTGTTGCATTACGAACTGAACTCAGGAACGTCAGGAATTTAATTGTTCCTGCAACTTCTTGAAACATAAAATTTTAATTAAATTACAAAATAATTTTAAATTCTGCAAAGAAATTTTTCGTTGTCTAAAAATGGTGGAAAATCCAGGTTTTTAAGATCTCGCGTTGGCCAATGCGTACAACAAACCGCTTCACACTTGATAGCAATATCCAAATCTGCCTGGTTAAGCGTATATAAAATAGACCAGAGATTAAAATAGAAAACATGCAATTATATTGTTTTTTTGGTAAATTTTATTGTTACGTCAACGTTTCACACTTTCACTCGTCGATAGATAAGAACACATTTTGCATAAATCCGTGAATGGAGTTTATTATATGTGTATAGAGATTTATGCACAGCAGAATGATGAAATAAAAATCGTATTTCACTGTGTAAATTAATTTCATGCAATTTGATTGGACGTACGATGTGTTTCACGTGTGAAAAAATGCCATACACGGCTTTTGATTGGACGTACGATATTCTTCACACGTGAAAAATTGTCGTATGTCATTTTGGCGGCAATTTGTTTACATTTTCTTTCAAGATGGCGTCGAAATATAGGAGTGAGATTCAAAACATAATTCTCATATTCAAGATATTTTTACATTCAGCACATCTCAAATCTTTCGGAAAGAATGTCTAACTTCTATTAAACAAAATTACAAAGAAACTGAACGGTAATAAATATGTTTTCATGCATAAAGTTTCGATTTTGTTGCTCGCTGTGTTTTTGTATATTGAAAGCGTGCCGTTGTCAAATTGATCTCTAGTATACACATTTAATAAACAAATTACTTCATAGTTGGCTCGTTTGTACGATTTTTATTATGCACTCGTTGCGAAGGATCGCAAACTCACTCGTTCGCTGCGCTCACTCGTTCGTATTGCGATCCGTCACAACTCGTACATAAAAATCGTACGCACTCGCCAACCATGAAGTAATCTCTATATACCGTAAACCTCCGACTATAAGCCCTGGGCTTATATAAGTTCGTAAGCGTTTTTTGATGGGCTTATACACGGGAGGGCTTATATACGGGGGAGCTTATACATGAACAACATTTCGGGTTTATATAAACCAAGTGCCGTATTTATTGTTAAGGTATAAACACGAAAATAAACAAGAATTACAGATAAACAAATATTAACATGTTAAGCTGCACAAAAGATTCGTCGGTGCCGCTTTGAAACATCACCAGGACGAACATGTTTTGTAAAATTAAAACATTAAAACACACACTGCTTGAATGTTTTTGCTTAGTTACTGCTATAGAGAATTGTTTTAGTGCAAGAGTATCTCGACCTGTATAATGGGCTTATACTCGGGGGGGCTTATATTTGGAATGACGTGATTGTTAATAATGTGATGGGCTTATAGATGGGAGGGCTTATATTTGGGGGGGCTTATAGTCGGAGGTTTACGGTATTTGGCATATAAAGATTATTGAAGATTTTTTCAGGTATTTAAATCACGAAAACGTTGTGACCTTTTTTGGAGCAGCGAGAGTGAACGACAAATTTATATTTGCGATGGAATTATGCCAAGAAAACTTGAGAAGTTATATGGCTAAAGATGTCAATAAGACGCCTGCAAAATCCTCGAATACCACTCAAGCAATTGACAAGTTTAATAATTGGGCACAGCAGATTGCACACGGATTAAATTACATCCACGAGAAGAGCCTCGTTCATAGACATCTTAAACTGGAAAATATTTTGGTCAGTATAATATTAAATTATTCGCCGAAAGTGCGGTGAAAACACTAAATAAACACAAAGTCGAGATTTTTATCCATGCAGTAGACTGGAAATACCGCCATGGAAACGTTGTGAAAAGATTAAGATCTCACACTCAATCAGTTTGAGTGTATAAGAGAGCTTTTAGAATACAGGCGTTTCAGCGCTAAAATAATTGCATACGCATGAACAGAAGTCGCACTAATTTCGCTACTGCCTTGTTCAAAAAGTTGCTGACTGTTTGGCGAACAGTTCTATAAGGCTTAGAAGAAAATTTAATGCTAATTTTGAAATCTTTTTCCTATAGTAAATCGCCGCGTAATAGGCCTACACTACATCTAATACTTTCTAGTATAAGGGTATTGGCAAGCTTCAAGGTCGCGCAAAAAAACAAGCAAAAGTTCACGGTGGTATAAAATCAGGCGATCAGTATTTTATTATATATTGACCTGACAACTACGAAACTACGTACTAATATATATATGTATATATATTGGCCGATAGGTCGATGAAAAAGGGACTGCAAAGATATCAGATATCGGGATTCTGGGTCTAATAGCAGAAACAGAAAAGAGCGTAATTTATCTTGCACCAGAAGTACTGGCGAACCTGAGGAATCGCACAAAAGCAGCAGATGTTTACAGTTATGGTATTGTGTTGTGGGAGATGTGGAATGGCACTCAGGCGTTCACAGAACTCATGCCAATCAGGAAAGTGCAATTTCAAGAGAAAATAACTAGAGGGTATCGTCCAAAGATAGATAAGAAGAAGATCAACATTCCTCAAGTGCTTGATATCATGGAGAACTGCTGGGCGACGGAGGCAGAGGAAAGGTGTTCCATGAAAAGGTGCTACGAGGTATTTTCGGAACTGATAGAGGGAGAAGTATAGTTGTACCTACCTAAACAAGCTGGGAAAACTTTAAGAGCACATGCACTTAGGAACAAGACATACTAAATATATATATATATATACATACTACATAGACATATACTACCACTTAGGAACAAGACATACCAAATATATATATACATACTATATAGGTTAATAATATAGCTATCAACATAGTCACGTCAGTAGACAGTAAGGACAACATTTTGATGTTTGATTAATAAAAATTACACGTTCGATTTAAAGTATGCATGATTGTTTGAAATATTAACTTTCAAAACTTTCAATAAGTATAACTATAGTTATTAATTGATGTAGTTATGAATGCCTTTGTAGTTATTTGCGCACTGTACTACAATTGATCTAGAATACTGATTTGCTTTCTTTATAATAATAATACATGTTCCTTTATTATAATAGCACAAGAGTTTAAGAATATTCTTTGACTTAAATAGTGTTTATCCGGTGTTTCCATACTGCTATGTCGTATGAAGAGGTTTTGTAAATTTTTATTAAATAATCGCTATGAAACACCAATGTACATCATCGCTAATAGAACCCGACCCTTCTTTACTAAGTTCCTAAGTAACTACTTGCCTTTTCTAAGTTACCATACCTTTATTTCAAACTGCTTTATTGAGCTAAACGCCTTCGTCAATATTGCTAAGGCTCCATCTACCATATAACGTTATTCAGCTTTAAATATGCACGCTGAAAGGGTTGTCCGTTGTCGTGAAAAAGAAAATGTCTTACTATTTCTACTCTATACAAAAGTCATCATCGGAAAAATTGTCGACAAATTTCAAATTGGACGACGAAACTATGTGAGATATCACTTATCCCGTGTAAACAGGCCATAAACTTCGTCTTTATAACTCTTGTGGGTTTTCGACAAAATTTTCATGCAAATTTTCAATATTTTATGGCATATTTAGGGTCTACCAATATTTAGTTGAGACCATAGGTGGCGGTTCAAATGTGCGTGATAATTTGAACGCGAGAAATTTTTCGGCAATTTGTCAATATGGTGTAATAGTGTATAATTACATAATGGAGAGCTCTTTTTTTACGTTGCCAACTTTACCACTTAGTCTATGACAAAATACCTCAATTATATTGACTAAAACCAATAAAAAAGTATTGTAAACTAAGCTCCGATAATTTTCCTAACTTTTTACAAACGAATCACGATTTAAAACTGCTTTTAACATGACAAAATACAGCGATATTTTTATGGATTTGATCAAAAAAATTTTCGCCTCACCACAATTGTTTCGTGCCTCATCAAAATTTCGTCTCACCACACATTCCACAATGGAAGAGAATGCTTGGTTTAATGCATGGAATTTTCAAAGCGGTGTCCAGCCAGCCGGGCAAATTAATATAGCTACAATCGTAAACTGTTGTTCGAAATCTTATTTCAATTTATAAAGTATCCATGCAGTTGCACTATCTAATCTGTATGCAATCGAATCTGTATATTCGCTGCTCCAATAGTAATGGAAATGAACTAGCAGCTAGAGGATATCCTTAAACGTGCTCAAGTTCTAGTTTGTAAGTACATCTACAAATTATTTTTTTATATAAACTGAATTCAGCATCATGCAAAATGTTTTATTAATTAATGTGAGTGTTTGCATCATTTATACAAGGAAACGATCATCCCTCTATCTGGACGAACTTGAGATTTTGTTTGCCTAATTAGACTGGATGGTTGGACCTTATCGTCATAAATCGAGGTAACAACTGCATAAAAAAGTATCTGTATTGACAATGATGAATGTACATTCCGACTTGACTGATCTAAATGTAGATTTTGCAAATGGTGTTCAGTTTTATAAGTTAGAGGTCAGTCTTATAGTCTTCATGCCAGTGAATACGGTTATTCAAGACCGGTAAATCGGTACAAATCTCCTACATTAGTTTTAGACTGGAAAGGTCTATTGACATGCTTCACTGTAGCCGTATACGTAAAAAGACATACATACAAACATACAAGAGGTTCATAGAGATTAAGATTTCAAATATTAAGCGTTTCGTGGATTTGTAGACGTGTTTTCATTATTAATGGGGTGTGGGGGGGAGGGAGAGTTCAATATTAGGCACGTGCAATGGACTTTAATGGCTTCGTTACCCCAAGTTTCTCTTAAACTTAAAGCATTTGTTTCCGCAACCGACCGTTAGCTGTAGTATTTATTTAATCTGCACATGATCAACAGAAAAAATTGCTGATACAACTCAATTTTGGCACGGTGCCCAAGCGTTAAGGGGCAGAGACCATCTTCTAAAGCGGTCTCGGCACAGATAAAATCACAGGTCTGCGGATACTATGCCTGTTCACACGACAAAATTAAAAAGTGCAATTTTTTCGGCCGGTGTACTAAAAATCTAACGTGCCGTGTCGAAAATCTTCCTCATGCAGACGGAGCTATTTACTAGTTCGAATAAATGGCTTAAAATGCCTTGCCTAAAATCCCTGTAAATTTAGTTTCAAGCAGGATTTGCAAAGAGACTTTTACTTTTCTCACATTTTATTTTATTTTTATTTTTTATTTACTTTTTTCACAGTTTAACTCCAAAAAACATCCTAATTCATAAAATAACTATTTAGCGGGATGACATTTTTAATGCTTACATTTACAGATCTTTTGTCTGGTTACATTACAGGGTTTTTTTGCATATGCCTATCTGTGACCTAAATATTGCTGTAACTTACATTATTGTCATATTACATTTAGGACACAAATCAAGACATACTCTAAAACATCTATCTTCAGACATTTTAAAACACTAATATTTTGCCCAACAGGAAGACGAGGATGGGACCGCGTTGATATCTGACGTTGGGATTATGGGACGATTTCTGGTAAGACCGAAAGGCATGACCCATCTTGCACCTGAAATACTGGATAACCTAACAAGTCGATATCTTTAGTTATGGTATTGTGCTGTGGCAGATGTGGTATGCCACCCAGGCGTTCAGAGAAATTATGCCTTTCGAAAACGTCACACATTTCCGAGAAATGCTGGCTGAAGGGTATCGTCCAGAAATAGACAAGAACAAAATCCACATACCAAAAATACATGATGCCATAGCGGCAAGCTGGGCTACTGAGGTTGAAAAAAGATGGTCCATGAAAAGGTGCTACGATGCATTTTCGGAAATGACAGAATGGAGAATGGAATGTCCAAACGAACAAGACGCATTAGTTTAGCCGAACAGAAGGCCGATATATAATAAGAACATATAGCCTGGTATCAACATAGATACACGTAGATAAGCATAGACGACATGTACACAGTTTAGGTATTTTTATTGATATAAATTGCACCTTTTAATTGAAATATAAAATGCAAACTTCATAAGGCATGAATTTATAGCATTCATAAGGCATGAATTTATAGCAATGGAATTAATAGTAGATATTCAGAAGATACTCATGATACAGCAAATAAGTATCGATTACAGTGCAGTAGTGTGTGCATTTTTAAATATTTATTAAATTTTTGATATGTTATCTCTTCAGCAAACTGCCTTTTTCTCTTATAATCTCCCTTTAATAAGCTAGAAATTTAACTTCTTACCTTCATCTCACTGTGATATTGAGCTGTTCTCCTTCATGGTATCTAGGCTCCAACTGCAAAGCTCCTCATATGATACTATTCAACTCTGAATAGTATGCATACTCAAAATAAACTGCCCTACTATAGCTTAACTCCTTTTTGCAGTATGTTTATTCTACTCCTGCAAAAATGCTTTTTAAGCTATTTGTTTAACGACAAGGCAGGTATCAAAAAGAAGTTATTTTTTAACAAAATAAATAGTAAAAGTTTAACGAAACTTTTAGAAATTTTTCGACCTGTTTAATATGTCTCAACAAGTGTTTGAAGAACAATTGATTGCTTGGCATATGTGATATGCAGCAAGAAAAATATTCTGAATAACTACCGGGTGTCCCAGAAAAAAGTACTCCGGTTTGATTATTAATAGCTTCTAAACTAGCTAAGCTATTAAACTGACATAACTTTCACTAGATAGATGGAAGACTAACTTAGATTTTGATATATTACAGTTGTATTTTACTTTAAAATTTACGGAGATATCAATGTTCAAAATTGGTAGCATATTTCTGGATGTGTCTAAATTATATTGATTAACATTTGATACGGCGTTTTTTGCATAATTTAGACACCTCCAGAAATATGCTACCAATTTTGAACATTGATATCTCCGTAAATTTTAAAGTAAAATACAACTGTAATGTATCAAAATCTAAGTTGGTCTTTCCTCTATCTAGTGAAAGTTATTTCAGTTTAATAGCTTAGCTAGTTTAGAAGCTATTATGAATCAAACCGGAGTACTTTTTTCTGGGACACCCAGTAGTATTAGTTTAATATCTGGTATAGCTTTATTCAGTACTGATCTTCAACATCGACCAGGCGCAGCCATTTTCATGTGATGCGTACCTGAATTGACCACAACTCTTCGAGACGTTTTGGAAACATATGTCACCTGAGATAATAATCAATAGCAGTCGAGAATGCTGCAAATCCAGCACAACCAAACAATGCAGCCTTTCCACCAGCTGCAAGAAAATAAGTAGTCTTGTATGTTTTCCCTCATACTCTACAAGCTATATTGAGGTAATATAGGGATATATAGGGATACAGGGAGGTAAACCGGAAAAATCAAGCAGGTGGTAACACTTAAGCATGACTATTTAACGTATCGCAGGTCAAACACATCTGAACTCAAAAGCAGTTTGGAAACATGGACCTAGTAAAAATTCGTATTGCTTTTTGTTGTAGAAATTTGTATTTGTTTAAGGCAGCAAATAACCATATTCGGTATGGGCGGTGTGAGTTGTGTTTAGCTTTTTGATCCGTTAATGATATCGGTTTAGATACGAACCTCTGAGACCTATAGCTCCACCTGTTATACACCCTGATAATGTTCCATTTTTCCAATCACTCTTACCACGATACTAAATCAGAACAAAATCCACCTGTTAGAAAAATATATATCCTCATATTTTTCATATAACACGTCTATCTTCCCGCTTTTTCATTAAATTTTGAACAATGATATTATGATTTTGAGTTGAAGTATTGTTTTATAGAGATGAGCAGCTGAAAACAACAAATTATCTCGAAAATTATAGACCATCTTGACCTCACTGCCATTTGTAGCATTTATTTCATTTTTATCATTCTTACAATTCCACTATATCACATCCCCTTCCCTTTCTTATTACAAATCCAAATGTTTCTGCCTTTACCACCCACCACTGTTGTCAGAATTAGCCTTCAGGATGCATTAGATTCTTTCAAAATGAAGTACTTCAAAAGTACATTTTATCTCAGACATGTACTTCATGTATGGACAATTTAATCCTACAGGTATAAAAAGTTACCAAGTACATTTTTCATATTAACTACAAGTGTTTGATTAAATGAATGTATTTTGTAAGACAGCCTTATTACATTATTAATTGAGTAATTAAATCCTTTAATGTCACCATCCATCTTACCGATTCAACCACACATTCTGTTCCAGAAAACATTGCACCCACAACACCAAAATTCTTGCCATAAGATGAGGCCCTTTGCCCCATTTCACGTAAGGTTGCTCTGGCAGAAGTATCGACTTGTCCTGAAATACTAGTGGGCATTGATGTGTCCAAACCAGCTGTGAATATACCAAAACCTCCCCCGAGCAAATAACCTGAAATAGTACATAATGTACCTACAGCAAACTATTCTGTGTGAATATAGGTTTCTAATTACTCAATCAATGGCATTTTTTTAAATGATCACATTACTGAAGTTTAATGTTTGTTGCACCAGAATTTTGCATCACTTCAATCTTAATTATTCTCAATGACAACCCCCCCCCAAAAAAAAATGGGATGCTGCTACCCCCCCTCCTTAAAAACCTCACTGGATTATGTTGTCTAGATATTATGGTAATGTTGCGTATTTTTCAACTCAGCAGTCAGCAGTTGGAAATGTCCAAGAATATATTTGTAAATCACTAAAGATGGTCACTTCCTTATTAAAATATGGTGATTTTTTAATTAAAATATTATTTTTGCAAACCTAAAGATGAGAGGAGCCTGGACAGGCATGCCCCCCCCCCCGTAAAATGTTAAAAAATATGTCCCCCTCAAACACATTATCTTCCTCTTCAAATTTTCATCTTTCAATAATCCTATTTTATATTCTTAAAACATTGCTCCCCCGCCGGCAGAAATATTTATTAGTATTTTATAAACAATATTATAATATGAATATCCACATTGCATTACATGTCTCACTACAGTATCAGAAAACAAATAAGTGAACTAAATATGCATGCACGTACCCAGGACACCGGCCAAAGTAGATTTAAAAACACAACTTTCCATAATACGTTCAATTTTTATTTGCTGTGGAGGTCTTGGAGACTGAGGAAGCCCTGGGAAAATATCTACCGGGCCTTTCTGTCGCCTCAGTTGCTCCATCATTGGAATAACCGATGCAAACGATGTGCTTTGAGGGAGTATGTTTTCTTGAGCTATATTTTCTTGCTCCCTCACGTCCGCCATCTTGAAAAATTATCGAGTGGAGACTGGTTTTGAGGTTTTGAAACTTTCAGGAAATCTGAGGAATGTAAGGGCAACGGTAGGGAATATCAAAACTTGATTCGGTTGACACTGACTGGGCAAACCAACCCATGGGCATGGGTGTCATGTTCTCTGCTCGTTTTACGTTAGCAAATACACACTCCGGTAAAAGCGGCAAGTCTAGCTACGGTTAAAAAATAGCAAATACGAAACCTGATACCTTATATCAGACACACAAGCACAGTTCATCGACTCAAGGATTATTGCTATATAAAAGAGGATTCAGTGTTTTGCAACGCTATCAATACAAGATGGACTTCAATGCTCAAGCGTATGATGAATTGAGTAAAATGCAATTTAATGCCGGATGTCAATTTGTCAACAGAATAGGCATATCCCTAGGAGACAAAGTGCTCGACATTGGTTGTGGTACTGGGAAAGTCACAAAATATATCGCTGATATTGTGGGCCCCGACGGTTCAGTTACAGGCATCGATCCGGATGCCTCGAGAATCCAAATCGCTGCAGAAAACTTCAAAGACGTCCGTAATCTTCAGTTCCATGTTGGGAGCGCAGCCACAGGATTTCCGCACGAAAGTGAAGCGTTTTACGATGTTCATATGGGCACGAATTCATTTCACTGGGTTTCCGATGACGAGAAGAAAGTTTACTTAGAAAAAGCACATCGCTCTCTAAAACCGGGGCGAAAGCTTGCCATATTGTGTGGAGAGAAACCTGTGGGTGTTGAAAAGAGTATTTTCGGGCCTCATATGTTAACGTATGACGGATATCTGAAGTTATTTCAAGATAGTGGGCTCTTCACCGATGTCGTGATCAAGAAGGATTTGCACGTAAAACGGTTTGAAACGTTAGAAGAATTTAAACCCTGGTACGAAGCTTCAAGAGGTCATAGTTTTGAAATCTTGAATAAAAAAGAGGTGCAAGATTATGTTATCACAGAAGATGATGGCAGTGTCACTTGTAAAGTACCGAGTCTTTACATCACAGCCAGTAAAAAATGAGGGCAAGTCTGGGCGACGAAAATACTTCAATATAAATATATCCTTGCAATCGTAGCAAATATTAACATATGGAAAGGCACTACATGACAAAGCCTGATTTATAATTTAGTACTCAAGGGACCTTGATCAGTTGTCATTTGCGCATGCACATCTATCTTATTTTTGCCTACTAGGATCGAACAGGCGGTTGACCAAGAAATTTACGTATAAGTTGAATTACCACAGATTTTGTATCTCGTTCACTATATATAAACCCTGCAGAAATGAAGTATTGCATTCAGAACATACCACTGGTCATATATTTCACAGGCTCTCAGTGTTCTTAAATTAGTTTTATGGCGGTAATAATAAAGAATACGTACAATAAGGCTGCGTTCAGGCTGAGTGCCCGGCAACGGTGCCCAAAGTCAAACTGGTTCAAAACATGTTAAGCACAGTGCCTTTGAAATAGTGCCCGTTCTTGGGTACCATGCCCAATTTTATTTGGAAGCGTCGCGTAAATACATAATGTACCTACAGCGTCATGTTCAACAAAGCGATGGGCACCAGTGCCGGGTCTGAGCGCAGCCTATATAAGTGTGACTGGAATGAAATTTCCTGCAAACTCTTATAGTGCATGTCACGGTTGGGTAACAGGTTACTGTGAGACTGATACCAGATTTAAGAAAGGCAGTTGACGCCACTGGAAATGGCAAATTTGTAGTACCGAGATGATTTGCAGTAAAAAAAACTATTCCGTGCAGGACTTGTCTTCAATATATACACCACAACATTGGTCACCTGTGAGTAAAGCTGTAAACAAAATTGCTATCTACTCGGCTACTAGTCCTGGTAATATTAGCGCCATTGCGAACTTGCATTTTAGGATGGTTCTCAAACAACGCGCCTCTGTTTTGAATATCGTCACGTTTCCGCTGAACCCAATGACCGTATATTCTGAAAGCGCATCCATCAATGAGCTTTCTGAAAGTTTTCACTTTGTACGGAGCAGTCTTTGCCATTTCGACCGTGATTAGTTGTTTGTCAAGGACCATTTGACGCAAGGCAAGGCACGTCCGAACGGCGATCAAAACTCCCTGAAATGACAATCGCATCATATTTGATTGTATCGTTTTGGGCGAATAGGTGGTTTCACTATGCATAATAGCCCTAGTCATAGAAAGAGTATAACCCTTGGGGCCTGTTCCGAGTTGCACGAGGATATAAAAACTAGTTATTTTTCCCGCGAAAATTTCAAAATCACGTGTTTACTTCAAATTGCAGTTGTAAGCTAATTAAAGTGAGACATAATGAAAAATATTTATATAAGGTTTTTACTCATAATTTGCACATAATTTTACATACCCGAAGTTTAGTTCTCCCGACAAAAGCCACAGGTCTTGAAATCTATACAAAAACAAGTAATGCTCAGGAGTACACGAATATTTTGGCGGGAAAATGCTGAAAATTTCACCCCGCTCTGAAAAGGAGTAATGCTTATAGCAAAAACGTAATGATTATAATAATTTAAAAAAAATATAGTTTTACTTGAACACCCTCCAGCCAAGGATGTTTAAGACAGTCGTCAGCGGAATATCTTTCTTCTGGTTCAGAAACAAGAAGTTTTGAAATCTGCCGAAAACAACAGACATATTACAAACATGTCCAACCTTCCGAGAAACATCCACAGCCTGCGGATGTTTCATGAGGATAAAATAAATAAGGAATATCTTAGTTATTTACCAAGTCTTTTGCAGAATCGGAAATGTCGGCCCATTCTGCACCGCTGAACTGATAGCGACATTCTATTATCGAACGAATCAACACGGCTTGCCTTCGATGCCAAAATGGCGGACATCCAGACAATCTGAAATATTATGCAGCGACAAAAACAATCAACCTGACTGGCAAGCAACAACTCTAGCCTAATATAAAATCATAGAAGCATGAACATTTCATTGACATGCTAAATAGACGCTTTAAACCAAATAGCTCATAGAAATACATGAATTTAAGTAAACTTGCATATAATTTCCGACTTTCGACAAAATACGGACATTTTGCAAATAAAAAGGTTTTGAAAACATTTTGTCTGGGTTCAATTGTATAAGTAGTTGTTTTTCGTTTTCCTGTGCAGTATTTTTACTTTTAAGGGATCGATTCGGATCAAACTTATTATTATTGACTATATTGTATATTAACGAAAACTATAAATAATTATTATTAATAATTATATATTTTATGCTAATGAGTATCATTTATAAATTATGACTTGGTTACGTAAACAAAAGACTAAAAGCTATGGTGAAGAATTTATCAGCTGAAACAGTGGAACAGAAACACAAAAAAAAAGGTGAGAAATAATGTAAACAGAGAATAACATCCCTTTGAAAAATGCATATTATTTGCTTAATACTCACAAAGTATACAAAATAACACCACATGCCCAACTAAAAATGTAGTGAAAAAAGTGTAATAAGTTTATAATGCATGAAAATGTATGTATAAAGTGAAATTATTAAAACAAGACAAATGAATTTTTGAAATATTACAAATACCTATACAGCAAAGAGATTGCATAAAAACACATATTTGTTTGCAATGCATCCGGTTTGTGCAAGGAGAGGGAGTTTTTACTTACAGATCAACTTTAAACCCATATCCAGGATGATCATCATATAAATTAGTGCGAAGCACTTCAGGAGAGAGGTAACCCAGAGTACCACATAGATCTGGATGTAATGTAAAAGGAAAATCCTTTTCATCCTAATTCATATAATTTTTCAACCAAATATTTCTTGATGTAAAAATTGGAAAGTGCAATATTGGCAGAACAAACCTGTGAGTGTTTCACCAGCTTCCAACTTTTTAGCAAACCCAAAGTCTGATAATTTTATCATCATTTTGTCATTGAGAAGAATATTTTCAGGCTATTAAAAATAGGTTTGAAATTATGACTATTTTTCTGATAATATATACATTTCTGCAAAATTGTACTGGCTAAATATATACCTTTAAATCTCTATGAACAATGCTTTTTGAATGCATGTACTGGACAGCAGTTAAAATTTCATACATAACTTTCCTATAAATAACCAAATAAACATGAATGGAATATAAAGCCAAATAGATTATTTAGCTGAAATGTATATATGTGTTAGTTGATTATATGCTGGAGATTATTGTGCTATAATTTAACCGTCCATAACACAAATGCAAGGTGTTATGGCTTGCCTGTCAAAATATGTATATAGACATGACTATGTACTACAATTTTGCACTGATGAAGGCCCAGTTTAACAGAACACAATTTAAAGCTCTGCATGTAACAAATAGATGTGGTGTTTCTACAAATTGATGTTTTAAGTTATTAGTTCACCATGCAAAAGTACACAAATGTTACTGCTAGAATATGCTGTTTAATATGACAAGGTGACAGGCATGGTCTACTACATCTGCGCCTATATGAAGTACCAGCTAGTATTAATTTTCCTTGAAATAAAGGGGGGAAAATAACCTTGCTCTTTTCTCCGAGAATGTTACATCCTTGGTCAGTTGATCAAAGAGTTCTCCTCCAACAGCACTTCATAAAATTGGTGATAAAAATTAGTTTGCATCTCTATATTCAAAATTAACATTTGACTCTACTACAAGTATGCACTAATACTTACAGCTCAAAAATAAGGAAAAAGTATGTCGGCGACTCAAAAAAATCAACAAGCGATACTGCAAAAAATATTGGAAAATGGGGTCAATCCATGAAGTTGTGTACATTTTTGAACTCATTTGGTCCTGCTCAATTCAGGGCATTTTCTAATTATTATAACTACTGGGTATTTACCCCCAGTAGAGTAGGTCCTCCTCTACTGCCCCAGTACCCTGCACGTGCTTGCCCCAGTAGTCAACCTAGTTTTCTTATAAAATGGGCCCTTCTGTCACAGTGAAAGGCTTAAAAAATCCTTTTCATTAAAAGTGTAACTGCATTTGCTGTCATATAACAATCTTGTTTCTCGCAATATAGCCCTGTTATATATATGTTATGCAGGCTAATTTGTATGCCATAGTCATAGTTATTACATTCAAACCTTCTTTATACACTGTGAGTGTGGTAATAGGTTATGTTTCTGTTGTGTTGTGTCAGTAGTGCCTTGCATGCACAAGAGCCTGATCAATATTGACACTTTACTCTAGTTGATAAGCTTCCTGTAAAATGCCCTGACTGCTCATTGGAAGCATGCAGTATTTCAACTTCAGCTTACTAATATTTTTATGTCCAGAAAGTGCTGCCAAAATATCCGCCTCATTTTTGGTTACTTTTCCAATATCTGCATCACCATGATCACCCAACTTATCGACAATTTTCACAGCATACTCCTGACCAGTCGCTTTGTCTACACATTTCCTCACAACACTCGACAGGCCGCTATCAATGAATGAATCAACACATCACACACCTGCTGATAGCTATTGTGACAACATAATACCTCAAAATTATGAGAATGTGGGACATTCTAAATAACATATATATGACAACATAAGAATTGCAAACTTAGTCTTCTAAAAACTTTAGATGTAGTAACATAAGTTAAATAGATTAGATTTGAAGTCAAAGTGACAATCAGTTATGTGGTATTTATGTAAATATGTAGTAGACTGATCTGTATCTTCAAGTAGCACATTTGTGCTTTTATTATTACTGTTTTTATTGACCAATATTTGAAAAGACTACAAGTTTGAAACTTTATGTTTGCTATAGATGCAAAACACAGAATAAAACACGGCAATAATATAATAATCAAGTGATCTTCAGCAATTATAAATTTTTGTTTTTTTTTGCCACGATTAAATATTCAAGACCTGCAACAAATCTATCTCAGCTTAAGACAAACACAAGGACATTTTGAACAATACTCACGCTCCAAGTTTTTCCTTAAGCTTATATTTAGCGTAAAAGATCTGGGTTGCTTCATTCTCCTCCAAAACAGGCCCATCTAAATCATCCATGTATGATGTATCCGGCCTTTTGTGCAAAGATAATTTCACGACATATTAAAAACCATTGAAATCGACTTTCTAATTGAGATCTAACCACCCCAACACTTCCTTATTCTCAATATTTATTTCATATGAAAATGAAACGGTTTGTTCAGCTTCTTTCCGTGTATTTTTGCCGGCCTTGTTGATATTTGACTGTCTCTTGTTTACATTTGGCTAATCATTAACGACTATCCCCCCCTGTAGATGCATATTGGAATTCTTCCCCCCTGAACATATTCCTGTGTGTTTTTTTTCCACTTGATAAAAGAAAAATTCCCTCACAAAATAAGGCCGTGTTTGTTTCAGAGTGTTTGTGATCTTGTGTAGTATGACTGTATGATGAACACCTAAATATTCGTCGTAAATCTAGACATTTAAGTTATTCTCAAATAGAATGTTTTGTCAACAATGTAATGTTTTGTCAACAATGTCCCCAAGTTGTTTTAGGTGATCTAATGATAATACCTGATGATTCATTTAGTTAGGAATAGGACTGGAGTTGAACTAATTACCAACAACAAGTGTCAACAACCGACGACAACCGTAAACAAACGACAATTACCGACAATAAACAGATAAATGCCGACAAAAATTTGTCGAAATAAAAACCATTTTGCAGTATTTAATCGATTATATCTTCTTTTTTCTTTTATGAGACTAAATTTTGTGATTATGTTTAGATGTAAAGCTCTGACATAAATTTGAAACTAAAATATATTTCAAGAGATATGAAGTTTTTACAACCGACTGAAATGGAACTTTTTTTCATATCTAGTTCCAGTCCTTTCCCGCGATTTCATAGCACCTGGAATCACTGTCTGAAAAACGAGATTGCTGAATGTAGATAAATACAGACAACAGTTTAAAAAATAAAAAACAAGCTAAAAATGCTAACAACAACCCAATAGATGGCACTGAAATTTTTCCAGCATTAGTATAGCGTAACTCGTCAGAAAACGCGTACTCAAGACCTTCATGTATACATAACAGGCGGCCATATTGAATCACCTTTCCAAACTACAATAGAGTTCACTGAAATTACCGAACGACAACGAATGAACAAAAATAGATTTTTTTGAAAAGTCGACCGTGCCAAAGTTTGTTTATTTTCACTTTTTTGCTGTACCTGTTACAAGCGCCTAAACTCAGATTTAAATAAACAATGAAATAAACAAATGATTTTGAAATTTTGGCAGTGGCAAACCTGACTGGCCTCGTTCTCGCGTAAGTCGCAACTCGTAACAGGCACCTTTACCTTTTTGAGAAGGTCTTTGGCGTTAGATATTAGGCCAAATATATATCGTAGTAAAAGTAAATAAAGTGGAAGTAAAGTTCAATATGACCTAATCACGGCTTAACTCAATCCTAATCCTAACCTAACCTCAAGGGTTAAATTCATGAGTCTATATAGGATTTACTGAACATTGCATGACAGGAATTCCGGTCTGGTTGTTCACCAATACACTTAACCTTGCCATATGGGATTATATGCTCGTGGACAAATTTATAAATTTATAATTTGAGTTCGGTGCTCAGTATTATGGAATGTAAACAGAATTCCGCCCCACTAAACATGGAAATAATTTCCAAAGCCGTAAGAATATTTTCATTCATGAACGAACTTTGAAACGCTTAGAGATTCTTAACAAACGGCGCTTAATCGCTTTATATATCATATATACGCGGTCGTCTCGTCCATTTTTTACTGTCAGGGATTACTTATATTCCAGGTACTATATTATTTCAGCTTCAGTTAAAGTAAATGCATACCTGCTAACTTCTGTAGTATTAAAATCAAGTGCATGTTTGAATTATTGATGTTTTCAGACGTGGCCTTGTCATATCGTATCAGCGTTTAATTCACGATACGATGTCCTGCGATGGCTTGTTTCAATGACCTAAGGTAAGTTGGACACTCTCTTTAATACTTTAATAGACTTTATCGTTGTAATGTTAAGGAGAAGCATTGTATATATTTCGTCAAACTTTACTAGCACAAACAATAATACAATATTGTCTAACACGCCATTGCTGTGTTTAAATTACATACTTGACTTGGCTCTCTGGCTAAATTGTTGCATTTAATTTTGCTTAAGACTGTACTCGTTCCGAATTTTAAGTACGTTGTTTTGCATTGCACAAGTAAACGTAATTTGTTATTGTTTTTAAAGTACAAATGACAGCAAGTATCTGATGTGATTTTTTATAGACTGTTATCATTGTTTACCGCCTGAAGTTATCAATAATGTTACTTTGCCAATTCGCAGGGTCGGGGTATTTTACGGGTTAGGCTGGATTATCAAACCGAAACTGGCTTGTTCGAAAGCCCTTTAAAATTGTGGGCATATAAAGATAAAATTCTAAAACGAAACGGCTAAACATACACTATGTAGTTGGCTGGTTGAGGATTTTATTACGTAAATAATATATGCATCGTAAGTGGCGGCATACTCACACTCACGAGTCCGACTAAAACGATCAGGAGCCGGTTGTATAAAACTCCTTAACTACATTTTGCGTAGTTAAATCCCAGTTAACTCAGAAATACACGACTTTGATTGGCCAATTCTGTCCTTAAATACAGTTACAAGTTACAATACAAGTTCCTATAGCCTTTTATACAACTGGCCCCAGCCCAGGTTGATGCAACATTGATATGGACAGGATGGAATAACGTTGTGCTGCCCACATATATTGTTCAAATTTGTTATAAACATTGATCAATATTGTCGGATCTGAGTTATTTTCAACAATATTGTTCAATGTTGTTGACAAATTTGAAAAATATGGGCCGTACTACATTGCTCAGTGCTTTTGAACCGTGTTCTAAGAGTTTTTAGCCGTGTCCATTAGGCATTAGGGGGATTGAATATTCTTTCTGTAGTTCGGAATTCTTCGTTATTATTTCTATAAATAATGCCTAAATGTCTAGTGTTATGTTTACAGGACACTCTTTGTGAAGCAGAAAGGCTTTTTTCTTATCCTGACACTCATCGGAGCATTAACTACTGCGATTTTGTGGCAAACACGAGCTTTCTTTGAAGAACAGGTTCGAAAATAGATACACGATGGCCGTTTACGGTCATATTAGATGGCTTCCACTCGCATGTTGAGCCTTAAGCCGATTTCAAACGTCGAATTTGTCTTATACCAAAGCTAATGTTATATTGAGAAAAACTGAAAAGTCATTGTATCAGCTCATTTGCACTTGATACGGCACTTGAAAAGTTTGACGTCTGAAACGGTTCTTACGCCTGTATTTATAGAAATTTTGTTATAACTTATCAGCTAAGAAAGTTATTTCTTACTCAATGCCGGGAATGATCTAAGATGAGACACTGGAAAATATAGCTCTTATTCGACTGAAATCACCATCATGGAATGTTATGAGAAGATTGGAACTCATTAAAATGAGTTTCCGTATAATTACGCCAAGGTCAAACATCGTTCTTTTCATACACCGAACCTAATAAATTAAAGTCTTTGTTTGAGCTCATTTGTATTAGAAGTGCGATGTTTGACCTAGACCTAAGTGAGCTTTTAGAATACAGTCGCAATACCTCAAAGAAATTTCGCTTTCGCATTTCGCTTGATCTCAGCTAAACGGAATCATGTTAACCGAGCCCCTTCAGACTACTCGAAGCCACTTAACACTTCGCTTAATATTGGCTAAGCGAGGTTAGATAAAAACTCCAAGGCAGGAACATGGGTTGGTGGGAACAACTCGGGGTATGAATGCGCCCGTAAGTGCAAGAAGTGGGGAGGGGGACTGCTGATTAGGAAGAATTTGTGTCCGGGAATTTTTACTCGGCAAGTGGGTATATGTGTGCAGGCGCGTAATTATATGTTACAAATGAAATGTGTGTAAATTTGCGTTTTATGAACTTTCAGCTTCCCATATCGTCGCAACAGATTCATGAAGAATCCAACGAATGGATAAGCAAGAATATTTCTGATTCTGAGGTATTTTTATTTTATGTGATCGTGTCAAGAACTTACATCTAACATCTAATCCTGAACGACGAGCTGTGTATTGAAAGTTCTGCTTCAGAGTAGGAATAAAAAAGCTTTACATCTAAGTTTACAAAGTCGCCTACATCATACGTCATCACAATACAAAACATTTCGTCAACACAATACAAAACAACAAAAAATAAACATCGGCTTGCTAAACTGAATGTAAAAATTACCTCATTTCATAGATGAAATGTGCGCCCAAAATCGAAAATTCATTTTCCAAGATATCACAATCAAATATGAGCTGTCGATTACCAGTTCTCGATCCATTTGATCCATCTATGATGAAGTATATCTCGAAAACGACTTACCCAGAATGCCCCGGAAAAGAACATGGACAGTTGGTCAATGGGATATTTAAATTTACAGGTGATTTACATCATCATTTTAATTCCTTCCAAATGTACAATGATAAGAAAGACACGGCATAGAGATATCGCTACATATGATAATCTTTTATAGATGACGTTTTAAATGCAACGTATCGCTCAATCACGAGAAACGGTGATTTTGCGGTAAAGTTGAGTAAAGTCAAACCGCTACGCCACGACCAACCAATCACAGACGAATTCCTGGAGGTCGATTTCAAACTGAAAGATGGCACCACGTCCAAAGAATTTTTTCCCCAAGTTGTTCCGCGCGAAAGTTTGCTGAACCGACGCCCGCAAAAACCGCCCGGGATTCCGTCGAACATTCTCATAATCGGCGTCGATTCTCTTTCTCACGCGGGAGCGAAACGCAAGCTGCCGAAAATTTACGAGTTTTTGCAGAAAGAGCTCGACGCGGATATTTTCCAGGGTCACACGGTGACGGGTGATGGAACGACACGACAATTAACTCCCATGTTGACTGGAAAGAAGTTTACAGAGCAGTACGAGGGAAGAGCGGGTTTTAAAGGGGCTCGCACTCTTGATGACTGGACCTGGATTTATAGACAGTTGACAGGTGAAGGATGTGAATTTTCTTGTGAATTTTCTTCTGAATTCATTAATTCTATAATATTTTAAAGGCCCTGTTACACGGTGCAGTTTTTCTTGCAACTTGCAATGCAATTGTACTGCTAAGAGATGTAAATTAGTGAAGAGTCTTGCAGAAGAAAAGTGCATGAAGTGTAATAAACACAAAAGTTTCGTTATTCCCAAATATTGATCTCTCAAAAGTAGAATTGCACTGCAAGTTGCAAGAAAAATTGCACAGTGTAACAGGGCCTTAATGATGTTACGCAACCGTTATGCCCAAACACTGGTCCCAACTTACCAGTTCTACTGGATAACTCTACGGCCGCCATTGTCTTCAGTATACTCAGTGGCGTAGCCAGCTTGGCGATTTTGTCCCGCTATGTAAATTTCGAGTTACTATAATTATTCATTTCTTTAGAAATTTTATTGTTTTCACAGTCAATCAACACTAAATATTAGCATAGCGTCAGGCTGGCTGCAACATATCGTCAGGCTGGCTGCGCTACTGAGCATATATAAGAGTTGCAGTAACCTTGATTCTTAGAATCAGTGTTATAATCGAATTATCTAACAATTTCAGAGCATGGCTACATAACAGGCCACTCTGAGGACAGTATCGAGTCCGGACCATTCCACTATCGTCTCAAGGGATACACAAATCAACCGACTGATTTATACTCAAGACCTTTCTTTGAACGGGCGAAGAGATTCAACAAAGGACGGCCAAACTTATGTCTTAACAGCAAAAATATTGCGCGGTACCAATTTGATTATATCAAAAGTGTGTTCGAAAGACTGCCGGACCAACTGAAATTCTTTTTTTCCTTTAATGGTGAGTGATTACGATCAGATTAAGTCTTGAGTGGAATACATAATTGATCAGTGAAAAACGGTTTACAAGTATACAAATATATTTCACAACATAGAACCTAGAGCGCTGCGAGTTTGCAGATGAAGTATGTTTCCGATTAGACAACTGAGCGCATTGATCAATCGGAAGCATGCTTTCTTCGCAAACTACGTCATGACGTCGACTAAAAGTCCAATATATTTTTTGTATCAAATATTTCATATCTAGCTTTGCTGTATTTTCAGCCGGTCACGGACATCACGGAGTGAACCTAGTCCAAAAAATCGAGCGAGATTTTCTCAACCTGTTGCGAGAAGTAAAGTCTAAAGGCTACCTTAACAATACTTTACTGATTGTGATGGGCGATCATGGATTACGCTATGGGCAGTTGAGACAAACGGTTCAAGGAAAGCTAGAGGAACGCCTCCCTCTGTTCTCGATGACCTTCCCCCCTGGTTCAAGTCTCGCTACCCAAAACTTGCCGCAACTTTAAAGACGAATACGAAACGTTTGACATCATGGTTTGATGTGTACGCGACGTTTCGTCACATGTTGTCGTACCCAGACCTCCCATCGGATTTGAAGCACGGTCAAAGTCTTTTCACCGAAGTGCCGAAATCTCGCACATGCGCAGAGGCAAGCATCCCCGAACACTGGTGTCCGTGTTTGGAGTGGTCAGGGGTAAACGCGCAGCACAGCCACATCAAGAACTCGGCGTTAGCTACTCTAGAATTTATTAATAGTCTCAACGAGGAGAAAAATAAGAGCAGAACGTTGTGCGAAAAATTGAGATTGAAAAAAGTCAGCTATGCAATGCTTGAGATGCCCAACAATCGTGTTCTACGATTTCGTGAAGTGGGCATGGATTGGAAGACCAGGTTCAATGATGACTACGGTGGTCCACTTGCGTACACCTGTAATTATCAAGTGCAATTCGTAGCAGCGCCTAGCAACGGTATTTACGAGGCGACGGTTAGATTTGTACGAGGCAAATTTATAGTAAACGTCGGAATTAGTCGTATTAATGTCTACGGCAGCCAACCGAACTGCATAGCAGACGAGTTTCCGCATCTTAGGAAGTTTTGCTTTTGTGCGAATGGTACAAAAAGCTGACACAGGGCGTATTGATGAACGTTCGACGAAGACAAACCATGTCCGTTTGCCAGAACTTCTACGATCATTCAAAAATCGACGACAGTTGGGAGTAGCCTTGCATTGATGCTACAGGAAGGTTCAACAATAAGAATCAAGAACGGTTGACCCTGCTGTGAAAACGAGGGCATTTTCATTTTATTCAGTAGCATTAACCTTTCTTGAAGTTGAGTTAGTAAGTTAATAAAGAAGTGTGTAGCGTGTTTTGTACGTCGAATCTGAGTCGTCCCAAACGCATTTGACTCGAAAAAACTCGAGGTTATTGACCGCATTAAATCTCACTGTTTACCGTTTGAATTGCGTTCGTATCAAACACACGTATACTTAAATAACACAGACCATGTTTTGTAGAAAAAGAAAGGGTTGGTTGTACGAAGCCCGAATAGCGCCACCTACCACCATATAGTGTGTTTTCAATCTTTCTAGAATTGCCCGTTTTTTGGTACAATACGAATTGAACCTTCATACACTTGAAGTAATTTCTCTGATTCATTTTTGGCTCAATATCGAAAAAGCATTTTTGCACTGCTTGAAAAATTCACGGACCGGTGGAGAGCGCTATCCAGCCTTCGTTCACCCCCCCCTTGACATGGATGCATACAAATGACACAAATCTATTCCTATAAACAAGCAAAGACAGAGTTCACATCAGATGTGATACCTTGGCGAACATTGATGATACGCCAACGACAAACAACAACAACAAATCGCACACAGTTCATCATATTTTCGCGTGACTAGCTTCGGTTTCGGTCGTGCACGTAAAGTCCCGTGTACGGACCCGAGGCGTATCCTCCCTTGTTATCCATTCTACCTCTACCGCAGGTACAGGGATCTCTTACCTCCAAGATGCCCCACTTTTTCGAAAGCAAAGAGTGAACAGTTTGATCGTGTCTGTTGCCAACGAAATCTTTAAAATTTGGCTTCCCAAGAACGTTCTTTCGGTCGCTGAAAATCCGAAAGTCCATTGTGTATGCCAGGTACTCCATGAAATATTGGATCGTCTCGCAATTCTTCATCGCTACAATGAGATTAGCCAAGCGTTGTGTCTGACCTTTGGCGGAAACGATCGGGTGGTCCATGTCCATTAGTATGAAGGCGTCTCTCTTGGAGTACAAACGCTCGTCGTATGGCATAGCAAACGTCAAAATGCTCGGCTTAATCTCTTGGCAAACCTTAAGCAGGGGTCCGATGTCGTTAACGAAATACATGCCGGAGTCGTGATACACCAACATATCTCCGTCGTTCAACTTATAAAGTAAAGCTTGAAGTATGATGTACGCTTTCCACAGCCAGTACCCGGCCCCTTTGCGCAGGCGCAACTGCTCGCTGTGTGATATCTGGAATGACACTGACAAGGCGGAAAGGTCTAATGACTCCGCATAGTCCATCTTCGCGTGTCTGATTGCAGCATTGACCGCCTCACTTTGGAACCATTGCAGCAATTATGGCCGTAACTTAGCAAGATCTTTCGCCGTTTTATCGTTCTCGCGGAGACGTTGTACCGTCGTAAGAGATTCTCTGTTTTCTTCGGGTTAGTTTGCTTCCAAGGATAATTCCATCGCAAATGCGTTTGCTTCAGCTTGTTCAAATCGACCCGGGCACGAAATTTCCATCGCGTCCGGTTTGTCTCGTGCGGAAGTTTGATCTTGAGACCGTTAAGTATCTCTCGTGCAACGCCGTATAAATGCGGACATTTCTTCTCGTCTGCTGACGTATCGACCTCAATAGGGCTATCAAAACCGGCCGCTCGCTTGCTGTAATATCGTTTCTTCCAAGCGATTTCCTCGCGTTGTTCTCGAATGATTTTACATTTCAACTTGTCGGGATCAAGGCAAGCATCTTTTCTGAGATTTTCGACCGTTCTTAGCGTCCAACGAGTGTTGGTAAACATATCCAACTTTCCTGGTCGTTTCGACTTTCGAAATGTCAAAAATATCACGAATCCTGTGAGCACTAACCATAGTAAGAAGCATGTTGAAATAAAGCGTCTAAACTCCCTGTTTGACCTACGCAGAAACATCAATAAGTTTCTTAAACCCGGCATCGAGAGCGACGAAACCTAACTTTAAGTAGTTTTATCAAAGGGACATCTTTGTTTTCAAACCGACCTTTCACTTGTAAAGGAATTTCGGCCTGAGTATTTGCATAAAAATTTTTGTTGGGGTAATTATACAGATAAAAGAAAACAAATAAAACGCAGGTATATTCATTCTTCAGAATCACACGTTGCAGCATCATGCTGTGTTAATATATAATGATGTCGCGGCAAGTCTTACTTCAGCGTGTATACAGAAAAAAACACGTAAACAAACTTCGGTGTAGGCCCTTGAACCAAATATGAAATACTTTATGAATGTCATAATATAGAAATTCAATATTTTGAGAGTTTAGGAGCTGTTTTTCAAAGCGAAAGAATCGTCTATTACCGTCATAATGGTCATATTGTGATCGTTGGTGTATAAAGAATCCGTCAGCTAGTCAGAAGAAGTCTATACAAAGGACCTCGAATAAATTAAAGAACTGTAAGAACATATTCACACGCACATATTTGAGTTTCGATCTGTCGATATTCTTGGCCATTCCAGAACAACTGAGATTTAGAACAAAGGAAATATGGGTTTAGAATGTATATTTTCTTCTATGATAGTTTGGGTTCCCTGACTGAAACTATAAGATAGTTTCTTCTTTGAAGTTTTGAAAGAAGTCCTTATATAAGACAAAACTAGATGACAAGGATCGTGTCATTTATTCATTTCAATACCTCAACAAGGAAAAGTTGTGAATTTTTTTGCGTACACACGAGCAAATAAAACTTGTCAAGGAAAACGTGCCCGTCTGTACAGGGCTTTCTTTGAGCTGCAGAGGAGAAGATATTTGGTAATAAACATATGCCTAAACGTTGCAGTTGGCAACAATACGTTTAAACTGTCCAGTCACTGAAACATTGTACCTCCTACCGGGTATACTTTGGTCTGTGTAGTTATATTCAGACTTCATTAGTGCACGAAAATTCGACACGCTTCGTAGGTTCTGTCGCTAGACACATTTGGATTGCCGGCGACTAAGTTTCATGAGTAAATTTTCGATAGCGTGCGAAATACGCTCGTGACCAACACGTTAATTTTTGTCGATGCAGTTTGCATCATTCTGTCATGTTTCTACATTGGTTTTCATTTGGGCACGTGAGAATGCGAATGTACAGACGAATACTGTTTGCAGTTTTCTGGGTGATGTTGGCCATTGTCGCTTTTGAGTTTTATTATTATAACTCGTTTCATCTTGCTCGGCATGGGAACAGTCGTGTGGTGGTTGTTGGTAAGTGAACTCACGAGGTTAATTATTAACCTTGGAAACTTATACTTGTAGTGCTAGTAATATTCTGTCAAACATGATGGCTTTTGATCTGTGATATAGCGTGTCATGTTAAGTGATTTCAACCTTGAAAACAATTCAGTAGCGTTTATCGTATATTGAATTATCTATATCGTATATTATCGTATATTAGTTTTCGGTATAGTGAAGCGGCCTTGCCTTGTCCAATTTCTTTCGATTACTTTGATTATTTATGTTCTAATGGGTTTCACAGACGAAAGAATGTGAGACAAGTGAATATATGTGGGCGATATTCCATCCCAGCTAATGTCCCAGCTAATTTTAAAACTTCAATATAAAAGGTGATTTCTAAATCTGTATATATAGCTACTTTGGGTTTGTTATAATGAAGTGTGAAACGGACCTAATAAGAATTGATACGTTCCTTATCACTACCAGGTTATAAAAAGTTACACTGTTATCTTTCCTTCAGTATTAACTTATTTTGGTCTGCTTCACCAATAAAAAGCTTTAGCACAGAAATAGAATTAATGAGCACTTTAGAATAAATTTATATATTAATAACGACCTCGCGAGGAAGTTAGCTCAGCGCCTCAGCCCGAAAATCATCCGCACACGTGAGAAACTTGCCTTTCGAATTCCTCACGAAAACTAACCCCACACGAGATAAACCTGCTGAGCTAACAGCCTCGCGAGGTCAGACTCTAGCCCAGCTAATATAGCTCTCGTGTGCGGCGTGCTTAATATTTCCTTTTTGTGTAGTGGAAACAGTGAGAGGGGATGACCACGTATATAAGATCCAGGAGAAGTCAAAAGCAATCAATTCACAGATAGGAAAAACATCTAGTGAGCTTGGATTTCATATTACTGGTCCAGCTGTTACCAAGAGTGTTGAAAGGCCGAAACCAGAGGTTTTAAAAGAAGCAATGCCTCGTACAACGATAAAAAGCTCCGAGGACGAACAGGTATGAATCTCGCGACGTGCACTAAAAAAATTACGCCACGTAGTTATGCGCCATCCAGTTCTAGGCTTGTATCTATTATAGAGAGCTTTAGAATTGACTACGGTTCCCGTGTGGTGTAACTGGTGTTTGCTTACGCCATCAGCAAAACTCGTAGTCGTCGAGCTTTTAAGCAGGAGTTTGTTGATAAATTTCGTATTCAAAAGATCGACGACCACGAGTTTCGTCAGATGGCGTAGGCAAAAGCACCGAGTTAGGCCCGAAGATGACGAATCTTGTACTCGTAGACAGTAGTCGTACTCGTAGTGACTCCGGTACTAAATCTCCCTTCCCGATGCAAATCTTCAACATTTCGCCATGCCCACCATGGTCATTTTTTTAAGGCGGAGATCGACAGCAGAAAACGAAAAAAAACGGTGGAAAAGGTCTGTCGAAACCTGAACGTCACGAACGTTTTGAAAGCGCCAGCAAACCGCAGGGATAGAAAGAAGCTTCTTCAGAGATTCAACGTCCTGCATCATATTATTGTAAACGAAAAACACAAGGTCCTGTATTGTTTTATACCAAAGGTTGGATGCTCAAATATGAAGAGGATATTTTTGGTTATGCAAGGCTTATACCCAAGTGTTGAAAAAGTGAAAATCGCCGAAATGAATGTGGAGATCGTGCGTCTTGATAACAAGAAATTTACGGAGGAACAGAGGGAGCACATGTTAAAAAACTTTTACAAATTTCTGCTCGTACGCGATCCCATGGAAAGGCTTGCTTCGGCGTACAGAAATAAATGGCAAAACGACCGTAACGTCGAACTTCACGCGAATCTGGGAAAACGGATTATAGAGAAGTATCGCTATAATAACACTAGGAAGGCAGAACATGGCCATGATGTTAGTTTTACGGAGTTTTCGCGGTATTTATTTGACACCCCACCTTGGGAACTAAACGAACATTGGATAACCTACGAGGATATCTGCCGTCCGTGCAACGTGAAGTACGATTTCATTGGTTCTATGGACACGATCGCACGCGATGTGCCACATCTGATGAGGAAAATACATGCGGACGAGACGAAGTATCATCTCATAAACATGCGAGGCGGTGCGCCGCCGCTGACCAAAACCAAAGCGGCGGTACAAAATTTACTACGCGAACTTCCGAAGAAGTATTTTGATCAACTAATTTCCCGGTATAGAATAGATCACGAGTTATTCGGTTATCCTATTCCTAATTTTGAGAGTTTGCATAAGAAGCTATGATCTTCATTTAGCCCGTGACGTTCGGTCTTAATGCATTACTAATTTTGGTTAAACCACAATTTCAAGGCATTCTTTTTTAAATTATGAATGAATATGTGTGTAATTCGATATAATTATTTCTGTGTTCCAGTTGCTGTTTTTAGAGATATGGGCGTTTAATATCAGATAATATTGATTGGGTAGGCACAGCAAATGAAAACAGGGGCGTCGTATACAAATGTGCATGTAATTTAAACTCTGGTGATAATTTCATGTTAATTCTTACCCCATTACTTATACTAAAGGCCCTCCGGTCACCACGCCCCTGGATGGGATGCATTAATAGTATATTTGCATAAAAATACAAGTTCTTTGTTCTTCTCTGCTCGGCAGAGAATTCCCTTGACGTGACCACCTCGAGCTAATATCAAGTTGCTTACCATAAAGTCTCTTATTTTGAAGCCCAATAAAGATTTATAAAGTTTGACAAGATTTGCGATGTGTAGATTGGGAAAGTTATGGAGTTGTATAGCTATATTTTACATTCGACCGAGAAGGTCAACGTGGGAACTTTCGCTGTCCTAGTTCTTCTGTTGTTACTCAGTTCTGGAGTTTATTACTACAATTATCTGGGCAGATATTTCGTCAAGGTAAGATAAACGTTCTTTCCGAATTAAAATAGTTGTTTTACAACTGCAGCCGATGTGTAACTACGGCGTATTTCATAATGAACACATATCTGAATTCGTATTGCACTCAAGTTATTATTCATATATGCCATAATGAGAGAAATGAACTATGAACTACGTAAGAAAACAAACAGGTAATCGATGATTAGCACACGGCTTGGACGAGTCATCAGTTTCACCGTGGCTCATTCAAACAAAGCCTATATATGACCCCCCCTTCCAAAAATTTGCTTCAAACTGCACGTGTTTCAGAAACTCCATGTGAATGAAGCACAGTAAACGCTAAACATAAGATCGATTAAAATGTTTCTGTTAGTGCCTAACAGGATTGTTGAAACTGGAAAGAACAATATATTTAATACCGGCCTCTTGATTTCGACGCTGCATGTTTGTGAAGGGAGGTGTGAGGAAACTCCACAGTACATGCTAAACATACGATCAATTAAAACTGATGTTTCTGTTTGTGCCTAACAGAATTGTTGAAACTGAAAGAACAATATATTTAATGCCGGCGTCTTGATTTCGACGCTGGTTGTGAAGGGACGTCTCTTATATTATTACTAAAACATACTAAAACGTTAAAACTTAATTGGCTTTAATGTTTGGCCTTAAATGAACATAAAATATCGATTAGTTTTGCGAATGCTATGCGAATATTATACTTATGGCGAATTTGGGCATGACTAAAGCAAATTAATTGTTTGATGGTCCAGTGCTCTCTAAACAGAAACGTTATGCTAGCAAATCAAAGGTCGGTTGTTTGAGTTTATATTAGAGACGGATTTGGCCTGGTTTATACTAGAGGCGGATCATCCGTCTAGACGAACTTGGGCAAGCGAAAGATAGTTCGTCTTCTAGTCCGTCTGTGTGTAAACACGACCAAGCAGACGGTTCATTAGTCAACACAAATTATCTGCATACTCCCTCGATTTAGACAAATTTGAATGGTAGTTCGTCTTGACGTATCATTCGTCTGCTAGTATAAATACGAGATGGGGACGAAGCACGAAAAATCCATCATAAAACGGCTCTTGTATATGCACCCTTTTTACCACATAAATAATTTCACAATTCCCATGCACTTTAAAAACGCGCGATTCTGTTTCGTTTGACATATTCGTCTACACAGTTCGTCTGGATAGTGTGTCGTTTGTCACCATAGATGTCAGTCACGAAACAACTCATTGTCTTGTTCTCCTCAGACACATTACAGGATATTCTCTACGGAATGATAATTGTCTTTCAATTCCAAAACACAGGGTGTCCCAAAAAAACCCAAAACCATTAAAATCACCCATAACAAAGTAATAGCTGGAGTTTTAATGCCAAAGCACCCCTGTTGGGACCCACATGTGGATAAATAAATGTTTGACATTCTTCGGCATGATGCCTGGTTTTCATTTGGTCGTGCATGAGGATTGAGGAGTGTTGTGAACATGTCAAGGTGGCTGATGTGATTGAATATATTTCTAAGTGTGTACAGTCAACAATGACCGATGTGAATACAGAAATAAAGACAAATCTACGTCAGGACTATTTCTCATCTGTTGAAATGACTTGCTCACGACAATTACGACTCGAAGGAAACCTAGATTAATCATTAATCCATCCTTTTGCAGGTTGCTATGGTGTCGGGGGGTCGGGGGGATTTCAATTGTAAAAGTTCCATCTCAAACGCGACGTGTACGTTCTCGATGAGCGAAAACAATGGGATGAAAATTTGTCTTCATCTCGGTGAAAGGTGCAAAGGGTTCACGTACAATCTTGGCCCAAATACCGTCACTTTGAAGACAGGGGTGTTGAGTAAACCGAAATTTTCCCTCGGTGTTATCACTGTACTGAAGAGTGAGCATCGAGATATCCTGGAATTTGAGGAAGAAAGCTGTGCTCCTAGTTTGGTGAGTACTTCTTTTTTATTGAATGGCAAATAAGAAAAAATTATAAGAAACTTTAGGTAGGATAGACTAAAGGGTAATTGGTCTCAGATTTAATATGATATAACACTATGTCAATACGTTATTGCAAAGATTTCTGTCTGTAGCCAAGATCAGATCTTCAGTTCTTTGACAAACCAAAGGAGTTACAGTTTGATGCGTTTACAGGTTATCAAATTTTGGGATTTGGGGGTTTGAGTGGGGTTTTGGGGTTTGGAAGAAAAACCTGACTTCTTATCAAAATGGGATTTTGAGGATAACTCCCGGTATGCAAGGAACTTAAACAAGAATGACGGATAAGTCGTACAGTAAAAAAACAAACGAAGTGTTTAGTGTTGCTCAAAAGACGGTTGTTGGCAAACATACTTTGAAATTAAGAATACACTATGTATAATAGCTCAACATTTACATAGCGGGAAAAAATCGTCGGGCTGCCTATGCCACTGTTTTGGGTACCATCATAACAAAAATTGGATATCACTATAACAACAACAGTCTTATCAATTCTAAGACCGTTTCAGACGTCGAATGTTTCATGTGCCGATCCTATTGTGTCAATGAACTGAAGTCTTTGTTTAAGTTCATTCGATTCGGCGCATAAAATGTTCGACGTCTGAAACAGGCCTAAGTCTGTAACTTTTGATAACCCAATGCTTTTGTAAATAAGAACAATAGTACGTGGTGAAGACAAGAACTGTGTAGTTTTGCATTGATTTTACTCGGTATATGAACATGTGTAGATTCATTTAACCCCATGTGTGAAACTTTTTAGAAAAGCCAAACAAAGTCTGGCAAAATTAATAAAAAGAACGAAATATGTAATCTTCCCAACATTGACCCATTTGATCCAACTGTGATGAAAATGATTGAAAATGTTCCACCTTTGGTTTGTAAAGGAAAGAAAAACCTAACTTCTTATCAAAATGGCATTTTGAGGATAACTCCCGGTATGTAAGGAACTTAAAAAAAACGGATAAGTCGTACAGTAAAAAAACACATGAATTGTTTAGTGTTGCTCAAAAGACGGTTGTTGGTAAACATACTTTGAAATTAGGAATACACTAACTATAGCTTGTAAAGATGTATGTTTGTAATGGTTTGTAATGCAATTCTTCTTTCATACACAGGTAAGAATGTGAAGAAAGTTAACTATCAAATTCTGAAAAGAAAAAGCAATACAGGGCAAGGTTACGACGTTTCCCGAACGGGCACGTTGACGCCGTCGGATCCCGAAGCCCAGCTGAACGAAGACATGGTGTACCTTGAGGTACAAACCGTCGATGGTGATGAGCAAAGAGAGTTTCACCTTGATGTGCAATCACGTAAGGAGTACGTAGAGCGTGTTGCAAAAACTAAACCAGGAATACCGCTGAACGTAATGATGGTAGGCCTAGATTCCACGTCCCACGCGCATTTTCAAAGGAAACTGGGACCAGTGTACAAGTATTTAAAGGATGACCTAAAATCCGTTGTATTCAACGGACATTCAATTGTTGGTGATGGTACAACTGAGAATGTTGTAGGAATGATCACTGGTCGCCTGCTAGATGAACTACAAGAAGCTAGGGTCGGGTAAGACAGTCTAGTTTGTCATTTGTCCACAATCCTAGCTCACTGGGGTTGAGAATACCCATTTATGGAATTTGTATATATACACAATTCATTACAACGTTTTCACGCCTCCCCTTTAGGAGGCTAGATGGGTCATGTATTGACAGCTGGCCATTGATTTTCAAAGACATGCGGGCTCATGGTTACGTCACATATTACAGCGAGGACGAAGTTTACAATGGCGCAATCACACATCGCCTACAAGGCTTCTGTAAACCACCAATTGACCATTATCTGCTTCCATTGTGGTATGCTGCTCTTAACAAAATGACAACATTATACAGGAAGGTTGCTGAATTAGGCACGTACATTAAGGGTCACTGCCTGGGCTCTCAAGCGATATACAACGTTAGCTTCAACGCTGTTCAAAGCTTTTTTGACGCATACCCCAACACGCCGAAGTTCGGGTTTCAATTCAATGCCGATTTTTGCCATCATGAATCGTTCAATTTTATTTCGCTGGTCGAAGATAAGCTCTTAAATTTTCTAAAAGTCATGAAAGATAAGAATTATCTTAATAATACTCTTTTAATATTATTTGGAGATCACGGACTTCGGTACGGTTTTGTTCGTTCCAGTATTCTTGGTCGGATGGAAGAGAGATTACCTTTTCTGTCTATGACTTTCCCGCCTTGGTTCCAGGCCTCTTATCCAGAACTCTATGCGAACTTACGAAGAAACGCTGAAGTGCTTACGTCACATTTTGACCTTCATGCGACCCTAATGCATTTTTTGACGTATCCGAACGAGCCACAAGGTTTACCTCACGGAAGGAGTCTTCTGACAAACATCGGGTGGAGAACCTGCGAAAAGGCTGGGATACCTTTTCATTATTGCCCGTGTCTGGACTGGGACCCGGTTAGCACAGACCACAAACATGTTGTAAAAAGCGGGCTCGCTGTCGTCGCCGCAATAAATGATATGCTGAGGCAGAATGGACTCGCAGAGAAATGTGCAAAGTTGAAATTGCAGAGGATCAAATCTTCTATAATTGTGACTTCGACAAGGGGGGATACGAGGAAAAAGTCAATTTCAGGGTTCTAAAAGGTGTGTGGCATTTTTTCTGTGTATAGAGTTAAGTAATTTCAGGATAATATATTCGAATAAAGCTTTTTTATCCCCTAATTATGGTAGGTTTTATCTTTTGTCCACCAGAGAGCCTGTATTCCGAAGTTAATTTTCACAATTTTTAGGTGGGTGTATGTACCAACTTCAGATTGAGACTTCGCCAAACGATGGCATATACGAAGCAACAGTACAAATG
This sequence comes from Dendronephthya gigantea, assembly GCF_004324835.1. Taxonomy (NCBI): domain Eukaryota; kingdom Metazoa; phylum Cnidaria; class Anthozoa; order Malacalcyonacea; family Nephtheidae; genus Dendronephthya; species Dendronephthya gigantea. The sequence continues at coordinate 713,848 of NW_021163039.1, read as the reverse complement.
ATCAGCGGTGAGCCTCGTGTGAATCCTGAAATAAGCCGAATAAACGAGTACGGAAATGCAGCTCGCTGTATAAGAACTACACAGCCAATGCTTAGGAGATTTTGCTATTGTTTATGATGATTTATTAAAGGTTGTAAGGCAGCTCGTTCTCATATGCTACCGACGGTCGGCAATGGCTATTGTCGGAGATCATTCGTGAATAAAGTGTTTTGTTATTTTGAAAAAATGTTCTTCGTGACCGGCCACAAACAATACATCGCCGACTGTCGGTGACTCGGTTACATAATTATGACATATTGCTTTAGCAATACAGTTGTACATTTCAAATGTTCTACTCATATTAATGACGACGTTCTTTCGTTTGCAAAAACATAAAATATTTTATACGTTCTATCAGAAAGATTTTGTCATGAAAATAAAAAAAATTTGAGTATCGCATTGCCATCTTTGACTTTCAATTCCTGTAGGCTCGTTTCAGTTCCTGTAGGTTCGCTCCTGAACGGGACGAAATCACAAGTCAAATTGACCTTTGAAATCAACGACCGTCACGCATTGCGCGCTTGAAAGATAAAAGGGGAATGGTCTATATATGGCTTTGAAGATGGTGCTGTACTATTCTCGTATCCACTTCTCCAGAGTCCGCCTTTGCCTCCCGTCGCAGTTGTCAACATCTAACCTTCTCCAAACCGAACGATTGGTCTGCGCTAGTCTCATGCACACTTGACAAAACAGCGGGCTACCTTCCCACCACTCCGCGATCCGCGACTCGTAATACTCCCTCGGGAAATTGAAGCCTTCGTACTTCCATTTCAGGAATTTGTTGTACTCGGCTTCGTTCCGCGAAAGCCACAAAAGGTGTTTCGCCAGTTGTCGAGGCGACTTGAAGTCCCTAACCTTGATCACAGATGTTTTCAGGTTCCCCCATTTCAAGACCTCGTCGATTGTATCCGTTCCCATCCAGACGGGAACGGCACCTGAGGACAAGGCGATGTATATTTTCTCGGTCATGTAATAGTCGCAATCGGCGTTTGGAAAAACGAAGGCAAACTTATATTTGGACATGATTCCTACTAGAAAACCGTGATTATCTTTGGTTCTAGGAAGCACGGGCATCGTTCGCATACATTTTCCGTAGAAGTCAATTGGCATGTGCTTCATCAAACGGTGTAGATACAAAGTTCTGGTTTTCTCACAATGACTGTAAACGGCGACACTCAAGCCAGTTTTCTTTGCAAATGCAACGGGTCTGGTCAATTTCGGTTTATAGAATTGCGGGCAAGGGAAATCGGAATCCAGCCGATACGAGGCAGAGTACGAGAACTTCTGCATAATGTCGCCATTGCGAAGTGCTTTCGTAAAAACGGGGTTCTCGTTCGCGTGAAATATCCAAGGAACAGTGTTGTGTCTGCTTGACGCAGGAGGCATTTCTTCCGCGTCACGTCCGTGTATCACAATAGCCGAAGCCTCTGCTATACGACTTTTGTTGCTAGTTAGCTCGCATTTAACCGGGCATTTGTCGCTCACGGCGAAAAAAGGGAATTTGTATTTCCCATCGATGCCGGTTACATTCACCTTACGTCCGAAAACCGAACTCCAATATAATATTAAAATCGTAGAGTTTTCCGTGTGATATGAAGTACCCGCAATAGTGTCATTGAGGATGCTTTCCGTTGGCAAAAAACCTGACCAATAACTCTTTAAGTTGCTGATTTGAAAAATGATAAAAAGAATGCCAACCACAGATAACGACACTATTATTGAGTATCGCTTGTTCATGTTAGAAGAAGAAGTACAAGCTCTATGCCAAAGGCTATATGAAATTCTAATGTTTGCGCTTTTGAAGTGTTGTGCATGTATTAAGCATGCAAGCTTGTATTACGGAAGTAAATATGCGGAAGTTATTAAACCAAACTATTTTTAGTTCAATTTATAATGACGCAGTAGAGTATCAATTTCAAATCGAAAATGACAATTATCACGCACGATATTGAACGAAGAGTATTAAAGAGAGGTCAAGGGCATTTGACAATTCAAATTGAAAAGGACACAGAAAATCAAATGAAACCTAGCAGGTATTGCAACCATTCGTTGATTTGTTTTGGCGTTTATTTGTTTACACCATCCGAATGTTTTCAAAACAATTTAATGAATTATAAATAAGCATTTTGCCCTTTGTATACATTAAAAATGTAAACAATCAATTTGAGTGTTTATTGTAGTGTTAAGGGGCCGGTATGGTTGTGTAAACCTCTGAACTACATTTTGCGTAGTTAAACCGTAGTTTACTCAGAAATAAATGACTCTGATTGGTCATTTCTGTCGTTCTAAAGCTCAATTCTATGGTCGAAAGTTAACTACGTTTTTATACAACCGACCCTAGTTATGTTTGATTATATCGGCTATGTTGATTTTTGTGTAACGATAGCGGTATATATTTTAGTAGCATATTTTGTTAAACAAGGCATGTTATTGAAACAGCAATTAACTCATGTTTTATGCATGAATTTAATTAAATATAAGGAAAGGAACACATACAGTCAGGGACAAGGGGCAGGGAGAAACAGTTTTGTGTCACTTTTCTCTATGTGAAACAGAACAATATTATTATAGAAATTCAAGCAATCTTTTATGATTATGACTATACTTTTGTATAAAATATGCAAACAAAAAAAAAGGTGATTCTAATTTTATTTGTGTTTTGAACAAAGCAAGCATTTTCTACATTTAGTTATCACTACTCTAGTGTTATCTATTGCCTGAGTACTTTTTCAGCATAAGTATAAATTTCAATTTGATTCATTTAATCTCAGACATTTTGCCCTGCAGCCTTGGCAAATTCTGAAGACTAGGGCACAACCTTTTCTCTGTATGCAAGAAACAATGATAGCATTGCTCCTGGCGAGATAATAAATGTTAAAATTAAAATAACTGGACATGTGAAAAATAATAGCAAAAGCTTGAAGACATATCGGCCTGAATTCTTAAATTTCAACTGCAGAGTTTTCAATGCAAAGAGCTCTAGTATTACAAATGTTGATACAATTATTGTGCAACAGATAAGATCAACAGAAATGGCCAACTGATATGGGGCACCAAATGCTACCAGGCTGAACATCTTGAAGTTTAACCATTCATGTGCCACCATAAATGTTGCAATGATATGATGGAGGGTGATGAAAGCACCAAGAAAAATAAGGAAGAAAAAAATTGAAGTACTTGTAGTGTAAATGGGTTTGATCCCTTGAATTGAAAAGTTTGCAAAAGGTAGAAGAAATGTTGTAGCCAAAAATAGCACCATGATTGTGTTCACTTGAACTAATGATGCATTGTAAAGGTATACAACAATGGCACAACCAAGAACGGTTGAAAGTACTTGTAAATAAAATCGACCCGTAGTAACTTTAGCTACAAATGGGGTCGCTGAAGTTGCCTGGCAGAAATGTACTAGGACCAATGCCAAAACACCACCAAAAGAACTGGTAAGTCCAAGCGCTATGTAACCAAAGATGTGGTGTAATTTCAGATCCATATCTTTGCTGTACATGTTGATAAACACGACGAACGAGAGGGTAAACAGCAGCAATTGTGAAGTTATCCAATAATTTTCAGTCGTATCGAGTGTCAGCTTGTGTGCCTATAAAGAAACGGAATATTTCAATCTTCAAAGTGGAAGACTTAAGCAAATTTTAACTAAAGGATTTGCATCAGTAAAAAGAGGCTAAGGAGGCTAAATATATTCCAGTGGCGTAGCCAGCCTGACGATTTATTAAGGCTATGCAAATTTTATGTTATTATCATTATTCATTTCTTTAGAAATTCATTGTTTTCACAGTCGATGAACGCCAAAATATTAGCATAGCATGACTAAGTTGTCGGGCTGGCTACGCCACTGATATTTTCGCCCGTGCACGTCAATAAATGGTCAGCTAGCCAGTAGGTTTGTGAAAAGGCTTTCTTATCCGGCATCAATTGGTAAACTGAATAACTGCTGCAAAAGCTCGGTATATACACTTAGTACTCAACGCTCAACCCTCACACTTGAACAGCTGAAAAATACTTTTATCAACTCAAAACTCGGTGTGCGAAAGATTCATGCTATAGCACGAACTCTTATAGCAAGATGGAAAAAAACACAACACAAAAAACGCATAATTGCAAAGTATAATAATATACTGCATATATAGATTAGCTGCGACATTTATTCTAAGCTGTCAAGGCTCAAGGTATTCCTCCGCCTATTTTATATTTCCATGTGAAACAATGATATTATAATCTAAACTAACAGTTCGTTTACTGATAGCCGACCAAATGCAATTTGCAGTTCGGTAAAAAAACAACAACATAATAATGGCTGGCGCCAACTTGGCTACACTTTTTATAATATGGCGTTTTGATGTAGTTAGCGTTCCAATGTTTATTGAGTTTTATGGACTATGGGTTTAGTTATAATGTGTAAGCTACTTCTTACTAATATAAAGTCGGCCAACCGTCTTTGCCAAAGCACAGGTTCTGTCACCAATTCAAACTGATGTAGGAAATCCCTCATCCAAGTTTTTCTTAACTGTCCAAGAAAGGACACTGACGATAGAAGATATAAACACCATATACTCCATTTTGCGGCGGTAGTTTTCGATGGTTTTAAGTAGTAATTCGCCGCAAACACGCTGGTCAGACCCGAGATAAACACAAGAAATAAAACAGGCAAGAAAAGGTCATCGATTGTGACATAGTGTTCTGCCATTAGTACTACTAAATTCGACTCGACTCACGTGATATTTCGCTTTTTATCCTCGTTATTTTCTGACTCGTACAACGTCAAAAAACATCGGAAAGTCGAGGAAATAAATACTAAAGGATCTGTGGCACCCGCACAGCAGTGAGATTTAAAAAACAACGTCTGTTTAGCCTCAAAACCAGTGAAGCGAATCTGTTTACATTGTTGGTCTGGGCCGAAATTTGATACGTTCAATTAGCCTTTCTGCGCAGTGCGACCAAGCCTTCTGTGCGATTTTTGAGTCCGCGCGGGGCCAAAGGACGACAACAAACAAAATTGATATTTCGCAACCTCGAAGCCAGCGTATTTCTCTGAAAACTTTGCTGGGTTTTTTCCTGTGTAAATTTCCTATATTTTTTTATTTGTATGGCAGGTGTAAGGCAGACATTAACGTTCGAATTTTCAAGATATAATATTATAGGTAGAATTCCTCTAAATTACTTATATCTTTGTTATATCTATGCTAAGCTTACGGGAGCATTGTGTCACGTTTGAGCGTCTGTTTCAAAGGCATACAATCGACATAATCGTCTTCTCAATGCTGCTACAATCTTGTCTTTAAAAACTAACGCGCGCTCATCTTGGACACGCTGATGTCGTTTCACATCTTGGATGACGGATTTCGAGACCGGATGAAGCCCCCCTCGAAACTTGCGGTAATGGTGAAGCAAAGCACAATCTGTTGGCACAACATGGCTCGTTATATGTTCTTCAACATGCTTGAACATCTCGTGAACGCCGATGACAGACGAATATAGAGGTTTGGTAATAAACTTAGACTTTTGCTTAGAAGGATAGACCTTTTGTGAACGTACAACGTGCGTCAGGAATTGTGGTAATTCCGCGAACCGCGATCCATCGCAAAGGACGTGAGCATCAATGGCGTTTGCGTCGAATGCTGTTTCATTATAGTTCGCGAAGAAGAAGGCATGCCTAAAGACGAAAGTGCCAAATTGCGGATTCTCCAAATCTTTCATCAAAGTACCCCATCCTAGCGATTTCCTTGGGACAATGAATTCGTCTAAATCTGCATACACCAAGTACTTCACCCTGTACAGATTTCGATACGCGCATTCGTTAATGCTCAATGTCTGGCCGAAGTAATGAGTGGAAGCTCCGGGCAAACCTTTCCCCCAGTTCAACACGACCTCGACAGTTCCCTCTCTGACGTATTCGTGGAGCATCTACAGTAAAGTGGAAGCACGGAATTAGAGTGCACGCAAGTCGCAGGGATGTTAGGCACTTTGGAAAGGGGGGAGAGAGGAAGCGGGGGCCGGGTGGAGGGTAAACGGAGGGACACCTTGATCTGATACGTCTTTAGCTGTCATGAATCACCATGCATCATGAATGTGCGTTAACCTTATACAGGATGCAGCTAAAGCAAGCCACGGGCGACTTAAAAGCATTGGGTACCTTAGAATCTCTTCGGGTTTAGAGAATACGCAAAGTTCAGATGGAAATACCTGTAGCACGTTTTTGTCAGCGGAGTAGATGTAAAAGGTAAACCATTCTGCGCCAAAAACTTTGTTGATTTCAATGTTTTCAATGATGGTCCGTGGCTCTATCTGTCCAAATAAGGGCGAGTTGATGCAAACCCCAAAGGTTTTCGTCGAGTAGACTGGCTTTGTTATGGAAACCGCAGCTTTTGTTTTTCCTATTGCAAGACATTAGAAAAAACGGCGTCATCTTCGCGTTTGTTTGTCCATAATTTCACAATCAAGAACTCAATTACCTGTGATAAGATGAGTTTGCTCAACCGTGATGGCACTCACGTGATTTGCAGTAGTAACGTGGTCTGGTAACGGCCACAAATAGGCGTAGGGTCCAAGTTTCCCTATGGTATAATCCCCGGTGGGGTTCAACTTCCTTTTCTCCTTACACTCCCCGAGTTCTACCCTTGCGCCGCTGTGAAGCAGTAATGTTCCATGGAGTGCTGGCTCGGACTTCTCACCAAAGCCAATAACCGTAATTACTGGCGCGCACGGCTCGCGATCGTCCAGATAGGCCGTGAAGACGTGTGTAGCCAAACCAAGTTGTCTCCATCGACTGCTTGTGTCTATTAAACCAGACTCGTTGAACCTTGTATACTGGAAGCTATCAAAACACGAGTCGACCGTACCAATAGTCTTGTGTAAGAAAGCACCCATTAAGTTTGAAATAGCGAAACTACCGAGGATAACAGCCAAGAGTACTAAAAAAGCTTTACAGCGATGCCCGGCAATCATGTTTGGCCTCAAAACATGTGAAGCGCACCTGTTTACATTGTTTGTCTGGGAAGAAATTTGATGCGTCTAATTAACCTTTCTCGCGCAATGCGACCAAGCCTTCTATGCGATTTTTGAGTCCGCGCGGGGCCAAAGGACGACAACAAACAAAATTGATATTTCGCAACCTCGAAGCCAGCGTATTTCTCTGAAAACTTTGCTGGGTTTTTTCCTCTGTAAAATTTGCTATATTTTTTTATTTGTATGGCAGGTGTAAGGCAGACATTAACGTTCGAATTTTCAAGATATAATATTATAGGTAAAATTCATTTTAATTATTTATATCTTTGTTATATCTATGTTAAGCTTACGGGAGCGTTGTGCCACGTTTGAGCGTCTGTTTCAAAGGCATACAATCGACATAATCGTCTTCTCAATGCTGCTACAATCTTGTCTTTGTAAACTAACGCGCGCTCATCTTGGACACGCTGATGTCGTTTCACATCTTGGATGACGGATTTCGAGACCGGATGAAGTCCCCCTCGAAACTTGCGGTAATGGTGAAGCAAAGCACAATCTGTTGGCACTACATGGCTCGTTATATGTTCTTCGACATGCTTGAAAATCTCGTGAACGCCGACGACAGACGAATATAGAGGCTTGGTAATGAACTTAGACTTTTGCCTAGAAGGATAGACCTTTTGTGAACGTACAACGTGCGTCAGGAATTGCGGTAATTCGACGAACCGCGATCCATCGCAAAGGACGTGAACATCAATGGCGTTTGCGTCGAATGCTGTTTCATTATAGCTCGCGAAGAAGAAGGCATGTCTAAAGACGAAAGTGCCAAATTGCGGATTCTCCAACTCCTTCATCAAAGTTCCCCATCCTAGCGATTTCCTTGGGACAATGAATTCGTCTAAATCTGCGTACACCAAGTACTTCACCCTGTACAGATTTCGATACATGCATTCGTTAATGCTCAATGTCTGGCCGAAGTAATGAGTGGAAGCTCCGGGCAAACCTTTCCCCCAGTTCAACACGACCTCGACAGTTCCCTCTCTGACATATTCGTGGAGCGTCTACAGTAAAGTGGAAGCACGGAATTAAAGTGCACGCAAGTCGCAGGGATGTTAGGCACTTTGGAAAGGGGGGAGAGAGGAAGCGGGGGCCGGGTGGAGGGTAAACGGAGGGACACCTTGATCTGATACGTCTTTAGCTGTCATGAATCACCATGCATCATGAATGTGCGTTAACCTTATACAGGATGCAGCTAAAGCAAGCCACGGGCGACTTAAAAGCATTGGGTACCTTAGAATCTCTTCGGGTTTAGAGAATACGCAAAGTTCAGATGGAAATACCTGTAGCACGTTTTTGTCAGCGGAGTAGATGTAAAAGGTAAACCATTCTGCGCCAAGAACTTTGTTGATTTCAATGTTTTCAATGATGGTCCGTGGCTCTATCTGTCCAAATAAGGGCGAGTTGATGCAAACCCCAAAGGTTTTCGTTGAGTAGACTGGCTTTGTTATGGAAACCGCAGCTTTTGTTTTTCCTATTGCAAGACATTAGAAAAAACGGCGTCATCTTCGCGTTTGTTTGTCCATAATTTCACAATCAAGAACTCAATTACCTGTGATAAGATGAGTTTGCTCAACCGTGATGGCACTCACGTGATTTGCAGTAGTAACGTGGTCTGGTAACGGCCACAAATAGGCGTAGGGTCCAAGTTTCCCTATGGTATAATCCCCGGTGGGGTTCAACTTCCTTTTCTCCTTACACTCCCCGAGTTCTACCCTTGCGCCGCTGTGAAGCAGTAATGTTCCATGGAGTGCTGGCTCGGACTTCTCACCAAAGCCAATAACCGTAATTACTGGCGCGCACGGCTCGCGATCGTCCAGATAGGCCGTGAAGACGTGTGTAGCCAAACCAAGTTGTCTCCATCGACTGCTTGTGTCTATTAAACCAGACTCGTTGAACCTTGTATACTGGAAGCTATCAAAACACGAGTCGACCGTACCAATAGTCTTGTGTAAGAAAGCACCCATTAAGTTTGAAATAGCGAAACTACCGAGGATAACAGCCAAGAGTACTAAAAAAGCTTTACAGCGATGCCCGGCAATCATGTTTGGCCTCAAAACATGTGAAGCGCACCTGTTTACATTGTTTGTCTGGGAAGAAATTTGATGCGTCTAATTAACCTTTCTCGCGCAATGCGACCAAGCCTTCTATGCGATTTTTGAGTCCGCGCGGGGCCAAAGGACGACAACAAACAAAATTGATATTTCGCAACCTCGAAGCCAGCGTATTTCTCTGAAAACTTTGCTGGGTTTTTTCCTCTGTAAAATTTGCTATATTTTTTTATTTGTATGGCAGGTGTAAGGCAGACATTAACGTTCGAATTTTCAAGATATAATATTATAGGTAAAATTCATTTTAATTATTTATATCTTTGTTATATCTATGTTAAGCTTACGGGAGCGTTGTGCCACGTTTGAGCGTCTGTTTCAAAGGCATACAATCGACATAATCGTCTTCTCAATGCTGCTACAATCTTGTCTTTGTAAACTAACGCGCGCTCATCTTGGACACGCTGATGTCGTTTCACATCTTGGATGACGGATTTCGAGACCGGATGAAGTCCCCCTCGAAACTTGCGGTAATGGTGAAGCAAAGCACAATCTGTTGGCACTACATGGCTCGTTATATGTTCTTCGACATGCTTGAAAATCTCGTGAACGCCGACGACAGACGAATATAGAGGCTTGGTAATGAACTTAGACTTTTGCCTAGAAGGATAGACCTTTTGTGAACGTACAACGTGCGTCAGGAATTGCGGTAATTCGACGAACCGCGATCCATCGCAAAGGACGTGAACATCAATGGCGTTTGCGTCGAATGCTGTTTCATTATAGCTCGCGAAGAAGAAGGCATGTCTAAAGACGAAAGTGCCAAATTGCGGATTCTCCAACTCCTTCATCAAAGTTCCCCATCCTAGCGATTTCCTTGGGACAATGAATTCGTCTAAATCTGCGTACACCAAGTACTTCACCCTGTACAGATTTCGATACATGCATTCGTTAATGCTCAATGTCTGGCCGAAGTAATGAGTGGAAGCTCCGGGCAAACCTTTCCCCCAGTTCAACACGACCTCGACAGTTCCCTCTCTGACATATTCGTGGAGCGTCTACAGTAAAGTGGAAGCACGGAATTAAAGTGCACGCAAGTCGCAGGGATGTTAGGCACTTTGGAAAGGGGGGAGAGAGGAAGCGGGGGCCGGGTGGAGGGTAAACGGAGGGACACCTTGATCTGATACGTCTTTAGCTGTCATGAATCACCATGCATCATGAATGTGCGTTAACCTTATACAGGATGCAGCTAAAGCAAGCCACGGGCGACTTAAAAGCATTGGGTACCTTAGAATCTCTTCGGGTTTAGAGAATACGCAAAGTTCAGATGGAAATACCTGTAGCACGTTTTTGTCAGCGGAGTAGATGTAAAAGGTAAACCATTCTGCGCCAAGAACTTTGTTTTTCAATGTTTTCAATGATGGTCCGTGGCTCTATCTGTCCAAATAAGGGCGAGTTGATGCAAACCCCAAAGGTTTTCGTTGAGTAGACTGGCTTTGTTATGGAAACCGCAGCTTTTGTTTTTCCTATTGCAAGACATTAGAAAAAACGGCGTCATCTTCGTGTTTGTTTGTCCATAATTTCACAATCAAGAACTCAATTACCTGTGATAAGATGAGTTTGCTCAACCGTGATGGCACTCACGTGATTTGCAGTAGTAACGTGGTCTGGTAACGGCCACAAATAGGCGTAGGGTCCAAGCTTCCCTATGGTATAATCCCCGGTGGGGTTCAACTTCCTTTTCTCCTTACACTCCCCGAGTTCTACCCTTGCGCCGCTGTGAAGCAGTAATGTTCCATGGAGTGCTGGCTCGGACTTCTCACCAAAGCCCATAACTGTAATTACTGGCGCGCACGGCTCGCGATCGTCCAGATAGGCCGTGAAGACGTGTGTAGCCAAACCAAGCCGTCTCCATCGACTGCTTGTGTCTATTAAACCAGACTCGTTGAACCTTGTATACTGGAAGCTATCAAGACACGAGTTGACCGTACCAAGTGTCTTGTGTAAGAAAGCATCCATTAAGTTTGAAATGGCGAAACTACCGAGGATAACAGCCAAGAGTACTAAAAAAGCTTTACAGCGATGTGTTGCAATCATGATAAGTATGTCTTAACGCAGGTAAATTGCAGGATCATCATAATTTTAAAATCAGCGAGCGGTGATCAGATTCAACCGACTGTATATTACCTTAAAAACGAAGGGTAGTGAAGGTCCTGTGTGGGCTGGAGAATAAAGTTTCCTATGCGAAGCAGCTGATGAAATGCCCATCCTATTCTGCCAATGTTTTGCAACAGGTGCATTTTGAACATCTTCAGAAGGCTTTGTTTACATTTGGAGCCAAAGCCATGCAACATGTTTACTGGTGTTCCCAGCAAACCGTGTTTACAATCATGTCATGCATGCATCACTGAGCCGACCCAACCTAGCCGTACGAATACATTTTTTTTATACAAAGATTCCCAGATAGCACTTTGCAGTCTATTAAGACTGAATTGCGTGCTGTTTTACAGGAATTCAATAGAGATATGATTTACAGAGTAAAACATTCAAAGTTGAAATTTATAAAATTTAAGGTTGGCAAAGAATATACGCTAAATATTTACAGTGGCGTAGCCAGCCTGACGATTTGTCTCGCTATGCTAATATTTTGGTGTTTATTGACTGTGAAAACAATGAATAATTATAATAACACGAAATTAGCATAGCGGACAAAATCGTCAGGCTGGCTACGCCACTGAATATTTAGAAACGTATTGTACAGTATTATATGGTTATAAAGTAATAAAATTGAGGATCTAAGAAAATTCATCAGTGCTCGCCGGTATAAAATTATTTAAAAATCTATCTGTTTTTATCTTTGGAAGATGAAACTGGGGGTTTTCCTCAGGTCGTAATTCGCAGAGTGACGGTCTGGCAGGAGGGATGATAGTTTATGATGTAGATCATTGATGAGTTGATTGTGATAAAAAGTGATAAAAAGTCACCCTCTTTTACTTTTATCAGTGTAACATAATAATAATAATAATAATAATTGGTTTAATAATCCGTTTGGCAGTAAAAACTGAATTACACGGTATAAATAACTACAATTAATACAATATATAACAACTAACTAATAATATTTAAAGGTAATAAAACTTCTACAACGATCAGTGTTTGCAAAAATCTTAGGAAAATTTTCAAATCTTAAGTTATAACATCGTACAGTATCGCAGAATTCAATTCATATCGTCCATCCAAACTTTAAAGTTTTTTCCTCAAGTCATCGCCTAAAGTGACCATTAGTGGCCAAGACGACCAGAGCCAACACTTGCCTCGTATCTAGCCGTTATAACGATTGAACCAAGTTGCAAGTTTCTAGCTAGAACCAAGTCCTTCCACGCAATGTAAACACGCGATCGAGCACTTCATACACTGCGCATGTCAAGAGACTAGAGGTCAAATTTACCCTAAAGCATTTCCATATCTATCTCAATGCGGTCAATTTTCATCAATTTTACTTCAAGTAAAGCACAAGCGTTTTCTTAATCCGGCCACAATCCTCGTTTTGAAGACCAGTGCGCGTGCATCTGGGACAAGCTGATGATTCACATCGGTCATAGGAGAAATCCCTTCCTCAAACCTACGACAGTGATGAAGTAAAGCAAATTCAGGTGGTACAACGTAGGTCCTGACATAATATGTGACGTGCTTGAAAACCTCGTGGACCCCAACCGCTGTCGCGTACGACGGCTTGATCATGTATTTTGACCTTACCTCTGGCGGGTGGATCTCTCGCGATCTTGTCACGCGTGATAAGAAGCTGGGTAGTTTCACGTTCCGTGACCCAGAACAAGGGAAGGAAGTTTTAACTGTACTTGTTGCGTTTAAGTTTTCAAAGAAGTATGCATGTCTGAACAAGTATGTTCCATCTCTAACACTCTCAATAGTTTTCATCATGTCCTTCCATCCTAACGATATCTTTGGAACGATGAATTCGTCCAAGTCTGTGTAGACCAAGTACTTCACCCTGTACAAATTTCGATACGCGCATTCGTTAATGCTCAATGTCTGCCCGAAGTAATGTGTGATGTCTTTGGGTAAACCTTCCCCCCAGTTTTGTACGACCTCCACCATCCCTTCGCTGGCATATCTCTGCAATACCTGTTGTATACAAAAAAAAATTTGAATATGGCTCTAATGGTGCCCTCTAACAGCCGGATTAGCAAACGTTCCATACAAATATTCCGAATTTTTTTCGGAAATTCTCTAGTCTATTACGAAGTTTAAAAGTCGATAATTAAATCACAATCTGTTTCGTAAAACTGTTTTTTTTTTGTGTGAAAAGATTTGCTGAAACCAAATTTAATTTAGCAAATCTATTTCACATCAAAAACTTATAATGAAAAAGTTTAAGACATTGAAACGGTGCTTTTAAGAGGAATAGCTTTTGCTACCTGTTACGAGCCGGTCCTTTTAACTATTATAATGGCTGCGCTTTTGGCTCAATTCGCTCGCAACAAAGATCGTGAAACCGATTACTTTCCAATGATTTATTCTTTGATGCTATATTTATAGTTAAACAATTAATAACGTCTTTTGATATATATAATATTACTTTATAACAGTTCGACTTATCTGACTGAGCACAACTCTCGATATCTTGACAACTCCGTTTCTTTCTTTTGTAAAGGTTCTCTTTAGTTCTTGTGATTTGTGGTTCTTTCCACGTTACTTCTTTAAATAATTTTCAAAGCAATGATGCTATTCAGGCTAGCGCCTTATGAATAATGCATGCTTTCGAGAGTTGTGCTCCGATTTTTATATGGTTTGGTAGGGGAAGAAACTATAGAACTGCGACACATTTCCCCTACGCAATACAGCGTGAATAAGCAAATAAACATGGTTAGCCCCAAACCAAGCTATGTCGTTTACGTTTGTTGGTTTGCGGGATGAGGTTCTCCGCAAATATTCCCTTACTCATGCATGTAAGGTTAACTAAGGTTATACTAAAGTTTATTGAATATATATTATAACTACATGATAGGTATCATGTAACACCCTCCCCCTTAAAGAAAAGAAAGTTAGAGAAACTTTCTTTGCAAGCGTTCCTGTGTCCGTGCAGTTCATGGGCGGGAAAGACAATCCGCGATGACATTGTCGCTCCCTTTGATGTGGTTAATATTCAGATTGTACTCCGACAAGATAAGACTCCATCGGAGCAAACGTTGATTCTTGTTCTTCAGTCGATGTAGAAACACTAGCGGGTTGTGGTCGGTGAAGACTGCAAGGGGAACACTTGTTTCAGAAGTTTAAGTGGTCCTCGTACTGTATGACCGAAAACAAGTTCAAATGGAGTGAAACCTAAGGATTCTTGTACCGAGTCGCGTGCGGCAAACAAGAGTAGGTGAATTCCCTCATCCCAATTTTTCTCGGTATCTTGGCAATACATTCTAATCATGTTCTTCAGGGTTTGGTGAAATCGTTCAAAGGCCCCTTGACTTTCCGGATGGTATGCGCTCGATTTAAATTGGCGAATGCCTAGTTCGGCCATCACTTGTTGAAACAAGCCAGACATAAAATTCGATCCTTGGTCAGACTGGATGGATTTTGGAAGGCCAAATAGTGTGAAGAATTTTGTAAGCGCTTGGACAATTGTTTTTGCTGTGATATTTCTTAATGGTATGGCTTCCGGAAAGCGAGTTGAAACACACATAATGGTTAATAGGTATTGATTGCCTTTCTTAGTTTTTGGAAGCGGGCCGACACAATCAATCATGACTCTACTAAATGGTTCATCGAAAGCAGGTATTGGTTTTAATGGTGCTTTCGGAATTACTTGGTTCGGTTTACCGACAATTTGACATGTGTCGCATGTTTTGCAAAATTCGACGACATCTTTCCGAATACCCGGCCAATAAAAGTGAGTGGTTATTTTTTGCAACGTTTTATTTATTCCTAAATGACCTGACAGTGGAGTATCGTGTGCCAAACTGAGAATTTCGGGTCTGTAAGATTTTGGAACAATAATTTGATAACGAAACGCCCATTCATCATCAGCTGAAACGTCCGAAGGACGCCATTTCCTCATTAACACTTTGTTTTTAAGAAAGTAAGATATAGGATCCATTGTTGCTTCTTGCTCGGTTGAAGCCTTTTGGTAAAGCACCGAAATCTCTGGATCATTTTGTTGTTCGGTTATTAAGTTGGACCGTGAAAATTTGTCGTCTATATTAGTTGGCTTAGTATTTTCAAATATATCAGAAAGAAAAGTATCAGAAAGGTCAAAGTCATTGACCTGCACTTGTTGTACCTCATTCGATTCTTCGCGTTTTTTCATAGCTCTAGTAACGGCGCATGATGGATACAGATGCGGAATAACCTGTTCGGCGAGGTCGTGTTGTTGATGTGGTCTGTCTGTTACTATCGGGTTAATTTTAACTTTGTCGCCGGCTAAATCGTTTCCTAGCAACAGATCTATTCCGTCAAAAGGTAAAGATTCGATGACTCCTATGTTAACGTCGCCTGACACTAAATCCGATTGCAAATTTGATTTATGTAATGGGATTGAACGATAATTTGAATCAACTCCACGTATTAAGACACTATTGCCTGAGTAAGACCTTTCAGAAAATGGCAACGTATTAGTAAGTATCAGTGATTGCGAAGCACCGGTATCGCGTAAAATTTTGATTGGTTTATGCACAATCGGCTGGTCATTTGAGAGTGATATAGAACCGTCAAAAATGAATGGCTTAAATGAGTCCATGACAGGGTCAACTGGAAGCTTAACCTTACATTCCTTGTCCGCCTTGGGAAAGGCTTGGTACAGTGCATTCACATTCTGTAAGTTCGAATTTGTTTTAGAGATAACACCTGTTGGTTTTGGCGGTGGCCTATTCATTTTCAAAGAATAACACTCTGATCGAGTGTGACCTTTTCGTTTGCAATAATCACAGCTAATTGATTTAAACGGCAGTTTATTATGGTAATGACCGAAAGTATTGTCGGGGTTTCGTCCCTGGAATGGCTTAGGTGATGGGAAACGTTTATTGTCGCTGAAATGGTTTTGGTAGTTACCACGAGGAGAGAAGGATGTATTATTTTTTGAGGTCGTGTTCGAAAGCTTATGCGTCAGCGAGAAGTTATCCGCCAAGCGTGCCGCGTCATTCAGCGTAGTAGCCTTGTGATCGTTTACGAATGTTCGAGTATCACTATTAAGGCAGTTTTTAAATTCTTCAATCAAAATAAGTTCACGTAGACGATCGTAATTGTGGTTGGTGTTTTCTGACGTGCACCATCGGTCGAAAAGCTGAGCTTTCTCGCGGGCAAATTCAATGAAAGTTTTGTTGCCAGTTTTGTTTAGATTACGGAAATTTTGTCGATAAGCTTCGGGGACCAACTCATAACCCTTTAAAATCAGTTCCTTGACGGTGTCGTATTTCGCGCAATCTTCGACAGAAAGTTGGGAAAAAATTTCACGGGCTTTTCCTATAAGGACGCTTTGTAAAAGCATTGTCCAACTATCTTTAGGCCAGTGACAGTTTTCAGCGACCTTTTCGAAATGCAAAAAGTACTTATCAACTTCCCGCTCCTGAAACGGTGGAACCATTCTTATATGTTTTGTTACATCGAAATGACTTGAACTTTGCGTGTGACTATCTGAGGACTTAGATTGGAGCCTTAATTTCTCTATCTCATTTTGCTGTTCTTTTAGCCTGAACTCTCTTTCCTCTCGCACTTTCTGTGCCTCCCACTCTCGTGTCTCTCTCTCTCTTCGCCATGCAATTTCCTCCTGTTCTCTCTGCCATTGTTTTTCCCTTTCGCTATTTTCCTCACTGTTACTGATTTGTCTAGTCCTATTTTCTACGCTATCATTACTACCCGCTGCTTCGGTCGCAGGCTGACTTGGTTGTTGTATATGAATAAAAGATTCTAAGACAGACGGTTCAAATGTCTCTGTCACTTTTACTAAGTGTTCTATTATGAGTTTCTGAATTTCTCTTTTACGCATTGAACTTCTTACTTCGATTTTTAAATGTTTTCCTAACGCTATTAAATCATCTTTCCTCAATTGTTTTAATGTACTCTCGCTTGGTTCCACCATATATTCCTGAGGGTCGAATGCAGACATTGTAAAATAACTGGTTTCACTTGTACGTTTTATACTTTTAAAATGTTTGTTTTATTTTTTTGAAAAATTTTGGTCCTAAAGTACGCCGTTCGGTTTTATTCATGCAATGTATAGTCGGAAATCAAAATTAATTCCCGGGCGAGCCCCCAATTTGTTACGAGCCGGTCCTTTTAACTATTATAATGGCTGCGCTTTTGGCTCAATTCGCTCGCAACAAAGATCGTGAAACCGATTACTTTCCAATGATTTATTCTTTGATGCTATATTTATAGTTAAACAATTAATAACGTCTTTTGATATATATAATATTACTTTATAACAGTTCGACTTATCTGACTGAGCACAACTCTCGATATCTTGACAACTCCGTTTCTTTCTTTTGTAAAGGTTCTCTTTAGTTCTTGTGATTTGTGGTTCTTTCCACGTTACTTCTTTAAATAATTTTCAAAGCAATGATGCTATTCAGGCTAGCGCCTTATGAATAATGCATGCTTTCGAGAGTTGTGCTCCGATTTTTATATGGTTTGGTAGGGGAAGAAACTATAGAACTGCGACACATTTCCCCTACGCAATACAGCGTGAATAAGCAAATAAACATGGTTAGCCCCAAACCAAGCTATGTCGTTTACGTTTGTTGGTTTGCGGGATGAGGTTCTCCGCAAATATTCCCTTACTCATGCATGTAAGGTTAACTAAGGTTATACTAAAGTTTATTGAATATATATTATAACTACATGATAGGTATCATGTAACACTACCCCGGGAGGATGCTTGTGAACTGAATGTCATAGGGAAATTTTCTGCCCATTTTCAGAACATGTCAAAGCGAATGTGAGAAATTAATCCTTTGGTAGAAATCAAGCCAGGCCAGCCCTGAGACTCATGTACGTGCAAAGCTCGTAGCAAATAGGATCACTAAAAACATCATCTACGAATTCGTATCAATGATCAGAGGTATGTTATCATGGGTTAGTTCTCCAACTTTAAAACGACTAAACTTAATCTAAGACATAATCCTAACCTAAACCTAATCTAAGACCTAATCCTAACCCTAATCTAAGACCTAATCCAAACACCTAATCTAAGACGTAATCCTAACCTAAACCTAATTTAAGACCTAATCCTAACCTACCCTAATCTTAAGGATTAAATTCGCGTATTTAGGATTTACTGAACACTGAATGATATAAATTATTACCAATACCTGAAGCGCTGCTTGATCGGAGTTGTAAATATAAAATGTAAACCATTCTGCTCCGAGCACTTTGTTGATTTCGATGTTCTCGATAATGGCACGTGCGTCTACATTTCCAAATAATGGCGAATCTATGCAAACTCCGAACGTTTTGGTCGAGTAGACTGGCCGTGTTATAGGAATTACAGTCGTTTCTGTTTTACCTAAAACCAAGAGAAAACATTGGTTTAAACGACCCATCAATACGATAATGAGAGAATCGAAGGGATTCTTTATGCATGCGTGATAAGGTGCAGAAAAAAAGCGGACGATTTTCATGTTGGGCTGATTTCTTATCTGGAGAAAATAATGGAAATTGCAAAGTCTCACTGCATGCGATGTTGTAAAATGTGGAAAATATGGCCTTGCAAAGTTCAATCTCTCGCTCTTTATATGGCAATTTGATTGCTTCTATCAGTATAAAACGACACATTTGCACTTGGTTGCTCGTGCAGAAAAGGAAGTTTCTTTCGTTACCTGCGTACGATCTAATCTGTTGAACCTCAATCGACTTCAGATAGCCTACCGAAGGAACTGTAGCGGGCAACGGCCAAGAATACGTATACGGTCCCAGTCTTTCGAGGGAGTAGTCTCCGTACGGGTTCAGTATCATCTTTTTTTTGTACTTTCCGAGCTCTATTCGTTCACCGCTGTGCAGCAACAACGTACCACGAAGTGGCGCCTCTGACATTACGCCAAATCCCAAAACAGTAATAAGTGCCATGCAAGGATCACGATCATCTAAATACGCTGTGAACACGTACGTAGTTTTAGCCAGTTGTCTCCAGCAGCTGCTCGTGTCTATCACTCCGGATTCGTTGAAAATGATGCGAGAATTACAAAGGCATGGACCAAACGTGCTGAATGTCTTGTTTAAGAAAGTTCCAACGAAGTTTAAGAGCGAAACACTGCCGATGACAGCGAGGAATGTAAGAATAGCCTGGCGACGTTGTGATCTTATCATCGTTTGCTGAAAATATTATGGAGAAAAATTTACAAGACAACTGAAGTAGATGTTTCATGTTTCGTGATGTTTTGAAAACAACACAAGTGCACTGAAACAATGTTATGTTTCGACTTTTAGAAGCAACTGTTCTTCATTGTAATCTCCGTTTTGATTGGTTAGCCACATACAAAATTCTTGATATTTGTAATTATGATAGATTAATTTAAATTTTCTCCCGCATGGGTTTTTCAGAAGCTATTTGCAAAATATTAAGCTGTAATATTAAGCTGTAAATATTTATACTATAATTTAACTGAACTTATCTATATTTACAAATATCAAATTTAATTATATTGAAAAACCTATGACTAACCAAGTGATATATAAGTAAAAATGAACAGGGAACCAGGGGCCGGTTGTTCGAAAGGCGTTCAGCTTAAACCCAAAGTTTAAAAATACTCTCATACAACTTGTGAATGACTAAACCTACATCTTTTGCATTAAATATGTCCTCCCATTGAAAGTTAAACTATTTAAAATTACATCGAAATATTTCAGCTCATTTGTTCAATAAATAGATCATTTTAATTTGTTTTCCATTTTGAACGTATCCACCGTTTAAGCTAAACGCCTTTCGAACAACCGCCCCCAGTTTTTTAATCGCTCGTTTATGAAATTGATAAATATTTTGTTTCTTAAATATTTTGAGGACAAAGAAGTCTTATTTTGTGAAGTATTGAAAATGTGCAGAAGCATATAAACCAAAACAGCGGAGTAAAATTTAAGTGATTTTCTATCGGTGATTTTTTGACACACAATTATTTGATTATATTTCTAGCCATTATGACATGAAATTTATGAAAAAGGTGCTGTTAACCCTGGTTTTCATGTGACCAAATGCTTACATATGGATGCTCTACGATCAATTATCGGTTTATCATAGAGAAGATATTTTTTTAGTTTGGCAAAACATTTTTTGTGTCAATTATAGGTCCGTTACAGATGTCCAACTTTTCATGTGCCTAACCTAATGTAGATATATCGACGAATTACAAAATCGACATATAAAAAAGTATTTATATCTAGCTAAACGACTCAAGCTGAGCGATGCAGAGATTAAACTGTTCGCACTTAATGCGTTCTGTACTTGCACATTGCACTTTGTAGCGAACAGAGAAAGACAGTAATGTTTACAAACCTTAATTAGGACTGTGCTCCTGGGGCCAGTTGTTCGAAAGGCGTTTAGCCTAAACGGTGGATTAGCCAAAGATTGAAAAATACTCTCATACATCTTGTGAATCACTGAGCCTCTCGTGCATCTTTAAATAATTATGTACTTGAAATATGCACTTAAATATGTACATTGAAAATTAAACTATTTACATCGAATATAGCCAGGATTAGGAAGCAGCGTCTTCAAACAACGCTTTAAATATGGTATAACAACTACGGATGCGTAACTCGGATACTTTTCATAACAACACACTTGTATTAAGTCTCTCTAATTCTTCGCTTAACTGCATGCAATAAAAGACAATTTGACATTCTATTTGTCAAATGGATTGGTGCCTGAGGCAAGCCAGATAAATTTACAGCGATAAAGTTATGCGAATCTATGGTTGGATCTTCTGGCTGTATAATGATAAGTCATGTGTTGTTGTCAATCTCGAGGTAGCGAAGATCCACACACATGTACAGTATATATATGTAGTTCTTCTCAAAATCTTGGCAAATCGCGATCATCTGTACATATTTGAAGATAATTGCATTTTGCATTGCAAATTTCTTTATACGACATCGACCATGCATGGATAATTGGAAATATTGCATGTTAAAACTGCGTCATATCGATGATAAGTTATTGTCGTATTGTCATTAAAAGCTATACTGCATTAACTTTTAATTATACAGTTAGTTACAGAGCTGGCCAATCAGAATGGTGTTGAGTTTAGTGCGATTTAACGACGCAAATGTTTGCTAAGTGCGTATATACAACTGGCTCGAAATATTTACTTTATTAAATCGTCGCGGATCTGGTCTGACTGTCTTGCTGTGGTGATATACCAATTTATAAAGTTATTTTAATTCAAAATAAAGTTATTCCACTTTTAAAATATTAATATAAGACCCCAAACTCTGTTAGATGTAAGAGTGGTGTGATGCAGATAATTATTTTCCTCCGTAAATCTTGGAGATGTAATGTGGTCGTCCAACTGCATTATGCTTTTTATTTCAATATCTTTCATGTGGTTTAGAGAACCGAAAATATTATTAACTTTTGGACTTTTGCATTCAATTTCTCTACGTATTGTGGAGCAATATCTATCAATTGTAGTCAAATTGTTGTCAGTTTTTCAAATCTTCTTTACAGTCAAAGACAAGAAATTTTGCCGACCATTTTGAGAAAAAGAGGGGGTGTCAACCCCCCCCCGCTCCTCACGCCCCACCTGCTTGGTACCCCCCTGTTTATCATAGAAAAACGATATTCAAAACGTACGTTTTACAATATTTTTTTAATTTTTATGTTTTACAATGATTTTACAATATTCTTTTTTAAATAACACAGTATAACCTTTACTGCAGTTGATTCTGAGGCTTTGGCAAAAACAATAAAGCTGGATTTTTTTTAACAGGCTAAGCGTATTTGGTGAACGTAAATCCTCACCCGTTGACGCCATCTCAATCTGAAACTCCACAGGCTTTATCTTTTTGGAGAACGATTTATAACGAAGTCCCCGATTTAAAACGTTCCTGATGTCTGGTTTGGCAATTGATGGCTTCCTTGCAAAGTGTTTACAAGCAACGTGTCATTATACTAGTCTGGAGCCTAGTAGAGGTTATGCTTTTATCGGCTGTCATTTTTGGTTGGGCCTCTCTTGTAGTGGTCTTAAAGAAAGAGGGCTTTTTTCGCGACTTGTGCCCGCCCAAGCACGAAGGAAACGTGACTTCCCATAATGACTATTGCATCAAGCAGGACAAACGGTTGAATTTGGTCTTTCTGATCGGTGTTATCTCGTTAGCTTGGGGTGCGTTTGTTTCCGGGGCCTTTCTGGATCGTTTCGGACCAAGAAAAACAAGACTTCTTTCAAGGTAAGAGCTAGCTGCTGTCACACGTCATATAGCTTATATCACAAAGCTCAAACAAAAGGTATTATTGGCATAAAACTATTCATGTACTTGCCAAAAATCGTACACTTATCATGGTTCATTAATACAAGACATTGGCAAACTATTTAGCCATTTTAATCTGTTATCGAGTCTCCTAACTACAGCAATATTACTATCTCACTCTGACATATTTGGGATGAATTGCAAGTAGTTTTTATACAATTTTTCGAATATTTCTTCACCATGCACCTGAAATGACCTTTATAAGTGCTGTTAAACATCACCCCGCTTAGGTGCTGTTTACACGCATATAAGCCCAATTTATATCCAGGTTTCAACGAAGGGTGGTATTAAAATAAGTGTTTATTGAAACAAGACGAGAAAATGCTGTTGTTGGGATGAATACGAATGAAAGGATGATGTTATCTACTGATTTCAATACCCCAAAGTCATTCGACGTCAGGTTTAATCTTGGCTAAGCGGGATCATGTAAATAGCCCCTTAGTCGTGATGAGAGAAGGCTTGACATGACTTTGAAATGATTAAATATAACATGATCCCGATGTAGTTACCTCAACAAAAGCATGTTTGTTTCCTAAAGATTTATTTCAAAGCCTGGTTCATATGTTGTAACTCGTCGACGATGTCTGTTTTCCGTGGCCTGATTGATGAAAAAAATCTGGTGGGGCTGTTTATGAACATTTGACCAAATATGGTAATCAAAATTACCAGATCTGGTCACACTGAATTGTGTGGCCTAAGCCGCAGTTCGTCCCAAAACAGCCTCCTGCCGGTTGTATCAAGCCCGTTTAGCTTAAACGGTGGTTAAGTTCAAAATAGAAAGCACGTCTTTGGTTATATTCAACAAGCAAAGTAAACGTTTTTAACCTTAATACAAAAATACTGTTTACAACTACATATTCAGTGCATAATATTCAAGTTGATTCATTCAAGAGAGATCTAAGTGTGTTATTTAATTTTGACTTATCAACCGTTTAAGCTAAACGGGCTTGATACAACCGACCCCAGTACCTGTCCTCACTGCTATTTTGAAATGATTATAACTTGAGAGTTTGATCCCACCTACGGCTACATGACGAGTTATATTATTGAAAAAGAATGTCTACAATTTGCAAATAAACCACGAATTTTGAACTTTGGCCCAACAGAAAGACAATTAAAAAATTTTGTGTCGAAGACTGTCTTCGACTTTGACATTGTTGTAATTCATTTCATACACGCGACTGCATAACAACAGCAGAAAAAATTCACAAATTGAGATTTGAGTGCTACTCGCACTGGCTTCTTAAGCTAAGGGATTCGTTTCTCAAAAGTCACAGCGTTTCTGGAGCTTCCAGTTGGACATTCTTGTGAAAAGAACAACGTGTTTCTTGTCTGCTGATTAATTATTATTCGTTGAGATCAAACATCAACGCCAACGCCAAGGCCACCGGGCCACCGGCGCCTTTCGTATTTATTATTATGCAAAGTAATATCTAGCGTGACTTGTATTAAAATGGCTGCCCTTCAACGTGTTTATAAGCAACGTTATTTAATACTATTATGGAGTGTGTTAGAAGTATTTTTCATGTCAGCCATAGTCTACGGCTGGGCATCATTAGTTGTGGTCTTAAAGCAGGAAAATTTTTTCCATGGCTTGTGCGAGGGTCATACAAAGTTTGAAAATAAAAGAAATTCGAGTTCCGTAACCGGCGATTGCTTGGAGCAAGACGAGCGGTTGAATTTAGTATTTTTGACCGGCGTTATTTCGTTTTCTGCGAGTGGTTTTTTCTCGGGAGCCTTTCTTGATCGCTTTGGACCGAGGAAGACACGACTACTCTCAAGGTAGGCTTAATTTCGACGAAGGCAAGCCGACATATTAGCACGAGTATTAGTAAACATACTTTTAAAGTCGTTTGATGGCAGCTCAACTCGTAAAGCAAATGAGCAATTTGAAGCAAAGTATAAATATTTGTGGAACCGTAGTATCGATGTAAATTTCAGCTTCAAGAAGCAATTTAAAAACTTTGTAGAATATAGTGTCAATTGAGGTCAAGGTTGTCATTAAGTGTACAAATTTGAAATGATAAATTTGACTAAAATAATTGCAATAATATTATAATGTCAACGAAGCATTGAATATATTCAGTCATTTAAT
Source organism: Dendronephthya gigantea (assembly GCF_004324835.1). NCBI lineage: Eukaryota > Metazoa > Cnidaria > Anthozoa > Malacalcyonacea > Nephtheidae > Dendronephthya > Dendronephthya gigantea. Next base: position 689,185 of record NW_021163039.1, on the reverse strand, counting down.
GATGACACGTTGATCTTGTTTCCGATTACTAATCAATACAATCATTACAATGCATGTGTATTAACAGCTACAAAGCCAGTAATTTAAAAGCTTTACGATTACTGAATTTTTATGAAAACATGTTGAAACAGGGACCGGAATATCGAATGAGCTGCAGATATGTAGATCATGTTTACACTATACCGGATTGCATCGTTGCGTCGCAATTTTCATACTGGATTCAGTTTCTGTCCGCATTCATTGGAGGTGATATTAAAATTAATCCGGTACATGCCGGTGCACGTAGTGTGAACAGTATAAAAGTAGTGGAAACGCGCTTCAAATTTCGCGCCGCATAGCCGCATTAATAAACAATCCGATACGAAAATTCAGCCGTAAGTTTAACAGATCTTAAAAGGAAATTAAACCTGAAATGAACACAATGACATGGCCAAAGGGATGAGTATATCACTTGGAAACGTGAGCCCGTGGTCAGCATTGCAGCGGAGCGTGTTACTGAGCCCGCAGTCAACATTAATTTGCTGCACTTATTGCTAACAGGATATTTAATCGAGTGTAACGATAATGAGGAATATGCCAACGATTGTGATCGGTAGTCCGTGCACAGCTTTGCAGTTTGCAGCCAAATTTATTCCAACAACTTATTATTTTTACGCGTGCAAAGGGTATAAAATACTGGTCACGTGCTGCAGCCTAGTACACAACACATGCGCTAAACGTGGACTTATTTTTTTATTTTAGTTTCCTTTTCGGGTTGACTTTCCTGTTCTTTGTGCTGGCAGACAAAGGTATTTCGTTAAATATCAGGAGTAATCTGTTGCAAAGGTTATATCATATGACAATTTCACAACATTTTTACAGACAGGCCAAATTTGATTTTTCCTGGGATTCTGACCCTGTCAGCGGCTGGACTCACCCTATTACTGACCATTTTTCAGGTAGAGTGTACTTCTTTATATTGCGACGTTACACGTGATGACTCGATTTCGCTCTCGAAGCATCATGGTCCAAAAACTGCAGAAACTCTGTGAGAAGGCAAAGGGGGCAATGCCCCGGCACCAGGCTTAATCAGGGGTTCCCAAAATGATCAGACACAAGAGAGCGGAATAGAAAATTCCATTTCTGCCATTTAGGTTGCAAATATGTTTGAAAAATGGAAGTCTTCAGTCATAAGTGTGTTTAATGGAGCAGTAGATTCATCAGCAATCGTACTACTGTTTTTCAAGGTAAGGCTGTGTGTATTCTATGCTATGCTATGCTAGGCTATGCTATGCTATGCTACGCTACGCTATGCTATGCAATGCCGTGCTGTGCCGTGCCGTGCCATGCTATGCTATGCTATGCCATGCCATGCCATGCCATGCCATGCCATGCCATGCCATGCTATGCTATGCTATGCTATGCTATGCTATGCTATGCTATGCTATGCTATGCTATGCCATGCTGTGCTATGCCATGCTGTGCTATGATATGCTATGCCATGCTGTGCTATGCTATCCTGTGATAGAAGTTTAGTTCTAGGAAAAATTGATATAACATTAATCAAATTTTTCTTTCTGTTTCTACCTACTAGTTGGTGTACGATGCTGGTGTTCCATTACGGTCGATCAATATATTTTTTTACATTTTCGCCATTGTTGCCATCCTTATCTTCACATTTATTCTACCTTCTTTTACAATCACCTCTGAGAGAATTCGTGAAATCAATGGTTCGGAGAATCCAGAGTCCTCTCATGACAATATTCATTCCACACACGAAGTAAGTCAATGCGATAACTGTATGCTGGAATTGATATGACTATTTTTTGGTCCGAAGATATTTCTTCCCTTTACGTTATTAATAGCTTTTACGACAAAGCCTCAGTTTGGTGTAAAGAGAACTTAAGCATTGAAGTTAGGCTTGGTCCTAGCGAAATTTTGTGCTGATTCAATTTCAGGCAAAAGAGAGGAGGCGGAAGAAACATTTAGTAAAGCTAAGAGAAATGAAAAATGTTCATTTTTTCTTTGAAGACCGTAGACAAGCCACTTGTACAAGGTGATCAAGCAAACGGAACAAATAGAATAATTAGGGAATCGGAGTCGAATTCGATAGGAAAGACTCCTGAAAAGAATGGAAAGGTGGAGCAGGAAGCTGATTCACAGTTGTCTCCACTTTTTCAATCAGAAGAATACGAAGACGATGAAATCAAAGATAAAAAGGACGGTGGTGGAACTAGCCCAGGTACAGAAAAGCTCACATACTGACGATGTTCTTGTAATAAAGACAAGATATCACTGATATAATGTGTATACTTGTTTTATTTTTGCTTTTTTTTGTAATTGTCTGCTTTCAGTGGTAAAGTGTCACATGCAGCATATTATAACTAACATCATTTCTGTCTTTCTATCACAGATTCTACGCCCCGATTGATAAGCTTGATGTTAACCTCCGAGTATATCCACACGACGTTTTTTCTTAGTTTGTGTAACCTTCGTTTGTGGTTTTACGTCGGTTACTTAAACTCGTATTTGGAATTCATGTCTGACAATGACCATGATACAGGTAAATAAGAAATGAAATGTAGGAAATGTAGTGAAATGTAGAAAGTATACTTGGAAACGTAACATCTTAAAGACTTTCGAGATGATATTTCATGATCAATTTATCGAATTAAATAGAGTAAAATAAAATATGAAAAGTCGAAATTTGCATGCAGTATTTTCGAAGAACTTGTCTTCTCCAGTGTGATAGTTCTCCAGTGTGATACTCAAATTTTATGAGATCGAATTTCGGCATGAAGTTCTGGTGGACCTAGACGTGAAACCTTAAGGCCCTGTTACACGGTGCAATTTCTCTTGCAAGTTGCAATGAAATTCTGCTTTTAGGAGATGCAAATTAGTGAAGATCCCCCAAATATAAGTGCGAGAAACTTCCATGGAGTATAATAATAAAAACAAAAGTTTCGTAGTTGCTAAATCTACATCTCTCAAAAGTATAATCGTATTGCAAGTTGCATGAAAAATTGAACCGTGTAACTAGGGTGGCAGCAAAACAGAGCGCATTTTTTTATTTGAAAGTCATTAGGTCTAGCCGACGCTCGAGGATCAATAATATTTAGTATCTTCTGTTTCCACGTTTTTTAGTAAGTCACTACACGAACTGGTTTGGGATCGCGCAGTTTTCCGGTTTTGTTTTCGCGCCTATCGTTGGTATTGTCATGGATTGGAAACCGAAAGGAAAGCGAAATCAGAAAACTGATTTGGGTTTTGTTGTTGGGTTTTTTCTCACCTCATTCACCGCTTTCGTTTTAAATATTTTGGTTCTTGTCCCTGACCTTTCTGTGCAGGTATGAACACGCCGCATGCGTCGATGGAATTATCTTTTTTTAGCTAATTCCACTAATAACGAAGTGTTAATATATACCATTTTGACGTTCTAGTATGCGTCTTTCGTCGTTCAAGTTGTTCTAAGAGCCTTCGTCTACACTGTCTATTCAGCGTTTCTCTTACACAAGTAAGTTTCCTGCACATATACTTGTGTGACAAATATATTGACATTTATTGTATTGCCAACGCTTAAAACCCTGGCGTTTTTACTCTTTTCCTTAAAACTTTGTCAAAAATATTGGCAAAAATGAATTCCAATTGCATCAGGTTGCAAAAACGTCGTGTACCTATTGATCGCTGCATTCGTAACGTGGTGTTTTTTTTCGCTCTGGGCTTTGTGCGTTTTTGATAGGTATTTTGTACTTATTCCCTTTTTACTTAGATTTCCATTGTCGCAATTTGGAAAATTATACGGCGCAGGCCATCTGATATCAGCAGTAATAGGTTCTATACAGTATGGTCTGTTTACGATTTCCGAAGATACCCTTGAGAAAGATCCATTTTGGGTACGTACTGCACGTAAAATATTTAGCTATTTATCTATGAATATGTAGACCAATGCTTATACGTTGAAGAACTACCCGTTATCAAAAGTAAAATCATTTTTAATCGCTATATGTATAGTTTGGCTTACTTCATACATCTTCACATTATTTGAGCCAAACAAATTGAACTTGTCGCAGCCCATCTCAATCTTATCTTACATCACCTGCGGTTGTGATAATTAACGTCACACTCCAGAGACATGCAACTTAGCATGCATGTCAGTGGTGGTCACACTATAAGCCACTTTTTATGGGTGATTTTCGTCAAAGCAATTTCACGTATAGCATGAATATTTTCAAGAGACCATTTTGAATATAGCGTGTTTCTTTTTCGATATAGGTGAATGTTGGTTTTCTAGTGTCTTGTTTGTATCTGAATGTTCTTCCAATCCTCTTGTGGTTTAAGGAAAGGAAAGCGGAACAACTGCAAAAACGTAATGGCGAAAAACGTATAGTAATTACGTAACAATACTATCTATGCAAGCCGGTGGTGAAGGGAGGGAGTTAGAAGAGTTGGAATGGTGAATGCTACATGGTCGCATTTACACCCTGTAGCTTCGGAACGAGGAATTTTCGTGTCCGAGATTGATTAGAAAGTGTTGATTGAAAGGAATGTCTTATGGTCTGGGTTATTACGGTTCTAAAATTAGTGTCGGTTTTTTAAACGTTCCCGTATGCACGATTTTGAGTGCATTGTTAAAATACGTAAATTTTTACCTTCATAAAAGCATGCATATTGTTAATAGTATGCATTCTGCCTCTGTCCATGGGCTATTATCACACGATGCGCGTTTTTACTCTTTGCATCGTTTGGTTGTGCCATATACAAGATGCAATTTAGAGAATGTGCACGTGTTAGAATACGAATCATGCATGCGTATAACGAAACACGTTGCGCTGTGTAAAAAACAATACGTTTAGACACGGTTCTAAAGTTCGGACTAACAGAAAACACTTAGGAAATTAGTTAATCACATTTTCCCTAAAATTTATTTACGAATCTCTTAGATTGTCATATTTACAATTTCTTTTCATGTTGAAACATGCCATATGGCATAGTACAGTTCCATTTTTCTGTTCCTCCATATTTTACAACCGCAATCTATAACAATACCATCATCAGCGCGAATAAAACTCTCAACTTAAACTTACGAAACAATACATATAGTGAACATATGTTGACGATTGGTCTGGTTCATATTCAGACGATATTAAACTATATGGCTCATAGGCATGTGTAGAAGAACGTAAGCGCGAGACTTTTACGCATGCGTACGTGGCTGCATATAATTTCGTATGACATTCCTATGGTTTTTTACATTCTTGGATCATTCAGGCAATGAAAAGCCAAAAGAGAAAAGCGAGTGCCACCCAAAGGAATATTTTTGAAAGAAATTGTTCCTGCGCTTCCTGAGGTGATCCGGGAGCCGGAGCTGAAAAAATATCGAGAATTACTATAGACAATATATATAATAATATATAGGGGGCGGTTGTGTCAAGCCCGTTTATGGTTTAGCTTACACGGTGGATAAGTCAAGATTAAAATAACACTCTTAGATCTCTCTTGAATGAGTCAACTTGAATTTTATGCACTGAATATGATGTAGTTGTAAACAGTATCTTTGTATTATGGTTGAAAACATTTACTTTGCTTGTTCAATAAAACGATAGACTTGCTTTCTATTTTGAACTTAACCACCGTTTAAGCTAAATGGGCTTGACACATCCGGCCGCAGAAGTTCAAGTTTACGAATGAGCTTATGTTCAACTTTCCTGAGTGCTTGACGTGCTGATTAAACAGCAGATGGACATGCGATGATAATATGTGACAAATATCTAATCCGTAGTCTTGACTCTTGATAAGAAGACTTAAACTTACCCTGTCCAAAACCACCGACATTCTAAGATAAAGCAAAGAAAAATAACATATTTTATTATTGTTTGTTATTATGTATGTATGATTAATTTCCATCCGACTAGGGCCTCCTTAAGATTCAATATCTTTGGAGTTTGGTATACACTCAACGCCCCCCATCTCATACTTACACCAGCTCCTGCCGTTAAGAATGTGAAGGGAAAAGCTCCTATACCAAATGATACATGCCAACCACCACCCATATCCAACCCAGGAAATATCTGAAGCGAAGTAATATTAAATAATCGGGTGAGAATTTTAGTATAAGTTGATTGCATTACTTTGAACACACGATCACAAGTGTAATGTTTTTGCTAAAGTATACGACGTTTAACGATAGACTTTAGTTATTACAGCGATATTCAAGCAATTTTTCGTGTCAAAATGCGTAGAGGACTTGAACCTTGACGCTATAAGAAAAACGGCTGTAAACTGGGGAAATCACGTCAACTATTGTGAACGGAAATCTTGTGGAAATTACAAATTTCGAAAGAATAACAATCTTTGATAGTGGAAGCACCTTTGGCGGCGCCATTTTGATTTTTTACCGTTTCAATCAGTGGTTTCGATAATTTAATGGAAGACAGTTCCATATTTCGTTTTTGAAAGACTGAGTAATAAAAAATCTCAACAATCCTACGGCGAAACATAAGTATTTTATCTTTTTCTTGCTAAAAATGCATCAAGGAAGTTTTTTATCGCTATTTTGTGCTATTGAGTAAATTTTCCAGGTGAGATGGAAGCAAGAGAAACAAGAACATGAAGAATTTTAAAAATACGACTGACCCACATTCTCTTCGACAACGGTAAGAAAACGAAAAAAGGTAAGGCATTTTTATGTAAAACATGGAAGTGTAAAACATGGTAGTTTTGCTGCAACAGAATGCCATTGATTGATGTAATTCACACACCATGTCACAGGAGGGGTCTGTAACCCCTTGAGGTGAATGTTGTTGGGGGGGTTCCCCCCCCCCCCTCCCAAACAAAATACATAGAGATTTTTCATACAAAAAGTTACAGCAAAGTTGCCAAGAAGAGGCAAGTAGGTTGGCAAAAAGGGGAACAAAATGTCACAGTTGGGACCTCAAGAAGTTTTTGTGTATCTTACTCCATTATTTTCTGGTTCAGTTCTTTGTCCTTGAGGTCTTGGCGGTGTTTTATCTCTCGGGTCTGTTTGATCACCGCTCCCCCGGCCATACAGAGGGATCACTTTGTCCCGACTGATACCCGCTTTGCACACAGGGCATGCAGATCTGTTTGGTCTTGTCTCTAACCACTGTAACATGAACAGACACTTAAATCACCAGAAAAAAACATGATTCTTATTTAAAGTTGGTTTAATGGTTGATTTCTTTAAAAATATTTTAACCAATTGTTACTTACCCTTGAGAGACATGGCCAACTAAAATGAAAATGACAGGGTAGTTAATTAAGGTGGACACTCTCCTTTGTGGAATTTGTATCTAGAGGATGTAATGTGGGTCTGTATTGAGGAGCTAAAGTGATCAAAAAAATGGGTACTAACCCATTCTAAAAATGCGATAGTCTCTTCCAAAGCCATGAAAAATTACTTTCATGAATGGCATCGACTGCAGATTTGAGATTAGGAAACCCTTATTAATGCCACTATAATACCTTATCGATAAGGATGCATTTTTGATATGGGATTATTAGGGCCGCCTGGAAACACTATGAAAGTTAAAAAAAAAGTATGCGTACGTCCTGACCATGTTTTTGTACGTTTAGGACCATGTTAAATCACGCATAAAGTGCCAAACGGAACGGAAATACGGACGTAACCCGTTTACACAGGGCAGTTGAATTGATAAATATTGTATATGAACACTATTATATTGCCCACAAATGTGTTTTTTTCTTACCAAAACAAATGGCCGCACATACTAATTACAGCTTCTTTCGCCGTATCAAGACATATGTTACATTCAAAGTTTGTATTGTTGGGTTCTTTGCTTTTGTCTTGATCTGAGGGCGCTGTTGGATCTTTTTTATTCTCGTTTTCGCCAACATTTTCCTCTGTTGTATTGCTCGCCATTTTTGTTTACATCATTCTTGGGCTTCCACTTTGGTTTGAGAATATTCATTTCTTTGGAAACTTATGTTTTCCGAAAGAAGTAAAAAAAGTAACTGTTTCATGTTGTGTTCGTGGAATTCTCAAAGCGCGAGGATATTTTTATATCCATTCATAAAAATCATAGCTCTTCACTGACCATTGTAGTACCCCCAATTGTTCTTCATTTCTTTAAAATTACACTACAACCGTTTATTTGAGGTAGCAAGGAGCATGCTCGCTTTATATATTCTGTGATTTAACATTTGCTGGCTATATTTCATAGACGGTGAGTTTAAAGTATAACTGTAAAAGAAAGAATAAAAAAATACTCCAGTTTGCTACCAATTGTAGCCCCAGAACGAGCTCCCCGCTTTGTGCGTTCCGAAAACTGGTATCTACTCGCAGTTGCCATAGTAACGAAATACAATATGGCGGCTCAATAACAATGACAGTCCGATAAAATGTAATTTCGTTTGCGAAATTTAGCGTTCTAAATCGTTTTGCATGCTTCAATGTTCTCCCAATAGTGATGTCTGAATTGTGTGCAACGGACGCTTTTTATGAACAGCTCAAAAGTCTTCGAATTGAAGACTTTCCTTGCGGCCTTGGATCTTGGGTATGTTGTTGCTCTTATCTTAACGGATCGTTTTAATTGTACCAAATATCGATTATGGAGTCACTAAAGTATATATTTACCAACTTTTTAAGTTTGTTTAAACAGAGGCTTCAAAATATACGTCCTAGTTTATCTAAAAAAGCTACTTATGTATTCCAGTACAGAACTATTCCTAATCACATTACCTAATTTTCTTGGGTCAAATTTCAACAATGTTTGATGTTTTAGAGGCAAGCATTGGGCCGAAGTGTATCAAAATATGGTAAGACTGAAAGATTATCGAAGACGTAGTGGTTAAACAAACAACATTTTGACTCGTGACAATACACCTTCTTGCCTAGATTCTGGTGGAGTGCAGTATGAAAGTGTCGAAGCTTTGCTAGACCTTGAGAAAAGTTCTCCATATGCTGTTGATGGTGGTTGGAGTAAAGAGGCAGCAGACTTACGAAAGATTGCCATAGAGACGCCACATTTCTTGCAAGATCCTAGTTTCGTATTGAGGCACTTCACAACGCTCAGAATTATAGACAAAAATGTAATTTACGAAAATTTCATTCGGTAAAAGGTTGCTGGGGCTTGCACAAAAATCGAAAGTCTATATTCTCGGTTATTGGAACCATCTTAAATCGTGAATAGTCTAAATTCATCTCCATTTCGCATTATTACACTTTCAAAGTGTGACATTTTATTGATCTAAACCACTCTTCCTCCAAACTTCTTATCGTCGCAATAAATACGGTCCATATATTCTCTAGTATAGGGTAACTCCAAAACGTTCATCATTTTTTACCTTTACTCGTCTAAACTCGCTTCTGTGTTGAGTAATCGAACAATACGTTCATATGATGTAGGCTTATATTTACCGAAGGGTGCAAAACCCGTGTGTTGTGAATTATATTCATGCATGGCCAAAAGTATATTTGGTGAGTCCAGATAGTGATACTGATGTTGACTATTGTACAATTCAGGTTAACATCATAGACGAAGGTATTTTAAAGTTTGTTAACTTAAAGGAGTTAATTCTGTCTGCAAATCATATCAGCAAGATAGATGGGAAAAATTTACCAAAAGGATTAGAGGTAATTTTTGCGGAGACAATTGTTGTAATCAGTAGGAACGTTCATGAAGAAAATCCATAAATTGTAGAGGTGGGACAAGGTCCGAGTGTTTTGGGCGTGGAGTGGGAGCTTAAATCGTCTTCTGTCTATATTAGGTCCTAGAGTTAGCTGCAAACAATGTCTCTGACCTAAGTGCACTGAAATCTGCCAATCTTTGCTCATTGCTGCATCTTGGCTTGGCTCAAAATCAGGTCACTAACATTTTACCACGATCTTATACTCCTTCAAAATGGTGAGTTAGAGCTACATACCAATTACTTAGGTATTGTTGCAAGTCCACTGTTTTCTATATCAGTTCTTGTAAATGATATTTTAAAGTTGGGTGTGGTTTCCAATTTGAATCAATAGCTACAAAAACAAAACACTCAAAACTCCTCAGTCCACTCAACCATATTTTAACATCCACGGTAGGCCATCATTGCTATCACTTGATCTCAGCTACAACAACCTCAGCAATCTTCAAAGTACTGTAGAAATTCTGAAACACCTTCCAGCTCTCAGAAATCTTCTACTTGTCGGTAATCCACTTCATGTAAGTATGTGTAATACAGCTGTGACCAACCATGAACATATTCATTGGTGGATACAAGAAAACTTTTTGAGTGCTTGTTGTTGTTCTTTCTCCAGTTGGCGAAATGCTACCATGGTTTCTTGATTGACAGCATTCCAGGTCTTTCGTATCTTGATAATCAAGAGGTCTCCGCTGATGATAAACATCGTTTCAAATCATTTTCTAAAATCAAGGGTAACCATGTATTTTGAAATTACATACTTATGCAGTATTTATATTGAGTATTTATATTTGTTTTCTTCATTTTCTGGAATTTCAAATATTTACTTTGTACACCAGATTTAGACGTGAATAACAGTTATGTGACTGTTCGAATCATTGGCATAAATGATGTTAAGAATCCTGTCCAAATCGAGGTTTGTTTACTCGTAATAATCGATGTGGAGAGGCCTTGTTTTGCACCCTAATCACACAACTTAGCAACGACCAAAAGAATATCAGCCAGCTAACTATTCAGAAAAAAAAACAACGTAGGTACATTTTTTTATTTTCACACTTTCACATTACGTCCAGCCATATTTGTTTGTCAAAGGACCCCGAAGCTGGCGATTTTCCAAAAGTTGAGCATAAATATCACGTCGAATTTATGTTCATGAAGGACAAGATTGAAAAACAAAGCGATATTACTGAAAATATCGATGGTAAAGAATTCGAAGATACCGCCGCAAACGATAGCGAAGGTGAATTATAGTTTACCAAACGTATACCAAGAGGATTCTGTATACTTGCAAAACTCATCATTACAAAACTACCTTGTTTAATGCCGATTATTAAGGAATTTTCATGCATTCACAGGCAACCTTGATTGTATTTCCACTGACAACCTACTTTGGGCAGAGATGCTTGAGTTTGACTTCTGTAAAACGATCAAGATTTCTGAGCTGAGTCGGCTTAGGAGTTTTCTCAAAGACGGCATCACTTTCGGGGTGGTTGCCGTAAAACACTCGTACGTGCCGGACGACCCAAGCCTTAGCGAGGATCAAAACATTGCTGCTGTGGTAGCTGGGGAGAAAACACAGGAAAAGCATGCCGTGAAAACTAGTGCGTCTAAAGATCGTATTAAATTGGACGGGAAAAAGTCGGCGAAAACTAAGGTAACCTAATGCAAGTTGTGTAACGTAAAAAAAGTGAAAATATTGCATAAAAAGGCTTGTTGTGCAGTTAAAAGCAAAAGTATAGCTTCCGAATATACCTAAGTACTATTGAAATGAAATCTTTTCCAGCACATTCTCCTCTTGGTCGAGTGTAAAACTATGTATTATTTTTAATCAGCTTGTCTTTTCCAGAGTGCTGTTAAGGTGACGGTTGGGAAGGAAAAAGGCGGGAAAAAGGACAAACGTGACGTTAGCGAGTTATTCGAACTACCCCAGGAGCGCAAAACCGTGGGCACATGTCACGTGTTTCTTGCGTCATTTCTGGATGGCGATACTGTGGTCAACGTCAGCTCTCCGTGTGTGGAGGAGAATACGGGGGGTGAAAATGATCGGACAACTGAGGGTGATGCAGAACTGCAGAGTGCTAAACGATCTGATGACAAGAGGAAAGGGAAAGGTGGGTCGTGACCTGGTGGTTGGCGTTAGTTTGCAATGCACATAAAAGTTTCTAATTGGTTCAAAAATCTTGATTTCAATTTTCCCCCTAAATCAGTTTATAATTTTAGCGGGCAATGAGATTTTAAAGCAAGATGCGTTTGTTTAAAATGTTGTATTCATATTGTAAGGTATTTTTATCTCTGACAGGGGATGGAGACAAACATCCTAAAATTATGCCTCCAGCAAAAGGTAAGACGAAATCCGCAAATCCTCTTGCTGGAAAAGGAAACAAAGGTGGAAAGGGAAAAGATAAAGTGGAAGAATTGAGTGAGGCACACGGTGACGAGGAAGCACCACCCCCGCCGCCACCATTGTCTATAAAACTGGAGGTGAAGCTGGAGCGTTTGACTTGTACAAAAGATGCTTTGGTAGAAGACAAAAGCTAGAGTATTCCAAATGTTGTACATTCTATAGAGTTTTGTACAGTAACATTTTGTGATCATAAATTCACAAAAATGGATTGAAAATTGACTTGCAGCGTCTTTATTCACGGCGAATTAATAATAAATATTCTTGGAATTTTATACTTCGGAATTCCTGGCCAGATTTTTCCCGCCTCTCCGTGGTTCCTCATCCGAAACCCTTTTGCAAGGCTATAGGAATCGGGTGCAAAATGGCGGTAGAGGCGGCAGTGAATCGCTTGGAAGCTTTGGTACGATTTGTAAATATACCTTTAGTGCTAAACACTTTATAATAGCTTTTGCTTCTTTCTTAAAATTAAATAGCTTTTGCTTCTGTTTCCGAATACATTCCTTCAAATCCTTAATTTTTTTGGGTAATTTGCCCGTCTTGTTTTGAATATATTTTAGGCGGGAAATTTGATTTATATTTCGTCGGGTAAATTTAGGTTGAAAAAATCGACGCAGATTTGAACTATGCCGTGCTGAAATTGTCAAACGAGTTCGACAAAAGTTCTGAGGATGGTTTACGAAGCGAAGTGAGCATATATTTTAAAATAGATTAATTTGTTCAGTGTTTACATTGTTTAGTTCGTTATAATGACCTTTATATACTGTATTAAACTATTCAAAAGCATTCTTACTCAAGCCTTAGATAGTTGATAGCTATCGCATGCACCTGAGGATGGAAGGTCTAATTTTATGATGCATTTTGTTGATAATAAATTTTAACAATCTGTTATACAATCAGTATTAAAAATCAGTATTAAACTATTCTGTACTTGCCCAGATTGGAAAACTTATATCAAAATGTTCTATGCGTAGTTGTGAGTGATCTGAAACGATTAGTTGCAAGCCTGGAGTGGTCAGTATCAATCTGATGCAAACTATGAACTAAATTTGAAGAATTCTAGTCATAAACAAGAGAGTTTTCCAAGCTGGACACTTTGATCTAAAAGTCTAATATTCCACACTGGTTTCCTTAAGTTGTGTGTCTGCCCATAAAGAGTGTATGTACTGTAGTTGGCAAGATTGTGAGATCTTGAATACTGTTTTAGATTAATCCAGTTAGTCTTATTGAAAGACTTCAGAAAGCAAAGCAAGATTTCAGAACTTTAATGAAAGAAAGTGATGAAATAGAAACAAATCAAAAGGTATTTAATTCAACTCTTATTGCTGTGTAGATGCTATGTATTGGATTGTTTAGTTACAATTTTAATATTTGAACCTCTGTTTGATAGACAATGTCACAGGAATTGTCAAGATTAACATCAGACCAAATAAGGATGGTTAACAAACTTCAGCGACACACTGGAATGCAACAATCCAGTACACATGTGGACAATGAAGAGTTTAGGATTCTTCATCAGGAGTGTGTACCGGGTAATGCTCTTGAATGTGGAAATATTGTCGGTAATATATGTATTTAGCATACTTGAGATTGTTCTAATGTTTGAGGTGTTCTCTGTTCAGATTTAATGCAAAATACAACATGCAGATCCATTGACAGTGCTTTCCAACCTGTGACAGAAGATGAATTCATGAGCATCTCAGATTTGGTGCGTGGAAGGTCAAAGTTAGAAGATGTCAACCAGGTGCATATAAAGCTTATTTTGTTGAATAATAAAGTGTCTTTGACTTTTATATAAAATGTACTTTAGAACCAGTTTAAAATTTGTATCTTATTTCAATGCCTATTTAATTATATGTACATGGAAAATAAATTAAATTTTACCAAAAGTAGATTTACCACAAGATAGATTTCTGATCAGTTTTATTACTGAGCAAAGATCAGTATTGCATAAGTAGAAATACCTCCAGCCTTCATGCAATAATTATTGTTTATATTGTTTTTGATATAGGTTTATGATGTCTTGTTTACATATTTTCAAAAGAATCGTAAGGCCAGGTTAGCTTAAAAAATATTGGATTTGATATATATAACAATGATATTTATAATCTTTGGAAGGCTAGTTTGTCAATGACGTTATTTTAAATTGTGTTTTCATGTGACTCATTACTATTGCCATTTGTTCTTAGTTGTCTAACATTGAAAGAAATGACAAAACTTGGTTTGAAAGTTACCGGAGCGACCGGAAACGCGAAATTGAAGGTATTTCATGTTTTCATATTATATAAACCTTGTATTTATGTGGCAAACTACTGGCTGCAGTCAGAAAAAAATAGTGGTGATAATATAGTGACGCCACTCAGTCGTCAAACATGACAGACTAGAACCAGTCATTTTAAACTGGAGTAATTGGTAGACTTGCGCAAGCCTGTCGTCGAACGTTTTTACATGACAGACTGGCACCAGCCTGTCGTCGAACTTTTTTACATGACAGACGGGCGCCAGTTTGTCGTCGAACTTTTCTACATGACAGACGGGCGCCAGTTTGTCGTCGAACATTTCTACATGACAGACGGGGCAAGCCAGTCGTCGAACATTTCTACATGGCGAACTGGCGCCAGCTTTTCGTCGAACTTTTCTACATGACAGACTGGCGCCAGACTGTCTTCGAGCTTTTTTACACGACAGACGTGCGCCAGTTTGTCGTCGGACTTTTTTAAAAGACAGACGTGCGCCAGGTTGTCGTCGAACTTTTCTACATGACAGACTGGCGCCAGACTGTCTTCGAACTTTTCTATATGACAGACGTGCGGCAGTTTGTCGTCGAATTTCTCTACATGACTGACGGGCGCCAGCCAGTCGTCGAACATTTCTACATGGCGAACTAGCGCCAGCCTGTCGTCGAACTTTTCTGCATGGCAGACTGGCGCCAGCCTGTCGTTGCGGCTTGTGTAAGAAAAACCTTTAGAACATGATTCGTACGGTTCAAACGCAGTGTAGAACTACACGTTAATTTTTAGACATCACCCCGGCTATTTTAACGCTGTCCTTGATATTCGCATTTGATTTAATTCGCATGAGCGAAGCGATGTATAACTAGTGGCAGTGCATGACCTCATTGAATTGAAAAATACTATAAGCAAAGTGCTTTTAGGTTTTGAAAACTTTAAAAATTATCGACATCGGAAAAGATGGAAGTGTGAAGATGCTGTAGACTCGCTCGATCCTTGGGGGAACCAATAGAACAAGGGAAACATTGATCTGGCGACAATATTATCTATACATGAATTTTAAATGGAGACTAGCTGTTCAGGACTCCTGAAGCTTTTGTACACGAAGTTAAAGCGGTTGCAACTTGCAAATAAGTTGTAACCGCTGCTTTGGTCACAAAGCGATATATGGTATGGTAAATTTCCATGGTAAAGGGCATGTCTGAGTCTTGTTTTTCCATAACTGCTTGACGTCTATAGTTTCGACAAAATGTCTATATAAAGAAACTTTCTCGCTGAAGAAACGCATACAGCTATTATAATTTTTGTACACGCTTAAATATTCGGAGCGTTTTCAGAACTTTGCCTATTTTTAAAGCTGGTTACTTTGTTCGTATATATTTCTCAAAAAGTAGATAAAGTGAATAGCAATGCAAATGCATTGTTTATGCATTTATGTTCACATAACTTAGCTCTTCCCAGAAATTAAGTTGAAAACTTTTAACATTTTATCATAAAATAATTCACATTGCAGTATTTTATACACAACTATCTATAATGTTCACTATCGTAAACGTGACTATAATATATTATAAGTCCCAGGCAATAGGAACAATCATTGAAAAAAGAAGTGTTTTATTTTATATATTTTCATATAGTTTTTTAACATTTAGGCATGAATATTATACAGTATACGCTGATTGTACATATATATAGCTAAACATAATTGAAAAGTTAGGCAAAGTTAAAAATATATAGCTAAACATAATTGAAAATAGGCGTACACCTATAGGTATGATTTTTGCAGATGGAAACATATTGACGATGACAATAATATATACATTTATTTTAACTCGATTAAATTGCAGTTTAGAGTTCAATTAAAGATTATTTACTCACACCAGAAACCAAAATTTATATTTGCAAAAGAATAGTATATAAATCTGGATTCATTGCAGTGCTGAAGAAATGGCAAAAGGAAATGAATGAGAAATGGATTGATTTATACTTATCCTGACGCAAATTGCAGACGTTATTTAAGTTGCGCAATTTGCATTTTGTGTTTGTAAGCTACCACCTTCCTTAATTGTTGTGGTTTACATTGATTTATCCCAGAGCACTGATTCATTCATTCCCAAGTGGCTCATGCAAATTATTTTTGAAATCTAAAAATCGTAGATTTTAGAACGAAATAACAAATCCTCGAAATGAATTAAGCTCTATTGTTCGTTATAAAACTAAAAGTTTTGCTGGGTTTTTTCCTCCCTACATACGGTAAAGTATTTTCTTCAGTCATCGTTATCAGAGACATAAAGCAAACAAAATACTTCTGCTGACGCAATTAACTAAACACTTTATTTAAGATGCGCAACCACAATTTCTAGTATTGTGTTTGTAAGCTACCACCTCCCTTCATTGTTGTGGTTTACATTCATTTATTCCAGATCACTGATTTTGAAATCTAAAATTCGTAGATTTTTCCACGAAATAACAATTCCTAGAATGATTTGTATCTCACTTGGTTAACCATTGTTTGTTATAATTGCAAAATTTGCCACATCAGTGATCATTGAAATTCTACGCATTATGGAATGCGTAGAATCTTCTTCCACGAAATATCAAATCCTCGAAATAAGTTTAGCTCGGTCGAGCATTAATAATTGTTAGATTATACAATATTGTTCAGGTGTCATAATATATATTTTCACAACGCCATATTGCCCACAATGGCTTGAATAATTTATAAAAGTAAAAATCAATACCAGCCAACAATTACCTATATTTTGGTTTTCAAGATGTTAATCTTCGGATTTTGTTTTGTTTTTATTTAGAAGTAAATACAGTATATTTTATACATATCGTGATTGTGCTAATAGATTACATTACGTTACTTTTGTACGCTGAAAACGATCCATGTTTTCCCGCATGGTTTTTCTATCCGTACTTATATCAATCACATTTTAAATTCAGCGATTCCTTCATTTTTATGCGGTTAAGAATTAATCCTTTGATGTATATACTCATTATCTTGACAGTAAAGTATTTACTATACTTATTCCAGATCACTGGTCATTCATGCATGCTTAAGTAGCTAGAATTTGTTAAAATACCTGCGGTTTGGCGCTCTATTAGGTATGTCGATTTCCGTTTCTTACTTACAAATTGAAAAGGTTAGCGCATAAATATAGGTTGTGCAGTCAGGCGAGTTTGCAGTTTATGCTTTGGATACTGTAAGAGCAAGACACAAAGTTAAAGGTAAGTTTCTCGTTTTTTATTCACTCGCTTCCACTGCCAAATCCATGCGTGCACAGATTTTATGTGAAAGTTATTTTGCATACATACAAAGTCAACCTTTCTTGCAATTCTGTTTTGATCGCTTAACAACTTCACGTGCACATTTCAACTAAATGTAATATCGAATTATATTTAAATTAACGTTGTTGTGATGGGCGCTTTATTGGTAAACTGCTTTATTGGTGTCGTGAACTGCTGTAAAGTTTTAAATTAACGTTGTTGTGATGGGCGCTTTATTGGTAAACTGCTTTATTGGTGTCGTGAACTGCTGTAAAGTATGAATGCCCATACAGATTATCTACAGACATCCCTAAGGTTCAAGGCAAAATTGTGGAACTTTCATGTCATTTTCGACATCATTTTTACCTAGATTATTGCTCTTCGCAACTGTGGTTAATGCAATGTAATGCGTTGTGTGTGAAGTCAAATCGTAGCTGCTACTAAACAATCATGTATTAATTTTCTGGCTGTATTTTGTAAATTTTAAGGTTGAGGAACATTTTACAAAATGAAGATCATTGCAATTGCTGGTTTTTTCATTGCCTTTATGACTACCTCTGGGAGCTGTGAAGAGGTCAATGCGCTTGATGGGGTGCAAAACGGTATGGAATTACTTGCATTATTTTCTAAAAGTTTTCAGATAAGTACAGATCAAGTTTAATGTCACAAGATAAAAAGGCAACTTCCCTCGGACATTTACATTAATTATTACTCATTTACTTTCTTCGCATTAATAACTAACGTCATCATCCAAATTACTGAAATTACTTATACCCCAATTGGAGAGTGTGTTGATGGTCTTTGCTTAGAGTAAACGTCAGCAAATTACTTAATAACCTTTTTGAGGTGGTTGACGTTATCTTGCTTCTGTTTTACATGCAGCAAACTTTATAAATCACTTAGAGCCTTATTCAAGTGATTGTTGACGTGATCATTCTGTTCTGAGTTCTGTTTTGTCCTATTTTGAGAAATTCAGTGTTCATTTTACCACTTTCTTTTTCTTTGCCCTGATATAGATTTATTGAAGTATTTCTGTGGTGAGTACCCAGAATGTACTTGCTCACCCAAAACTGGTTCATGTCCTTACGGCTACGACGTTTGCGACAGCGCGAAATTTTGCAGACTTGACACGAACAAGCCGTGTTGCAAGCAGAGCTTCTGTGGCGACTACCCAGCCTGTACCTGCCAGGCGAAAACCGAAGCATGTCCATACCGTTACGATGACTGCAGCTACAAAAGATCTTGTAACCTTTCCGGCAACAGAGCTTGTTGTAAAAAGACCTTCTGTGGTAACTACCCGGCCTGTACCTGCGTCGCCACGGGTACTTCGTGTCCCTACAACTATTACGAATGTCACGACTTGAAGTATTGTAACCTAAGCAACAACAGAGCGTGCTGTCAACACCAGTAATGTCTCGGTAGACAAGCAACACCCAAAGGCTTAGATGATGTATTTTCGTAGAATATAATTATAAAAGTAGATACGCTTGCGCAAACATGTATTTTTGTTCGCTTTTAAAAGCCTAAACTATTGTATGGGTGAATAAATCTGTAACAACAATAATCCTTGTTCGTTCAATTTTTACACGTATATCAAAACTACCTTGTTTTACCTTCGATACACGAAACTATGCATAATAGAGTCTATTTTTTTCTTCTTAGAGGCTGTCTTTTGCTTCCACATGCATTGTTGATTATATAGGCATTTGACTGAGTGCGCGCGATACACAAAAGCTATTACTTTTTACTGGCTAACATTGCGATTTCCACGTTAAAAGAAACAGACCTGTTTAAACATAAACCGCTAGCTAAATGAGTAGGAAGACCTTAAGTGCTGCTTTGTCTTCGATTTGATCCGTGCTTTAGTAAAAAGTCAAAAGTAAATGCCCTGTTACACGGTGCAATTTTCCATGCAACTTGCAATGCAATTCTACTTTTAAGCCATGTAAATTAGTGAAGAGTTCTCAAAATATAAGTGTAACAAACGCCATGGAGTGTAATAACGACAAAATTTCGGTAGTTCTTTGGACATAACACAAGAAATTGTCGTAAACTAGTCGTTTTCAATAATGGGAAAATAGTCCGAATCTAAATTTGTCTTTATTTCTATATCTGACCCAATTTTTTGGAAGTACTTAATGTACTTATTATCATAACGACTTCTCAATAGTCATCCCAACCAATAATTTTCATGTCTGTTCTTCTTTAATTTTTAAGTGACACTTTACATGTTCGGTAATTGAAGTCAAACTCGAATGAATGTAATTACCATTCAAGAAGTGACATCTTCAAAATCATGCTGCAACTCATTTACTCCTCAAGGACGTAAGAATGCCCGCGGTAAAATACATCAGTATTTCCATAGCTATGAACGCAAACCTACAAAGCAAAGCTACTAAAGACTAAGTACTGTACTCGATGTTTAATGCATTGTGGTATGTTAAAGTGGCAGTTTAATGCATTGTGGCTTTTAAAGTGGCAGTTTAATGCGTTGTGGCATGTTAAACTTCTCTCTTTTAAACCCTGTATAAATATTTGAACATGGTCATTTTGATAAATGGTCAACCATATTAATACTTATCATGGACTATGCAGTCTTAACCCTAAACCAGGGTTTCTACGATCCAAGGAAATTTCCTTGCAATTGACAACCACAGGGGAAAGAGGGATCTGTTTTAATACAGGGTGTCCGCAAAAAAACGAAAACTATTGAAATCACCCATAACAATGCAATTGTTAGTGTTTGAATGCCTAAGCACTCTGTTACTGATTTTTATGCATGCATATGATGCAGTAAAATTTGCTTGTTCGCAAAAATGATATTTATTAACAATATTTACAATTCACAAATATGGATAACAATGTTTAAATGTGCATCTCAAGGACCATGACCTTCGACATGTCCCCTTTCTGTAGCAACACAAAGCATTTAGCATTTTATAAGTTGCATTAAATCCCCACGGGCTGAAATTCGTGAACACAGCATTCAAATTTTAACAATGAGTGATTTCAATAGTTTTCGTTTTTTTGGGGACACCCTGTGGAGTATTCATTATTTTCAAAAGTTCTTTGTTTTTCTCTTTTGTCATTGCCCCCCTGTGAGGACAGTCATATGCAAATAAGTTGTAGAATTAACCCTGTCCTAATCCTATGAGTTGGCTAATATCCAGTGATTTTCAAAAGTATTGGATACACACACGTCAGGATCCAAGCGATATAAAAGATTGACATGCAAATGACTCCAATCCAAGAACATGCGATTGTTCATGTATACAATTTTACAGTCATTTATAAGAAACCATTCAACGGCAGAGAAACTATTCAATTCCTGAAAATTGGTGTAAAGGTCTGTTCACACGATCCAATTTTGTTGCATTCAATTCACTTCTGATGGATGTTTTATCGTCTGTTGACTTGCAATGTATGTGGGCAACAAATCAACGTAAACCAACACAGTACTGCTTTATCAATAACTGACTTCATTCCATTCGTCAAAGTGAATTGGGTCCAACAAAGTTGGATTGTTTGAACAGACCTTAACGAATCCACATATGGTAGTGTTGTTCCAATCTAATTGACAACGTTCTTTATGCAAATACCTAACACTCTCAAATGTTTGATCTTGACATCATTCATAGAATCAATATCCGGAATCTATGACGTCTTATAGAACCAAATTGAATTGTTGTGGTTTTCACCACTTATTCCAACTCATTGATTCAGTCATTATTAAGTGAATAAACTTTATTAAAGTTTATTAACCGTTTTTAGACACAAACTGAGAAACTAAAGCTTAGAAGGCTCGTTGCTAGTGAAGCATTTTCTGCTTTGCCTGGTTAGTTTAACAGAACAAGGGAAGGAAATAAATAAACAACAACGATATTAAACGTTAGAAGCAGGGGTGGATTTGTAGCACTAGTGCACAAATTTGCATTACAAAAGAAAGTGGTTATTATTAGCAGTTCCTGGATACACCCCTGGTTAGAAGCTTGTAGATTATTGCAAAGCATCATTTTAGAGGCACCAGATTTTGCGGAAATCTGGTTAATAAACTTTGCATGAGCCTTTATTCAATTTTTAAAGCCTTAGTAAGTACCGAAAAGCATTCGTCGCCACAGTTTACCAGTAGGATGAAATGTGTGTTAGAGTAGGTTCCGAACACTATTTTGTTCTTAATAATTGTACTAAATTTGTGCTTTTTTGGAAATGCAATTTGTCCAGACACACAAACGCTGCAGGTGTCAAGCTTTTCATAATTGCCATTAACACCAGAGCTGTGCAAGAAACCAAAACGAAGGATAAATTTACATTGTCACTGTCAAACGTTTTGGGGATAAAAATATACGTTCCCTATAATTTAATCCCATCCAGCTACCTTACTTTGGTATTGTCCTTCACACTTCAATGAAAATTAATTTTTCTGCCTGATAACATAAAAAACAAATTCCGAATAAACAGGACATCTTGAGAGTCAAAATATATGAATCAAACAAGACACATCTTCAGACTGTTGAATTTTCGACTTTCTGTCTGAAGATTTTATCGATTAGGGTCCAACTGTCAAATCGCTTGCCCATAGTCAAAAAGTCATCATAAAGATATTTAGGTCCGAGAAGAATTGTTTCCATTAAAAACATTACAGGGTCCAAGTCTGGAAGAGGAGTCGTTTATATAATATTATAAATATTTTTAGGTACAAAATAAGTAGGTATTACAGCTTACAATATTGATCACATTTTCACAATCACCCATTTTATCTTGAACGATATCTTAGAATAGTGTGTTACACTGTTCATATGTATTTTGTACATCTGGCGAACATAGTGCACACTTACCTAGAGATTTACAATAATTATAGCAAATCGTGTTAGTTCTACAATTACAGTGAAATACATCCATGCTACAATCACTGACAAAACCTTTCCGGACACTTACTATTTTCGTTCATTTTTTGGACAGCTCATTAAAAACAGTGGCTTCTCCCCCGTCCCCCTCTTCAATGTTGGCTAAAGGCAAATTTGTTTCTGTAGAAAGCCTTTGGAGCGACAGTAAGTAATATATTAAGCCATATTTTTTATATTCAACATTGAAAGGGGGCGGGGGGGGGTACAAGGGGGGTTCATATTGAAAATTTCAGTGAAATGTCCGGAGAGTTTTGTCACTGATTGTAGCTTGCATGGTTTCTACGTAGAAAGAGCCATCAATCATTTCTAGTTCAGTGATCCATCCATTCTAAAGTGGCTTAGAATCCTTCAAAGGGTACCCATTAACCATGCTCGAATAGATTTGTCAATAAGCTTATTTTAGATCAATGATCATTCTCAAGAGGCTTGAACATTCGCCAAGATGCCTGTTCATTGCTTCGCGCTCCGTCAGCTTTTCCCATTTCCGTTTCATACTGGTTCTGATTTGAGAAGCTCAGGGTATAAATATAGGCTAGCCAAGGATGTTTGCAGCAGTTTACACACTCAAAACTTTAAGGGTAAGTTCTTATTTGTTATTCACGCGTTTCTATATTATATCTTTTTTCGTGTGATTGCAATCTCAGAAACACATGCAGTGAATCATAGACATCTCGTGTGATTGCAATCTCAGGTTTACATGCAGTGAATCATAGACAATTTTGTGTATATATTTTGGTTTATAATTTCTCCTTGAAGGGATACCGTCATAGGAATAAGGTCTTGAACAATTAATCGACTGTCATTAACCATCTTTAAACGAATCTTACTTACCAAACGGTGGTTAACCTTTTGATTGTTTTCATTTTAGCGAATCGTACCAAGTTGAAGAGATATTTTTGAAAATGAAGGTGATTGCACTTGCCGTTGCTATCGTGACTTTCTTCCCTGCCTTTGGTACCTGTCAGTACCCTGCGCTTAATCTCGTTCAAAATGGTAAGAATTACTGAACAAAGAAATTGATTTTGTCGGGCGAATTCAATAGTTCGTTCATTGTTACAACATAACAGGGGCAGGTTGTACGAAGGATTTTGGAAAAGCATCTTTCCCCTTAAAAACATTTCACAGTGTAGAATTGTCCTTCATTTTAGCTAATTGCGCAACCCTAGTGCTAACTTTTGAGTACTGAAAAGCATTAGACACCACAGTTTACCAGTGGAAAGGAATCTGTGTTCTAGTAGGCTTCAGAAATCTACATGCATTAAATTTGCATATTTTACGAATGTATCGGCGTAATTTATCCGGAAGCAAACGCTAGTGTCAAGACGCAAGTGTAAAACTTTTCCATAATCGCAATTAACACCAGTGCAGTGCAAGAAACTAGAATGAACAAATCCAAACTTCCTATAATCTGTTCGTATCAAGCAACCTTAATGCAATTTCTTCCATATACGCAAACTTTCTGCCTCTTTATTTTTAACAGATGTGGATAAGTTTTTCTGTGGTGACTACCCAGACTGCACTTGCTCACCCAAAACTGGTTCGTGTCCTTACGGCTATAACGAATGTGACGACGTGAAATATTGCAGACTTGGCGAAAATAAACCCTGCTGCAAGCAGACCTTCTGCGGAGATTACCCATCCTGCACATGCGAAGACAAATCACGATCATGTCCTTGGCGATACCATGATTGTGCTTACAAAAAGTCCTGTAGACTTCCCGGCAACAGAGCGTGTTGTAAACAAACCTTCTGCAGTGACTACCCAGCCTGTTACTGCTACGATAAAAATCTTGAATGTCCCTACAACTACTTTGAATGTGGTGACTTGAAGTATTGCAAGCTTGACGGAAACAGAGCCTGCTGCCAGCTTAAATAGAAACTCGTTTTTGGGACTGTAACGTGAAATAGGTGCAGTATTTTCATGTAATGTTTTGCTTTTAGATACCTCTTTTTTGTATGAAGAATAAATATATTTCGACATAATAATGCTGTATATCCACTTTTTTCCACTTACAATAAAGCACCTTGTGCCAGAAATAATATAATAGGCAGGGGTGAGGTATGCTATGTTCATACTATAACCCCTCGCAGTAATTGAAAATATTTCTCTCAATATTGTCCAATGATGGATATAAATGATTTTTGTTGAAATAATAAATACCTTTCTTTCTCTTTGAGCTAGTGCTTCGCTCTTGCCCATAAGTATATTTGGTCAGGGTGATGTCTTAGTGGCTATACAGCTACCTCTTTCATATATATTATGTAGCGTGTGCGCATACATGACATAATGCGCGCGTGCGCAGTTGCAGAGTCCCAATGGACAGAATAAACGCCAGGACAAAGATTTTAAGGCCATTTAAGAACGAGTCTTTTGGATGAAAGATTGATCATAATACAATTACATCCTATAGGAATGCTCGAATGTTTCTATATTATTGATGATTTTAAATGTTTCTATATTATCTATAATTTTAAATGCTTCCATAATATCTATGATTTTAAATGTTTCTCTATTATTATGATTTTAAATGTTTGTATAATATCTATGATTACACTGATGCACTGACTATAATCACCGTTGCAAGGCATAAATATAATAGATGTTTTAATTAAAACTAAATACAATTTTTATGAAGTCGTAAAAAGAGAAATAATCTCCGTGACAATAGCTCATATCTGTCTAGTATAGAGAAAGTAAACAAAATGGCCGAAAGATTTGGGGAGTTGAGTGAATGGAAATCCAAGCTTTAGTTGATAATAGCACACCAAAATCAGCCCATATTCGACTCGAGTTCGCAGAATAACTGTTAATTATTACCAATCAATGAAAAGTCCATTCTTTATTGATGGAAAGAATAAGTGTTTAAAAAAATTTGCAAATCAAGCTCTTATCGAGTGAAAATACCTGCATATAATTTTTATGCGGTGACTGAGATCCCACTCAATAAGTTTGGATGTGAATGAGCTAAATTGAGCTTTTAGAATACAGGCAAAGTCCATGCATATGTTATTTGAAAAAAAACGTAATTAACAGGGAAGAAATTAGTTTTCCGTACATCTTAGTGGCCATTTATTGACCAAGCTGTTAAATAATAAAAATTTAGAAGCATTTGAAATTAGCCCGCTGCTCAAGAGAGTGAGGTTCCCAGGCTAAACAAGGATAGCAGTAAAACTGTAACTTAATATAAGATTTTACATAAAACATGTATTTCATGAATCACAGTGTAACACAGACCCTTCCAATGTTTCTCCCAAACGTTTTTCAACATAATGAAGCATTTTTGAGGCCGCTTCAACAGCTTCTTCTGCCTCCCTTTTGTCAAAAGCTTTAGCAGGAACAACATACGGCGGTTGACAGTTTGGATAGCGGGTTTTCAAGTAATATCCCGTAACTATTCTCACCCACTTCATGACCATCTCGTCCGGCAGCCCTATTTCTTTCTTGAGCTCTTCTCCTAGTTCAAGCACTTTGTGATTTTCAAGACTGCGACCGGAAATGCCACAGAAGTTGAAGAACATGGCCTTTAAGCATTTCTCCACCACTTGCTGACTCTGGAAACACGCATGCGCATTGAAGGGTGCACCGGATTGAAGTAACCATTTAGCACCATCCAGGTCATTAATAGATTGTTGTAACCAACGTCTCGCCTCGTTACGATCTTTTGAAAAAAATCTTTCATCTTCTGCTTTATCTGTAGTCCTGGCAAACATTTTTATAAGCACTTTTAACAGCCAATTTTGCTTACAATGACTATTACTCTTAATTTTAAAACTTAAAAATCCTTATTAGTAATCCTATCTTAACTTCTCAGACCTTCATGCTAAAAATGGAACTATTACTCTTTGTTACCAGAGTGCAAACTGCTTCTTCCTTATGCTAACCAACTACTGGTGAAGCTATGATATAATTTAATAATATAATATGATGTAATTCTCACCTTGAATTACCCCCAATTACACCATAACTCGAGTGATATCGATCACCACGATAACCAACTGCGTATCCGTCATGATCATGATAATTACCTGAACCCACACCCAGATTCATCCCGTAATCCCCACCATGATACACCCTCGTCTCTTCATGTCGAGCGGGAACACCACACTCTCTATTGTACAGACTTTCGCGAAAAGATAGGTCGTCATCCAAAGAATCGAACTCGTCAGCTGTGTCGGAATGGATTTGGGGTATACCGAGAGCATTCAACTTAACAGAAATATCATTTGGTGATGAACATCCCAGCATTTTAATCAGTCCAAATTTTTCGTTTATGCATTCTCCAAGGATCGCATCAATACATGAAGCAATAGAAACCAAGTCGTCTTCAAATTCGTGCTGAATGAACAATATCCACGATTCTTCGCGATGTACTGCATAACAACTGTCTTCCAATTCATCAATAACTTCATTGGTATCTCGACGTATGACATTGATCTTTATCATACCAAATCCTGTGCATTTCACTTGGACACAAGTGATAAGCCTTCTTATTATATGCTCGAAGCTTTGTGGATTACGTCTACCCTTAATCAGTAACCGTTGAAGGCCTTCGTTGAACTCTTTAGATTGCAACAAATTTTCATATCGTTGTTGAAAGTGACACACAGAGTCATCTTTCGCCTTAGGACATATGCCATTTTGAGATTCCTGATCCACTTCTTCTCGAACTAGCTCTTTGAACTTTTTCGGACGTAATTGATCAGGAAGTTGATTGATATAATCACAAGCGGCCTTCTTCAATCCACACGCCTCGAATCGCATCAACAAAGGACGTCGGAGTCTTTCAGCAGAATCTGTATACCTTGACGAAACCATACAAACCATTTGAGACGATTTGACAAGACATTTACGCTGACTGGGCAAATACAGCTCATCGATGCCGTGAAGGTTCTCGCCTTCGTAAAGACGTTCAAAGAGTAAATGCATTGCATACTTGACTTGCATTTCTTGATCGGACGATAGCACGCCGTCCCCAACTTGTTCGTGAATTGATCTCAGAACGTAAGCAATCTGAAACGTGGTTGGTCTGTCGGTTGCGCCCAGTCGTTTAAATAGATCTTCGAAAACGCCGAATTCTAGAGGTATGACATAGAGGAACGGTTTAAAGTCGCATTTGTCGTGTAGTTTAAACACCAGCTGTTCCGCTTTAACAAAAATCTTGTGGTCTTTTAGAAAAACACAGGGAACATCCTTCAGACGAATTTCAATTTCCTTGTAAACTTCACCGCGGGTGTCGCATTCTATGGACGCCGATAAAAATTCGTAAATAGGTTTGGTAATCTTTTTATCCAAGTGATCAGCATCGACCAATTCAGCACTGTACGCTGCCGCTACATTTTTTAGATGCTCCAGAACGTCGATATATGAAGGTTTGGAACAAGTATTATGAAGGTTTGCAATTTTGTCTGGTTGTGCCCAAATTGGAAGGATTGGAGCTGTTGTCCAGATTAAAAATCTAGACGACCAACAGACGGCATTGCTGAATTGTGTAAAAGGCGGATAGCCGTTCTTTGTGGACTTGTACTGCTCGTGTATTAAAGACAGTTTTTCCTCCACTTTTTCGGAGGCAATGAACTTTATCTGCGATACTTTGGTTAGAAAATTTTTGGATAGAAACCTTTTATCAGGTAATAATGTCTTTGAAAATAGACATTTTACTAGACTTTTAGATTGCACACGATTTTGTCCATTACTTGGAAAATATTCACCGTTTTCTGCAACCTTTGTGCAGAATTCCAGGAATAATGCAGGCGTGATATCGACTTGCAATCCAATTGCTTCAAGAAGGAGAAGCCAACCTTCATTTCCGAATGGCGAGGGAGGAAATTTGTCCCGCTCGTCATCAAACATCGCTTGAAATACTTTGTTCTTTGGATTGAAAAATTCGCGTGCAAAATGAAGTTGGCCGTGCTCATCGGGTATGCAGGGAGTTCCTTTCATACATTCCAAAAATTCTCTTGATTTAGTTGAACCGCCTTGGGGAAAATTCGGGTAGATCTCATCGTGAATAAATCTTAAATGCTGCATTTGGTTTTCACGAGTAAACATGGTAAAATTCTTAAAGACATGCTTAACGTAGAATTGCGTGACGTCCTCATCCACGATAACGCCAAGGTCTTTGTAAAGGTCTTCAAGTGCAGGCAAGGCATCGGAGTTTAGGAAAAGGCAACCAGTTCTCATTTGTAGTTCATCTAGTTGTTGTGTAGGAACGTCGAAAGAAATGAAATCACGCGAAGAATACTGACCAACCAAACTCACAAACTGTCCCTCAAATGTCTTGTGAATAGGAAGATCTTTTATTATTTGCCTGTGCTTTTCTAATAGTCCCGTTTCTCTGAAATTATTTTGAAGGAACAGAAGAAATTCGCGAATGCTTTCCGCATCTACTTTCGAAAGATCCAGGTTGTTTTTTCTTAACATATAATGCAAGACCATCAAAATCTCTGCAGCATCATGTGGGTGGCCTACAAAATGATCAGTGACGGCTCTTTTTCTTTCAAGATGTCCTCTTTCAGTGCTTGATACGCTATTTTTGCCTCCAGGAATAGTAGCGTCCGCACTAGGTTGGCTGTCTTTGAAAGTGATTTTCTTGTTTAATACTGGACAGTTTAATTTCAGCAAGAATTCACGGGCTTTCCGCTGATCTGGAGACTCGTTTCCGGCAATGGTCATATCCAAAACAGATTTTCCATCTTTAATTGCCACAAGTCTACCACAAGTTGTTGGGATAACTGGCCATTTGAGAAGACAATTTAACATCCACCGATTTTTAACAAATTCGTGTTTTACATAATCCTCCAAGAAACCCCAAAAACGTTCTAACCACTGCTCAGATAGAATCCCCTCGGTTGGAAGTTTCCATGTCTCTTCATCGTTGATAGCTTTCAACACGGATTTCGTGAACACATGCGGCAGTAATTCAGCGAGATCGTAAACTGTAAAATTGCGGACAACACGTTTTTTTGATTGTGTAGCGCTCCGAGGGATATGATGGACAATTTCTGAATGAAGGAACAACTGCATCTGCGTTGGAAAAAGATCTCCGAATGTAGAACGAAATACGGGCTGACTCGGTTGATAAACTCGTAGGCAGCCATCTTGCGTAAGAAGCAAGGGCAAGCCAGATAATTTTTTACCAAAATCGTCTTCATCAGAGCAGTATCCTATCAGCGCAGACAATTCTGGAATACTCTTGACCACGGTGGCTTCTAGCCTTTTTGGAAGGTTGCCAATCGCGCAATTGGAAACTTTCGATTTGAACTCTTTCAAGAAAAGAATGACGCTGCAAGGACTAACGTAATTCGAAGTAATACGAGCTGATCTAAAACCATGGTATATTCGGTATGGAGCGTGCAACAAAACAGGCAGCCCGATTCGTATTAACAGGTGCGAAAAGTTCTCCTCTAATTCAGACGTTGCGAAGTATCCTTCGTAAGCTGAGAGCCATCCTGCTCGCGAAAAATTTTTGGAGGTGCATGATTCGGAAGAGTCAGCTTTCTCCGACATCTCTTCACCAAGAAAAAAGGCCGCATCGTTTTTTTCAGACTCAGTTGGGACAAGCAACGGCAAAACCTTGGCTCTTGTGCGTCCAAGATAACGATACAATTCAGTGCTGAGGGTTTTCCAGGAGGAAGTACTCGAGACATTCGGAAACAAACCGTGGTAAAGCGAAAGTTTATCGTCATCCTCGTCATTGCAGAAGTGGCTGCGAGCTTCCATGATCAATGCCGCGTAGGTAGGTGGTAATACACAGCTAAGCATGAATCGGTTCCACTTTGACTTTTCTTCCTCGCCATCTGTGTCGGTCCACAGTCGTCGACGGGCTCCATCTACGGTAAAATGACCATTGATGTGAACTGGTAGGCCAGTGCACTTCTCCGGAAGAGGCAGGAAACAAAACACCAAGCCACGAAACGCAGAGTGCTTCTTGGAGGACGATGAACGCGTCCACAGTCGAGCTGCCACGCCACCTCGTGGAAGAAGACCAAGTTTGCGACCATCCGGAATTGGACTCATTCTATTTGCAGTCGAGGTTGAAGTAATTGATCCAATACCCTTCTGTATCAACCATTCCTCGACTTCTTCGTTGCCCTCCTTGATGGACATTTTGTAGCTGACTCCATCCCATCCAATTTCCGCTGTAGGTGTATCGCTGTTGTCCAAAATTTTCCGTGCCAACTCACGACAGCTCTCCTCCGCTTCTGGAGATAGTGCGGACTCGACGCGATATATCTCTTCAATTTCGTTTTTGGAATTAATTTTCGAGAGAGATATCTTCCTAACATGATTTAGAAATAACAGTGATATTCGGGCTTCTCTTTTGAAAGAATATATAAGTTTCTTCAGATCAGGGCAAAATTTGGATATTTTAGATTCATTCTGTTTTCGTCTAAGCGGAAAACGGAACATTGTCGAGCCCTTAAGGTCGAAATGGTCACCAAGATATCCCTTAATTGTGTCTGAGAAATCCTTGCGTTGGTCGGTGTTAAGCGTAAACAGTTTGCCAGGATCTTCATCAAGAACGTAACGGCGACATGGATCAAGAATAACTAGGGTGTCATCATTTGACAAAAAACTTGGACAATCCGTGAGGTTATAAACGGAGTTGAATCCAATCCCATATCTGCCTGTCATTTCCGGGCTACCTCGTTTACTTCCAATACCAAGATTCTTAATTCCTTCGAGGTCTGTCTTCGAGAATGGTCTATCGTTGTACACGCAAAGTGCTGGTCCCTGTATTTCTGGGGTTGTTCCGTCTTCTGTCGCAACTTTTTTACATCGCAGAAATCGGGTATCGTGTATGAAGTGTATTTCCGAGGCTTGAGCATCGTCGGCATTTTGTACTAGTTCCTTGAGTATTCCGTCAACAGGATATCCTTCCAGAATTCCTTTTAGTCGGTCAGTTAATTCCTCGTGTTGTCCAAACGCTTCTCCATAGCCAATACGACGCGAAAATTTCTCCAATATGAGATTCTTTAACGGCTTCGCTCCGAGTGCTTGTGCTATTTGCGGTGGTATTTTCTCGTGGACTTTCAGATTATCATCTGGATCTTTGAGCCATAAACTTAAATTTACTACGACATTTTGACTTGGACGTAAAATACTGTCGGTGTCAGGTATTGGGATCTTGCCAATGTGATTCTTTGCGGCGGGATTTTCAACATTTATTTGATTGATGAAAAATATTGCCGTATTTAATTCATCTTCTGTGAGGGAATCTTCTTTCTTCGCGCTTTTTTGATCATAAAGAGCATTGATGTAGTCTTCAACTTCAAAGCTGTTTTTGATTTGCATCGCGTGAAAAAGATTTCGGTAGTCTCTTATGTAGAGGGATGGGAGGGTAAAGAGAAATGGAGCACCGTTTCCGCTGCACGTATAAGCCACCTTTCTGCTTCGCACAAATGTTCCTTGAAGAAATAACCATTCTCTCTCGTCGAGGTCGTTCAAAAAACTTTGATCTCCTGTGGTCTCATGCGCTCTTTTATCAAAAAATTTGTAAATATCCTGACAGATCGACTCCATCGCGAACCTTTCTCCCATGTTTCCTTTTTTTTCTGCAGACAGCTTGCCCCAATATTCGATGGCTTCGTCTAACTGTTTAATAACTAACCTGTCTTCAGGCAAACGACTTGCGAATCCTAAAATTATTTCTACTTTCTCATGGAGCTGTCCGCAACCGGTTTTGTCGGACGTGTCTACGATTAAGCATCCTGAACCGCAAATACTTGCTTCTCTTGGCAGAAAACCGTTTTTTGGTGCGCAAAAACGGCCAACATGAATCTTTGTTCCTTCCCATGATAAACGGTACTCACTTAAGGGGTTTTTTAACACTGGCAAGAACTTTACCCCCTGAAGACGAATGGAATGGTGTTCGGAGTTTGGTAGTTGATCTGCTCGCTTGTTAAGATATTCGATCAATTTTCGTGAACGCTCGGATTTTGCTCGGCTACAATTTGCGATCGACTGAGCTCTATCACAGATTTCATTCCAGTCAAGGTCATTGACCATACCAAGCTTTTCTAGGACATGCAATCTGTTTGCATCACACAGAATATTACCAACAGGAAAGCGGTGATCTTGGTCAGAAAACAACTCAGCTGCTGGACCGAACGGGTTTACAAGTTCACAAGGTTTTGCTAAGATCTTCTCATCGTGCGAGACGGCGATACAAGGATTTTCTTTGAAGAGATCACTTTCTTCAGTTGCTGAAAGAGAAGATTCTTTGAAAATACGATCTAAACCGAAGCAAACAATAGCATCTCGCTGAAACGGGGAGAGGATTTTGATGTTCGGGAAAAAATACCGTTCCATAAATTTTGGAAATGTCAAAGTGCGTCTATGAAGGATCTGCCGCCATCCATCAAACTTCGTCAAGGTTTGTAAAATGTTATTGGGAAGATTAAAAACATGTATTCCCACCGTTCGCAATACTTTCACTGCTGTCTCGTTAATATAGGCAAAATCATCGTTTAGTAAGAAACCGTCGTTTATACTCATCCATTTTTCATCGCTGTAAAATAACTTGGTTTTTCGATCGAACAAGACACTGCAGATTTTCTGAACTAGCTTCTCCCAAGATTTCATATCAACGGTGTCACTGCTTGGCCACAGACTGTAAAATTTGTAATCCTTTATCTTACCGATCAAATCTTTCAAGTTTTCAAGAAGCATGACATAAGCTCTGGCTAATGCGTCCTCCATCAGCGCTTCGTTCCAATTCACCTCGACTGGTTGGTTTCCTGTAGTCGATCGTTTCCAAATTTCAACGCGATTAGACATGATTGCAAAATACCCGTTGACATGGACAGGAAGCCCAGTGGAAATAGACAAAGGAAGAAAACAGAAAAGTTCCCCAGAAAGATCAGAGTTGGAATTCTGTTTGGAGGCTTTTTTCTGAACGACAAACGCTGCCCCACCACAGGGCAAGAAGCCACGAGCACGACCTTCTGGTGAGCGAGCAATTTTGAGAGAAGCGTCAGTCCCACTTGCTGAAACTACCAACCAAGTTTCGTCACTTCTGTATCGACCGTCACATCCACTCAATTCTGACTCTTCCTTTCTGGTCTCAATGTTAACAAGCTCACACCTGGATGGGAATTCCTTGCAAATGTTTTCAGAATCACGGTTTTGTTTCCACCATTTGGAACACTGCTTTATAAACGGTTCTGTGCTGTTCGTCACCTCTTGCCGGAAGACTTGAACGCTTGGTTTCTTCACAGACAGCACCAAACGCATTTCGTCTGGTTGACTTGATTTATCCAATTCAAAGACGTCTACTTCTTTCACATGTTGGGAGAAGATTAAAAGATTCGAAGCGCATTCACAAATACTGCGAACAATGGCTTGAATCTTGTCTCGACCATATGGGGATTTGATAATATCGCTGGTTCTTGCTTGGGCGGCCGTGCGGAAAGGAAATCGGAATAATGTTCCATTATAGTGGAATGCTTCACGTGTTTCCGTTGTGTTGCAACCAAAGACGCCATTGTATGGTTGAAACTGATCCTGGTAACGTGTTAGCGACTGTGGTTGCTTGGCAAGATTGATGCGAATTCCAGGACGGGATCTGTCCTTAATGTGACGTTCTTGTAAATGGTGAGTGTTCGGATCAAAGACCACCAAGAGCTCTTGGCTGATGAAACTTGGGACGTCTGTGAGGTGATAGACGGCGTTGAAACCAAGACCAAACCGACCAATCTTTGAAATATCTTCAACTTTCGTTTCTCCTGCAAGCTTGTTGATGTTTTCAAAATCATCGTCAGTGAACACAGCATCGTTGTAAGCCCACAATGCTGGTCCTTGGCATTCGGCCATGCCAGGGGAAAAAAGACTCTCCGTTCTTCCGTGTCTCCAGTCCACCAAAAACTTGACTTTAGTAGCTCCAGCATCGTCTGCATTTTGAATCAATTCTTTGAAAATACCGACGCCATCTTTGTATTCACGGAGTATATTACGCAGACGAGTCGTAAGAGGTTCGTACTGCCCTGTTTGTTCGAAAAGATCTGTGGGAGAAAAATACTTGTGTGCAACCACAGTTTATAACATAAACATACGCATATTCAGGTAATGTATTATGAAAACTTTATTTACCTTGCTCACCAATCTAAACTATACCCATTACCAAACACAAAGCGCTAAAGCACAGATTGCACAAAATGTTGTTTGCTAATATGCTGATGAAAACGGCTTTTCTAACAGACGCTCTGTTCCCAGTGGCATACGAGACACGATAATTCGGGGGGGGGCACATATTCATATATTTATGTTAACAAACCTGTAAAGACAATGAATTTGAAAAGAAATTAATCCTGCACTGCGCCATGTCCCTGGGAATTTGGTGATTTTAGGTCGCCATTACAAACGTAGCTATGATACATAATGTACCCTTTTCGGGCGTCAAGAATATTTGATCATAGTCAGATACGCATATCCAAGATTTGCGCTTTAATTTTGCAGTAAAATTGTATTATTATATCAATCACCCTACCTTCCTCGAACTGCTCAGACATGATCCACCACTAGTAATGATATGACCGCATTGTTCACGGAAAGAGACGAGTGCTGAAACTTGAAAAAAGCATACACCTAAAATTAACATCAACAGCAATATTTTTAATTGAATATTCAGATATAGACAGTAGAACTTCGCCAATATCAAGGACCGACACAACTATACGTTGCACATACATAAAATTATTAACCACAGGTATATTTAAGGGTTAGAGACTGTTGTGAGTGTTTTATTCACAAATAAACGCACGCGCTGACCATACAATGAACGAGAAATTTCATTGTATGGTTTGCAAGTCAACACAAAGTCTCGAACACTTTTAATATACAATCTGAGTTCATTGATTGCTGCATTGAAGATCCAAGCTTCGTTGCAAGCTGTCATTTTTGAATAAACGATGATTTTCATGGGTTATTGCGAATAAATTATAATTCTCATGATCTGTCGCCAGGCAACAAGAAACCACGTGATTGATTTTGACCAATCGCGTGAGTAGATTTAGGCCAATGCACGAAGATTGTATATTAAAAGGTGACAAGCAACGTAGCTGAGCTGGTTAATCATCCAGCCGTGTATGCGGCGAATAGGATAATTGTTTGATAATATAGGTAGAACTTTATAGGAATGAAAATATGCAAACTTTTATTACATCTTCGACGAAAATTCCGACTGTATTATAGGCTATTTTCGATACTTAACGTATATGAGCTGGTATACACTACCTCAGCTAAACAGATTGCGCGCTTATACGGTGGGCTATATTATTACCATATCATGATAGGTAATAGATACTGATTATATTAGAACTAAATATTGCAACTTCCAAACCATATTTTCATACTCAGGAGCTTAATTTTGGCGCACAGAAACATACACAGTTCTGTTTCGTACAGAAAAACCTAAACGTCTTCTTCTAGAGAACAGCTACTATTTTCCATTTAATTAATGTGCTCGAGCCAAGTTGAAATAGTTATTTTCTATATCGATTGATATGTTGGAACAAATACCGTCCATACGCAATGGCCTTCGAACTACCCGACTCTGAACCATTATTGCTGGCGATTATGTAACTATAGGCTGGCTTGTTTTACTGTAAATACGGTCGACGCATCAATAACTTTGACAGACATGTGAGTATGAATCGCGTCTGCGTTGCGCGTTATAGCCAAGATTCTCGACGCATATTGTAGTATAAATTGCACAAACGATTTCTTTTCAGATATATATTCGTGACTATTGTATGTTGCATTAGTATGTTATGGGATTAGTTATATTCATACATTAGTATATTGTACAAATGATTAGTTCATAATATATAATTTGAACCGATCGAGGAAATTTGATTCCCATTTCATTCTTTGATAAAGGCAGCAGTATGTTGCGTTGAATTTACCTTTGTGTAGGTCTTCGGTATATAACACGTTTTGTTCGCTTCGGCTAACCAGATAATCTCGATTGTTCAATCGTTAGTCAAATACAGCTCAATTACAACGACTTTGGCCGTCAAGTCATCATTTAGTCATGTAATTTGTAGTACATTGACTCATTTACATCGCCTAAAACTGGGTGCGGTTTTGAGCTTCCGGTATTTTTAAATAAATGTATTAAAATACATTCACCTGCGTTACCCAAGGTCACAGAGCTAAGCTGTCTGGGTTTTCTGAGACTAAGGAATTGTGTGATATAAGTGTTAACTCCGAGCATAAAAGATATATTGCTGCTTTTAATGTAAGTTCTTTTAAGGGATGTAAGATGAAGAAGGAAATTCACGTGCAGTTCAGATGACTGAAGTTTTGTAAAGGCTAAATTTCCTGAAGTGGTGTGTTGATATTAGTATATGGTAAGTTCCAATATAACCAAGGAGCAGCGTGGCAGCGTAGCATCAACTTAGCATCAAATGTGGTATAACAACTGCCTAGATAGACAAAACACTTCTCGGCGTTTCGACCTGAGGGCCTTCGTCAGGAGAGTAAAATCAATACTAGCGAATAAAGCTTTAGACTTGTGGTATTACCAATATGAAAATGCATATTTGCTCTTAAGTGCAAATTTGATATACGATATACTTAATAATTTAGGCTCGATTTACGCTGTCAACTTAATCGCTGTGGATTTTAACATTTACTGTCATTTTCCTTATGAAAGCAAAGTATGTAAGCGTTATCTCTTTGCGAATTTGTTGAAAATGTCTAAGGGAGCTGAAACATTGATTAGTGCTGAGCTTTTTATTACCCTGATATTTGTTACTTGATCTTAAAAAGTACAAGGGATTGACTATGTAAATTTCAGACGGTCTATAAATATACAAATAGTTGCCTTTTCTTTTAGATCTACCTGCGTAATAATGTAGCTTCAACTACAGCTTTACCCAGCTATAAATCGGGGGAATCCGGGGGAATGCGAGTTCAGCGTTTGATATTTGATCACCTCAGACACGACAAGCCGGAAACATGGCCATAGAACGAACACTGTTTTTGTCGAGCATGTATCACGAAGCATCTTGAAAATTATCAAAATTTGCTTTCTTGTAACCAAGAGCTAACCGTTGAGTCACTCGCAGACGCACCGCGTATTGTAAAAAATCTGCTGTCGGAAAAGCGAATTAAATGTGATTATTAGGGCTCCATGATGCAGGAAATTGGAACTAGTTTGGGTGAAATACTGAATTACTTGTTCGAAAATATGAATAACTTTAAAGGAGTCGTGGATAAGTATATGCAAATATTATAACACTCATTATGCAAAGGTCGGGACCCGAGACAAATATATTTTATATGTTCTGTGTATGCTATATGATGTTGCGTATATATCAGATCACATAATTCGACAAAGATAGTGTTATGTAAGCATTATAGTAAAGCATAAAGGACATAATTACTACTTTGCTGTTTTTAATTGTTGAGATTTGTGAAGGTTTTAAAATTACTCGATGTGTTTGTTGCTATTGATGAAGATATTGAGTATCAATCAGGAGAGGTAAGTCCATTCATTTTAACACTTATTCGTAATGACACATGCCAGGGCGACAAAACTGCGAGACGCGAGGAGATTTCCTTTAAATTTAATTCTAAAATGACAAATTTACAAAGATATAGCATGCACATTCCAATCATATTTTACAATAACAAAGATAATGTAATAATTAAATGTTCGTTAAAATCTACTTTAAAGCTAACTAAATTCACCACATAACACTAAAACTGTTCACGGAACTATAAGACTATAAAATAGTACCTGAAGGGTGGATCTCCTAACGCTCGAACTTTCTAAAACGATCGCTTCATTTGCTTGCTTTAAGGTTCGACTTTACTTCGCCTGTTTGCTCAACTAATAATCTAATCAATTACATATCATGCAGCGATGATGTAGTCTGTAATTGCTAATTAACGCAACTTATATAATAGATAGAATGCCAACTGTCCAAAACACTTATATTATTGTTGCTGCCCGATTTTGAATGCCAATACAGCCTATGTTATTGAACAAGACACCCTAATTAATTCTATCAAGATTGCATGGCTGTGATCACAGCTGGAATTTTTCATGTATATATGTGTAAATGGTATTTGAAGTATTTGCTAGAAATCGGTTGGAAGAAACTATACAGTATTCACTACACTGTAATATACTGTATATACTTAGCATGCAGTTAGTAGGAACTAACTCTCCTGACGAAGGCCCCCAGGTCGAAGCGTCTGGAAGTGTTTTGTCTATTTTAGGCAGTTGCTATACCACATTTGATGCTAAGTTGTTTGAAAACGCTGCTTCCTGGTTATATTGGAACGTATATACTGTATATACGTTTCAAAATAACCAAGGAGCAGCGTGACAGGCTGCTCCTCAATCAAATATGTAAACCTTCGTAGGAGTTAACCATTGTCATTGAACTGAAAGCAAGTGGAACGTTTTGAAACCAAATTTTACCTCTAGACACGCGTGTTTTACCTCCAGAAACGCGTGTACATGTTGCGTGGCATTCTCGCAAAGCCCTTGAAGGAGGAATCATGCAGGGTTTGACGGCGAAGTTATGATTCGTATGGGCAAATAGTTCGACTTTTTATCGACTTCAGGCTTTTTTGTACCATATTTGATGCAACTGTCTTATACATAAATCCTCCTCCCTAAACAATACCTAATACACGTATATGTTGGATACATGCACATGATACACAACTGTTTGTCGTTACAAACCTTTACTTTCCCTTTTAGAGCTGAATGCCACGAAGTGCAGGTCTTCAGGTGCTCACTCTTATAAGGAGTGCAGTTTAATATTCCACTTAGACACAACAGACAAAGCAATATGGCCGAAAAGCAAAGCCCAGTCCTCGAGTTTGGCTACCCCGACGAACGATTCGAATCCGTTGTAAGCGAGAATCTATACTGTGCTA
Organism: Dendronephthya gigantea; assembly: GCF_004324835.1. Taxonomy (NCBI): domain Eukaryota; kingdom Metazoa; phylum Cnidaria; class Anthozoa; order Malacalcyonacea; family Nephtheidae; genus Dendronephthya; species Dendronephthya gigantea. The sequence goes on along the minus strand of NW_021163039.1, from coordinate 649,835 downwards.
TTTGTTCGTGCGTGTTGAAGAATCCATTGATGTGTAAAAACGAACACTGTTTTTGTCGAGCATGTATCACGATGCATCTTGAAAATTATCAAAATTGTCCTACATGCAAACACGATCTGAGTGTGGATTCCCTGATGAAAGCACCGCGTATTTTGAGAAATCTGCTGTCGGAAAAGCGAATTAAGTGTGATTATTACGAGCGCGGTTGTGAAGAAATCATTGAGCTTGGAAACCTGGCAAGTCATGTCGCTGTGTGTGGCAAAGCTCCAGTTGTGTGCTCGAATGAAGAATGTTCAAGAGAGATCAACAGAGAGGATCAAACACGACACGAGAGCGAGGAATGCAGATTTTGGAAAATTGGATGTCGAAATTTTGAAGAGATGGGCTCTATGATCCAGGAAATTGGGACTGGCTTGGGTGGCCTGTGCGAGCAAGTCACAAACTTGAGCAGCAGCGTCAATGAACAGATCAGTGAAGTAAAAACTGGTTTGACAGCTGTAGAAAACAGATTTGATGTGATGGAAAGCAGATTCGAAGTGTGGGGGAAAAAGTTTGAAAAAATCGAAAAACAGCTCTTTTTCCAAGAAAATCAAACATCTAGAGATCAGCGGCATGAAGTCGTGGACGATTTGCGTGTAAAAAGTGATCAGGCGACTGCAGTAGATCCATCAAACGATATCATTGACGAAGGGAATCCTGTAGAACATGCATACGTTGTGGCAGGTGGATACGGAAAGGACACGCAGGTTTTAAATTCTTCCGAGGTTTTTGATAAAAGCTCAAATTCATGGAGGCCGTTGCCACCAATGGAAAGGTGTCGTGCTAATGCAAGTTCGGTTTGTTACAATGGCCATGTCAACGTTGCTGGCGGTGTCTCGGAGGACAAGCGCGTTCTGAGCAGCGTTGAGCAGTTTAGTCGTTTTTGGTCCAACTTTCCAGTTAATTTGCCCAAATTATTGAAAGGACACCGTACTGTTGGAAGTGGCGATAAAATGTTTGTTGTTGGCGGTTACGACCAAGAGAAAAAGGGTTACTCTAATATGATATACGAAATCCAACTACGCCTCCCTTTTAATACAAAGGTTTTGGCCAGACTTCCTTTTTCAACACCTGTCCGTGGCTGTGGTGTAGTAAAAACGAATGACAAAATTCTGATATTTGGAGGTAGTGCGAGAGATACAAATCCTGCTACGGCGATTGTCACAATGTACGATTTAACTAAGAACGAGTTCAAGGAACTTGCACCATTGCCATACAGTGTGTGCAACATGGCAACAGCCAAATATGAAGAAAACGTGGTTCTTGCTGGTGGTTCTGACAATTATTTACTTGGAGACGTAAAGAATACAGTCATCAGTTATAATATTGAGACACAAAAGAGTGTCATGCTCCCACCAATGAAATGCAGTCGCTCTGAATGTTGTGCAGTCGTTGATGGAGACTCTTTGGTGGTGATGGGAGGAGAAAATCGGCGTTTCAAATGCCTGAACTCAGTAGAAGAATTCAACTTTAGGACATCGAAATGGACAGGTCTTCCTTCAATGAAAACAGAAAGGAAGGCTTTCGTTGCGGAGGTTATTTAGAATCAGTTAATCACGACAATCTTTGAAGTCCTATCTGCATGTAATCTTAAATATTGGGGGTTCTCAATGAATTCTGACCACGCCGTTAGACTGAACTTGTTCTCCTTATTTTCGTAACAGAATAATTTATCAAAAGCGACGGGACCTTTTGTCTGCTTTGGCAAGATGACACCTAAATTTACTAAGATATTGTTAAATTTGCACCTGGCTTCTTTTGGAATAAAACAAGATTATAAAAATATTAAAAATCGTTGTTTCAAACACGTTTAGGCGACTCTATTGATCATTAAAATACTGTTCAGTATTTTGTTTAATATAGTCATAGATGTTAATTTTTCGTGCTGTGTTAACGATTAATATTTAAAATATAATAATCATGGAACCTTATGAAATTATATACTATATCATATGCATGACATGCAACAAAAAGCGGCAAAGATAAATGGAAACTGCTGAGAGCTATCAATCGTTTTTAATTTTCATCACACGTGACAGTTTAGAGTCTTCGAATTCCTGGAATTAATTCAGCCCTGTACTTCCAAGTAAACCGGAAGTGGTTAATCCAATTTGCTTTTAATTCGAAAGCGATCCAGAACTGTATGTCGACAAGATATAAGTAGGCATCGATAAGCGTCGTGTAAAACGAACACGTTAATACTCAATTTTCAGCTTGCGCTTAATTGGCTAAAGTCTAGACGAGAATATTTTGCATTACATAAGGTAAGTGAAAGAATATGGATTTTTAATATTAGAACTGATGCGTGCTCGCCTGCTTAGACACGTACCTGCATAATATAACTTCAACACGAAAACTAAGTGAAGTAATTGTCAGTATTAAGGTTAGCTGGATCTTTTTGTACGTGTGTGAATATAGCTATAAGGACTTCGGTGATCATGTGTTTTAGTAAAGTTAGGTTTTAAATGTATCTGTTTCTGTGGGATATAGAGCTGTGGGAAACATTATAAACAACAATAAAACATAAATAAATTATAAACAGCAGCTGATGTGAAAACGTTGGCCATGGCAACTGACTGGCGTATGACAGTTTGACATTCGTAACAATTTCACATTTCGAGACACAAAACGATATTAGTTCTTTGTCTGCAAAACGCTCAAAAGCCGCGGAGGTTCAGTAATTTTTCTCAACAATTCGACACATTGCTATTCACTTCCTGGTGAGGTGTATAATTTGTTAAGTCTAGTTAATTTGTCTAGGCATATTTTAACACCAGGAAGTAAAGGTAAGTATTCAAATTTATACTCAATTCATACAGATAGCTGTTTTGCCTGCATGCTTTGCTACATATACAGGCTGTTCACACAAAACCATTTGAGAGCGCGTAACCAACGGTGCAAATCTGCCACGAAGTCACAAACAGTTATAAACATGTTTCACATCGTTTCTTTTATAATTTGTTAATACACGTCTGTGCACTGGCACTGTTTTGGAAACAAAGGACTTGTTTTGTTAGCAGGAAACTTGAAGCAAGCGTGTGGTTTTTTTAAGCGTTTTCTGACGGCAAAATATTAGCGTTTATACTGGTTATACAAGTCGATTTTACTGACAAAGCAACGAAAGGCATATAGTCCTTACTCTGCCTATTCTCAGTTTAAAAACAATGTTATAATTTATATTGTCATATTGTGTATGCTCAAGGATTAAATTAAATATATGGTAATAAAGATAGGGGGACCCAAGTAGCACTTGGCTTTAACTTCAAGGGTCATGAATTACCTGAGTTTTTTTCATGTGTTGATATATTTTGTAAATCAGTAGTCTCTGCCTTAGTTGTATCGTGCTGTGAGTACATGGTCGGCATTTTATATTTTTGCGTTTACTGCAAATTATAATTTTGTGCACCACTTGTGGCCCAAAACCTAATTAGATTTACCTTCACGCAGTTACCTTAATAAAATATAAGTAATAAGCGAAAATAATACAATAGTGACGATTGTATATAATCGCTTATAAACAAATCTTAATCTTAACTATAAGTAGCAATGAGCCTATATACCGGTCATTATGCTAAGGCGTTTGATTCACTTCCACACATGCATCGGTTTGTCAATTTTTTTACAAGATTTCTGATAGTCATGCCTTGTCAAATAACCCTTATTGGAGGTTACTCTTGAATATCCGTCTCGCCGCTAGTTTCGCCATTCTACTGAGTACTGAGGTTGCGTTGCAACTTCAGCCAAACAATTAATATATACAAATAATTATAGATGATGGACTGAAAGCTGCTAGTTTCTTTGTGGTTGTTCGTATACCAGCTTCGAGAGATGTCTGACGACGGTATGTAATAGAAAAAGTATGAATAAGTTAAAATTCCAATGCCAACATAGTCTCACGGGTGTGTTCATTACTGCTCTGACTCTCAGAAATAAAAAGTAAGAGCAATCGTGTAGAATCGTGTTACATTGTTTTGTCATAGCTTTAACAATGTTTTGAACATCAGAGATACCTCATACAGTAAATAGGGTAGACTATGTTGTTCTCTTTTAATGAACTTAAATTGAGTTGACAATTTTTCACAACTCGCATAGGAGATATACAGGGTGTCTCAAAAAAAACGCCACTTAAATATGCAAGACATTAATACAGCTCTAAAGCACAATAGATAAGCACCTCTGGGAATTGAAAATGGCTCTTAACCCTTCATTTAAAATGCTAAAAGTCATTTTAGCTGAACTGTGGTGCAAACCCGAACAATATTAATATTCTTAAGTGTTGCGTTTTTTGAGACACACTGTATATAGAGATTGGGTGTAAATATATAGTGGAGGGGTTATATAATTAAAGTTGTTATTTATTATATCTACTTTGCTTTAAGTGATGACATGTCTGTTACATACTATTACTGAAAAGTACAGACTTAAACTACTTAAAGTCATATTTTTCCATATGAAATTTATGGTCTCATTTTGTTAACTCGGTATTATGAATTTATCTTGTTTATGATGGATAGAATTACTTTTCTCGCGACAGATCTTTTTGAACAGACAGGGCAGTACGAACCCGTCACAACTCGCATTCGTAATATACTCCGTGAGTACAGGATGGGCGTCGGTATTTTCAAAGAATTGATTCAAAATGCAGACGACGCTGGAGCTACAAAAGTCAAATTTTTGGTGGACTGGAGACGAGGAAGAACGAGGAGTCTTTTCTCCCCTGGCATGGCCGAATGTCAAGGACCAGCATTGTGGGCCTACAACGAGCTGTGTTCACTGACGATGATTTTGAAACATCACAAGCTTGCAGGAGAAACGAAAGTTGAAGATATTTCAAAGATTGGTAGGTTTGGTCTTGGTTTCAACGCCGTCTATCACCTCACAGACGTCCCAAGTTTCATCAGCCGAGAAACTTGGTGGTATTTGATCCGAACACTCACCATTTACAACATCACATTAGGGACAGATCCCGTCCTGGAATTCGTATCAATCTTGCCAAGCAACCGCAGTCGCTAACACGTTTCCAGGATCAGTTTCAACCAACAATGGCGTCTTTGGTTGCAACACGCAACACGTGAAGCATTCCACTACGACGGAACATTATTCCGATCCCTTCCGCACGGCCGCCCAGGCAAGAACTAGTGATATAATCAAAACCTCATATGGTCGAGACAAGATTCAAGCCATTGTTTGTAGCATCTGCGAATGCGCTTCGAATCTGTTGATCTTTTCCCAACATGTAAAAGAGGTAGAAATCTTTGAATTAGATGGATTGGACGAACCAGACGAAATGCGATTGGTGTTGTCTGTAAATAAACCAACTTCGCGACCATTCAAACGACAAGGGGTAAACAACACGGAACCTTTTATAAAGCAGTGCTCGAGATGGTGGAAACAATACCGTGAACCTCAAATGCGTCGCACTGAATTTCCATCCGGTTGTGAGCTTGTTAACATAGAAACGACAAAAGAGCAATCTGAATTAAGTGGATGTGACCGTCGATCCAGCAGTAATCAAATGTGGCTTGTAGTATCAGCCAGTGGGACCAACACTTCGCTTGAAATCGCTCGTTCACCGGAAGGTCGAGCTCGTGGCTTCTTGCCCTGTGGTGGGGCAGCGTTTGTCATTCAGAAAGCATCCGAGGAAGGCTGGAAATCTGGCGTTGATCTAGATAATTTGGGGGAATTGTTTTGTTTCCTCCCGTTGTCTATTCCTACTGGGCTTCCTGTGCATGTTAACGGGTACTTCGCAATCATGGCTAATCGCGTTGAGATTTGGAAGCGAACGAGTTTGCGAGAACAACCTATCAAAGTGTTATGGAACGAAGCACTGATGGAAGACGCGTTAGCCAGAGCTTATATCATGCTTCTTGAAAACATGAAAGATTTAATCCGTCATTTTCAGGAATACAAATTTCACAGTCTGTGGCCAAGAGGTGACACCGTGGATATGAAGTCTTGGGAAAAATTGGTTCAGAAAATTTGCAGTGTCTTGTTGGATCCCACAACCAAGTTATTTTACAGCGATGGAAATTGGATGAGCATCAACGGCGCTGTCCTACTGAGCGATGATTTTTCCGAGATCTACGACACAACAGTAGAAATATTGAGGTCCCTGGGGATTCACGTTGTAAGTCTTCCTCGCGAAATATATAATACCCTGGCAAAGTTTGATCAACGTGGCATTCTTCAACGACGCACTTTGTCCTTTACAGAGTTTATGAAGCAGCACTTTTTTCCAAAGATCAAAACTCTTCCTCCAGTTCAGCGAGATAAAATCGTGTGCTTTGGTTTGGATCGAATCTTGAGACCTAGTAGATCACTTCACTCCAATCTTGGCCAAGAGGTCAGTGCTTTCAAACAAAATGCCTGTATTTCAGTTTCAGGATGTGGGAAAATTCTCGCGAAGCCTTCTGCACTTATCCACCCGTTCAGTTCTGTGGCAAAGTTGTTTTCCGAACAAGATCATCGTTTTCCAGTTGGAGAACGCCTGCGTGATGAAAACATATTGTATGTCTTGAAAAAGCTTGGTATGGTGGAAGATCTGGATTGGACCGGAATCTTTGAAAGAGCTCAGTCGGTCGCCAAAACTAAAGATCTCGAACGCTGTCGAAAGTTAATCGCGTACATGAACAAGCGAATAGATCAACTGCAGCCACCTGGTCAATATCGCACAGCTTTTCATCCTGTTAGGTTTCTGCCAGTGCTAAAAATCTGTCATGTTTTCCTTTACCTTGGAAAGGATCGTCAGGTCCGGCATTTTGCTCACCAAACGATGCTTTCTTACGAAAAGATGCAAAGCTCGTCGGATCTTCCTGTCTAATCGTTGATACATCGGACGAAACTGGCTGTGGAAAGATGAATGCAGAAGTGAAAACTCTTTTGGGTTTTTCTAGTCGTCGGCCTGAAAATAAGTTGGTCGTTCACCAGCTGGGCGCAGCGTATATGTTTTGGAGCCAGTTATCTGATGAAAGAAACCAAAAAACTGAAGTGAAGTCTGCCATTGAATCCATCTGCCAAGAAATTTACCAATTTTTTAATGATAGAATCGTAGAGAAGGCAAAAGTTGAAATATCCCTGAACAAGCTAAAAAAACAACCTTGGCTGTTTCTTGAAGGCAAATTTGTGCATAGCGAAAAAGTAGCCTATGTGTCCATGGGAAACGGAGCTCCATTTCTTCTGACCCTACCAGACAGTTACAAAAGGAATTATCCGAAACTGTTTTCGTTGATGGGAATCAAACGTCTCTTTAGTGTTAAAGATTACATCGACGCTCTTTACGAACTAGAAAAAACAAAGCGTGGAAGTGCTCTGAGTGACGATGAATTACAAACTGCAATATTTTTCATCAGTCAAATAGATGTACAAAATCCCGCCGTGAAGGATTACATTGGTGAGATTCCACTTCCGGACACTGATAGCATTCTCCGACGAAGCAAAAATGTCGTGGTCAATCTGAGCTTATGGCTTGAACATCCTGAGAAAATTTTGAAAGTTCACGAGAGGGTGCCACCACACAAGGCACATGATCTTGGTGCCAAATCCTTGAAGAAGGAAATATTGAAGAAGTATTCACGTCACATTGGCTACGGAGAGTCATTCGGCAGACGAAGTTAATTGAACGACTAAAAGGAATTCTGGATGGATATCCGGCTGATGGAATACTAAAGGAACTTGTACAAAACGCTGACGATGCCCAAGCCTCGGAAATACACTTCATACACGATACTCGGAACCTTGGTTATCAAAAAGTGGTGACAGAAGAAGGAATATCTGCGGAGATACAAGGACCAGCACTTTGCGTGTACAATGACAGACCATTCACAGACAAAGACCTGGAGGGAATTAAGAATCTTGGTGTTGGAAGCAAGCGAAATACTCCAGGAATGACAGGAAAATATGGAATTGGTTTCAATTCGGTTTACCATCTTACCGACTGTCCCAGCTTTTTATCCAACGACGACACCCTTGTGTTTCTCGATCCTCATTCCCGATATTTTGGTGATGATGATCGTGGCCAAATATTCGGATCGATGGATGCAGAATTTCGAGATCTCAACTCGGATACACTCGATGGATATCTTCCTGGCAAATTTAACCTTAAAGGCTCTACTATGTTCCGCTTCCCCTTAAGACAAGAAAGGAATGAATCCAAAATATCTAATGTTTTCCCAGATATAGAGAAACTTCTGCAGACCTTTCATACGGAAGCACAAAAGTCGTTATTATTTCTTAATAATATTAAGAAGATAACTCTTTCAAAGATTGATTCAAATGCCAGACTGGAAAAGATATTTTGTGTCGAGTCCGTCATATCTCCGGACGGTGAGGGAAAGCGTCAGCAACTGGCACGAAAAGTTTTCCATCTCAAGAATATTCCTACGGCAGAAATTGAATGGCAAGGAATCAATTACACATTGGAAATAAAAGCAAATAACCAGAAAGTTGAAAAGTGGTTGATACAAAGGTGCGTTGGGTCGACATTTGCTGCGAAAAAGAGAAATGAAATCCCGGATGGTCGTAGATGTCCCGCATGGTGGCGTTGCAGCTCGACTATGGACGCGTTCATCTTTCGTAAATGGAACTGCGTTGCGTGGGATAGCGTACTGTTTCCTACCTCTGCCGCAGAATTACACTGATCTTCCCGTTCACGTCAATAGTAATTTTGAGTTAGATAGCACAAGACGAGGGCTTTGGACCGACACTGATGGAAAAGGAGTGAAGTGTGAATGGAACCACTTCATGAAAAGCTCTGTATTACCACGTGCCTACGCTGATTTGATCATCGAGGCTCGTAATCTGCTCTGTAAAGATGAAAATCAGTTTTCACTCTACCATAGTCTGTTTCCGAGTTTGGGAAAGAATCCTTGGGAAATTCTTACCACTGAATTGTATCGTTATCTTGGACAGACAAGAGCTAAAGTGCTGCCATTGCTGGTTCCAGCTGAGGTTCCAGGAACGAGGCACTGCTAGTCTGGAAGATCCATCTCTTCCTACAAGTCAAATACGGCAACTCCTAAGCAATCCCAACGCGTACGCTTTACTCTCGACGATTGGCTCTCTGCTGAACAAGCCTACTTTAGGAATTCTGATCAAAATACTGATTTTTTGTATCTGTTGATACGAATTGGCCTTCCTGTGTTGTTATACACTCCATCTCGGATATACGATGGTTTTTGCTCAGTTGGTGTGACTTCGCATGAAGTAAGTCCAAACAGCGTAATTGGTTTTTTAAGAGAATTCGATTCGAGCACATCTCCTTGCAAAATTGGCAATCTCCCAAAATTGTTGCAATTCACTGTGGTCGAGAATATTCCGGAATTGAAGGCCCTAGTAGAATATTGTCACGAGGATGAAAATTTCGGCAAACACTTGGAAGGCTTGCCTTTGTTGTTAACACAAGATGGCTACCTGAGAATCTTTGAGTCACGTCATCCGGTGTTCCGTTCTACATTTGGGGACCTCGTTCCAACGCAGTCGCACTTGTTTATTCACTCTGAAATTGTCCATCAAATCCCATCGGACGCTATTAAATCGGAGGAAGATATTGTTCGCAGTTTTACTGAAAAAGATCTCGCACGATTACTGCCGCACGTGTTTTCAGCTAAAGCGTTGAGCGCCATCAATAATCATGCAACATGGAAATTTCCAAAGGCAGGAATTTTTTCAGAAAGGTGGTTTAAGCGACTTTGGGATTTCCTTCAAAATTATACAAAGCCTGAGGCCGATGAAGAATCTGTTTCCTTAGAATGCTTATCAGAATGGCCAATTATTCCGACAACGTGTGGAAAACTTGTGACGATCAAGGAGGCGAAATCTGTTTTGGACATGACAGTTGTTGGAAATGAGTCGGTGCAACAAGAAAACGTTCGCGCATTCTTGGTAAAACTGAAGTGTCCAGTACTAAACAAGAAAATGACATTTCAAATGAACTCTCTGGGACTATTTCGCGCCGTAACTGATCCTTATGTTGCTCACCCTCACAAAGTCGAAGATGTTTTATTCGTTCTTTGTCACATGTTGAAGACAAACGAGCTCGACATCTCAAAGGTTTACGAAGAAGATATTCGTGTCTTTCTTCGGTTTGTACAAGATGACTACGAAAGGTCCGAAAATTTGGTAAGATGCAAGAAAATGGTAAAGGAGTTGCCTTTTCATAAAGCATTGGATGGAAAGTTTGTGACTTTGCTCGGTCGCTATTCTTCTTATGCTCTTGTTCCGCCTGGCGTTCCAACACAACAGCTGAATGAGCTTCAAAACCAAACAGAGTGTCTTTTCCTGAGCTCAGACGCATTACGTACACTCGAGAAACTCTACACTGATCTTGGCGTGAAAGGTGGTCAAAATGTCACACAATTTTACGTGGAGTATGTGTTCAAACATTTCAAGATTTTCACCAAAGAAAGTCAAATGGAACATTTAAAGTACGTAAAGGACAATGTTTTCCCGTCTTTTCCGCAAGGTGGGTCACCTGACAAGATCAAATTCCTAAAGAGCATGAAAGAAACGCCTTGTATTCCCGACAAAAATGACCGCCTGCATTTCGCAACCGAGTTCTTCGACCCGAAGAACAACCTTTTCATGGTTATGTTTGCAGGCGATGGTGAGAAATTTCCTCCCCCGCCATTCAACGATTTAGATTGGTTGAATCTACTTGAAAGTATTGGACTGCAGGTTGAAGTTACACCTCAATTATTCATTGAATTTTGTGGAAGTGTTGCCAGGAATGGTGCAGGTTCTCCTGAAGACCAACTAACCCGTCTGCAGTCTCAATGGTTAGTAAAGTGTCTTTTTTCGGAGATGGTTTTGAGAGATGGGGAATTCTTATCACAAGTGTCGCAGATTAAGTTTGTTGCCTCTGGTGAGGTTGAGGATGAACTATCCTCAATACACGAGCAGTACCAGCGTCAACATAACAAGTGTCCACCTTTCATTGAATTGCGCAATGCAGTGCCATGGGATTTTAGATATATATCCTGGACTACTGTTCCTGTTCTCCCAGACTGGGCAGAACGAAACCATATGGCCGAATTGAAAAACCTTGGTATTGCCTGCTCCGGACCTGCTTACACCATAGTCGTCGATCACCTGCAAAACCTAGTCAAATCGTCTTGCCTGGAGTCAGTTGATAAAGATCTTTTGAAAAAAATAACCGAATCAATTTATCGTTTTCTTTTTGGTGCTTTGCAATGCCCCAGCCGCAACCCTGATGACGGATGCAGTGACATTTGTGTGAATATTGGTACTAAACTGAAAGATAGCTCTTGTATATTTCTACCGGAGGATAACACATTCGTGACAGCAGGACAATTGGTAATGAAACCACCAGAAAAATTTCCATTCAAACCATTTCTCTTCCCTGCACCTACAGAATTTAAAGAGCTGCAGCATTTTTTTATACGACTTGGCGCAACCGAAAAATTAACACCGTTTCAAATTGCTTTCTTTTTGCAATCCATACACGAACAGGTCGGAGAAAAACTTCTATCCACTGACCAAGTGAAGAAAATCAGCCATGCGATGCGCATGATCTTTCATTTACTTCACAAACGTATGAGTGCTGATGGAATTGTTGAATTGTATTTACCAAGTCAAAGTCATCATCTTATGAAATCCTGTGACATGGTTTGCAAAGTTTCACCACGTTTTACGGAAGTGATTAAGAACCTTCGATTGCCTATTCTTTTGCGATTTGAAGATTGTGGCCTTACAAAGCCCGCTGATAGTTATATTGATGCATTACCGAAGCATTTAACTCCGATTAAATTTGATGATGTAGTAAGGGAGGAAGTCGCTTCTGAGTGCAAAAGTTCCACATGTTCCAAAGCTCGAAGTGGTGCCATATGCCAATTCCAAGAACAATTTCAAAATCTTTTACGATCCGATGAATTCCAGAAGGACTGAGACGGTTACTAGTCCAAAATCAACAGAATCCCAAGGAATTTGAAGAAATCTTGAAGAGACTGCAAACGAATGTAACGATGAAGTGTATTGGATTAAAAAAAATCAGAGTCAATGTGATCGAACGTAGTACGAGTAGAGTATTGGATAATTTAGAGAAGAGTTGCTATGCAGTACAAGAAGACGGCGATTGGTCATTGTACATGCAACACGACTTAAAGGACGATGGAGGAAAGGTTTCAACTACTACCTGTGTTAATAAGATTCTAGAATATTGCATTCGAGAGCAAAATGGGCTGACTGCGATGCTCAACTGCTCATCGCCAAGCGAAATATCAACTGCGTTGAATAACCTTGATATTACACAAAGTACTTCTAAAAATGCCGGGGAGTCGGACGATGAAATGTCTTCTGAAACTGAGAGTGAAGATGAAGAACTTGATGGAAAGGGTAGTGGTGTTGGTTTTGGTGGTGGTGGTGGTGGTGGTGGTGGTTTTGGTGGTGAAGGTGGTGGTTTTGGTGGTGGTGGTGGTGGTTTGGTGTGGTGGTGGTGGTGGTTTTGGTGGTGGTTTTGGTGGTGGTTTTGGTGGTGGTGGTGGCAGTGGTGGTGGCGGTGGATATCCAAGGTAAATTAAATATTTTTCTACAAGAACACCGTAAGGCTGAGCAGTGATTACGGGTACAGCTACGCGTCTGGCCAAACTCGTTGTCGTTAGGGTTTTTCTTTAAAATAATCAAGTTGTACTCAAAAGCCTAACGATAATCAGTTTTGAACGATGTTGTAAGAAAACATCATTGCGGAATCACTGCCAAGTCTTGCTGATGTCATTTCAGGATCTCAATAAGTAATCCATAATTATATAGTCGCCAGGGTGACGCGCATCAAATGCAAATATCTTTAACTCAAAATTACAAAAAAACTTACAGGAATGGTGAAAATGAGAAAATGTTTCCTAAAAGCAACGAGGAAGCGGAGCGGTGGTTAAAACAATCCAAAAACGATTTGGACGGTGCGCAATGGCTGCTCCAAGCCGGCCAACGTTTCAGTGCCCAAGTTTGTTTCCAGAGTCACCAGGTGGTGGAGAAATGCCTAAAAGCAATGTTATTTAACCGCTGTGGAGTGTCAGGAGAATTACTTGCCTCTCACGATGTCGGAGTGCTAGCGAGAAAGCTTAGAGAAGAGACAGGGCTAATAAATGATACAGTCGTGCAGTCGGTCGGACGATTAGCCGACTATTACTTAAATACTCGTTATCCAAACCGTCAACCGTCTGGGGTCATTCCTTTCCAAGCTTTCAGTGAAAACCAAGCAAAGACAGCCGTTGACACAGCCTCGAGAGTCTATGAATTGGTTGGAAAACATTGGTTAAATAAGTAGTTGATCACGAAAGAGAATCTCGAGGCTCGGGCCCTTTTTTTTATAATTCATCTTGTATTTCTATAGAAACACGTGACACAAAATGGCGTTGTGCGTGCAATAATTAACTTTTCTCACGATGCCGCAGTCGTTCGCCTCTGGGGATCTCGGCGACTGTTTTTTATTTAAGGCAAAATTTATTTTGTAAATGATCTGCTCATTCTTAAAAATGACCTTTCATGATGATATATAAAATATAATCACGTTTTAAGAAAGTTGAATGCACCCCCCAAATGCTAGATATTCGTCATCACGAGAAAACCGAATTATGACCTAGATTATGAACATATAAAAACCTGATAATTTGTAACAAATTCTGATTTTACCGCTATTGTGACTGACTTGCCGGGAGGCATTTGTCAAAATGCTGCAGCAAGCCGATTTATTGCTTGTTGCAAGATTGTATAGCTACAACTCTTAGCGAAATGCCTTTGAAGAAACTTTATGCGCTAACATGAGACGAATATACTCCAAAACTTATATATATATTATCCGAAACCTCGAACATGATCAACTATCGTATAACTTTCATGCCTAAATATAGCGGCAAATCCATACGTATATTATCAATAAAATACGGTGTACTTCAGAACTCGTGTGCCGTGTGGGTACTTAAAACCCTCGAAAAGCTCTTGAAAATGCTAATTTTAAGGGCACTCAAAGTTTCTTGAAAGACTCTATATCATAAAAAAGGTTTAAAAATGCTTTGGAAATTAGCAAGTATGTACAAACAAAATTAATTTCGTTAATTCTAATGACACAACAAGATCTTTCGACTTTTTCGTTCCATCATGATATTTTACAAGAATAATCATACTTTTCATGACCTAAAGCATCAAGATTTAGGCGTCTTTAGAAATTTTCTATTCAATCCTTAAAAAGCCCCTTTAAGCGGCGCCCACTGCACGAATTCTGAACTTATTTTTGTCTTTGTAATATGTCTTCAGTTTCTTACCTACTGTTGTTTACAATTATGTTTGTCATTATTGACATGAAGAATGTATCTATACAATTTATATTAAACATTTTAACTAGCATTAAGTATGGCTATGTATAAACTAACGTAGACGGCACGGTAACACAATAAGTGCATGAAAATTTAGAAATTAGTAATTAAGTCTAGAAATGCCACAAAGCTAAATAACATGCATTCCTATATGTGCTACTCGCTAACTCTGAAATAAGCAAGGAAACTGAAAGGTCCAGAAATTGATACCAATATAATTACGAAAAGCTATATACTAGAAGACTAGAATAAGAAATTATATTTATGCATAAATTATAAGAGAGCTACGAGGTTTAGCCTTAACTAGAAATCCCCTAATTCAGTTACGCAGTCATCTCAGGGACTTCACGCATGCGCGTAGTGTTTGGCAGTGATGTTACTAATCCAGCATTGTTATTCCAATAAAACCGGAAGTGGTTAAACCGTCGTTGAACACCAAGCAATATATCAACAAAATGTATTTAGATGCATTAACCTGCTCGGAACACTGAATGCATGGAACTGCCACAGAACGCTGTATTCCTATTTGATTTTTAAAACTTGGCCTAAACTAAAGCTTAGACCAGCAAGAATATTAGGTAAGTGAAGAATGTAGTATGAATGTTAAATAAAACTATTAATGATCAGTCATGCATTATTGTAAGCTTCACATATACAAGCTTTATAAAACCGTACCTGTATGCAGCTGCAAGCTTATCAACAGTGTTATAAAGTAAGTACAATACGTTTAGAGTGGATGTTAGCGCTAGTTAGATTTAGTTCGACCTCACGAGTCCTGTGTGTGATGTTGTATTTCTACAAATTCCATGCAAAGAATAAAGCTATTTTGAAATTCGAGACATGAATTAAAACAAGAAGGGCGAATATATGTGTATGTGTAAATTTTCGAGTTCATTGCAAAGTCCTATTTATAAGTCGAACATTTTCACATAATATTGCGTAGTATTGCGCGCTATTCTGCCCTATACGCAGTCTGCCCTATCTCATGAGACTATATATTAGAAACCTTAAGGTCTCAACGGCAGCAACAGCGAAGACGCTATCTAATAATGAGTAAATCAAATATTTGAAATTTTGGAAAGCGTCCCACTGTTTGTCTCTGTGCTGTGCGTCTTGGGTGGAACGCCAACATGGATAGCTTTGACAGGTGCCACATCAAATTCGGTTTAGTAAATGTTCATGAATAATTTTTGTTATCGTGTTTGTCCGTCTGACATCACCCGATGTGATTGCATGGTTGGCGAGGACTTGTAAGTATCAAATTTAACACAGGCTATTTTAGCGTAAATTATTGCAATACTGAATGTGAATGTGTGTGAATGTGAATGTGTATCGTATCCGATGTGATTATTTAAGAATGGAAATAAATAACTACCCAGAAAAGCCAAATAATATATAGATATTATATAACACAGGATGAGAAACACGGGTTACTTCATCGAATTTTATTCACTACAGAACTGTTTCGCGTAAGGGACATTGTGCGACATTGGACTTGCATGGGCCTCAAAAATATTTGGTTTTGCAAGAAAAAAACCTGCAAAAGGAGTCGAAATACGTGTTCATTATTATCTTAAAACATTCTATAGCTAACAGCCATATTAACAACCCTTTACGATGCCGTTTAAGGGGCAATACTTTGTATGTTTTGTAATTTATAGGTTATTGGGAGAATGTGTCATCAGTTTGTGCCAATATTCTGATCGCGGTTGCCTATAAAAAACTTTTATTTTGACTGCTCGCATACTAGATGCAAGAGATTGGTACTAATGGATGTACAATTTGAAGAAGGTATATAGAATTAATATGCTAATTTTAATTTAGCTAGTTTTTTTCCCTGTTAGCTTGCTCTTTTGCTGTTTCAAGTATTGCTTTTTATGGTTGCTATGAACGGTTCAGAGTCACACCACTATCTTTAACTGTTCTGTCGGTGACAACTCAAAAGTAGGAGCAGACATTATAGTCATGCCTATATGATATATAGATGAGTTGTTCTACGTTGTTCTTGTTTTCCGAGTTTGGGTCTGTTTATATTACCCTTCTTGCCAGGACAGACAAGTACCGCAGACAACAAGCACCAAGTAGCGTGAACAAAGCTTTCCAATTTGTTACAATTTTGTCTTGATCTAGTATTTTTTTCTTACAAAGTAATCCATATTTTCTAAACTTAGTTTACACATGTTGTCCGGGTAAACAATTCATAAGTAGAAAACCGGCCTTAAGAAAGATTCCTCATATTTGCATGTTCTAAAAGCGATTGTTTAATCATATACTTGCTATTATTTCATCCCGACAGATGGTGCCTGTCCGCTAGTAGAGCTAATATTTTGCTTGTTTTCTCTCATTTTGTTTTAATTCATTGATAATCGTTTCAGGTCACATCTTACCTTTTTTAGCAAGAATGAATTTTGTATGTCGTCGTGTATTCGTACTTTGACCACTAGCAATTAAATATCCAAATCCTATTGTCATCAATTTTTCTGCTTCAAGGTCTAAGTATTGTGAACTATTCAACTAGCGAGGATAGCAGATTACAAGAAAATTTGTAATTTATGAATGGTACGACTTATGTTTTTTCCAACAGATCTTTTCGAACAAACAGGGCAGTATGAACCAATCACAACTCGAATTCGAACTATACTCCGTGAATACAAAGACGGCGTCGGTATTTTCAAAGAATTGATTCAAAATGCAGATGATGCTGGAGCTACTAAAGTCAAGTTTTTGGTGGACTGGAGACAAGGAGGAACGAGAAGTCTTTTCTCCCCTGGCATGGCTGAATGTCAAGGACCAGCATTGTGGGCCTACAACGATGCTTTGTTCACTGACGATGATTTTGAAAATATCAACAAGCTTGCAGGAGAAACGAAAGTCGAGGATATTTCAAAGATTGGTAGGTTTGGTCTTGGTTTCAACGCCGTCTACCACCTCACAGACGTTCCTAGTTTCATCAGCCGAGAACATTTGATCGTCTTTGATCCAAATACTCACCATTTACAACGACACATTCAGAACAGATCTCGTCCAGGAATTCGTATCAACCTTGTTGAGAAATCAGACTCCTTAACACGTTACCACGATCAGTTTCAGCTGTATAATGGTGTCTTTGGTTGCAACACAACGCAAACAGAAGACTTTTACTATAACGGAACATTATTCCGTTTCCCTTTCCGCACGGCCGCCCAAGCAAGAACCAGTGAAATCATCAAAACCCCATATGATCGAGACAAGATTCAAGCTATTGTTCGTAACCTCTGTGAATGCGCCTCAAATCTCTTGATCTTTTGCCAACATATAAAGGAGGTACAAATCTACGAACTAGATGAATCGAGTCAACCTGGCAAAATACAGTTGGTGCTATCCATAAACAAAGATAACAAACAATCTGCTTGGGAGATGGGGCAACTAGCAGTAAACAAAGTGCCGTTCATTGTGGAGTGTTCAAAGTGGTGGGAACAACGCCGTGAGTCTCCAAGTCCCCCCGTTGAATTTCCATCTGATTGCGAGCTTGTGAACATTGAGATTACACAGGAGCAATCAGAATTGAGTGGTTGTGGTCGTCGACACAGCAGTGATCATACGTGGCTTGTAGTGTCAGCCAGTGGGAAAAACGCTTCTCTTAAAATCGCAAGTTCACCAGAAGGTCGGGCACGTGGTTTCTTGCCCTGTGGTGGAGCAGCATTTGTTGTTCAGAGATCTTGCGAGCATGACTCCAACTCCGATCTTTCTGGGGAACTGTTCTGTTTTCTTCCATTGTCTATTCCTACTGGGCTTCCTGTGCATATCAACGGCTATTTTGCCATCATGTCTAATCGCGTTGAAATTTGGAAACGGTCGATTTTGCCAACCCAACCAATCGAGGTGGAATGGAATGAAGCACTTATGAGAGATGCGTTAGCCAGAGCTTACATCATGCTTCTTGAAAACATGAAAGATTGGATCGGTAAGATTAAGGATTACAAATTTCACAGTCTGTGGCCAAGCAGTGAGACCGTTGATATGAAATCTTGGGAGAAGTTGGTTCAGAAAATTTACCATATATTGTTGGACGCGCAATCCAAGCTTTTTTTCTGCGACGGAATGTGGATGAGTATCAACGATGGCCTAATATTGAGCGATGATTTTACTGGAATCAACGATGAAGCATTGGAGGTATTACGATTAATGAGGAAATCTGTTTTTAATGTTCCCCCTCGTGTTTTACAGACCTTAAAAAAGTTTGATCGATGGCGTATCCTGGAACGACACACTTTGACATTCACCATGTTCATGGAAGCCTTTATCCCCAAAATTAAGACCTTCTCTGCCACCCTACGAGATACCATCGTTTGCTTTGGTTTGGATCGAATCATGAACGATAAAAAATCCTTTCTTTCTTCAGGCACAAAGGAAATTACTCTCTTTAAACAGAATGCCTGTATTTCAGTTTCACAAGAAGGAAAGATCCTCTCGAAACCTTCGGAACTTATCCATCCGTTTGGTCCTGCAGCTGACTTGTTTTCCGTAGAGGATCACCGTTTTCCTGTAGGAGATGAACTTCGTGAAGGTACCAGATTGCATGTTTTGGAAAAACTTGGTATGGTGAAAGACCTGGATTGGGCCAGAATCTACGAAAGAGCTCAATCCGTCGCTAAAACTAGGGATCCCAGACGATGCCGAGAACTAATCGCATACATTAACAAGCGAATAGAACAACTGCCGAAACCAGTTAAATATCGCAGTGTGTTTCATCAGGTTGAGTTTTTGCCAGTGTTGAAAAAACCCGCCGGTCAGTACCTTTTACCTTGGAAAGGATCGTCAGTTTCGGCATTTTCTTCCTCAAGCGATGCTTTCTTACCAAAAGATGCAAAGCTTGTCGGATCTTCCTGTTTAATCATTGATACAACAGACGAAAGTGGTTGTGGAAAGATGAATGCAAAAGTGAAACATTTTTTTGGATTTTCGAGCCGTCTGCCTGAAGACAAGTTTGTAATTCAACAGTTGGACGAAGCGAATAAATTCTGGAGTCAGTTAAATGAAGAGGAAAGACAAAAAGTGGGAAAGAGATCTGCAATTGAATCCATCTGCCTGAGCATTTATAAGTTTTTTAACACCAGAACTCTTAAGGGTGCTGCAAATCTAAGTTTCTTGAGCGAACTACGTAATCGAAAATGGTTGTTTCTCCAGGGCAAGTTTGTAGAAAGCAAGAAAGTGGCTTACGCGTCTGGCGGAAACGGTGCTCCATTTCTATTCACCCTTCCATCCAACTACTCAAAGGAATGTCCAAATCTTTTTGACGCGATGAAAATCAAACGCGCATTTGATGATGGAGATTACATTTTTGCTCTTTCTGAAATGGAAAGCATGAAGCATGGCGGTGCATTGACTATCGATGAGTTACAAACTGCGATTTTTTTTATCACTGAAATAAACGTCAAAAATCCTGCCGTGAAAGATTACATAGGTAAGATTCCACTCCCAGACACTGACAGCATTTTGCGCCCGAGTAAAGATGTTGTAGTAAACCTTAGCTTGTTGCTCGAGGATTCTGGAAATACCCTTAAAGTACACGAAAGGATTCCACCACAAAGAGCACTTGCTCTTGGCGCAAAATCTCTGAAAAATGTTATGTTGAAGAAGTATTCACGTCCTATTGGCTACGGAGAGTCATTCGGGCAACACGAAGAGTTAACTGACCGACTAAAAGGAATTCTGGATGGTTATCCTGCAGATGGAATACTGAAGGAGCTTGTGCAAAACGCCGACGATGCTCAAGCCTCGGAGATACACTTCATACACGATACTCGACTTCTGAAATGTCAAAAGGTCGTGGTTGAAGGAGAAATGTCTGCGGAAGTGCAAGGACCAGCACTTTGTGTCTACAATGACAGACCATTTACAGACAAAGACCTGGAGGGAATTAAGAATCTTGGTATTGGAAGCAAGCGAGATACTCCAGGAATGACAGGAAAATATGGAATTGGTTTCAATTCGGTTTACCATCTTACCGACTGTCCCAGCTTTTTATCCAACGACGACACTCTTGTGTTTCTCGATCCTCATTCCCGATATTTTGATGATGATGATCGTGGCCAAATATTCAAATCCATGGATGCTGAGTTTCGAGATCTCAACTCCGATACACTCAACGGATATCTTCCTGGTAAATTTAATTTAAAAGGCTCTACTATGTTCCGTTTTCCATTAAGAAGAAAAATAATGAATCTAAGATATCCAACGTGGCCCCTGACATGAAAAAACTTTTGCTGAGCTTTCAAAAGGAAGCTCGTAAGTCATTATTGTTTCTCAATAACATTAAGAAGATAACGTTATCAAAGATTGATCTAAGTGAAAGACTGGAGGAAATATTTTGTGTAGAGTCCGTGATCACTCCGGAGGATGAAATGAAGCGTCAAGAACTGGCACGCCAAGTTGGAGATTTTAAGAACATCCCAACCGCGAAAATAGACTGGGAGGGAGTTAATTACAGCATTGTAATTAATGAAAACAAAAAGAAAGTTGAAAAATGGTTAATACAAAGGTGCGTTGGGTCAGTCGTTTCGACCTGTGCTCCTGAAAATAGCAGAAAGATCCCCGATGGTCGTAAATTTGGTCTTCTTCCACGAGGTGGCGTAGCTGCTCGTCTGTGGATTCATCCCTCGTTCGTCCAGAAACGACCAGATCAAGAATTTCGTGGCATTGTATACTGTTTCTTGCCTCTTCCACAGAATTGTACTGATCTTCCTGTTCACGTCAACGGTCATTTTGCGTTGGATAGCACAAGACGAGGACTTTGGACAGACACTGATGGTAAAGGAGAAAAATGTGAATGGAACAACTTCATGAAAGGCTCTGTATTACCACGTGCCTACGCTGATTTGATCATCGAAGCCCGCGATCATCTGTGCGATGATGACAACCAATTCTCACGTTACCACGAGCTGTTCCCTAGAATTTTGAGGGGTTCGCCTTGGGAAACCCTTACTATTGAATTGTATCGTTATCTTGGACAGACAAGAGCCAATGTGCTGCCATTGCTAGTTCTGGGCGAATCAGGAAACGAAGCGACGATAAATTCTGGTGAATTCCTAACGCGCCACACGTCGATTACCGCCACTTCTAGCTTACACCAACCTGTACGTTTTTCCTGCGCTGAATGGATTTCTGCTGACCAGGCATACTTCAGGCGTTCTAATGCAAGGAAAGATTTTTTGTATCTTTTGATCCGAATTGGCCTGCCTGTGTTGATCCACGCGCCTTATCGAATATGCGAAAGCTTTCGTTCAGTTGATGTTCCTTCGCATGAGGTAAATCCAAACAGCGTGATTAGTTTTTTAAGAGGATTTAATTCGACAGGATCTACTTGCAAGATTGGAAAACTTCCGGAAAAGTTGCGAGCCACTGTCATCGAGAGAGTTGCAGACTTGTTGGCGTTAATAGAATATTGTTGCAGGAATGAGAGTTTCAGCAAACAACTAGAAGGATTACCTTTACTTTTAACACAAGATGGCCACCTACGAATGTTTGAATCACGCCAACCTGTATTTCATTCTACATTTGGCGACCTCTTTCCGACAAAGTCGCACTTGTTTATTCATTCTGAAATTTGCCATGAAATTCCATCAGATTCCACCCTATCGGAAGAAAAGATTGTTCACCATTTAACTGAAAAAGATCTCGCAGAATTACTACCACAGGTGTTCACAGAGAAAACCTTATGTGCTATCAAAAAAATCCACAGTGGAAACTCCCTGCCAAAGGAATTTTTCAGAACAGTGGTTTAGGCGATTTTGGGATTTCCTGCAAAATTACACAAATCCTGAGCCTGGGAAGATTTGTCTCGTTAGAATGCTATCAGAATGGCCAATTATTCCAACGTGTGCAAACTTGTGACAATCAAGGATGCGAAGTCTGTTTTGGACATGACAGTTTTAGGCCACGAGTCCTCCCAAAAGAAAACGTTCGCACATTTTTGAGTAATCTGGAATGTCCAGTACTAGACAAAGACATCACGTTTCAGGAAAGAAATTCCGCGTATGCAAGAATGCTAGTGCTATAACTGGTACTTATGTCGCTCATCCCCACAATGTCAGGGATGTCCTTGGCGTGCTCCAACACATGTCGACGAAAAAACAGATCGACATTTCAAAAGTATGCGAAGATAGCATTCTCGAATTCCTTCGGTTTGTGCAAGATAACTACAGAAGGTGGGGAGAATGGGAGAAGTGCAAGGAAATAACAAAGGAATTACCGTTTCATAAAGCAATGGACGGACAGTTCATTAGTTTGATCGGTCCCTATTCTTCCTATGCCCTTGTTCCGTCTGGCGTCCCAACGCAACAGTTAAATGAGCTGCAAAATCGAGCTGAATGTCTTTTTTGAACTCAGACGCATTATTCACCCTGGAGAAACTTTACACCGATCTTGGCGTCAGAGGTGGTCAAAACGTTACCCAGTTTTACGTGAAGTATGTTTTCGAAAACTTCACCATTTTTACGAGGGAAAGTCAAATGAAGCATTTGCAGTACATCAAAGACAGCATTTTCCCGTCACTTCCTCAAGGTGGATCAAATGAAAAAAGCGTGTTTCTAACGAGTTTTAAAAAAACTCCTTGTATTCCTGACGAAAACGGCAAACTGCACGTTGCAGCTGACTTCTTCGACCCATCTAACGAGCTGTTCAAAGTAATGTTTGCAGACGATCTCAAGAAATTTCCTCCGCCACCGTTCGATGATTCAACTTGGTTACAATTATTGCGTGACATTGGATTGCAAGTTGAGGTCACACCCCAGTTGTTTCTCCGATTTTGCGAGACGGTTTCCGAGAAAGGAAAGCGTTTATCCACCATTCAACAAAGCCGCGTACAATCCAAAGAGCTAGTAAAGTGCCTATTTTCGAGCATTGCCTTCGAAGATGAAAAATTTCTCTACGAGGTATCACAAATCAAGTTCGTTGCCGCTGCGAAAGCGGAGGAGAAACTTACCTCAATTCATGAGCAGTATCAGTGTCAACCTAACAACTATACACCGTTTATTGAATTCCGTGATGCAGTGCCGTGGAATCTCAGATTTACATCATGGTCGACTGTTCCTATTCTCCCAGAGTGGGCACATCTAAACGATATAGTCAAACTAAAAAAACTAGGGGTTGCCTGCTCCGGACCGCAATATAACAAAGTAATCGATCATCTGCAAAACATCGTCAGTTCATCTTCTATAGAGTCTGTTGATGGTGATCTGTTGAAAGAAATTACAAAGTTTATTTTATCAGTTTTTGTCTAATGCCACGCAATGCGGCGGTGGCAATCCTGATGACAAATGCAGTTATATTTGCGTGGATATTGGTACTCGACTAAAAGATAGCTCATGCATATATCTGCCGGAGGATAAAACGTTTGTAAGAGCAAAACACCTTGTGGTCAAAGCACCTCATAAATTCCCTTTTCAACCATTTCTCTATCCTGTCCCTGGCGATTTTGGAGAATTACAACATTTTCTCAAAAGGCTTGGCGCAACCGAAAGACCAATACCGTTGCAGATTGCATACTTTTTGAAATCCATTCACGAACAGATCGGAGAAGAGATGCTATCGTGTGAAGACGAGAAAAAAGTCAAGTATGCGATGCGTATAATATTTCATTTGCTACACAAAGGCGGAAGTGCCTTAGGAATCGATGAACTGTATTTACCAAGTCAAGGTAAACTACTGGTCAAATCCAGCGAGATGGTTTGCAATGTTTCACCACGTTTTGCCGAGGTGATCAAGAAACTTCGACGTCCAATTCTTGTGCGATTTGAGGAGTGTGGCTTGAAGAAAGCGGCTGATGGTTATATTGATGCTCTACCGGAGAGTTTAACTCCCCTGAAGTTCGACGAGATACTGCGAGAAGAAGTCGCGCCTGACTGCAAACGTTCTATCTGTCCCGAGGCTCATGATGGTTCTGTATGCAAATTTCAAGAACAATTTCAGAATTTGTTGAAATCGGACGAATTCCAAGCGGGGATAAAACGACTTCTAATGCACGATCGAAAGAATCCTCAAGAGTATGAGAAAAAGATTAAGAAATTACGGGCAGACGTTAGGACAAAGTGCGCAGGATTCGAAACTATAAAAATCCATATCATCCATCGTGATTCAAATGAAGTCTTGGACAGCTTGGAGGATATTTGCTATGCAGTACAGGAAAAAGACGCATGGACATTGTATATGCAACACGAATTTAAAGATGACAGAAGATTGCTTTCAGCTGCTTCTTGTGTCAACAAGATTCTAGGAGATTGTATAAAAAAGGAGATGGGTATTATAGCAATGCTTAGCTGTTCATTACCATGTGAAATTTCAAGTGAGTTAGATAAACTTGATATTACTTACAGTAGTTCCAAAGGTGCTGATAACTTCGATGACTCGGATGAGGAAATCCTTTCCGATTTGGAGATTGATTGTGAGGATGGAGACGGAAACTATGACTCGAAGCGAGGTAATCGTCGTCGTGGCAAGGGTGGCGGTGGTAGACATTCAGGGTAAGATATTTTTGGTTATGTCGACATAGCCACTGCGATAGTAAGTCTTTAGGGGCTGTTTTTAGGGCTGTTTATAAAAGTTTGTTTCTTAAAGTTTATTGCGAAGTTTCATGCATGTCTACGAAAGCACAGCGTATTAACAGAAATGTAACTTAATTTAAGAAATTTAATGAACTAAATTTAACTAAGATTTAGGGGGGAAGTTTCTTTGGGGTAAAGTGAATTAGATCCATTGAGTGCAAATGCGATAACTTTAATTATGAAATTATATTTTGAAATAAACCTTTATAGGAAAGGTGATGATTATCAGGAAGAAGATGATAATTTTTTCCTAAGAGCAACGAGGAAGCGACGCGTTGGTTACGACAATCCAAAAATGATCTGGACGGCGCGAAGTGGTTGCTGCAATCAGGTCCACCTTTTAGTGCCCATGCCTGTTTTCATTGTCATCAGGTGGTGGAGAAATGTCTTAAAGCGATGTTATTTAACCGCTGTGGAGTGTCAGGAGGACTACTTGCATCTCACGAGATCGGGAATTTAGCAAACCATCTCAGGGAGAAAACGGGATTGCTAGACGAGATGATCATGGAGTCGGTGAGGCGATTGGCCAACTATTACTTAAATACTCGTTATCCTAATCGTCAACCGCGTAATATCGTTCCTTTTGAAGCTTTTAGTAAAAATCAAGCGGAGGCTGCCCTAGAGGCAGCTTCGAATATCTATGAATTAGTTTCCAAACATTGGTTGAGGAAGTGAAGAACACGAAAGATAATCTCAAGCCCTTTATTCTTTGTTTTATTATATATCTTGCTAAAATGGATTCGTATTGTAGCATAATACAGTGAAACATGCGATTTGATTGTGAATGCACGTACCAGTACCGGAATACCAGGTTTAATACCTTTCCGGAATTTTTAAAGCATTGTTGTTTCAGCTGTTTTCACTTTAGTATTAACACTTATACATAGGGTGTCTCAAAAAACCCCAAAACTATTGAACTCACCCAAACAATATAATAGCTGGAGTTTGAATGCCCAAGCAATCTGTTGGGACCCACAAGTGTATAAATGTTTGACATAAGCATTTTTAGTATGCATGGTGACACTAAAATTTGTTTGCATCCACACTTTACACATATATGGATAATAATATTTAATTTTACAACTCAAGCATGTTGTGTTTAGCATAAGTTGCGTAAATTCTCACGGACAAAAATTCGCGATCAATTCATTCAAATCAGTTCAACCTGAATGAGTGATTTCAATAGTTTTGTGTTTTTTTGAGACACCTTGTATAACTTTTCTGAACAAGAACGTGACGCAAGACAGCATGATGACTTGCAGCGAGGATTTCGTCACAATAGTAAAACAAGTCGCGACATTGCACACACTCGGGAAGCAGCAAATGCATGATATACGTATATTTTAGTAAATTAATTTTGTTAGTTTAGTGACAATGACATATCTTTGTGAGTTTTGGCGTTCAAATTATATTTCATGTTTAAGATCATTGTTGCAATAGTGATTCAAAATAGTAGCATGAGTTAAGAAACTGCGGTCGAAAGGCCTGGATCGGTGAGAACGCTAACCTGATAACCTTGAACTGCACTCGGTATCTTAATCTGGAACGAGGCCGTGTCTTGGCTCCTGTGCGAGGCAGACTTCAATCCTTAACTAACTCCGGCTTTGAGGTTTAATCGTTATCCTAATGTCAAATTTCCTGGAGGATAATCTTTTTAAAGTATATCTAAAGTAAAATAAAGTATAATGCCGTGAAAATCATTGATAGATTACGCCATGAATCTTAATAACTGCATGTCAATCAGATCTGGTATGTAAATATTATATTGCAATGCTTTGCGGAAGTGCCGAAGTGGAGACTCGAGACTACGTCTACACTGAGTGACTTCAGACACAGTCTCTTTTGAACTAAATACACGCCTTCTGAATCTCTTGCTTGCTCAAAAGCACATATCTGAAACAAAATTGTGGTATTTAACTGTTAACCTTAAGCATAAACCATATATTGCTGGAATGGTGCTTTCAAGAGTTGTAAAGAAGAAAATTCTCGTGTACTTTTGACGACTGAAGTTTCGTGAACGCCAAATGCCCGTTATGTTTGTTGATATTGATACATGGTAGGTCTGAGTGTGACTATGTTTAAAATACTTGATATTCGTGGCACAAATACGTGCTCGTTTCAAACTATGTGAATTAAAGTCTAATATTGAAGAGGGGTTGTAGTATTTCCACAACGATATACTGAAAGGCCTGTTTACATGAGACCGGTTATCTGAAATCTACCGAAGCGTGAGGTTAATTTGAATTTTTATGAAATCAAACAAGCACATACTATTGCGGGAATGACTACAGGCGGTGTTACACTATAGGCTGCTTTCCACTTACGCGTTTTTTATACGCACGTACACGTACGGAAAATTTTAAATGCTTTTAAATTTTTATTATTTAACATCTAGGTCAACTAATGCATACTAAAATATGCAGAAAACTAAGTTCCTTCGATTTATTCACTTGGTTTTTTCAAAGGTAGCATGTACAAGGATTTAGACTTTTACGTGCGTGTACGTGCGTATGAAAAACGCGTAAGTGGAAAACAGCCTTATGCAACTTTCCTTGCAACTTGCAATGCAATTCTACTCCTGAGGCATCTAAAGTTGACAAATACGAACATTTCTCACGATCTACTAACGTTTTCTAAGCATTTCGAACACTCTTTACTAATTAACATACCTCAAAATTATAATTGCATTGCAAGTTGCAAGGAAAATTGCATAGTGTAACAGCGCCTTACATCACTGGCACGATCACTTTATGTACTCATTTCAATAATATCGGCTAAGCGCGATCATGTAAACAGCTCCTTAGCTTTAATAGGGACGGTCACACTATCAATTTACTGTGAATTTCGCCATTAACTGTGATTTTGCATAAGTACTTTAAATATTTTAACGAATTCGCTGAAAAATATCCAAGGCAACTGAGAGATTAACTATGTAAGTTTCCAACAGACGGTGGGCCTAGTAACTATACAAATAGTTGCCTTTTCTGTAGATCTACCTGCGTCGAACAGCAATTATGTCGTCTTCAACTACAACTTGATATTTGATCACCTAAGACACGACAAGCCGGAAACATGGCCAAACAACATGAAATTGCTCATGAATTTGGCTATCCCGACGAACGATTCCAAACTGTGTTAAGCGACAATTTGCATTGCGCTATTTGTTCGTGCGTGTTGAAGGATCCAGTGATGTGCAAGAACGAACACTGTTTTTGTCGAGCATGTATCACGAAGCATCTTGAAAATCACCAAAATTGCCCTTCTTGTAATGAAGAGCTAACTGTCGAGTCACTCGCAGACGCACCGCGTATTGTGAGAAATCTACTGTCGGAAAAGCGAATTAAATGTGATTACTACGAGCGCGGTTGTGAAGAAATCGTTGAGCTTGGAAACTTGGCAAGTCATGTCGCTGTGTGTGGCAAAGCTCCAGTTGTGTGCTTGAATGAAGAATGTTCAAGAGAGATCAACAGAGAGGATCAAACACGACACGAGAGCGAGGAATGCAGATTTCGTGAAGTGAAATGTCGAAATTGTAAAGAGATGGGCTCCATGATGCAGGAAATTGGAACTAGTTTGGGTGGTCTGTGCGAGCAATTTGCGAAATTAAACGAAAACAAGTTTGACAGCGATGGAAAACAAGTTTTCGGAAATGGAGAACAGGTTTGAGAAAAGAGTAAATCAGTTCATTAACCGTGATGGTCCAAAATGTGAGCCTGGACGGCACAAAGGGGCGCCTGATAACATGAAAGCTGGTAGAAGTGATCAAGCTACTGCAGTTGACCCGTTCATTGACTTGAAAGAGGGGAAGAAATACGCGTATATTGTTGCTGGCGGGCAGGGAACACAGAGGTTAATGAATTCTGCAGAGGTTTTTGATAAAACTTCTAATTCTTGGCAGAAATTGCAACCTATGAAAAGCCGCCGTGCTTTTGCAAGTTCGGTGGTCCACAACGATCAAATCCTTGTTGCAGGTGGGGAGACAGAAGATAACGCTTGCATAAGTAGCATTGAACAATTTAGTCGGTTTTGGTCTCATTTTCAAGTTAATATGCCTAAGGCATTGAGGGAGCATCGCTGTGTTATGTTTGACGATAGAATGTTCATCATTGGGGGCTTTGATCCAGAGAAAAAGCAATATTCTGATCTTATCTATGAGGTCCAGCTACGTTTTCCTTTCAATACAAAAATTTTAGCCAAATTGCCAACATCTATACCCGTCCGAAGCTGCGGTGTTGTTCTTGTTGGTGATAAAATTTTGATGTTTGGTGGTTATAACAGAGGTGGTTATGGCATTACCAATAACGTGACGATGTATGATATATCTCAGAACGAGTTTAAAGAGCTTGCGCCATTACCTACCGGCATGAAAGACGTGGCGACCGTCAAGTTTGTAGAAAATGTTGTTCTTGCTGGGGGTTTCTCGGGCAGTGATGTTTTCAGTTATAATGTCGAGACACAAAAATGTGTCAATCTGCCATCCATGAGTTGCAAACGTCTTAATTGTTGTGCAGTTGTTGATGGACAATCAATGGTGGTGATGGGAGGTTGGTGTGGAAAACCTTTAGATTCAGTCGAAGCCTATGACTTTCGGACCTCTGCGTGGAGAAAGCTTCCTTCAATGAAAGAAGCAAGGCATAACTTCATTGCAGAAATTATCTAAAGCAACCCAGTATTGCAGTTTTAATTGACGAATATAGGCGTCTCACATTAACACTTTTAAAAGGTTTTATTACCAACTAACGATTATATAAACTATTAGCATCATTAGTTGCTAGACACTATATATCTATCATCGTTTTGACGATGATATACATAATAAAATTACGATACATAATAAAAATTTTGTTATAACAAAAAGTTTGTGATTCCATTTGCAACTATATATACGATTCCCACAACTCATTTACCAGAATATAATTGAATCGCTTTTAAATGAGTGCAGAAACAAACAGGGTCGTAGTTAGACCGCTATTAAGAGAAAAGTATATTCATATACTCACACAAAAACAAACGCTTTCAAAATAGATCTGGAACGTTTTTTATAAGGATCCTCAGGACCTTTAAAAGCTGTATCAGTCGCTCTTATTGTCCAACACACTCTTGAAGCAGGCGTGACATGACGCGGTTGACAGCTGGGAAACGGGTTTCAGGTAATATATCTCACCAAGGTATTCTCACCCACTGCATAATCGTCTACTTACGCAGCTGCCTTATTTCTTCCCTAATAAGCTCTCTTCACAGTTCCACCATTCTAGGACTTCCAGACAGTGGATAGAAATGCCACAAAGCTAAAACTATAAAAGCATTTTTCTTAAGCCCTCCAGTAGGGCGTGGCAGATATAGTTAGAATTCCAAGAACCAGACCTTGTTTTTCCAGGAGAAACGGAAGTGATATTATTATAATCTCGTTTGCTCGAATCGAAAGGGATCTTAAACTGGATTATCAGGGAAGCGCTGTATAAAACTGCCAAAAATCGATGTCTAGGCCTGACTCAAATTGAATTTTTCGAAACTCAATCTTAGCTAGGTCTGGCCTAGCAAGAACTTTAGCTAAATAAAGGAAGCAAGGTCAGTATTGATCCTGTTTTTTGCAGATTGTTACGTCAACGCGTACTATTATCGCTGGGTGGTTTTGAACGTCTATTATTCCTTCTGTCCTTGCGTTAAATCGATAAGACAAATATGAAATTGCCTTGTAATGCGCATGTGGCTGCTTTCGATAGACGCATAACAGTATAATTAGCAGTAACGAAAGGAAAAGCTAAATTGAACGCACGGGGCAAATATACTTTAGGTTGCTCAGGGGCCGGCTGTATCAAGCCCGTTCGAACGGCGGATAAGTTCAAAATAGAAAGCAAGTGTGCCGTTCTATGCAAGAAGCGAACTGAATGTTTTCAACCTTAATACAAAGATACTGCTTACAAGTACATATTCAGTGCATAGTATTCAAGTTGACTCATTCAAGAGAGTTCTAAGAGTGTATTTAATTTTGACTTACATCCACCGCTTAAGCTAAACGGGCTTGATACAACCGGTCCCAGATGAACGATTGCTCGTGTAGAACTAATTCTGGCGCAGGGTCTAAGTTCCCCGTAGCAGTCGGGGACAACATACAGTAAATTTTGCAGCTGAATTTGAATTTCAAAAATCTGATCTGGTGTTTGGATAAAAAAGTGATGCTGTGCGTTTGATCACAAGAACAAATCTAAATACATCTGTTGAGAGCTTCCGTCACCTGATACAGCCTCATTTTGGGCTGGTTTTCATTTAGTCATAACTATCGCGAACATAGGTAAAAATAACTTGTTCATGGATCTGTTAATATAGTCAATTAATCGAGAAATAAATGAATCTAGCGAATTATATTAAACGACAACGTCTCATTAAATACAAGATCCTGGCTTTATTTATACTTGACTAAACAAATAGACGTAAAACTCCTAAAATTTTCATTGTTTTGCTTTCTTTTGCACAATAGTAGAAGCAAAAGTGAAGAAAGTATACTAGTGTACACAAATGAAAAGTGTACACTGTGCGCTATTTTGCAAAGTCATAAATTTATACAATATATATACGTAAATAGTTAATACGTATCAGAGTATATGCGCCATACTGTGACATTCCACTCACCGTGTGCTATGATATCTTATTGTCAGTATTATCCGAATTTATTTCTCATGTATCCTATATATAGTGCCTTCATGGATTATATGCTATCCAAGTGTCAATCATGAACAAATGCAATATGCGATGTAGCAGTACTTGTTCTAAATTGAAACTTGTACTTGATTTATTATGGAAAGCAACGTCGCTGTCTGTGACTGAGTTTGTGTGCATACTGTTTTGACAGTGAAAATTGATATTGATCGATATGTGACTTTAATTTTAACATACAGTTTCCAAAATCTAAGCTTTTAGAATGTTTCTGGCTTGAAAAGATCCTGAATGAGAATAATGTGTTCATCCAATCGACCTCTGTTTTAGTTTTAAAGGTTTTGTGAACGTGGCGAGCCATTTAATTATAATACAGGATATGCTTAGAGAAATATGATGAATAATGAAAACGGCTTGCGTACTGAGAAACATCAAATCAATTAATTCTTGTTTTTAATTTTTTTATTATTTTAGAGGATTAACAAAAAAGCTATATTACATCTCATGCAACTATGTGATACGACATGAAATTGTGTGTCAGCTTACATACTTAAAGAAATGGAAATGGCTTCGCTGTTCGAGGAAGGTGATTGTGTCTTATTCGACTTATTCGAAAAAGAGCAAGAGACCTGTAACGAATTACACAAAAATTATAAAATCGCATTACGGTTGCAGAATGTCTATGTAGTTTTTAATGTAGTAAAACTGGAAAATTTAATTGCGAAATATTTGGAACGTGAAAAATAGAGCCAAACAAGGTTGCCAAGCATTGTAAAAGTCAGTGGTACGCGCGTTAAAAACATCATCACGGTTAAAAAATTTTGAAATTACTTGTATATGCGTATGTTTATGTTATAAACAGAGCGATTGCACACAAGTATTTTTCTCCCACAGATCTTTTCGAACAAACAGGGCAGTACGAACCTCTTACGACTCGTCTACGTAATATACTCCGTGAATACAAAGATGGCGTCGGTATTTTCAAAGAATTGATTCAAAATGCAGACGATGCTGGAGCTACAAAAGTCAAGTTTTTGGTGGACTGGAGACACGGAAGAACGGAGAGTCTTTTCTCCCCAGGCATGGCCGAGTGTCAAGGACCAGCATTGTGGGCCTACAACGATGCTGTGTTCACTGACGATGATTTTGAAAACATCAACAAGCTTGCAGGAGAAACGAAAGTCGGAGATATTTCAAAGATTGGTAGGTTTGGTCTTGGTTTCAACGCCGTCTACCACCTCACAGACGTTCCAAGTTTCATCAGCCGAGAACACTTGGTGGTATTTGATCCGAACACTCACCATTTACAACGTCACATTAAGGACAGATCCCGTCCTGGAATTCGCCTCAATCTTTCCGAGAAATCAGAGTCGCTTACACGTTACCAGGATCAGTTTCAGCCATACAATGGCGTCTTTGGTTGCAACACGACGGAAACACGTGAAGCATTCCACTATAACGGAACATTATTCCGATTTCCTTTCCGTACGACCACCCAAGCGAAAACTAGTGATATCATCAAAACCGCTTACGGGCGGGACAAGGTTCAAAGTATTGTTCGTAGCCTTTGTGAATGCGCTGAAACCCTTTTGATCTTTTCCCAACATGTGAAAGAAGTAGAAGTCTTTGAATTGAGTGGACGGAGTCAGCCAGGCCTAATGCGATTGGTACTCTCTGTAAAGAAACCCAGCGTTCAAGTCCTCAGTCAAGAAGGGGTGAACGACAAAGAACCGTTCATTAAACAGTGTTCTAAATGGTGGGGAAAACACCGTGAATCTCAAATGTCTTGCGATATATTTCCGTCCAGTTGTAAGATGGTAAATATTGTGACTACAAAAGAGCGGTCGGAACTGAATGGTTGTAATAGTCGAAAACACAGCAATCAAAAGTGGCGTGTAGTTTCAGCAAGTGGTAGAGACGCATCTCTCGAAATTGCTCGCTCACCAGAAGGTCGTGCTCGTGGCTTTTTGCCCTGTGGTGGGGCAGCGTTCGCGATTCAGAAAGCAGCTAAGAAACGTTCTTACTCAGATCTTTCTGGGGAACTGTTCTGTTTCCTTCCATTGTCTATTTCCACAGGGCTTCCTGTCCATGTTAACGGTTACTTTGCCATCATGTCTAATCGCGTTGAACTTTGGAAACGATCGATTATAGGAAGCCAAGCAGTCGAGGTGAATTGGAACGAAGCGCTGATGGAGGATGCATTGGCCAGAGCTTACATCATGCTTCTTGAAAACATGAAAGATTTGATCGGTAAGGAAAAAGGTTACAGATACCACAGTTTGTGGCCAAGCAGTGACACCGTTGACATGAAATCTTGGGCGAAGCTAGTTCAGAAAATTTGCAGTGTCTTGTTGGATCCAAATTCCAAGTTGTTCTACTGCGATGGAAACTGGATGAGTGTCAACGATGGTTACATACTGAGCGATGAATTTACCGAGATCTACGAGACGACAGTGGACGTTTTGCGATCCCTGGGAACCCATGTTTTCAGTTTACCCCGTAACATATCGAACACTTTGAGGAAGTACGATAAATCCGGGATTCTCCAACGACGAATTTTGTCGTTCACTGTTTTCATTCAAAAATACTTTCTCCCAAACATCAGAATCTTCCTTCCGTCTCAGCGGGACGCCATTGTTTGCTTTGGTTTGGATCGCATCTCTCGAGGGTCTGGATCATTTTTCTACAGAAGAAACAACGAAAGTGAGCTGATCGATCTCTTTAAAACAAATCGTTGCATCTCAGTATCACAAAATCAGATGATCTTGGTGAAACCCTGTGAACTTATCCACCCGTCCAGTGTAGCAGCGAAGTTGTTTTCTGAGCAAGATCACCGTTTTCCAGCTGGAAATGACCTGCGTGATGCAAACAGATTGTATGTTTTGGAAACACTCGGTATGGTAAGAGATCTGGATTGGGCCGGAGTATATGAACGGGCTCAGTCGGTCGCAAAAACTAGAGATCTGGGACGGTGTCGCAAGTTAATCAAGTACATTAGAAAGCGATCAGTAGAACTATCAATATCAGATTACCATCAAAGTTCTCTCCAACGTGTAAAGTTCTTGCCAGTGTTAAAGTATCCTGTTGAAGAATATCCTCTACCTTGGAAAGGATCATCACTTGTTCACTCATACCTCCTCTACTCACCAATCAACGTTTTCCTACCAGAACATGCCAACCTCATCGGATCGTCGTGTCTAATCGTAGACATCTCTGAGGAAAGTGGTTGTGGAGAGATAAATGCACAAGTGGCAGATATTTTGGGCTTTTTAAGTCGTCGTCCGGAAGACAAGTTTGTGTTTCAACAGTTAGACGAAGCAATTTCTTTTTGGAATCAGCTATCTGAAGAAGAAAAACAAGAGACAGAAATAAAGTCTGCGATCGAATCCATATGCCAGAGTGTTTACAATTTTTTTGATGAAAAGGTTGTGGGTCGTGTTTCCAGCCTCTCGCAAACGAGTTTCTTGAACAGTCTTGCCAATCGACACTGGTTGTTTCTTGATGGTAAATTCGTGAAAAGCAGTAAAGTTGCTTTTACATCCAACGGGATTGGATCTCCATTTTTGTTTACTCTTCCATCCTACTACATAAGAAATTATCGAAATCTTTTTCAAGCGATGAAAATCAAGAACAAATTTGATGTTGAAGATTACATCAGTGCTCTTTATGAATTAAAAAAGATGAAACAAGAACTTGCGTTGACCGAAAATGAATTCCACATTGCATTATTCTTCATCAATGAAATCGATGTTGAAAATCCCGTCGTGGAGAATCACAAGGGCAAGATCCCACTTCCTGACACCGAGCGTATTTTGCGCAGAAGTCGAGATGTCGTTGTTAATTTGGATTTGTGGCTCGAAGATCCAGATAATCATCTGAAAGTACATGAGAAAATATCAGCGCAAACAGCACATGCCCTCGGTGCTAAGCCACTGAAAAACGTGATATTGAAGAAATGTTCGAGTCGCATCGGCTATGGGGATTCGTTTGGACAGCATGAAGAACTGACTGACCGAATAAAGGGGATTGTACATGAATATCCTGTTGACGGAATACTAAAGGAGCTCGTTCAAAATGCTGACGATGCTCAAGCTTCGGAGATACACTTCATACACGATACTCGATCAGATCTACCCTATGAAAAAGTTGCAACAGAAGACGGGACAACCGAGGAGATACAAGGACCGGCACTTTGTGTGTACAACGATAGGCCATTTACAAAGAAAGACATCGAAGGAATTAAGAATCTTGGTATTGGAAGTAAACGAGGTAGCCCGGAGATGACAGGCAGATATGGGATTGGATTCAACTCCGTTTATAACCTCACGGACTGTCCAAGTTTTTTGTCAAATGATGACACTCTAGTGATTCTTGATCCACATCGCCGTTACGTCCTTGATGAAGACCCTGGCAAACTGTTCACGCTCAACACCAACCTACGTCATATTTTTTCAGACACGCTCAAAGGATATCTTGCTGACCATTTCAAATTAAAAGGCTCCACTATGTTCCGTTTTCCGCTAAGAAAAAGAGATAATGAGTCAAGAATTTCCAAGTTTTGCCCGGACCTGAAGAGACTTCTAGCCACTTTTCAAAAGGAAGCGAAAAGGTCGTTGCTGTTTCTAAATCATGTTAAGAAGATAACCCTTTCAACATTGCATCAGGGTAACAAGCTTGAAACCATATATTGCGTCGAATCTGTAATTTCGTCAGAGGATGAGGAAAAGCGCCGTCAGTTGACAAAGAAAATTTTGGACCAAAGTAATACGCCAACAGCGGAAATTGAATGGCAAGAGGTCAGTTACATCCTGGCTATTAAAGAAGGCAGAAGTGAAGTCGAGAAATGGTTGATACAGAAGTGCTTTGGATCAGTTAATTCAACCTCAAATGCGAACATAACTCGAATTCCCGATGGTCACCATCTTGGTCTTCTTCCTCGTGGTGGCGTGGCAGCTCGACTGTGTTCACACTGCCATGAAACGTTGCGTGGTATAGTGTACTGCTCCCTGCCTCTTCCGGAGAACTACACCGGCCTACCGGTTCATGTCAATGGGCATTTTGCCTTAGATAACACCAGACGAGGTCTTTGGAGCGATACTTACGGAAGGGGAGCAAAATGTGACTGGAATAAATTCATGCTTCGCTGTGTATTACCACCCGCATATGCAGCCTTGATCAAAGAAGCTCGCAATCATCTCTGCGATGATGAAGCTGACGACTGTTTTTCGCGGTACCATCGTCTGTTTCCTAAAATTGGGGTAGATTCGTCGTGGAAAACCCTTACCAGCGAGTTATATCAATATCTTGGACAAACAAAAGCCAAAGTATTGCCATTGCTAATTCCCGAAGATAAAGCAACAGGAATTAGCCTTAAATCCCTTGTTGGTGGGTTGGTGACCTTTATTTGGCGAAATGACGACCCTGAGCAACCACCCCCTTTTAGATTTATTGAATGGATGTCTTCTGACCAGGTATACTTCAAGGATTTGGAGGATTTGGAGAATGAGTTTTTGTATCTTTTGTTACGAATTGGTCTTCCGGTATTGCTTCACGCTCCATACCAAATATACGATGGTTATAGATCAGTTGGTATGCCAACGAATAAAGTAAATCCAAAAAACGTAATCAGGTTCCTAAGCGAATTTCAATCGATTGGATCTACCTGCAAGATTGGTAATCTTCCGAAAAATCTGGAAAACACAGTATTCAAGAGTGTGGAAGAATTGTTAATGTTGATGAAGTATTGCTGCAAGGATGCAGATCTTGGCAAGCAGTTAAAAGGCCTTCCTTTGCTTTTAACACAAGATGGCTGCCTAAGAATTTTTAAACATCCAGTGTTCCGTTCTAAATTCGGGGATCTCATTCCAACGCAGTCTGACTTGTTTATTCATTCTGAAATTGTCCATCAAATCCCGTTAGATTCTACCGAATCGGAGGAAGATGTTGTTCGCAATTTTACCGAAAAAGATCTCGCACGATTACTGCCGAACGTGTTCCTAAATGAAACGTTAATTGCTATCAAGGATCGTGCCGCATGGGAACTCCCTCCCGAGGGACCTTTGTCAGAAAAGTGGTTGGAACGAGTTTGGGATTTCTTGCAAAATCACACAAAACCTGGGCCCGAAGAAGATTCTGTCTCGCTGGATTGCCTTTCAAAATGGCCAATTGTTCCAACGGAAGATGGAAAACTTGTGACGGTCAAGGACGCGAAATACATTTTGGATATGACTGTTTTAGGAAATGAGTCTGCACAACAACAAAACGTTCGCACATTTTTGAAAAATCTGGGGTGTCCTGTGCTAAACAAGCAGATTACATTTCAAGAGAAGTCTACAAGAAATGTTCGCCCTGTACTTGATCCATATGTTGCCCACCCTCACAAAGTCGAAGATGTGTTACTCGTACTTTGTCACATGTTGGAGAGAAAAGAGCTCGACACCTCAAAGCTTCCCGAAAATGATATTCCTAACTTCCTTCGGTTTGTACAAGACGACTACGAAAGGTCGGAGCATTTGGAAGACTGCAAGCAAATGGTAAAGGAATTACCGTTCCACAAAACGTTGGATGGAAAACTTGTGAGTTTGCTCGGTCCCTATTCTTCCTATGCTCTTGTTCCCTCTGGCGTTCCAACACCACAGTTGGACGAGCTTCAAAAGCGGGCGAAATCTCTTTTCCTGGACTCTTATGCTATAGATACGTATACGCTCAAGAAACTCTACACCGATCTTGGCGTGATAGGTGGTAAAGACGTCAAGGAATTTTACGTGGAGTATGTCTTCAAATATTTCGATATTTTCACTGGGGAAAGTCAACTAGAACATTTAAAAAACATCAAGGAAAACATCTTCCCGTCACTCCCAAGAGGTTACTCGCGTGAAAAGGAAACATTTCTAAAAAGTTTTAAAGAAACTCCTTGTATTCCTGACATAAATGGCCGACCGCGTGTTGCATCTGAGTTTTTCGACACAAAAAATGCTGTGTTTCGTACAATGTTTGTAGACGACCCAGAGAAATTTCCATCTCCGCCATTCGACGATGAAGACTGGCGTGACTTACTTTGTTCAATTGGATTGCAAGTTGATGTCACTCCTCAGTGCTTCCTGCAATTTTGTGAAACGGTTGCCATAAATGGAAAACGTTCTCCCGAAAGCGAACAATATCACCAGCAGTCCAAAGAGTTAGTCAATTGTCTGTTTTCAGAGGAAGCTTTGCAGAACGAGGAATTTTTAGTTAAAATCTCTGAAATTGGTTTTATTGCGTCAGCTACAATGGAAGATGAACTTGCCTCAATTCACAAGCCGTATGAATGTTCACAAAATATTCATCCACCTTTTATTGAGTTCCGTGATGCAGTGCCGTGGCATTTGAGAGATATTTCATGGACTACTGTTCCAGTTCTCCCAGCCTGGGCGCAACCGAACGAAATGGATAAATGGAGCAACCTTGGCATTGCTGACTCTGGTCCGGCATATACCAAAGTCATCGATCATCTTCAAAACATTGTCAGTTCACCTAGTCTCGAGTCGTGTGAAAGTTCACTTTTGGGTAAAGTCACCACGTCAATTTATACGTCTTTGTCGGATACTATGCAATGCTCCTTTACCAATTCCCATGACAGTTGTGAAGATGTTTGTAAAGATATTGGTGCAAGATTGGAAGGGAGTTCATGCATCTTCCTTCAAGAAGATAAAACCTTTGTGAAAGCAGAACAGCTTGTTTTTAGAGTATCTAGTCGATTCCATTTGAAGCCATTCCTCTTTCCTGTGCCACCTGAATTTGGGGAATTGCAACATTTTTTCAAACGACTTGGTGCAACAGAAAGGCCAACACCACAGCAGATCGCCTACGCACTGAGATCCATTCACGAACAGATCGGAGAAGAGATGCTATCTGCTGAACAACAGAAACAAACCAAATATGCCATGCGTGTCATTTTCCGTTCATTACACAAGGGCCAAAGTGCTGATGGCATAAATGAATTGTATTTGCCAACACAATGCGGACGCCTTCTTAAATCCTCTGAGACTGTATGCAAAGTCTCACCTCGTTTTACTGAAGTAGTCAAAAATCTTGAGCGTCCAATTCTGTTGCGGTTCGGTGAATGTTGCCTGAAAAAAATTGCAGATAGTTATATTGATGCTTTACCAGAGCATTTAACACCAATAAAGTTCGGTGATATTGTCCGAGAGAGCGTTTCTTCCGAGTGCAAACGTTCAGTATGCCCCGAGGCTCGAGATGGCTCCATATGCAAATTCCAGGAAGAATTCCAGGATCTGTTGCAATCCGACGAGTTCCAGGAAGGCTTGAAACGCCTACTAAGTCACGATCAACAGAAGCCTAAAGCCTTTGCAGAAGTCATAAAGAAACTGCAAACGGATGTTAAGATGAAATGCGTAGGATTCGAAAGGGTAAAAATAGATATTATCCGCTGTGAAACGAACGAAGTGTTGGATACTTTGGCGGAGGTTTGCTACGCGGTGAAGGAAAATGACACATGGTCATTTTACATGCAACACGATTTTAAAGATGATCGTATATTCCTTTCAACTGCTTCCTGTATTAACAAGATTCTCGGAGATTGTATAAAAAGAGAAATGGGTCTGATTGCAATGGTTAGCTGCTCGTTGCCAAGTGAAATTTCAGCAGAGTTAGATAGACTTGATATTGCTTACAGTAGTTGGGAAACTGCTGATGACTCCGATGTGTCTGACGATGAATCTGAACTAGATGAGGCTGAACATGGTAGGTCTCGTCACTCTCGTGGCCTTGCTTTTGGTCATGATGATGGTGCTGGTCTACTTCATCAATGGTGAGATAGTTATTTTGATTATGTTAAGATTTTTGAACTTTTGCAGTGTTTTGATTGTACTAGCTTTTATCGAAAATATATGAAAACACTCCTTCCACTTAAACCATTGATAATGAAAAAATTTTAAAAAAAAAGCCCGTAATGGTGCCTAGGCTTTCCACAGCATGTCAGCGTGTAGAATAACACCACCCGTCACATGCTATGGCTTAATATTTTTTTTTTTGGAACACCTGATATACGCATGAAAATTTGAATTTTCATTGTCTTTTTCAGGACAACCGATCGAATGGTGGATGAAAGATTCTACCCACAGAATCCCGGTGAAATGTTTCGTTGGCTGAAGCAATCCATGAGCGACTTAGACAGTGCGAAATGGTTACTCCAAGCCGGTCCACCTTTCGACGCCCTTGCTTGTTTCCAGAGTCATCAAGTGGTGGAGAAATGTTTGAAAGGAATGTTATTCTACAGTTGTGGTATTCCTGGTGAATTGCTTAGTTCTCACAATGTGGAGAATCTGGCGATGGCGCTCAGGGGAAAAACAGAACTACCGGATGACACAGCGATGCAGTCGGTGAGAACAGTTGCCGGATACTACCTAAGCACCCGTTATCCCAACCGCCAACCGTTTGATATCGTTCCTGCTGAAGCCTTTGACGCAAATGAAGCACAGAGGGCAATTAATGCAGCCTCGAAAGTATTTACACATCTTGTTGAAAATTTTCTTAAAGATTGATTGACGATAGATAAGTAAACAGCTTCTATGATGTACCTTTTATTCTTTTGTTTTTTTTTGAATTCGCTGGAGTGTCGGATCCGGCGACGTGATTCGAAGAAAGAACGCCTAGCATAATTCGAATAGTCCTTTCATACGAACCAATTTTTTTCTAACTGTCGAATTTCAATTTTTATGGTATACATCGCTTTCGGGATGTCATACTATAATAGCCTTCACATCAAACAAGACTGTGAAGGCGTCCGGTATTCGAATATAAATAATTATTTTCAGAAAAAATTGACTGCCGAAAATTTGCACGAACAAAAGTTGTTTAATAGAATTGAAGCCGTTTAAAGTTTATTTCGTACTTTGCTGCGTGGAAGATTCTACAGTTGATGTTTGAGAAACTACGAAATATGTTAGGCTTTCTATCACGCATTCGTATTTTTACGTTTTAATTTTAACTGACCAAATACCTTAAATTATTGTAACAGATGACAAATGCATGACAAAATTAATTAGTTTTAGTAGGACATGTATGCACGAAAGCGATTTTATGGGGAGAATACTTGGAAAGACGTTTTATTACTGATTTACCAATTGGACAAATGAACTATAATTAAGATTTAGACCAGCAAGCATGAATTGGTTAGTTGTTGAAACACTTGGCATTGTGGTATAGTGGTAGATGAATGCATCACCAGCAGGAAGCAGAAAAAACGTCCGGAATAGCAAAGTTCACGGGCAAAAATTCTGTAAAAGAGAAAATAATGTTATACCAACTGATCTAAGGGCGCTCTCCTTTATACGGAAAAACGGCCAGACTGGTCCTCTTGTATTTCAGTACAGACAGATTACTGGCATTTTAGAGTGTTTCAAGAACTCTGAATTCAAGTATATCGTTATTTACATCTGCCTAGCACGGGAAAGTATAGTTTTATCCCTATATTCTTAACGAAATACTTTATTTCAATTTAAAATATGACCGCTCTGACCATTTTGGCCGCTTAATGGAAAGTGCCTTAAATCATTATTAATTCGACAAACTAAATGCCAAGTGCAAAAGTTGAAGCCGTTGATTGTTAAGCCTTGATTAAACGTTGCAGATTGAAACATTGTCTTTTATTATTTGAAATAATTAAAGCTTTATTCCGAACGATTGTGCGCGGGCGTTTTCCATCGTTCGTTTTTACCGTGTGCAAGCTTCAAATCTTCTGTGCAAGTCATATTTCGTTGGGCATTTGTAAGTCTTTTTGCTACCCAAATTTGAAGCTAGTATAAGTATTAAGAATTGCGGGTAAGTTTTACCAATTTCCGCTGCGTCGCTCGTCATCCTATCATGTATATTCCATACGCGTGATTTTATTTCACTATTGAGAAGGCAGCTATTGAACGTCGCATTTTGGCCGCGTCGAATGCATTTCAAACAAAAGATATTGAGGTGTTAATGAGCTTAGGCAATTAAACTCCAGGGATTACATTGTTATAGGTGATTTTAATGGTTTGGGGGTTTTTTGGGACATCCTGTATATCTAAGGCTTAGGTTTTACGTCGCGTTTTGGTCGCGTCGAACGCAATTCAAACAATAGATGAGATGATAAGTTACGTTAATGCCCACGAGCAAAAATTTGCGAACAAAAGTCATTCAAATTTTAACAATAGATGATTTCAAGGGACACCCTGTATAATTTATTTACGTTTTACGGATTATTATGCATGCATACATATGTGCATCCATGTTTACTTGGACATATTTGCATATCTCGTAGGCGAAGAAAGTCTATTTTTGTCGTACAGATATGCACTTCAAGTTTAAAACCATTTTAATCATTCTTAAGGGCTGTTTACATGAGCCTGGTTACCCGAGATTCAACGAAGCGTGAGATGATTTTGAGGTATTGAAATGAGCAGATAACATGATCTTGGCAGTCGTATAATCACCACAACACTAGCATGTGCTTGTTTGGTGTCATAAAGACTTATTTCAATACCTCAAAGTCCTCTCACGCTTCGTTGAATCTCGGGTAACCGGGCTCATGTAAACAGCCCCTAAACTGACCGAGACAAGTGAGCAATAATGTAATATTACTATCCCTGCCAGAATAGGCCCTATACTGAAGTGCGGTTAGTTTCATCACGTCCTAGGCGCTTCTGCAATCTGCATTGTTTATCCGAGAAAGCGGAAGCGGCCGAGCCGCGGCCGAGCGGTTAACCTTACCACTAAACAGCTCAAATCGAAAGCGATTATACGATGTGACGATGTCTGATTCATTTGCTCTGGATTTAACAGCCACATCTCAACGTCGATCCAAATTATGCCTTGGCAGCATTGCGCTAAGGTTATACCTTTTGACAGGCAAATAGTTAGGTAAGTGAAGTCTAAAGATAATCTGTGTCCTCGATATTAGTATCGTCTGCATGCATGGTTCGTTTAACGTGTGTCTGTAGTAACGTCTGAAGCGTTGGACTTGGATATTTTCGTAATGTCTGTATATAACAATATGTACATCTTAGGATGGATGGATGAATGTTAACTATGGGCTGTAATTTTAAGTAGGAAGTAAGAAGGCCGATATTCATTGTGTACGTACTTGTTGAAATTTGAGCACGGTTTCAAAAAAGTATATTTTCGTTTAGCATAATGCTCTGATGTATACGAGCTCTCATTTAAACACCAGTAGCCAATTCACTAGATTCGGGGTACAATTATTGATTTATCTTTATTATATAATATGACGAATCCGCCATTTTGAAAAGCGATAGTAACAATGTGTGATTAATCATTCATGATAATAACACATGTGCGATTATCGTGTTTGATCCACCGATCTGGAATCAGGAAGAGGAATAAAAAACTTCTTCAAAACACCCAGTTTTTCATTATATAATAAACAGAATAATACATGGATGCTTGGAAATATGGAATTTATTTCTCGTGTTCAGAAAGATATTCTCTAACACTTGAAATAAATTCCATATTTCCAAGCATCAATGTATTGTTCTGTATTTAATTAAATTCGAGTGGCACCTGCTACAGGGATCAAATACAGCCGTAATTTTTTGCGCAAAAAAGTTCCAACGTTTAATTTATTGTCGAAAATACTACAGTTCTCTTACAAACGCGTAACTTAAATTTTGTGATGCAACATGAGCACTTACGTCTAGTATTACCCGAGATATTTGCAAATCAATTTCAATAATTTTCGATTCCTTATGCCTTATTTGGTTTTTAACTAATTATTTTTACGCTCTTCGAGTGATAAT
Organism: Dendronephthya gigantea; assembly: GCF_004324835.1. Classification (NCBI taxonomy): domain Eukaryota; kingdom Metazoa; phylum Cnidaria; class Anthozoa; order Malacalcyonacea; family Nephtheidae; genus Dendronephthya; species Dendronephthya gigantea. Next base: position 605,453 of record NW_021163039.1, on the reverse strand, counting down.
AAAAGAGAAATATAATTGTTCAGTTTAATTTCACTTCATACAGCTAGTGTGACGAAAAGCTGGCTGGTTGTTCGAAAGGCGTTTAGCTTAAACGGTAGATAAGCCAAAGTTTAAAAATACTCTCATGGATCTTGTGAATGACTAAACTTAAATCTTATGCATTTAATTTGTACTTCCATTGAAAATTAAATGGAATAAAATTAAATTCAGCTCAGTTGTTCAATAAATCGATAATTTTGTTTTCCATTTTGAACTTATTCACCGTTTAAGCTAAACGCCTTTCGAACAACCGGCCCCTGGGGCCGGTTGTTCGAAAGGCGTTTAGCTTAAACGGTGGATAAGTTCAAAATGGCAAACAAATTTATCGATTTATTGAACAACCGAGCTGAAATATTTTGATGTAAAAAGTTTAATTTTCAATGGAAGTACAAATTAAACGCATAAGATGCAAGTTCAGTCATTCACAAGATCCATGAGAGTACTTTTAAACTTTGGCTTATCCACCGTTTAAGCTAAACGCCTTTCGAACAACCGGCCCCTGGTATATACTTTAGTTGAGTTACGCCAGTCCCTAATTTGTGTAGTAGGGGAAGCAAATTTACGAAATAGCGCACTGCATTGTGGTAAAAGATCTCCTACCACAATGCAATGCGGTCGGTATACTATAAAACGACTCCATGCTTTATACGGTCAGTGTTTCAAATTCAAAGTGTTTTTGGAAGGCAGACACTGAGTTAGCCGTGAGATTGTGCTCGCATGACGCATCACTGTTGTATAAACGGACACCAAAAGCGACGTGGTGAACCATACCGTTACTTGGCAATTGGAGTCTTGTGCTTTTGGTCTTTTACAAATACTTGCGCGTTTGGAATTTGAACTTTAATCTATTGTGATTTTAAGGTGTCGTATAACATTTGACTGTCACTTGTTTTATAGCTTTGTCATTTCGATTTTTTTAAAAGGTTTGAAACATATTTTCTTTTACTTTTATCATTGGGGTAAACCTGTGTGGCGTAACTAAAGCATGTATAAGTATTTAACTTTTAAGTTAGTTCTTTGATTGTTTTATTTAAGGGGCTAAAGCCTCAGGGTTTTAGTTTCACAAATACCTCGCGCATTTGGAATTTGACCTTTGATCTATTGTAATTTGAAGTGTCGTATAACATTTGACTATAATTTGCGTAACATGGTAATGAATTTTAACAAGCAAGCATTTTGCGCATGCTATTTCTATAAGAGTATAGGCAGCACTACTGCCTTTAGGTAACCTAGTTTGTTTATTAAATGTGTATAGAGATCAATTTGACAACGACACGCTTTTAATATACAAAAACACAGCGAACAACAAAATCGAAACTATGCATGAAAACATATTTATTACCGTTCAGTTTCTTTGTAATTTTGTTCAATAGAAGTTGGGCATTCTTTCCGAAAGATTTGAGATGTGCTGAATGTAAAAATATCTTGAATATGAGAATTATGTTTTGTATCTCACTCCTGTATTTCGACGCCATCTTGAAAGAAAATGTAAACAAATTGCCGCCAAAATTGCCAAAATGACATACGACAATTTTTCACGTGTGAAGAATATCGTACGTCCAATCAAAAGCCGTGTATGGCATTTTTTCACACGTGAAAAACGTCGTACGTCCAATCAAATTGCATGAAATTAATTTACACAGTGAAATACGATTTTTATTTCATCATTCTGCTGTGCATAAATCTCTATACACATATAATAAATACTGTTTTCTACATAGCTTGAAGTTATGGTTTTAAAATCCCTGACGATGTATTTAATGGTATCAATGATATATTCGATTATATCGATTATATATCAATTAAATTGTTCAAAAACAGATTACTTTTCAAAGTTTACGTGTGTTCATTGGCGTAGCCAATCTGACGATTTGTCCCTCTAAAACATGAATAACTCTAACTTTCTAAAGATATGAATAATTATAATAACTCGAAATTTACAAAGCGGGACAAAATCGTCTGACTGGCGATCAGGAACCGTCAGGCTGTGTTTCTACCTATTCTGTCACTTGGTGTCACTATAATTCCTCTGCTTCTTTTCAATTTCAGGATGATTGTTAAAAAGTTACAGATTTCATTTTGTGTCACTTTGGATACAAATTAAGTGTTGCAGTGCATATTGTTGCTTACATACTTACTGAAATAAGTTTATTGAAAATGGCTGCAAAATTAGAAGAAGGTACGTAACTCACATTGAAATCATAGCTAAAGAAAACAGTATTTCAATTATGTCACCAGAAACGTTGCAATTAACATGAATAAAACGTATGACTTTTCTTTCGGTTAGATCTTTTCGAACAAACAGGGCAGTACGAACCTCTTACGACTCGTCTACGTAATATACTCCGTGAATACAAAGATGGCGTCGGTATTTTGAAAGAATTGATTCAAAATGCAGACGATGCTAAAGCTGGTAAAGTCAAGTTCTTGATGGACTGGAGACAAGGAAGAACAGGGAGTCTTTTCTCCCCAGGCATGGCCGAATGCCAAGGACCAGCATTGTGGGCCTACAACGATGCTGTGTTCACTGACGATGATTTCGAAAACATCAACAAGCTTGCAGGAGAAACGAAAGTCGAGAATATTTCAAAGATTGGTAGGTTTGGTCTTGGTTTCAACGCCGTCTATCACCTCACAGACGTTCCAAGTTTCATCAGCCGAGAACACTTGGTGGTATTTGATCCGAACACTCACCATTTACAGCGTCACATTAAGGACAGATCCCGTCCTGGAATTCGCATCAATCTTTCCGAGAAACCAGAGTCCCTAACACGTTACCAGGATCAGTTTCAGCCATACAATGGCGTCTTTGGTTGCAACACAACGGAAACACGTGAAGAATTCTACTACGACGAAACATTATTCCGTTTCCCTTTCCGCACGGCCGCCCAAGCAAGAACCAGTGATATCAGCAAAACCTCTTATGGTCGAGACAAGATTCAAGCTATTGTTCGTAGCATTTGTGAATGCGCCTCGAATCTTTTAATCTTCTCCCAACATGTAAAAGAGGTAGAAATCTTTAAATTGGATGGATCAGACGAACCGGACGAAATGCGATTGGTGCTCTCTGTGAAGAAACCAAGTGTTAAGGTTGTCAGTCAGGAAGGCGTGAAAAGCAAAAAACCGTTTATCAAACAGTGTTCCAAATGGTGGAAAAAATACCGTGAATCTCAAAAGTCCTGTAGTGAATTCCCATCAAGTTGTGAACTTGTTAACATTGTTACTACAAAGGAGCAATCGGAATTAAGCCGATGTGAACGTCGATACAGAAGTGATCAAACTTGGCTTGTAGTTTCAACAAGTGGGACTAACGATTGCCTCAAAATTGCTCGCTCACAAGAAGGGAAAGCTTGTGGTTTCTTGCCCTGTGGTGGGGCAGCGTTCGTCGTTTCTTCTAATCAGAATTCCAACTCAGATCTTTCTGGAGAACTGTTCTGTTTTCTCCCATTGTCTATTACGACTGGGCTTCCTGTCCATGTCAACGGCTTTTTTGCCATGATGTCTAATCGCGTTGAAATTTGGAAACGATCGACTACGGGAAACCAACCAGTTGAGGTGAAGTGGAACGAAGCACTGATGGAGGATGCATTAGCCAGAGCTTATATCATGCTTCTTGAAAACTTGAAAGATTGGATCGGTAAGATTAAGGACTACGAATTTTACAGTCTGTGGCCAAGCAGTGACACCGTTGATATGAAATCTTGGGCGAAGCTAGTTCAGAAAATCTGCAGTGTATTGTTGGATCCAAACACCAAGTTATTTTACAGCGATGGACATTGGATGAGTATCGACGACGGTCTCATATTGAGCGATGATTTTACAGGAATCTACAAGACAGCAGTGAAAGTATTAACATCACTAGGGATACATGTTATATACCTACCCCCTAAGATATTCAAGACTCTAGCGAAATTCGACCAAGGTGGCATCCTCGAACGACGTACTTTGTCGTTCACCCAGTTTATGAAGTCCTACTTTTTTGCAAACATCAGAACGCTCTCTCGTTCCCGAAGAGATGCTATCGTTTGCTTCGGTTTGGATCGAATTATGAAAGAAGATGAACCACTTTCCAGCCACTGTCTCCACGAAATTGACCTTTTCAAAGCAAATACCTGTATTTCTGTATCACAAAAGGAAGAAACCCTCTCGAGGCCTTCCTAACTTATCCACCCGTTTAGTGCTGCGGCGGGGTTGTTTTCCGAGCAAGATCACCGTTTTCCAGTTGGACATGGCCTGCGTACTGAAAACAGATTGTATGTTTTAGAATCACTTGGTATGGTGAAGGATCTTGATTGGGCCGGAATCCACGAAAGAGCTCAGTCAGTTGCCAAAACTAGAGATCTCGAACGGTGTCGAAAGTTAATAATCTACATTAACAAGCGAATAGATGAACTACCGTTAGATCTACATCGAAGTCTTCTTCAACATGTAAAGTTTTTGCCTGTGTCGAACAAACCAGTTGAAACATATCTTTTACCTTGGAAAGGATCAATAACTTGGCCTTCACTACAGCTTTCTTCGTCAAGCGAAATTTTCCTACCGAAGGATGCCAAGCTTGTCGGATCGTCCTGTCTTATTGTAAACACATCTAAGAAAAGCGGTTGTGGGAAGCTGAGTGAACAAGTGAAAAAGCTCCTGGGATTTTCAAGCCGTCGTCCCGAAGATAAGTTTGTTATTCAACAGTTAGACGAAGCAATTAAATTTTGGAGCCGGTTAACTGAAAATGGGAAAAAAGAGCCGGGAGTAAAGCTCGCAATTGAGTCAATCTGCCAGAAAATATACGAATTCTTTAATCATAAGATCGTAGAAAGTTCTCTGAGCGAGCTAAGTAAACGAAATTGCTTGTTTCTTCAAGGCAAGTTTGTGCGAAGCAATAAAGTAGCTTATACGTCCAAAGTGAACGGAGCTCCATTTTTATTCAGCTTACCATCTGACTACAAAAGAGACTATCGCATTCTTTTTGAAAAGATGCAAATCAAAGACACATTTGATGATGAAGATTACATCAGCGCCCTTTACGAACTAGAAAACACGAAACGTGGAAGTGCTCTGAGTGGCGATGAATTACAAACTGCAATATTTTTTATCGGTCAAATAGATGTGCAAAATCCCGCCGTGAAGGATTACATTGGCGAGATTCCACTTCCGGACACAGATAGCATCCTCCGACGAAGCAAAGATGTCGTGGTCAATCTGAGCTTATGGCTTGAACATCCTGAGAAAACGTTGAAAGTTCACGAGAAGGTACCACCACACAAGGCACATGATCTTGGTGCCAAATCCTTGAAGAAGGTAATTTTGAAGAAGTATTCACGTCGTATTGGCTACGGAGAGTCATTCGGGCAACACGAGGAGTTAACTGAACGACTAAAAGGAATTCTGGATGGATATCCGGCTGATGGAATACTAAAGGAACTTGTACAAAACGCTGATGATGCTCAAGCCTCGGAGATACACTTCATACACGATACTCGACGTCTGAAATGTCAAAAGGTCGTGGTTGAAGGAGAGACGTCTGCGGAAGTGCAAGGACCAGCACTTTGTGTGTACAATGACAGACCATTTACAGACAAAGACCTGGAGGGAATTAAGAATCTTGGTATTGGAAGCAAGCGAGATACTCCAGGAATGACAGGAAAATATGGAATTGGTTTCAATTCGGTTTACCATCTTACCGACTGTCCCAGCTTTTTATCCAACGACGACACTCTTGTGTTTCTCGATCCTCATTCCCGATATTTTGATGATGATGATCGTGGCCAAATATTCAAAGCCATAGATGCTAGATTTCGAGATCTCAACTCGGATACACTCGATGGATATCTTCCTGGTAAATTTATTTTAAAAGGCTCTACTATGTTCCGCTTTCCCCTGAGACAAGAAAGAAATGAATCGAAGATATCCAACTGTTCTCCTGATGTGGAAAATCTTTTTCAGACCATGGGAGAGGACGCACGGAAGTCATTGTTATTTCTTAATAATATCAAGAAAATAACATTATCAAAGATTCATCTAAATGGCAGAATGGAAGAAATATTTTGTGTTAAGTCTGTGATCACTCCGGAGGATGAGAGAAAGCGTAGAGAACTGGGACGGAAGGCTTGCGATCTCAAAAACATTCCAACCGCCGAAATCGGATGGGAGGGAGTCAACTACACCCTAAAAATCTACGAAGACAAGAAGAAAGTCGAGAAATGGTTGGTACAAAGGTGCATTGGATCGATCGTTTCAAACTCTTCTCTAATACAGAATGGTGAAATCCCGGACGGACGTAATCTGGGTCTTCTTCCACGTGGCGGTATTGCAGCTCGACTATGGAATCGTTCCTCGTTTGTTCAAAAACAATCGGAGGTTCGTGGTATTGTATACTGTTTCTTGCCTCTCCCACAGAATTACACAAATCTTCCTGTTCACGTCAACGGTCATTTTGCGTTGGATAGTACAAGACGAGGACTTTGGACAGACACTAATGATAAAGGCATAAAATGTGAATGGAACAACTTTATGAAAACCTCTGTATTACCACGTGCCTACGCTGATTTGATCATTGAGGCTCGTAAGCACCTGTGCGACAGTGACGACCAACTTTCACGTTACCATAGTTTCTTTCCAAGAATTTTTAAAGATAGTGCCTGGGCACCTCTTGCCATTGCATTGTATCGGCATCTTGGCCAGACAAGAGCTAGCGTGCTGCCATTGCTGGTTCCAACCAAATCAGAAGACAAGGGGACTACTGAACTTGGTGGGTCTAACTACACCTCGAACAGCGCTATTACTAACAAAACCTTACCTGCGCGTTTCAATCGCCCCGAATGGCTTCCTGCTGACCAAGCCTATTTCACCAGTTCACCAGTTGATGAAAATACTGATTTTCTGCATCTGCTATTGCGAATTGGTCTCCCTGTGTTGCTTCAAACTCCGTATCGAATATACGATGGATTCAGATTTGGTGGTGTGACTTCGAACGAAGTAAGTCCAAACAGCGTAATTGGTTTTTTAAAAGAATTCAATTCGACAGGATCTTCTTGCAAGATTGGAAATCTTCCGAAAAAGCTGCAAGCCACTGTAGTCAAAAGTGTTTCAGACTTGTTACTCTTAATAAAATATTGTCGCGCTGAAGAAAATTTCGGCAAACAGTTGAAAGGCTTACCTTTGCTATTAACACATGATGGCTACCTGAGAATCTTTGAGTCATGTCATCCAGTGTTCCGTTCTACATTCGGGGATCTCATTCCAACGCGGTCTGAATTGTTTATTCATTCTGAAATTGTCCATCAAATCCCATCAGATTCTACCGAATCGGAGGAAGATATTGTTCGGAGTTTTACCGAAAAAGATCTCGCACAATTACTACCGCACGTGTTCACAGGCAAAATGTCTTTGAAGGCAATCAATTGTCGAACATGGACGTTCCCAACTAAAGGAATCTTGTCAGAACATTGGTTTAGACGACTATGGAAATTTCTACAAAATTACGCCAACCCTGAGTCCTGTAAAGATTACGTCCCTCTAAATTGTCTCTTGAAATGGCCAATTATTCCCACAACAGGTGGAAAACTTGTGACTATTCGGAATGCAAAATCCATTTTGGATATGACAGCCTTGGGAAATGAATCTGCTCAACAAGAAAAAGTTCGCCAGTTCTTGATGAAACTGAAATGTCCAGTACTAAACAAAGAGATCACTTTTCAACAACATTCGAAAAACGTTTGTGCTATAACAGATTCTTATGTTGGCCACCCTTACAACGCGAGCGATGTCTTAATCGTTCTTTGCGACATGTTGAGGACAAACGAGCTCAGCATCTCTAAGGTTTCCAAAACTGACATTCGTGGCTTTCTTCGGTTTGTGCAAGATGACTATGATAGGTTAGAGGATTTAGAGCAATGCAAACGAATGATAAAGGAATTACCGTTTCATAAAGCATTGGACGGACAGTTCGTTAGTTTGATCGGTAGCTATTCTTCTTATGCTCTTGTTCCGTCTGGCGTTCCAGTGCAACAGTTAAATGAGCTTCAAAGTCGAGCTGAATGTCTTTTTTTGAACTCCGACGTATTATTCACCCTGGAGAGACTCTACATCGATCTTGGCGTCAGAGGTGGTCAAAATGTCACACAATTTTACGTGGAGTATGTCTTCAGATATTTCAAGATTTTCACCAGAGAAAGTCAATTGGAACATTTACGTTATATAAAGGACAACGTCTTTCCTTCATTTCCACAAGGTGGGTCATCTGCGAGGGATGATTTGCTAAAGAGTATGAAAGAAAATCCTTGTATTCCTGACGAGAATGGCCGCCTGCATCTCGTAGCTAACTTCTTCGACCCCAAGAACGAGCTGTTCAAAGTAATGTTTGTAGATGATCTTAAGAAATTTCCTCCGCCACCGTTCAATGATGAAAATTGGTTACAACTACTTCGCGAAATCGGATTGAAAGTTGCGGTCACACCTCAGCTATTCTTGCAATTTTGTACGACAGTAGCTGAATATGGCAGGCGTTCTCCTATCAACGAGGAAACCTGCATTCAATCCAGAGAACTGGTAAAGTGTCTTTTTACGAAGAGACCCTTGCAAAAAGAGGCATTTCTTTCTGAAGTTTCGCAAATCAAGTTCATCGCTTCAGCTGTGGTAGAAGATGAATTAGCCTTAATTCACGAGCAGTACCAACGTCCACAAAACAGCTATCCACCTTTCATTGCGTTCCGTGATGCAGTTCCGTGGGATCACAGACTCATATCATGGACTACTGTTCCACTTCTTCCAGACTGGGCCCAACCAAACAATATCACAAAGCTTAACAACCTTGGTATTGCTTATTCTGGACCAGAATATATCAAAGTACTCAATCATCTGCAAAACATAGTCAACTCACCTTCCCTCGAATCAGTCGATGGTGAACATTGTGAACAGTTAAAAGAAATCACTAAGCTGATTTACCGGTTCCTCTCTGGTACCATGGAATGCTGTGGTCATAACCCAGATGGCAGATGCACTGAAGTTTGTTTAGATATTGGCAATCGCCTGAGAGGTAGTTCATGCATATTTCTACAGAAAGATAAAACCTTTGTGAATGCAGAACTATTGGTGTTCAAAGCTTCTGAATCATTCCGTTTGAAACCATTCCTTTTTCCCGTGCCAGATGAATTAAGAGAATTTCAGCATTTTTTTAAACGACTCGGTGCAACAGATAGGCCAACACCGCAGCAAATTGCCTACGTTTTAAGATCCGTCCACACACAGATCGGAGAAGGGGTTCTCTCTTCTGACCAGAAGAAAAAAGTCGTTTATTCGATGTATCAAGTTTTTCATTTAATACAAAAAGGTGCAAGTCCTGATGGAATTGAAGAGTTATATTTGCCAAGTGAAAGCGGACAACTTCTCAAATCATCTGAAATGATTTGCAAAGTTTCACCACGTTTTACGGAAGTGATTAAGAACCTTCAATTGCCTATTCTTTTGCAATTTGAAGAGTGTGGCCTTAAAAAGCCCGCTGATAGTTATATCGATGCATTACCAAAGCATTTAACTCCGATTAAATTTGATGATGTAGTCAGGGAGGAAGTCGCTTCTGAGTGCAAAAGTTCCAAATGTTCCGAAGCTCGAAGTGGTGCTGTATGCCGTTTCCAAGAACAATTTCAGGATCTTTTGCGATCCGATGAATTCCAAGAAGGACTCAAACGGTTACTAGTCCACAATCAACAGAATCCACAGGAATTTGAAAAAATCTTGAAGAGACTGCAAACGAATGTTACGATGAAGTGTATTGGATTTGAAAAAATCAGAGTCAATGTGATCGAACGTGGTACGAGTCTTCTATTGGATAATTTAGAGAAGAGTTGCTATGCAGTACAAGAAGACGGTGATTGGTCATTGTACATGCAACACGACTTAGCTGACGATGGAGGAAAGGTTTCAACTGCTGCCTGTGTTAATAAGATTCTAGAAGGTTGCATTAAAAAGGAAAATGGGCTGACCGCAATGCTCAACTGCAAATCAGCAGGTGAAATTTCAGTGTCGTTGAATAACCTTGATATCACTCAAAGTACCTCCAGAAGTGCCGATGATTTCACTGAAGATGAAATGGATTCCGAGAGTGATGGTGAACATGGGGACGGAGGAGATGGAGGGGGATTCAGTGGAGCCGAAGGGGATGGTATCGGTAGAACGTCTTATAGGCGGGGTAAAAAGCGCACTGCTCAGTCTCATGGTGGATATAGCATTGGTCCTAGTCATGGTTATGGAGATGGTGAATACTCAAGGTAAATCTAAACACATCAGAGCTTCCTGAGGCATAGTTGAGATTTTTAATTAAAATTTAGCCAAGTCTACTGAGTGGTCCAGTATCAAAAGGGTACTTTAGAGTCCAAGGATTCACCTTCGTAAGAGCCTTCGACTTGCACCCACATAAAAATTATAGGGATATTTGGACAACAGTAGAATTGTATGTAGTTAAAATTGATTAGTCGATTATGTAGTTAAAATTAATTGATTATGTAGTTACAATTGATAGCTTCGGGGGTAGAATTTGGGGGTGGGTTTTTATAGTACGGGCAAGTAATATGATATTATGATCACATTCGCGTTCCATCTGGATAATATAGTCTTTTAAACATCTAATTGATATGATTAACCTGTAGTATATAACTTTAAATGAATATTTTCCAGCTTCAGAGATGATACCGAAGACGAGAAAATTTTTCCGAAGGATTCCAGAGAAGCAATGCGATGGCTGCGACAATCCAGGAGTGATTTGAATAGTGCAAGGTGGTTACTCAAATCCGGTCCTCCTTACAATGCCCATGCATGTTTCCAGAGCCATCAAGTTGTGGAGAAATCCTTAAAAGCTTTGTTATTTCATCATTGTGGCATCTCTGGTAGTTTGCTCTCCTCCCACGATGTAGTTAGATTAGCAAGCAAATTCACAGAAGAAACAGGATTGGATGGGACTGCCACGAAATCAGTGACACGATTCGTCAAATATTACTTGAATACTCGTTATCCCAATCGCCAGCCGTTTGATATCGTCCCATGCGATGCTTTTAGCGACGATGAAGCAAAGACGGCCGTTGAAGAAGCATCTAAACTGTTCGACTTTGCTGCGAAGGAATTGAATGACCAGTGGCTAGAAACGAGAATGGTTTCGCCTCTGACATTTTAGCGAGATGAAGATAACTTGGAAAACAGTGTAGTAGTGACGATTTAGTCACGGTATTCAAATTTCAATTATTCCTCTATATACCGTGAATATTTATATACTGCATGTGAATATCTATATACCGTGAATATCTATATACTGCATGTGAATATCTATATACCGTGAATATCTATATACTGCATGTGAATATCTATATACCCTGAATATTTATCTACCGTGAATAAAACACGGTATGCAAGAACTGTCAAAGCTGCATCAATCGCTCTACTGTTCCACGCACTCTATAGCAATAGAGTGATACAACGCGGATGACAGTTGGGAAACGGGTTTTCAGGCAAAGGCTGGCCTACACTTACAGGTACAGTCGGTGCGGCCGAATTGGCGCATGCTCTTTCGCGTACGTACGTGCAAGTGGAGGCCGGCCTTAAAATATGCCATCACGGTATTCCTACCCGTTGCATGATTGCCTAGGTTATTTTTTCCTTAAGGCTGCTTTCATATAACATAATTCGTTGAAATTCGTTGTTATACGAAATCCGACATATGAAAACCGACAGTGAAAATTCAAAGAACACGATCAGGCTATAAGTTAGCTATTTATTACTTTGGGTATCTTTGCTTCGCGACTCCATAAAGCCGGAAGTGGTTAAAACATAATTATAGTCATGTAATCCATGCATCTCAAATCGAAAGTGATTATTACAGGAAAGATATAAACAAGATTTCTTAAAATACTGATACGTCCAAAGGCCGTTTATGTACTAATACGAATTACTGTAGATTTGAAGAGGCTTTTGCTACATAGCCAACGTGTGTATACGCGCAAGAATCTGAACGTAAGTACAGAGGATATATAATCAATATTAAAACAATGTTAGAGTCATATATGTGTTCAAACTTGTGTCTGTAACCTGTGTCTGTGACTTTTAGAGCGTTAAACGTTAGTCTTCTACCGTACAATTACAGCAATTTTTGTCAATATTGTCGCAGATCATAGCTGGAACTTGCGGATCTTGTATTAAAGGGCGATATTTGTTGAAATTTGGGCAAGGCTTTGAATCCATATTATTATTATTCATATTCAATTAAGCGCAGAGGGAATATGACAACATAAAATTAATAATAATAAACAGCACACTATAGAGTATAGGCCGACTAACACACCACAACACTATAACACACCACAACACTATAAACACTATAGGCCGACTAACACACCACATATCCACAATGTAGAGTCACTATGTACACTGCGTTACTAAGCGTATATATCATACGTAGGATGGCAAGGCGAAGTAGACTTAAGTCCCGAGGAATGTCGTGAGTATTTGTTAATCACATCGCCATCAAATTGATACAACACAACAGCTTTGTTGAAAACATTGTCATTGTCATTAATGACATTATGTCTTAGAAGAATAATTCCGCACACATCTGTAGTTTCAAAAAGTACTACTGACATACTTCCCGCGTCTTGAGATGCAGACGTTGTAAATAATGCGTTAAATTCTGAGATTTGCAGCTGTCGACGCCTAGAACTATCAGATCCTAAAATATTTATTTCGATTCCTTGTGTATTCGCGGATTCTATTACGACATTTTGGCCTGTCAGTGCGAAAGGTAGACTATATATCGTAGTGTATTTGTTTGTTTCCCAGTCATTAATTCTATTTTGTAACCATGCACGGCTGGCACGGTAGCAGACGACTTTAAAAAATACAAAGTAAAACTATATCTGAAAATACAGAATATTGGCTATACAGAATACAAAAACTGCACTTTGTCTTTGGTATACGGGTGAAATGATGGTCTGCTCAATTTAGTTCTCGGTTATAACTCTATGTAATCTACCGCCATACAAAGTATTCAGCCGAATGTAACTGAATCCTATAACATAGCTACATGCAAAAGACCATTTTAACGCCCCACCCCCCTCCCCCAAGGAAACGAAGATTGAATTTATTTATTCAACTTTGCCAACATTTGCCAGCTTTCGCCAATTACAGCGGTCCCATTTATTATATGAATTGTAGTCCCAAGGCCTATTTGCATGTGTGTTGTATCTCTGTGGCACTATCAGAATTCTGCCTGCATTTTTACAAATGTAGACACCTTGTTAGGAAGAATGATTTGTGGGGGAAGGGATTTGCACAAGCAAACATTTGCCTTTTGGGCATTTATGATTCGGCCGAAATTTGACGTCATGATTTGACAATTTAGGTGATTGCAGCTGATAGAAAGGAGCTACATAGGTCGTCACGCTATGTAATCGCGGGCACATCATTCTACTTTGAATGCAGCTACTTCCATTTCTGCAGAAATATATGGAAAATGGCAATGCTGTTTGAGGAAGGTAGGTAAAAATTAAATTGTGTCCAGTATCCAGTTGGCAAACACTGCTAAACAGTATTTAACATGGTCCTTAATTTAAAGACCTTATATAGTATAGTGATCCAATTCATAATTTTGAGATTTGGTCGTGGCCTGAATTGTATTGCTATTATTTTCCCCAATTTATTTATTGATTTACCTATAGTTATACAATAACAGCTGTGAATACATCGATATTACTGTACGACGTTTTTTTCAACAGATCTCTTTGAACAGACAGGACAGTATGAACCACTCACAACTCGAATTCGAACTTTACTCCGTGAGTACAAAGATGGCGTCGGTATTTTTAAAGAATTGATTCAAAATGCAGACGATGCTGGAGCTACTAAAGTCAAGTTTTTGGTGGACTGGAGAAAAGGAAGAACGAGGAGTCTTTTCTCCCCTGGCATGGCTGAATGCCAAGGACCTGCATTGTGGGCTTACAACGATGCTGTGTTTACTGACGATGATTTCGAAAACATCAACAAGCTTGCAGGAGAAACGAAAGTCGAAGATATTTCAAAGATTGGTAGGTTTGGCCTTGGTTTCAACGCCGTCTATCACCTCACAGACGTTCCTAGTTTCATCAGCCGAGAACACTTGGTGGTATTTGATCCGAACACTCGCCATTTACAACGTCACATTAAGGACAGATCCCGTCCTGGAATCCACATCAATCTTTCCGAGAAACCAGAGTCCCTAACACGTTACCAGGATCAGTTTCAGCCATACAATGGCGTCTTTGGTTGCAACACAACGGAAACACGTGAAGAATTCTACTACGACGGAACATTATTCCGTTTCCCCTTCCGCACGGCCGCCCAAGCAAGAACTAGTGATATCATCAAAACCTCTTATGGTCGAGACAAGATTCAAGCTATTGTTCGTAGCATTTGTGAGTGCGCCTCGAATCTCTTAATCTTCTCGCAACATGTAAAAGAGGTAGAAATCTTTAAATTGGATGGATTAGACGAACCAGACGAAATGCGATTGGTGCTCTCTGTGAAGAAACCAAGTGTTAAGGTTGTCAGCCAGGAAGGCGTGAAAAGCAAAAAACCGTTTATCAAACAGTGTTCCAAATGGTGGAAAAAATACCGTGAATCTCAAAAGTCCTGTAGTGAATTCCCATCAAGTTGTGAACTTGTTAACATTGTTACTACAAAGGAGCAATCGGAATTAAGCCGATGTGAACGTCGATACAGAAGTGATCAAACTTGGCTTGTAGTTTCAACAAGTGGGACTAAGGATTGCCTCAAAATTGCTCGCTCACAAGAAGGGAAAGCTTGTGGTTTCTTGCCCTGTGGTGGGGCAGCGTTCGTCGTTTCTTCTAATCAGAATTCCAACCCAGATCTTTCTGGGGAACTGTTCTGTTTTCTTCCATTGTCTATTACGACTGGGCTTCCTGTGCATGTCAACGGCTTTTTTGCCATCATGTCTAATCGCGTTGAAATTTGGAAACGATCGACTACAGGAAACCAACCCGTCGAGGTGAAGTGGAACGAAGCACTGATGGAGGATGCATTAGCCAGAGCTTATATCATGCTTCTTGAAAACATGAAAGATTGGATCGGTAAGATTAAGGATTACGAATTTTACAGTCTGTGGCCAAGCAGTGACACCGTTGATATGAAATCTTGGGAGAAGCTAGTTCAGAAAATCTGCAGTGTATTGTTGGATCCAAAAACGAAGTTATTTTACAGCGATGGACACTGGATGAGTATCGACGACGGTCTCATATTGAGCGATGATTTTACGGGAATCTACAAGACAGCAGTGAAAGTATTAACATCACTAGGGATACATGTTATATACCTACCCCCTAAGATATTCAAGACTCTAGCGAAATTCGACCAAGGTGGCATCCTAAAACGACGCACTTTGTCGTTCACCCAGTTTATGAAGTCCTACTTTTTTGCAAACATCAAAACGCTCTCTCGTTCCCGAAGAGATGCTATCGTTTGCTTCGGTTTGGATCGAATTATGAAAAAAGATGAACCACTTTCAAGCCACTGTCTCCACGAAATTGACCTTTTCAAAGCAAATACCTGTATTTCTGTATCAGAAAAAGAAGAAACCCTATCGAGGCCTTCTCAACTTATCCACCCGTTCAGTGCTGCGGCGGGGTTGTTTTCCGAGCAAGATCACCGTTTTCCAGTTGGACATGGCCTGCGGACTGAAAACAGATTGTATGTTTTAGAAACACTTGGTATGGTGAAGGATCTTGATTGGGCCGGAATCCACGAAAGAGCTCAGTCGGTTGCCAAAACTAGAGATCTCGAACGGTGTCGAAAGTTAATAATCTACATTAACAAGCGAATAGATGAACTACCGTTAGATCTACATCGAAGTCTTCTTCAACATGTGAAGTTTTTGCCAGTGTCGAACAAACCAGTTGGAACATATCTTCTACCTTGGAAAGGATCAATGACTTTCCCTTCACTACAGCTTTTTTCGTCAAGCGAAATTTTCCTACCGAAGGATGCCAAGCTTGTCGGATCGTCCTGTCTTATTGTAAACACATCTAAGGAAAGCGGTTGTGGGAAGCTGAGTGAACAAGTGAAAAAGCTCCTGGGATTTTCAAGCCGTCATCCCGAAGATAAGTTTGTTATTCAACAGTTAGACGAAGCAATTAAATTTTGGAGCCGGTTAACTGAAAATGGGAAAAAAGAGCCGGGAGTAAGGCTCGCAATTGAGTCAATCTGTCAGAAAATATACGAATTCTTTAATCATAAGATCGTAGAAAGTTCTCTGAGCGAGCTAAGTAAACGAAATTGCTTGTTTCTTCAAGGCAAGTTTGTGCGAAGCAATAAAGTAGCTTATACGTCCAAAGGAAATGGAGCTCCATTTCTATTCACCTTACCATCCGACTACAAAAGAGACTATCGCATTCTTTTTGAAAGGATGGAAATCAAAGACACATTTGATGATGAAGATTACATCAGCGCCCTTTACGAACTAGAAAACACGAAACGTGGAAGTGCTCTGAGTGGCGATGAATTACAAACTGCAATATTTTTTATCGGTCAAATAGAAGTACAAAATCCCGCCGTGAAGGATTACATTGGTGAGATTCCACTTCCGGACACTGATAGCATTCTCCGACGAAGCAAAGATGTCGTGGTCAACCTGTGTTTATGGCTTGAAGATCCGGAAGATGATATAAAGGTCCACGAGAAAGTACCACCGCAAACAGCCTATGCTCTGGGAGCAAAATCTTTGAAGAATCGTATACTGGATGATTACGCACTACCCATTCGCTATGGTGAGTCGTTCGAACAACATGAAGAGCTAACCGACCGACTAAACGGAATTCTTGATGGATATCCTGCTGACGGAATTTTGAAGGAACTTTTGCAAAATGCTGACGATGCTAAAGCCTCGGAGATACATTTTATACACGACACTCGATCTCTTGAACGTGAAAGAGTGGTGACAAAGTTAGAAACGTCCGCGGAAATACAAGGTCCAGCACTTTGTGTGTACAATGACAGACCATTTAAGAAAAAAGATCTCGATGGGATTAGAAATCTTGGTAAAGGAAGCAAGCGAAATACTCCAGAAATGACGGGGAAATATGGAATTGGGTTCAATTGTGTTTACCACCTTACCGACTGTCCCAGCTTTTTATCCAACGACGACACCCTTGTGTTTCTCGATCCTCATTCCCGATATTTTGATCATGATCGTGGAAAGATATTCCAGTCGATGGATGCCAGATTTCGAGATATATACTCGAGTACACTCGACGGATATCTTGCTGACCATTTCAAATTAGAAGGTTGCACAATGTTTCGTTTCCCGTTGAGAAGAAAACGAAATGAATCCAAGATTTCCGCTGAGTCGCCGGACATGGAAAAACTTTTCCAGACCTTCCAAAAGGAAGCCCAAAAGTCGTTGTTATTTTTAAATCATGTTTAAGATAACATTTTCGAAAATTCATAACAACAAGCTCAAAAAATTTATCGGACTGAGTCCAATATTGTCCAAAGATGAATTAAAGCGAGAGAGCTAGCACGAAAAATTGTGGATCTTCACGACTGTTCAACAGCAGAATTGGATGGAAAGAAATTAGTTACACAATGATTAAGGAAACAAGAAGAAAGTCGGGAAATGGTTGATACAGAAGTGTATTGGATCAGACACTCAAGCCTCTTTTATGATCGAGAAACGGGAAAGTCCCAAATGGTCTGACGCTCGGTCTACTTCCACGCGGTGGCTTGGCAGCCCCTATATGGACTCTTTCATCGTCTTCTGATAAGGGTGAATCATCTTCCGACGAAGTAGAAACATCTTCTGAGTCAGAACTGTCATTCATCGACGTAGACGAATCATCGTCCAACGAAGAAAGATCATCTTCGGACAAGGAAGATTTATACTGGGACAATGAAGAATCAGCATCTGACGAAGAGAAGGAAGAAATGTCCGAATCGGAGGAATCATTCTATGACATATCCGAATCGTCTTTGAACAAGGAAGAATCATCTTCGGACAGAGAATTGGAAACATTCTCCGACCAGGAAGAATTCTCCTCCACGAGGGAAGAAGCAATGCGTGGCATAGTGTATTGCTTCTTGCCTCTCCCAGAGAACTACACTACCAATTCATATCAATGGTCATTTCGCTTTGGATAGCACAAGACGTGGTCTTTGGACCGAAACTGATGGGAAAGGAGGAAAATGTGAATGGAATGACTTCATGAAAAGCTGTGTGTTAGCTCCTGCTTACGCAGCTTTGATCTTAGAAGCTCGTAATCATCTGTGTGATGATAAGAATGACAGCCAACTATCACGTTACCATAATTTGTTCCCGAGGGTTTCGAGCGATTCTCCGTGGGAAGTCCTTACTACTCGATTGTATCGTTATCTTGGACACACAAGTGCAAAAGTGTTGCCATTGCTTGTTCCAACTGAGTCGGAAAATGATGCAAGTTGTGTCTTCGGCCATGAGATATCGGTAAACGATGATACCGAGGAACCCAATCTTCAAAGTTTTGCATGTCAAAGTTGGCTCTCAGCTGACGAAGGATATTTCAAGGAGTCTACTGAATTGAAGAATGACTTTTTGCATCTGTTATTAAGAATTGGACTGCCCGTGTTGCTGCGCGCCCCAAAGCGGATATACCGCAGTTTTGCATCTGCTGGAATAAGTTCGAATCGGATCAGACCTGCAAGCGTAATTAGTTTCCTAAGAGAATTTAAATCACAAAGATCCACTTGTGTGATTGGAAATCTTCCGAAAAAATTAGAAACCACCCCAGTTAACAGTATCGCTGAATTGTCTGAGTTGGTAGAGTATTGCCGGGAAGATGACAATTTTGACCAAAGACTATCAGGCTTGCCTCTTCTTCTAACACAAGATGGCTACCTTCGAGTTTTTCGACCAAACCAGCCTGTATTTCTTTCAGAATTTGGGGACCTTTTTCCAACTCAGGCGCACTTATTTGTTCATGCTGAAATTGTCTGTCAATTCCCGCGAAGCACTACCAAAGCAGAAGAGAATGTTATCCGAAATTTTACAGTTGAAAACTTGGCTGGACTACTTCCGGGTGTGTTCACAAACAATGTCTTAAGAGCTGTTGAAGATGATGGAACACAGGCACTCTTAGCTGGAAGAATACATTAAAAAAGTGGCTTAAACGGTTTTGGGACTTCTTGCAAAACTACGCCAGGCCTCAGCCCGGTGAGGATTCTGTCAGGTTAGATTGCCTATCGAAATGGCCAGTGGTTCCGACGACTTGTGGAAAGCTTGTGACGCTTCAAGACGCAAAATATATTTTGGATATGCGCTTCTAAGGAATGACGAATCTGCTGAAAAAGAGAAAGTTCGCACGTTCTTGACTGAGCTGGAATGTCCAGTACTAAACAAAAAGATTACCCTTCGGAAAAAAGTTTTCAGGAATACAGAAAACATTGGTGCCATAACTGATTCTTATGTTGCTCACCCTCATAACGCGGAGGATGTCTTGGTTGTGCTTTGCCACATGTTGAGGTCAAACGAACTCGACATTTCAAAAGTTTACGAAGACGATATTCGTAGCTTTCTTCGGTTTGTGCAAGATAACTACAAAAGGTCAGGGAATTTGGAAAAATGCAGGGAAATGGTAAAGGATTTGCCGTTTCATAAAGCATTGGATGGAAATTTTGTGAGTTTGCTTGGTCACTTCTCCACTTATGTCCTCGTTCCTCCTGGTGTCCCAACACAACAGCTACGTACACTTCAAAATCGAGCGGAATGTCTTTTCCTGAGCTCAGACGCATTATCCACACTCAAGGAACTTTACACAGATCTTGGCGTTAGAGGCGGTCACAATGTCACACAATTTTACGTGGAGTATGTCTTTCAATATTTCAAAATTTTCACCAGAGAAAGTCAAATAAAACATTTAGAATACATCAATGAGGAAGTATTTCCGTCATTGCCACAAGGTAAATCATCTTACAAAACCATATTCCTGAAGACTATGAAAGAAACTCCTTGTATTCCTGACGAAAATGGGCACCTCTATTTTGCATCTGATCTCTTCTGCCAACACAACGACGTGTTTGAAGCAATGTTTGCAGACGATCTCAAGAAATTTCCTCCGCCGCCATTCATGATGATCACAGGTCACAATTACTTCGCGAGATCGGATTGCAAGTTGAGGTTACACCTCTGTTATTTCTCCAATTTTGTAAAACGGTGGCCATGAATGGACGTTTTTTTAGAGACCGACAAAGCCGCTTTCAATCCGAACAACTTGTGAAGTGTCTATTTTCAAGAAAAGCCTTGCAAAAAGAAAAATTTCTTTCCAAGGTATCGCAAATCAAGTTTATTACCTCAGCCAAAGTGGCAGATGAACTAGCCTTAATTCACGAGCAGTACCAGTGTCCACAAAACAGCTATCCACCTTTCATCGCATTCTGTGATGCTGTTCCGTGGAATCGCAGACTCATATCATGGACTACTGTTTCACTTCTTCCAGACTGGGCCCAACCAATCGATGTCACAAAGTTTAACAACCTTGGTATTGCTTATTCTGGACCTGATTATATCAAAGTACTCAATCATCTGCAAAACATAGTCAACTCACCTTGCCTCGAATCAGTTGATGGTGAACGTTTAAAGAAAATCACGAAACTGATTTACAAGTTCCTGTCTGGTACTATGGAATGCTGCGGTCATAACCCAGATGACAGATGCACTGAAGTTTGTTTAGATATTGGTCGTCGCCTGAAAGGTAATTCCTGCATATTTTTGCAGGAAGGTAAAACGTTCGTGAAAGCAGAACAGCTGGTGTTCAGGATTTCTGAATCATACCCTTTGCAGCCATTTCTTTACCCCGTACCAATTGAATTTGGAGAATTACAGCACTTTCTTAAACGGCTCGGTGCAACTGTGAAACCAACACCGCTGCAGGTTGCACACGTTTTGACATCCATTCGCGAACAGATCGGAGAAGGAACGCTCTCTTCTGACCTAGACAATAAAGTGCGGTTTGCGATGCGTCTTATTTTTAATTTACTAGAAAAAGGCAAAAATGTTGATGGCATCGATGTCTTGTATTTGCCAAATGAAAGTCAACAACTTTTAAAGTCCTCTGAAATGATTTACGAAGTTTCGCCACGTTACACGGATATCAGAAATAGCCTTCAATCTCAGATTCTGTTGCGATTCACAGAGTGTGGCCTTAAAAAGCCCCCTGATTGCTATATTAATGCACTTCCAGAGCATTTGACTCCCGTGAAGTTCACTGATATAATCCAGGAAAGAATCGCCCTAGAGAGCAAGCTTTCCATATGTCCTGAAGCTCGAGGTGGTGTCATATGCAAATTTCAAGAACAATTTCAGAATCTGATTCGATCTGATGAATTTCAGGATGGGCTTAAGCGCTTACTAGTCCACGATCAACAAAAGCCACAGGATTTTGAGCAAAGAATAAAGAAACTTCAAACGGAAGTCGAGATAAAGTGTGCAGGATTCGATTGCATAAAAGTTCATGTGATTCGTCGTGATGCAGATGATGTCTTTATGAATTTAGAGGAGAGTTGTTATGCCGTTCAGGGAAAAGGGAAATGGCAATTGTACATGCAACACAAATTGAAAGGTGACGGAGGACTGACTTTTACTGCCACTTGTGTTAACCAGATTCTTGGAGATTGTATTCAAAAGGAAAAGGGATTAATTGCAATGCTCCACTGCTCATTGCCAAGCGAAATATCAAAAGCTTTGGATAAACTTGGTATTACTTGCAGTACATCCAAAAGCGCTGATGACATCCCAGACTCGGACGATGAAATGTTATTGGACTCTGGGAGTGATGATGATGGTCATGGGAGCAAAAGTCATGTAGAGGCGAATGGTGAACGTCTGGGGACTGGCAGGGGTAAAAAGCGTAGTGCTAAGTCTCATGGGGGATATAGTATTGGTCCCAGTTCACGTGGTGGTCGTCGAGGTCGTACGGGTGAAGATTCCAGGTAAAGTAAACAAGCGCAAAACTTCCTCATATTCCCCCGTAGGAAATGTTATTTTAGAAATTTTACATACCAAACACCAAGATATACGTAGAGGAGTACGTAGACAGAATTTATCGTTTTATGTTGTAAAGTTTCGTAATGTTGCCATCGCTAGTCCATTTTTGTTTAATTGGATATATGAGCACGTACTCTAACATATGTCGAAATAAAGTTTAGCTGTATTAACAGCTTTGATGTTACTGACAAGAATACGTCAGTCAAGTAGTTTAGCTGTAGAAATAGCTTAGATCGATGTAACAGACACGAATACTATAATGATTATATTTTGACGACTAGATTTAAAATTATGTCTAAAATAGTTCCATTAATTTGGGGGCGTCCAGAATAACATCAAACGAATTTTTCAGGACCGAAGACCACACTGAAGATGAGAAATTTTTTGAAAAAGAACCTGGTGAGGCTAAGCGATGGCTGCGTCAATCAGAGAGTGACTTGGGCGGTGCGAGGTGGCTCCTCCGATGTGGTACTCCTTATAATGCCATTGCTTGTTTCCAGAGCCATCAAGTGGTGGAGAAATGCTTGAAAGCTTTGCTATTTCACCACTGTGGTATCTCTGGAAAATTGCTACGCTCTCACGATGTGGAGGATTTAGCAATCAAATTCACCGAAGAAACAGGTCTAATGGACGAGATTGCCATGGAATCGGTGGAACGATTTTCCAACTATTACTTGAATACTCGTTATCCTAATCGTCACCCGTTTGACGTCGCCCCGTGTGAGGCTTTCAGCGACGATGAAGCAGAGACAGCCGTGGAAGAAGCATCCAAACTGTTTGACTTTGCTGACAATGAATTGAATAACAACGAGAATGGTTAGCGCAGCTTGTAATCTTGTGCATATCTAATTTTTTAGCGAGGTGAAGATAAGGCGTTTAGCGAGGCGTTTTGCTTGTCTGTGTGTCCAATTCTATGCAGGTTGTTTTAAGTACCAATTTTAGTATTAATCAATACTACAATATAATAATAGTACAGGGGCAGGGAACCGATATAATCTTTAAGTGGGATTGGCACCGGTTGCCGTTAAAATGCTTGCTACAAATTGGTGCAAAACAAATTTATTGAAACAAGAAGCTTGTTGCCTTCCCTCCCGCCTGTGCCACGTTCCAATTCTGTTGTGGTAACGCGTGTTACTAGTAATTCAGTAGTTCAATATTATGTATTATATAACACCTTATTAATATAATGTCTTTCAATTGTATCATTATTATTTCAAGTTGATCTTTTTTATCCTCGTTAAAGAACATTGTATCTTTCACCTGATTCGCATGCGCATCTATTTGAAGTATTGCACCACGGTTTTCCGCTGATCGCATGATAGTGCATACTCAATTATAAAGTTGCTCAATTCTCCTAATATTTACCCAAAATATCGCTTAAAAAAACGACTTTTATGACAAGAAAAAGACTACTTTATATCATTATGGTGGATACGGAAGGTAAATAGATACTAAACTACGTAAATACACGGTAAAACTGCCCATTATCGCAAGAAAAAGCTGCTTTGATAGCAATTCAAATATGTCCATATGTGGGAAATTTTGCAAGCGAGAAGGGGTCAACCGGCTAG
The DNA here is from genome assembly GCF_004324835.1 of Dendronephthya gigantea. Taxonomy (NCBI): domain Eukaryota; kingdom Metazoa; phylum Cnidaria; class Anthozoa; order Malacalcyonacea; family Nephtheidae; genus Dendronephthya; species Dendronephthya gigantea. Next base: position 581,807 of record NW_021163039.1, on the reverse strand, counting down.
CGAGAATAGCATCTTTGACACTTAGCAGAAGTTTGAGTTCCAATTTAAGGTTTAATACTGGGCAACAAAACTATTACACGATTTTAAAAGTGACTCCAAATGCCACACAAGATGAAATAAAACAGGCATATTACAGGCTGTCAAAGCTCTATCACCCAGACACAAACCAGTCTGAAAAGGCACATGATTATTTTACTGCGATAAACGAAGCATATAATGTACTGGGGAATGTGCCAGACAGAAGGAAATACGACCGAGGGTTATCGATAACACACAACCCAAAGGCGCAGCAAACCAATAGACAACAGCAAGCACAGCATTTTCATGGGAAAAGAATTGTTTATGATTTTGATGACTGGATGATTAAGTACAATCAGGAAGCAATGAAAAGGAGGAAAAGGAATTTTGCCATGAAAGAGAAATTTGAAAAACGGCATGTCACAAAAGAGATGGATATATTTAATCGTAATGTTATAGTTGCTGCTGTTTTGACACTAATTGGGTTGGTTGTGTTCATGAATGGCAAAAAGTAAAATTACAAAGATAACTGTTTTCTAAATTTTATATATCCCATACATGTAGTCTGTTTATAAGATTTTGTCTGGATAAACAAAGGGAAGTGTGTAAACTATACACAAGTGTTTACAGTGGCGTAGCCAGCCTGACGATTTAGTCATGCTATGCAAATTTTATGTTATTATCATTATTCATTTCTTTAGAAATTCATTGTTTTCATAGTCGATGAACACCAAAATATTAGCATAGCATGAGTAAATTGTTGGGCTGGCTACGCCACTGAGTGTTTAACAAGAACCCTTTTCTTTTGATTGGTGGGGGGGGGGTATTTTGTCACCTTCCCCCTCTCCACATATTTTGTACCTGAGAAACCCCCCCCAGATAATAATCTTGTCAACCTATTAACCTTATGCTAGCAAAGTAAACCAACCTTATATTCTAGAATAAGCAATTTTATTTTGCAATTGCTATGAAATTATATTTATTATGAAATTATCAATATAAATGGTCACAGCTGCCTCAAGTGCAAACATATTCCTTTAAAATAAAATGTAGAACCACACCTCAGTAAGAGCAAACTGATTAGTACCCTTGGCTGTATCCAAGGCACATAAGCATAAATATTGTCAGACTGCAATATGTTTTCAACAGTTGATACTCAATCCAGATTAAAGATTCATGTGTTAATCAGTGAAATCAATCACCAATCCAATGACTACACAATAGAATTGCATGTGCAAACCTCTAAATTATCCATCCTGTACAAACCCCAGGACTGCCCGCTTACTGTGTCTAGCTAAATCTCTTGTCCATAGACATTCCATTTATGACTTTGGGTGCGAGATTGTATACAGCAAGTGACCTATACCTACACTACACTCATTTCTTTTCGGTGTTTTTACACTGCATGGTGACTGAGGCTCGATATCGGCATTTTCATCTCAAATTACCATCCCTCGCCGGTTTCGACTTTCGACATGAAATCCTAGGCGATGCGTTTCGTTTTGTTGCTACTTAAATGAATTTACAACAGTTTTTTACTGATAAAACGTATACTCAATATAAACTCTTAGCCAATTTCAGGCTTAACCTTGCAGTTTCATAAACTATACTTTGTTTACATATGAGGTCATGATTTGTTATTAGGCGCCATCTTGGATTCTTGGTTTATTCAACTAAGCTTATTTCTGCTTTACAAGGGAACAAAAGTAAGTAATTTTACTTCTGACAGTCTTGTTTATTTTCTAACTGCTCATCATCGCTATCGTTTAGTTTGTGACAATTAAATTACAGTAAGGATAACCGTATGATTATTGATTCGTGCATTTTTTTAAAATCAACAAAAAAGGCGGGAATATTTTTTGCGAACAAACTATTGCTCTTATTGAGCATTTAATGTTTTGAAATGATTTCAAACTGCCGTGAATTTCGTAATAAGAAAATATTTGCCTATCAAACGAGTGTTTGAGTCTTGGAAGTCCTCTCGTCGGAGTCGTTTGTGTCAAGAAGTCTTTTTTTCGTGTTCCAGCTACTTCTATTTTTATGTGAGGAACTGTTAACGGGTGAGTTCTCACGCAGCATCGCGCTCACGCGCTCAGCGTTTCGTTTTCTCATCCTCTCCTTTCCCAACAGCGATTCGTAGAACGCGTTCCTGAGCAAGCGATTGAGCCAGTAATAGATCAGCGGATTCACGCACGAATTTAGGAACGTCATGAGTTTCACGACCGCGTTGAATATCGGTTTGATGTTCTTGAATGATGGCTGGAAGCAATGCGGACAGACCATTCGGAGAAAATAGTAAAAGGTTGAAGGGCCCCAACAAATCACGAAGGCCCCGACCACCAGTCCCAAAGTACGTGTTATATCGCGTTCCCTTTTTTGGGTGTTTTTATCCTTCATCTCGACCGCCGGCTGCCATTCGTATTGCGAGCTCGTGGGGTTGTTCCCTTTCTCTAAGAGTTCTGACTTTCTATTCCGAGAAAATCTCAACGCGTAACTTACTGTATACACGTGACAGAATAACATTACGAGAAAGGGCGCGAACACGTTTGTCGTAATCACCATTAAGCTCCACTCTCGGGTCGGGTCGTAAACGCACGGTTCGTCTTCGGTGCCTTTTTGCCAAAAGAAAGGTAGGGCCGCTACAACTGCGGCGTCGAGCCATGATATCGTTAGGAAAGCAATCATCTTCTTCTTTGATAACCACATCCTAGAAATTTACAAAATAATTCCTGGTTTGCATATGACGTCATAATCAATCATTCGGCGCCATCTTGGTTGGCTCTACAAAGTTTACTTTTGTTTTTCAAGAGAACAAATTAACGTTACCCCCTTTCCATAAACAGCCATAAATTCGAGTGTGATATTGACCTTACCTGTGTGTAACAGGTTTGCTGACTGCAATGAAACGCTCGAGGCTGATCGCCATCAGACTCAACACCGAAGCGTACTCCGTGAAGAAATACGTAAAACGGAATACATCGCAGGTGAGACCTTCCCACCATCCACCGCGCACGTGCTTTTTCGCGATATACGCGGGCATGGCCAACGCCCCGCACAGCAGGTCGGCGACGGCCAATGATATGATAGGATAGTAGACGACTCTGCGTAGGCCCATTTGCTTGTAGAAAACAAAACACACAAGACTGTTGCCGATCACGGATACGAATATGAACACGCTGAGCACGATCGTCACGCTTAAATGAAGGGCATCTTCGTCGATTGTCGTACGACGGTCGGAACGGAACGCAGTGGATGTTATTGCGGTTGTTGTTGAAGTGTTAAATAGGTTTTCCATTATTTCTTTGTATGGTCTAGAAAAGGACATGAGTTTATGTTATTCGAATTTTTGGTAATTTTTTATCTTCAGACGTCTCTCACATTGTTATCTTTAATTATTTCTGTCATTGCCTGGTCCTTTGCTAGAAACCCTCTGAGCTTTTCGGCATATTTTGATGTGGGTGCAAGTTAATTGATAGAGGCGGGGCATTTACTAATGTTCTGCGTTTCCATCCAATCAAGAAAACTATTTATCATAATATTTTCAAAATAGTATCGAAAAAAAAATCAATGTTCTACGTTTTCATCCAATCAACGAAAACATTTATCATAATATTTTCAAAATAGTATCGCTGTATCGGGGGGAAATATGCATTTGTTGAAATACAAGAAGCAATTTTTCTTCGGAAATTAATTTTTAATCAGTCTATCATCACTACTGCCTTCGGCAACTACTGAATTAGAACGTTGTTCTGGAAATATTTTTACCGATTGCAAAACTTTTTCCGGAAGAAAATTTAAAATGCAACTCCGAAGCGAAACATAACTTACAGAAAACCATATTGCACAGGAATTACATCTTGCAATCAAAGAATTAATTCATGCACGCTCTGACCTTCCAGCCGTGAAACAACTTTGGATGCGGTTAGGCCGCCATTGTCTGTGTCAAAATTTAGAGGCTTAGGAATAATTGGACCTCTTTCAGTATTATTCCGTTTCCTGACAGACAGGAATATATATACAACATAAAAACTAGAATAATTGAAAAGGAATATAGTGAATGTTTAGGAATAATTTATGAGAATCATTCTAAATGGCATTTAGTACTTAATACGCTTAACTCAAATGTCAGGTCGCGTAGTAAATTTTATCGGTTGCTGAAGACACTAATGATCGATTCCCCGAAGAACCTGTACGACGTGCAACTGGTGCAAGATGGTTTTCTAAAACTTGATTTAATTCTTCTATTGCATGATATATCTTCCCACTTGCTGCGACTACAAACGACTGGTTTGCATAAACCGGTTGTGATAAACTTATAATTATTGTTCGAACTCAATGTATATTCGTTTCTAAATGCGCCAGACATTAGGTAATAACATTCACAGCTGGATATCGAATATTGGCATGTCAAACAACAGCTTTTGTTTTAAAATATCAAGAAGTGCCTTAAAACCCTATGCATTTTTACTGCGTTCTATCTAACGGCATAGCATGCAAGCCAAAGAGTAACCCTTTATATATTCATTATGTTTTTCAGTTCAACTCTTGTGGATTTTTTTTTGAATCTATATTGCTCCGACAACTTCTGCAGACTAGACCAACTTAGATATATTCAAGGCATGTTTTGATTACGTGCTTATTGTATCTTCTTGAGCCGGGAAGGCTGTTTCCATGGTGTCTCGTGCGGTTTCTTTGAAACGAAAACAACAAAACCTTTTAATTTTACTAATTTTAATTTAAGCCATACGTACTACTGTATCGATCAGTCTCGCTCACTTCATAATTATAAATACATATTACATAATATGTTACTTGTACGTGCATATAGCTGCATCACTGCATGTGAAACTGTGAAAGCATAATTTGTTTGGTTTAACTTAGTTCGCCAATGTTTTCATTACCCTCGACAACACATATTTCATTCTCAAACCAAACTATAATTTACCCATTTACCAATCCGAAGAATTTTTCCACCGCGTTTGATGTTATTTCTATTATATTGGTTTGCAAATTTCAGCGCGGTTCATATTTCCCGCGCATAAATTACTGCAGAGTTTGTAGCGATTGAGAAATTTTCTCCCAACGGCAACATTAATTCAATTTTCGTCACATTGTTGGGAACGCACGTCAACACGCTCTCCGTTTGCCTGTTGCGAGCCGAAATTATTAGCAAACGTCCACTCATATATTAAGATAACAAATATATTTCACATTTTAACCTAACTTTCGCGGGGGTTTTGCGAATTGTGACGGTTGCGAGCACGTCAGCCTAATGGTAAACAAAAAACTATCATATGTAGTTAACATGGGTAGACTGAAAATGAAATATATTCAACTGTGGATCATCGAATCACGCTGTTCATTATTTTCCTATGTCAATATATGCATGAATAAAAGCCGTTTGCACACACATTATATATGTTAAATTTTACTTACGATTCGAAGTATTTTCCCCGAAGCTTTCTTCTCCCTTTCGTGTTTTATACTTTTGTATAAGAATTCAAAGTTCAATTGCGTTAAATTTAACGCGCTAATATGGTTTTAAATAGAATTTTGCGGCATCTTAAACTATTGATCTTTCATGCTTTGCGGTTCGGATGTTGAGTGTCTCAGAATCTAAATTTTCACATTCAATTATTCATGAAATTCCTATTTATGTGCAAATGTGGACAAATTGAAATGGCCTTTAATAATGAACATTTCGTTTACGCAGATGCAATGTGTTATTATCGCAGTTACATTTTGACTCGCGGCGGTAAGATGTTAAGTGACAAACATAATGATTGTAGAGGTGATGTACCAATGGACGACTTGACTTGTGCTTTAGGCTAATTTCTTACATCGATGATAAAAAGGACATTTACTGAAAGAGCTCACTAAAATTAGTAAAACTGCCAAGTTTGGCTGGGAGTTGTTGTAAATTACGGAAAATATAGCCATGCAAAGTTCGCGAATTTTGTATACTTTTGAATTACGGCCGGAAGTTTGTAGCTAATTTAGTTAAACATTTTACAAAAGTTACGTATTTTACAAAATTTCGCAACCAAACTTGCATTTGCAGTAATTAAAGTAAGATCTTTCTAGCTGTGGTGATTTATTTCCTTCTAGTTACTTCCATCAAAATCTAGTCTAAAGCGCAAGTCGTCCATTAGCAAGGACAGGTTAAATGCCGAATTCAACTCTTCTCTAGGGCCCGTGCGTTAAATACAATTCAGCTCTTCAGTTTCGTGGCTGTTCTCTCAACATATGCATGCAATGGCACGACCTTGTCCTTTGTAAGACTGCGCATGCGCTTAAGCGAAAATCCAGGCTGTGTTCAGGATATGAACTTAGCTTGCAGACTTCTTTCGCTTAAGAAAAGAAAGAAAATCGATAGAAAAGTAAATCCAAAAAATAAATATTAAAGATTCTGGTTGCCCACATTTGCTTAAAAATCCACATTTGCTTGGTTTCTAGAAAATATTCGTGCTGCTCCATGAGCCGTCGATATTATTTGGTCAGATTGATATACGTTGTCATGCATGTAATAAGCGTTCAAAAGGTCCATCATAATTACAGTTCGCTTTTGTTGGTTTTTATAAAGCAACCGATGAACCGTATACGTGATATATATATTTTGTTTGCCAAAACATTTTATGATGTAAAAAACTACATGGCAAAAATATCCCATGAAAGAGTTCGGTTTGTCAGCTTCAGTGGAAAACAGGCGCTAATTACACTAATTATATATGCCAGCGATGTATTTTCGTTGAATAAATAGCGGACCTGCAGAAGGGCTTCTCAGCGTTTGAACGTTTGCTCTCGTGTTTCGATCAGGCAATCGTTGGAAGCAATGGGCAATTTTCCAGCCGGAAAGCCAAATAGTGAACAAGAGAAGGTTTCCGCATTTTGCAAACGCAAACAAAGGGTCCGACTCAAGTGACGCCTTTTGTCCTATCGTTATTCGATGTTAATTTACGATGCTCTAATTTGTATACGAGTAATTAGAATTTCGGGTATATCTTTCAACGCTGTGTTCGAATACCATATGAAAATAATTTTCAAGAGTTTCAAGTTGTAATATCATTATGTGATAATTTTTCTCATATTATTCCAGTCGGATTCTTCAACGTATATACAATTTAAGAAGTATTATTATTTAATTTGACGTCTTCGAAAAGAAAAAGTATTAGTATATTGCATGTCTTTGTTCCGCCACCCTCGTTGAAATAAAGCCAATATTTTCTATTTTCAAGTAGTGTTTTGTTTCATTAGATCTCCTTTGAGCATTCAGTTGGCCGTGGCATCTTATATATGAATGTAAACATATACTTCAACGTAAGGACAACTAACTCTTGAATGGAACTCTAGCTTTTTATTAAAATAAAATTAGTCGATTTGAGCTACCTCTCTTATATGTAGCTCTAATTTGCTTCGGTTCGTTTTTCTTTGTGTGTTTCCAGAGTAAATTCACGACCGAATGCACTTGATATTATTGATTCTAACTTCTATAGCAGTTTAGCTAAAAAGCATGCGTTTAAAAATGATCATTTTCTAGGCAGATATATGCAACTTTTCGCTTCTTAAAACTTCCCGCATGCATATGCATTTATATGTAGAAAATATATAGCGCAGCTGCATGCATGAAACACTTACCACAATTTGTTCTTCCTCCGCAGTCAACTGTAGCTACTCTAGATGTCGAATCTCAACAACTCGCGCTTGTCATAAAAAAAAGTATCAAGCATTGAAATATTCGACATTTTTTGAGCCGTATCATCAAATCCATCATTTGATTATCGATACAGCAATGCACGTTACATGCCCATCAAGCGCCCTTATCTATTCGAAGCAGATGACACCTCCCATGCAGCGGAGCAAAAGAGCATTTTGCATAAAACGTATGCTTTCGGCATGCACGTATAATCATATTCGTAATATATGCCGCTTGAATCACCGATAATTGTTCTAGTTGCAAGAAATAATTAAAAGTCCAAAATTGTTGATTTTTGATATTACTTATAATGACGAAAGCGGCCCAATATAACCGTGCAGTTTTCTATTACGAAGAGAAAATTGAAAGGTTAAAAATTTTCAGTTCTATTTTGAGGTGATTTTTTTTTCATGTGTTTCCTTAATGTTATTACTTATTAGCGATAAGACTGATATTAAAATATCATGATGTTGAGTTTCAATCAATTAAAGTTGCAGCTTAACTGAGGACTATCTATACGTGCAGTAAGCAGGTATACACACCACTTGAAGCTTAAATTCACAGCAATAAATCTAATGATTTCACGGAAATAAATGCACGCAACATTGCGTTGGATGTTTGTGCATGCGTCACGCTATATGGTTATGGATGGGCGATTTGGGGATTTCTAGAGTATTCGAAAATGTGAGAAATTTTGTTAGTAATCACACTGAAAGATATATTAAGTAAATTTTGTTCGAATGCTGGACAATTTTCTAAGTAAAGGTGAAAATATGATAACTTTCTAGCTGTTGAAAGTCTCAGCAATAAAGTTCACAGTTAATATTCGATCTCATATTTATAGACGGACGGTTCTATATCCAACGTATAAGTCTAAAATTAGACTGATAATAATCGAAGATTCATGAATTGCTTACGTGTAGAATAAAGTCCTTTTTCGAACCAAAGAGAAATAAACAAGCACATTCAACGGAGTTACGTTTTGCAAATCTTCCGCTGTATTGTCAACTTTATTTAGTCCAGTCTGCCATTTTGAAATGTTGCTGGAAGCCTGGAAAATACGTGCTGCGCGCTTTGTTTTTATATAACACTTCGGCGGCAAGTTTCGAGGCCTCCCGCTGTCAGAAGCTTGAAACCGCAGGTGAATACCTGTAGTATAACATCGATTGATTGTATTAAGGTCATATAAGACTGTTTGAATAAAAAATGCAACAATGAATAGAATATTAAGTCTTCACAGCGCAAATACAGCCAACCGCTATCAAATATTTGACTTATTACTTATAACATTATCCGTACTTACAACACGCGGGCTAAGGGCATCTCATTTGTTGCCACGGGGAGAAATCATTTAATTTTGCAAACGAATTATTATACAATACAATATTGACGATAATTAAGTTAGGATATCCACATTTTATATATATATATATATTTATATATTTATATATATATATAATATATATAATATATATATATTATATAATATTATATATAATATATTATATTAATATATATATATATATATATGCATTAAATGAAGTATGAATGGACTATTTTATTATAATTTATACTATTATTCATAACAATGGTCATGAAATGTAGTATATACCTTATGCTATATACGAAAATATACTGCGAATATTTGTCAAAGTACCCTTGGCTCAGCACCTTTGAAAAACACCAAATATTGCTAAGAAGGAGAATTTTGAATTTTCAAGGATGTAAGAGATCCTTAAAATTAATTATTCCATGACACATGCGCAGTTCAATCTCCTAAGCTACTTCTATTTACTTAGATATTTAGAGCGTGGCATCGTCTAAACCCTCTCGAGTTTTTAAAACACACTTTTCTTTTGTGTTATAAGTTTATGTATTTTATTGTTTACAAGTTGTCGGCAAGGTCTCTGTTAAACGGCATAGCATGCCGTGGTCACATGCTGATAGACTTCATAAAATAACATCCTTAACAAGAGAACTTCCTCGCATTTATTGCAAACGGAAGATCATCGATATATATGTCACTTCTGGATATAGCCAATGCATGGATATTGTTTTTTAAAAACTGTTGTTATACCTGCACGTATATATGAATGCATACCGACTCATGAATATTATGATCAAATATCACACAGTCTTTGTTTAGCGTCTATTTATACATGCTGACAATATGATATAATTTCATCAGTAGTATAATCTTAATTCACACAATATACCCAAACAGGTTGGCTTAATTTGTATCGGACTCCATTATATTGTATTGGGCTCTCTGCATGTCACTGTACAAGCGCACGATGCCTACCGCGGCGCTGTAATGAAAACTGAAAATGGGCATTGTTGGGGCAATTCATGTTTTGATATTGACACCTATTATGCACTATATAGCCTTGCTTTTGATGTAAAACACAACTAGCTACGTTAAATTTCAATTGAAATACGAACCTACAGTATGTATGTATGCACCGAAAGTATGGATGTACATTTTCTATGAAATTTGATTGTTACTATATTAATTGAATTAGGAGCGCGCCCGTTTAAAGTGCTTTGAAACAGCCGAGTTTAATTACATCCAATGTATATATATGTAACCTAAAGTGAATTCTATAAAGCACTATATTGGCTGACGGGCGTGATAACTACCTTAGCTTACCTCCGCAGTAAGATGTAGCTAGAATATATAGCGTTTAAGATAATCTTTTTAATGAGGAATATAGTCTAACATTTAGTCTATAGCTAGAAACATCTTGACACATGCCGACAAAGTATTATTTAAACTGAGTCTATTTGATGTATGCATATATAGCCATGAACTCCAAGCACTTCAAATATACTGAATCGTTATATACATTATGATAGCTATATATATGAAAGGAATAACTAGTAAAAAAGTTGTATATAATTATATGACTATGAAATAGAGTCCACATTCTGTGTATTATTGGCTGTTGAGATACATGTATATATTAAAGGTTCAAAGTTTATGTATATTCAAATAAATTAAACATATACTTACCTGTCGAATTCCCACAGCCTTGCAAATTTCGCCTCTTTAATTAACTGAGATATTTGGCTTTTCTAAATATATACCGTCTTTCTATTTCGATCAAATGTTTATGTGAAATATACTTTCTTTATGTCTTTCAATAGTTTATTCAACCCTTATCATATGATCTCTGCTGCCCATGTGAATTGGAGAGATATATAAGGTTATACAAACTGAAACCATACTTCCTGCATGCCAGCTAGCTTCTGGGAGAATCTCGAACGAAACCCTGGCTCAATTAACTAATAATAGAGCGGGGAAAGTTTAACTTGCGTATCTATAACTGTCGATCGCTCCGAAATGCTGTTACTTCTGATTTGAGATCGATGCAAAACTCAGTTTTAACGGTAAATTGAAGTATTACTCAATATTGAATCTCCCACGTATCAGTATGTTTATTTAAGATATGTCACTAGAGAATGGTATGCGTCATTTCCCAACCAAGTGTGTAAAATATTCCAATCCAAGACGCAATATAACTATAAGCACATGTCAACCTCTTGAGAACGGGCCATGCCCAGTGCTATAACGGTAAAGCTGAACGGCCTGAACCTGTGCATTTCTGCCAAATCGAAGGCCTATATGAAAGTGCTTCTTAAAGGCTGTTCGCATGAGCCTGGTTACCGGGATTTAACGAAGCAAAAAATGGACTTTGAGGTGTTGAAATAAGTAAATAACACGATTTTGGTAGTCGTGTTATCATCTTAACAATAGCATGTGATCGTTTTGTTCCATAAAGACTTTTTCAATATCCAAATCCATTTCACGCATTGTTATAATTTCACCTGTTTTGGTGTAATATTCGTTATTGTAAATTTTGGTATGTATAAGTCTCATTCGTTGTATATAGGCTTCCCATATCGATTTTCCGCGTTGCACACGAGTTTTTCGTTTCACACGGTTTTTCTCTTCTGGGGGCGGCCAGTCCTCGTACGAAGTTCCTTGAAGCTCGCGAACTTGCGTCGAATTGCGACGAACGTCGCACGCGACATCTTGATTGGTTAAAAACGAAACTGGTATTGCGTGAGGCGAGAATCGTGATTCATGCGAGGACCGTGGGAACCAGAGACCAAGTTTCTCTTACAATTGAACTCGTACGAAATAAACCTCTAGACCTTTCAAAGATGGACTCAAGTGACCATTTTAGAGGTCTTAGAGTTTTCCTTACACTCAAAATGAATGTACGTGCATATAATGTATGCAAAGTCATAATTATGTAGATGTAGGGGCTAATATCAGCAGAAGGTTCTGGTAAGTTTCCAACGTGCTTAAATCTGATAAGATTTCCTGTTTACATGGGCTGGGTTTTTACCTGCTATAATTTTCTTATAAGTGCATTATGGTTTCATTGACCAGTATCGCTACGGAGACTGAATACAACTACATGTAGATTCTAAACATCCTGTACTGTACATTTTAATAGGTAGATCAATAATTTATTAGTATTTGTGTCTAGTTGAAAATAATCATTTAACTAGATTCAAATACTAATAAATTATTGAAAGTGACTGTAGTAGAATCTACTGATTACATTGTAGAGTATGGAATGCCTAGAATCCGATATGCACAGCCTGGAAATTCTGCCATTAATATATATCTATCCATGTTTATCCATATCCATTTATATATATCCATATCTATCTATCCAACCGTCTATGCTGTCTTGCAATCACTTGCAAATGACAAATTCCAGATCTTTTAGGATTAGAAGAAAACGAATTAATAATAATAATCTCTTTTACAGTTTTCCCCCTTTTTACTCGCGACATCTGTGCCCAAAACGTTTCGTTAAATGGGAAAATTTTATTCCAGGGAATGTAAACATTGCGGTTGGCCCAACCTCGATCAACTAAAACAACTATTTCAGCTATTTTGCAAAGACGCAAGTCATAAAATTAGCACTTTATATATTTAGAATAAACTTTTTTCATAGTTGTTAAATTACTCTCAAATATGATAACTTGAATGTGGGCGTTCTTAATTAGAACTTCTTGGTACCACCCATGCAAATAATATGCGGAAACTGCTCTACATTAGATCTTATCTATGCAAATAGAGTTCCGTGCATATAATGGCTTTTTAGCTATGTCCTTAAAATATTTCGTCATTTGCGGGTGAGGATCACACATGCATTAAATATTTCACATTCTGTTCTGGTTCTTTAGCAGTTCGTTGATTCTGACTTCGTTTCTGATAGATACTTTAACTAATTACTGTATCCAGTGTTATACGAGATCAGTGGTTCGTATCATGAAATTCATGTAGATCACATTCAAGTGATCTCGCTTTCATTTTTTAGCCAATCAGCGCGCCAATCAGGAGGGTTGTCAAAATACAAATCCATTCTGCAGTATTCAATCGATTCCATCTTTTGTTATTCTTTATAAAACTAGTCGAAATTTTGTGATTATATTTAGTTGTAAGAACTATAGTCCTGACATAAATTTGAAGCCGAAATAATTTATATCCCAAAAGATATCGGGTTGTTTCAACCGAGAAATGGATTTTCATTTGACAACTGGTCCTAGTTCTTTCCCGCCATTCCCTGGCTCCTGGCTTACTGGCTAAACATGATTGACATTGTTTTGATGTAAGCTGCCAAATAAGGTCATTGTTACGGAATTCCCAGTCCCCGCGCGCGTCCTCATTTGCCGTTCTCGTTTCAAAATTCGTATAAAAGCCTTCCGAAAATCGATGTTCAGCCAGAAGTATATGACAGGGTTCATGAATGAATTGCAAAACGTTAGGATCTTCATCGTTGCACCGACGATGGATTTGTAGCGTTTGAACGATTGGTCAGCGAACGTCTCGGGAGAAACATTGGCCGTGAAATAGTAAATAGTCGATGGACCCCAGCAGATTATAAACACGCCGACCACAACGGAAAAACTGATCGTTGCTCTTTTCTCTATTTTCCATTTCTCGACGCGTACGACCGTTTTCCGTCGACGATGATCGGGTGTTGCCGACTGAAAAAGAAATGACATGATAAATGATAAGTTTACCTCGTGAGATTCGCGATACAACCTTGGTATTAAACCCCGCCTAAACTTGCAATTTTTATTTTGATTTCGGTGTGATTTCCTTTTTGATAGATGTAAACGAGTGGGTAGTCTTGAATGCTTTGATGTGTAGGTGCCCTTATCTGCTCATCCCTGACTTTCCCACTCTTTCCCACCTCTTAAAAGCAGAAAATCACACAAAAATCGCAAGAGTAAAAGGGCTTGTAAGTTGGTAAAGGATAATGTTCAATCTTACATGTGCAGCACTGTGATCTTGACAGAATTCACACAGCGTCTTGCAATAAATATAACAATGAGACGAGAACATGATTAAGAATGGAAGAAAAACGTTCACAGATATTGCTACAATGCTCCACGTCGAAGTCGGCGAGTTCGTGCATTCTTTGTCTTTCTCGTTACGCCAGTAAAACGGCATCGTTGCAACGATCAACGCTTCGACCCAGCACGCAACGAGCACGCAAATCATAACGCGTGCACGCATACAGTTCATATACTTGAGAGGAAATTTGATGTTGAGAAATCGTTCGATGCTTATCACCATCAAACTCATGATCGACGCATACTCGGTGAAGAAGTACGAGAATCGGTAAAGATCGCAGACCAATCGGGCGTCGATGTTTTCCGACGAGGCGTTTTTTTTCGTTATGTACAGCGGCATCGCGGTGACCGCGCACAGCAGGTCCGCCAAAGCTAGGCTGAAGATGGGAAAGTATTTGACCTTGCGCAGTGATGGTTGCGCGTGGAACGAAAATAAGACCAGAATATTTCCGAAGATAGTAAACACCATCACGGCTCCCAAGATGGCGCTGATAACGTCCGTATTGAGAGCGACTTTGGTGTCATTCTGAAAGAGGATTTCCTCGGAACTGTTTAGCGGAGTTTGCATCGCGCTGCAATTCCGCGTTGTTTACTTGAGCGTTCAGGTCGAACCTGGAAGTGCAAAGAAAGTAAAAAGTTATTCTCTGCTTCTAATCTTTAGTTTCATTCCTTTTTAAGCATTCCTACAACGGCTGAAAAATCACTATCCGGTGGATAGCGCCATCGCTGGATAGCCTTCGTACCAATCGGACCCCAAATAAATCATTAAAATATCCACTGCCGGCTTTATGTCGAAAAAGACGCGTCATACGATATGTCTCTATATGAGTGGTCACCTATTATAGTTTGATACAATGTGGTGTCGCTCAGACCGATTTCCAAAGGTTGTTATACTTGTGAATTGTGTACCACAGAAAGTTTCGCTTGAGGACCTCGTGTGCAAGGCTGGCAGATCCTTTTAAGTTCCGCATAGACTGGAATAGTTGGGGAAAACATTGGCATAAATACTGCAGGTAGCATATTTGTATCTGTCAATTGCCAGTCACGACAAACTACACACGCAAGCAAAAATGCAGGACGGAATGAAAGGTTTTTCGCGATTTGGTTCAACTCTGCAGTGCATCTGTAGTCGGACTGCTTTATATCAAGCGAGGTTATAAACAACCAAATTCAAACAATATATTTTCAAAAATAACAAACAGATATAATCGAAATTCGCAAGCACATCAGCCTGTTGATTATGCAATAGGCGCGATTTCACAAACTCTCGATTCAAATGAGACCATCTTTATTTCATATACATAGCCGTAGATCTATACCTTTGCGTTTCCACTGCGGTTTCAAAACTGAAATAATCTGATGCGATTTATCCTATCACGAAACCAATTTATCTCCAGTAGACATTTGCCAAGGCAAGTGTTGTTGTAATAGGAGTGTACTATTGACTTGAAAGCTATCAGTATATCGCATATAAACAGTAGCTACAAACAATAGAACCACCATGAAAAAAAAACATTTCAGGCGTCGTATTGACGTATACATGTATTCACTTAACTACGCATTTTGTATTAAAACTCACGAAAATAAATGCACGCGTTGTCTCTAGGTAGTTTAGCCACCAAAACATTTAGCCAAATAGCAGACTCGTATACCTCGACGGTGTCACTGAACAAATTACAACAAATTCAAAGCGTCAAAAATCGTTCTCCTTTCCAAAACTCAACGCGAATCTACCGCAGTCTTCAAGCATTTAGTCTAATACCAGATTTAATTAACTTTTATGCGAACTATGGAGTTATCCAAACTGGATTATAGCATCGTCAGAACCGCTTTTACACCCCCCCCCACACCTAACAGACGCATCTCTGACGTAATTCGTGGTTCGTAAACGGTTCAAAGCGGTTCATATCTCTATACAACACGCCGGTACAAGAAGGCTAAAGCATGTTTATTTTGATACATGCATGAAATAACATTGAAATACCGCTGTTTTGATAGGCCCGGTGATAGAAACCATGCAGGAATTCTTAATCTCATAAAATATATGTCCAAATGCTGCTCATGTTTATATGCTAAGATGATGGTCAGTGTACAATAGCCTTGTGGTTAAAAAAAAGTTCGAAATCAATTGCTTGTTTTTATTGTAAATCAGAACTCGGAAATTCAACATTATATAGAGAGATATATTTTTATTCTTGATATGATGGCTGAAAGAACTCTATTATGGTCGGCCTAAAATAGCAAAGTATTAATTGACGTCATGTTATAATGTCATAAGTATCTAATGACCATAATTTTACCCATTGAGTTTCACCACATTTCATGGTTTGACGCTTGTGTTTTCATTGAACACATTTAAATCATTAAACCGTCAATAATTAATTGTTTCTGTTTTTAAAAGCCTATTACAATTATAGTGTCGGCGATGAAAAGACAATTATAAGCGAAACCATGCAATATAGTGATACACTGTTGCAATATATACACTTGTAGTTGCCGAAAATGCGTGGATCTCGTATACGCTGGGGCTTGTCTCTTGCACAAATATTTTGATTACAATTTAACGAGACACCGAAACTTGACATGATTTTTGTTACCAGCTTGCATGCGCTGTCCTTTACAGTTTCAATTAACGACCCCCTTTTCCGAATAATGGCTTGCACATGTATATGATAATTACTTTAAACGATTAAAAAAAGTTTACTTAAAAAGTTTACTATAGCAATGTAAACAGCATGCGAAGTATTTTATTACGAGCTCTTGGCGTCAGTTTATGTAACTGCGTCTATGGGTGGTCGGTGAATGATATTCACTACATAATTCCTGGTCAAAGCAAATATTTTCATGCGATATGCGTTTGAACGTGTTTGGAAAAGCTTTGAACTTGTCAGTTATTTAAGGCGTTGAAAAAACGCAGGGTGCCCAATACGTCGAATTAGCCAGGTGTCACGCAAATTTGAGGTACATTACACCACATGGCAAGCAAGATCATATTGAATTCTCACACTGAATCAAACAAACAATATAATACAAAGCAATCGTGCAGCCAAATTCGTCGTTTCACCCTTCAGGAAAGTGCCTTTAGCGTCGAGCACAGCAGTCTGCACGTACGTAAAACAAAACTCTTTATTTTTAAACAGAACTCTTTGTCCCAGAGTAAACATGCGACTCACCTTATTGGCTGCATGCAATCCCACGAAGCTCCTCAAAGACGAATTACCCTAAGGACAGAACAGAGAACATATAAGAATAATTATGTGATATTAGTTTTTAAGATCATGGATTCATTTAGACAACCATGTATAGTGGTTTACAGGGGCGGATCCACGATTTTGGTTGACTAATGCTGAATTCGAGCGCCGCAGGCGCGAGGCTTCCTAGGGGGGTCCGGGGGCATGCTCCCCCGGAAAATTTTGAAATCTAGACTCTCGCAAACACGATTTCCCGCATTTTGGGAGCGGAAATTTGAAAATTTGTTCGCCGAAATCAATCGTCAATTTTGCTTATAAGTATTTGTATCTTGGCAAATATACCTAATCTGAAACATACATTTTTCACTTACCTTTGCATATATAGTCTGATGGGCATTAGTCATTATCATTATTTTGCAAACATACCAGACGTCAAAGATGCCTCCTTTCGTACTTCATACTGTTTGAAAAGGAAATACGGGTTATCTTTTGTTATGGAAAGTGAAAAACGTTTCACAACACAAAAAATAGTCCTGCATTGCCTTTTATTGTTGCTCTAAAATATTATGCCTCGTTGCTCGGTAAAAGGTGAAACAGTGCAGGAAGACTTGACAACTGCCACAGCAAAAGAACGTATCAGGAACGCTAATCTAACAGTCAATCTTTTATAAATTGTTCAAGGCAAGGGATTTTCCAACAGCAGCAGATAATAACACAGTCAATGTTTATAAAATGTTAAGGCAAAGGGTCTTCCAACAGAAGCAGATAATAACACAGTCAATCTTTTATAAAATGTTAAGGCAAAGGATCTTCCAACAGAAGCAGATAATAACACAGTCAATCTTTTATAAAATGTTAAGGCAAAGGATCTTCCAACAGAAGCAGATAATAACACAGTCAATCTTTTATAAAATGTTAAGGCAAGGGATCTTCCAACAGAAGCAGATAATAACACAGTCAATCTTTTATAAAATGTTAAGGCAAGGGATCTTCCAACAGAAGCAGATAATAACACAGTCAATCTTTTATAAAATGTTAAGGCAAGGGATCTTCCAACAGAAGCAGATAATAACACAGTCAATCTTTTATAAAATGTTAAGGCAAAGGATCTTCCAACAGAAGCAGATAATAACACAGTCAATCTTTTATAAATGTTAAGGCAAGGATCTTCCAACAGAAGCAGATAATAACACAGTCAATCTTTTATAAAATGTTAAGGCAAAGGATCTTCCAACAGAAGCAGATAATAACACAGTCAATCTTTTTATAAAATGTTAAGGCAAATAATGCTTGTCAACATTCGCAAAACATGCCATAGTTGGTCTTTACCAACAACATTTGGAGCATGCTCGGTATAAGCAATTTCCATCTCCCAGGGTTCTGAAACAATGTGAAAGGTCATGTAATTGGTATGAATATTGCTTTGATATCATAAACATATTAACTTTGATAAATATTATGCTTTCATATTGCCTCTGCAACCTCTGAATATAAAGACCTCCCAGCCCCTGGATGGCAAATTAATTACTCCAGTTGAACCTCATGGGCTTGGTAATGTTATAATGTCATTAATTAATGTCTAGTCTAGTCTGAATCAAGCAATAGTTATAAATATGAGGTTTTGCTACTTCTGTTCTACCTTTGCAGCTGAGGACTGTAGTTTATCATATTACGCCAAGAAACAAATTTCTAGCACAAAATGCCCGTATATTACTCAGGCTGTGTGCAAGTAAATTTAGTAAATACATCTTCCCAATATCAATATATCTTAAATCGTAAATACATATTCCCAGTATCAATTACTCAATATATCATACTGAGGATGGCATCATGAGATGTTGAAACATGTTTACTTTTAAAAAATCATACAATTTAATATGTCATTGAAGTTACTCACTTTAAAGCTCTCAACTCTCCACCCTGACGTTCCCATTCCTTCGTTATATGCCGAGGAATAAGCAACTCGGCGTACAAATCACGAGTATGCTTACCACCTCGAAAGGGATCCCAAGCTTTTGTTTGTTCGACTTTTGACAAGGCTTTCATTTCACATTCCTTCCTAATCGACTCTATTTGAATAGCCTTTTCGTCTCGAAAGAATGAGCAAAGTTCGCTGCTAATTTGCATATCGTCCGCCATTTTGCTTCGAGAAATGCGGGCGATGAAAAATTAAACATGCAAGAGTTGAAGCGGCGGTCAGCATCAGTGGATATGTATAAATACATTAGTAGCATCAGTAAAACTCAAATTCCACAAGAATACAATAGACTTCCTGTGGGAAAACACGGTTAGAGGACTCGGGACTGTTGCTAAATCGTGCTTCACTGGCGCAAATTATTCCCCACTGGCGCTGCATAGACACTAAATATTCCCCACTACATATCTAATTGCATATATTTTACTTTAAAACATTGTCGAATTTAAAGCGTGACAAAAATATCGGCTACGCGATAAAAAAGCGCCAAATTGACAAATTCTGCTGCTACCTTCGTCTCCTTTCGATGCTGGACAATTCTCAACTCACTTTTTAAGTTTTTAAACATGTGTGTTGTTTCAAAGTTTAAATGAGTGATTAAGCTACGAAAGTGAGTATTACGAAACATTTCGCATATTATTAGAAAATTTTGACCGATGCTTTAGCATCGGTAGCATCAGTCTGGATCCGCCCCTGGTGGTTTATACCGTATTACATTACATTGCTATCTCAATTCTCAAATGACTAGCCGAAATTATCTCCCCCAAATCTAGGACAATCTGTATCTATCTATCAGTGGTATAATGAGTAGCTATGTAATGCTATAATGCTATATAACAATATATGAGTAGCTATATCGGAAACGTGATGTTTCTAAGCTCAAGGACGCCCCGTCTGAAATGAAATTTGCATTATATATAATAATAGGCAATTAATTTATATAATCGATATCAAAGCATTTAAGTCCTAAGGTTTTTACATACATATATTATGCTTAAACGTACAACAGTATAACCACATAAATGAAAGCGTCTATAGACATCTCACTATAATATCATATTTACAAATTCCAGGCACCTTCAAACCGACTGTGAATTTCTCTCGATGATTCACACAACGTCTTCTTCTTAAACGGTTCAACGTGCTACCATGGGTTATTGGTAGGGACGATTGATCGCGTTCAGTCTGACTGAGTGTGAGTGACCCACACGTAACCGGAATAACGAAACTGTATATTATGAGAATGCTGAATAAATCTGATTCGTCTGGTCTTTGTTGACACGTTCGTGATCACACGTACTTCGCCCCACAATTCATCAATTTGATGAGTATATAATTATATAATTTTTGACCTATAAAGTTCTTCTTACAAACACGTCATCAGTTCCGTTTGACGCTCGTGATAAAATTCGTATGTATATTTTAATATTTACAATCAGTGTATTAAAATAAATTCAGAAGAAAGTTTGTCTTTATCGTTTAATTACAAATTTAGATCAATTGATGTTGTACCAATCTGATGTTTTACAGCCAAAAATAAACGCTTTCAAAAGAAGAATACGTTCTTACACATATTAATAATACATATATATTGTACTCGTATAAGCGAAACGTATGCAATTATTCAAACGCACCTTGCTTCTCCGGGCGCTGATCAAACGCAGCTGTATGGCCTTGCAGTATCAATGCCAACTCTGAAACACCAAACATATGTACAAAAAATTAAATTCGAACGTTCAAATTATATACAGTCACGCAGTATTTTGCCTCGTCAGCAAAACTTGTGCTTCTCGCCTTTCTGAAAATACCGTAGGAAATAACCGTTGTTATTTCACATAAACCTTTGGCAACAATCTGACAAGCATATCAGACGTGTATTGATAACACATGCACCTACCTACCTACAGGTTATATGCAACTGTCAATAGCCAATTTAGTGCTAAGCCATCTATAGGAGAGCGATTCAAAGAAATACTATAACGGAATTTAAAACAATTATACAGTATAACATAGGGTTGTAAATGTCTGTTCCTGGAAATGACGTAAAGGTAATGATGTCAGGGATTCTGAGAAACGAAATAGATCGAGGAAATACGAAGATACTGGAAATTCCCTTAGAATTTCAACGCTTAGAATTTGTGCGTGTTGATAAAAGAACTCATTCGAACGCGGTAGGGCGCAGTCGATACTTAATTGTACATATATGCATGGGTCAATGAGGAACATCTTCTGACCTAAATGAACTCGACCATACATCTTGAATCATCGGGAAGTGTTATCCCGCTTTTTTTTTCGTTGACTAAGTTTCGATATTTGAATGTGCATCCCGTGTACTTTGGAGACACCATCGGTACTGAAGTAACTGAAGTATATAAACAACAGACTGAACTATACAGATACCTTTATTCCGCATTTTTGCGATAGTCACTGCCATATATAAATATCGATAGCTTAAAATGATTTAATTACTTTGTCACGATAACAATCGAAGGAAACTTAACAAACGTGACCTTCCATGCAACCCCCGCAGCCGCAATGCACGCTCTGAAGTGTTATCAAAAGATTATCTATGAGCTTTCGATCGATAAAAATTATTAGACGTTTTCAGGAGCTGAAAGAGGCATTTAGAGAACGTTTTTGTCCGTTTGAGTCGGGGATTCGCGTAATTACAAACAAGCAAGTATCTCCTTAAACAATTCATCAGACTGAATAATAATAATATGTCATTAGACCAAATCATATTTCTCTTTAAGTTCACACGAAATGCATTTCAGTCAACATCAAAACGTTTTGTCATGTTGTTGATATCGGTCACAATCATGTAATTTATGTTATTTTTCTGTTTTTTTCCGAGCATAAAATGACGTTTTACCGCAAGGAAGGATTAGGAAGGATTAACTATAGTCTATATCACGTTTTTATATTCGGAAATTCCTGTTTCTAAGCCGTACGTTATTATATATCGCTATTTACACAGCTTGTGTTTGCTTTGCCTGGAATGCATATATATATATTACTGATGGCTTTGGTGATTGATTCTTACACAAAACGTGCAAAAATAACGAAATGCCATATACGTATTATAGATACACTATAGATAATTTGTAACTGAATGGAACCGATTCTTTGAACCGTTAATATTTGTATATTATTGACTTTGACTATAGGTATTGGCATGACAGAATTGGCTATTTTGTATTCAGAATCGTGTATTACAGTGTTTTAAGGTCTGTTCACATGATCCAATTTTGTCAGTTCCTTTTGATGGATGTTTTATAGTCTGTTGACTTGCAATATATATTATGAACAGCAAACTGATCAACTAAGGCCGACACAGTACTGCTTTATCAATAACAAATTACATTCCATACGTCAAAAATGAATTGGATCGTTTGAATGGCCTTTAGAATGCATGCAGGCGCATCAAATGTGGTATATATATATCATTAATATATATAACAGTTGCCTAAAAACTACGATAAACACGTTTACGTTTCCACGCCGCAAGGGCCTTAATTCGTCATGCATGCATAAGAGAGTTGGATCTCTTAGAGCAACTCCCGAGAAAAAGACAGTGCATGAGGACGAAACATCGAAAGCGTTATTTGCCTTTGGCATTTTTACCAAATTTTATGATTTTACCAGAGTTATATTACAAGAAAGTGCGATCACGCTGTTTCTTGCTTGTATTAAAACCTACTAAAAATTTACTTAACTTCAAAAACTTTGTTCAACCGAGAGTTGAAAAAAAGCTGCGGGTACGCGGGTACCCCCCAGAGGAAGGTTTGCTTTGAATGAGGTTTGTGAGGAAGGTTTAAAGTTAAACAATCTAATTGATCACATGCAAGTGCCAAAAATTCAAATATTTCTTAATGCTGGTTGCCACTTGACTCACTGAGTGACGTAACGTTATTTTGAGGAAGTTTTTGAAAACTTGAAATCCTACCCGGAGTAAGGTTGAACTCTTTTTGCAACTCTGGTTCAACCGGCTTTATAGTAGGTTATATATAATTGTTATTTTTCAAAGTTTTTAAAGTTTCGACACAATTTTAATAACACTTGCCACTCGTGCAGGTAAGGAATATGAACGATTATTATCTTTTTTCTTTGGCTGTATAATTTCAAACATTATCAAGCATTTCGAGCATCATATTTCAAACATTATGATTATTTCATTAACTGATTCAAGATATATTTTGTGAGTCATTTATCTCTCAATTTCAGCATTTCCCCTCCTGAAAATGATAAAGTAGACATGCAGAGTCGGGCTGCCATACTGGGTTTTTATCTGTATCGTTCCGTCTTTCAACATAAAAATTTCAAGAACTCTAGATGAGAGATAAATATTTCAACGATGCAGCTTTAACTACCGTGTCGCAAAAACAAAGCATAATTAAAGCCATGCGTGCATGTATGCACTATGTATATACTTTTTAGAATTTCCACATCAAATGAAGCTCTTTGAACTGAAGACTAAAGATAGTTTTCATTCCGAGATGCATTAATAAGTTTTAAGACGTAGCCAAAACTAAAGATATGTTGATGGTCCCATGCACGATAAGTCTTATTTGCCGTTTTTCGGATGTTTAAAGAGGTTTGGTGGGGAAGAAAGAATATTACCCAGATAATAACTCATCATCAATGGCTTCATATTCTTCCGAAATTTGTGGGTGAACATGCAACATGCATGCATTCAAAATGTCCGCCGTATAATTTTGGCAATTGTATTTAAATATATCAAGATTATTTATTTGAATATATATATACAGTCTTAGTATACATCAGAATTTACAAGTGCCATTATTGGCCATCATATTTTCGCATCTCGCGTGACTGATAACATACTAAAACAAACATGCAAGCCGCATTAGCACATGTAAGCTAATCGATCAACGACACTCCTGTTATTGCATGCATAACCCGTTAAAGGCGGTATTGAGGCTAATAAGGCGGTTTAAGGCTATATAAGCATGTTTAAAGCGGTTTAACTGCAAGATTTTGGCGATAGCTAAATATCTCTCAGCTTTTCACAAGTCCCATGTTTTTGGCTACAACTTTCTTGGGAAATACACGTTAAAATTCCAGCCGAGACAGAAATTAAAGAAAAACGCCTTTTCGAATTTGTCAGTATATTGCCATGAATAATAATGCAATAGTTTTATAGTTCCAATTTTCCACGGATAAAAAAAAGATGGCAGAATGACAAACTCAAATTTTGTTTTCGAATTTGAATCAATTGAGGAAATGATTTTGAAATGTTTATATCGCATCAAGTGTAGTGAGGAATGGATCCCTTTTGAATACGGGCATATAGTATATATCAAGCAAAAGGATATTGTGTTTTATTATTACTTATTGATTTGTACTTTATAATTTCAACAGAAAACTTTACAGCCTCTAAAGTTCGTCAAGATAGCCAACCTCGCCTATTTTTATGTCATCATCGAACATTTAAAACTGTTATTGTAACCGATTTCAGAATTTGCAAAGAGTATATATATATTTAGATTCTTATAAAACCGGCCGTCGAATTAACACAAACCACACAGTTAGTTCAGTTGTAAATTTAATTGGTTCAAAAGAGGAAACGTCATCTTCAAAGGCTCGCACGCAAATTAGGTCAAATTTCACCGCGTTGAGGTGAAAATCATCTTGTCAAAGTCACGTTTGAAACGTTTCTATCGAGAAAGTTATCTTGCATGTCGCTTCCCCTAAACGAGTACCCAAGTAGCACAATAATACTTTCTAAATGCTCAAATGTAATATGGGATTTGTTGATATATACATCACCAGAAAAAGCCAGGAGAAACCTACCTTATAGATTCTCTGAATTGATTGAAATCTTTATATACCGTTGCTGACATAAATCAGTTTGTAGATATTTACATGCACTTGCTTGCATTTTCAACAATAACACGCGTGAAGTTCATATTTGATTTATATATATCGACATGTTAATGAATCACACTTATCAAAGGAAATTTGAATGATTAATCAACCACATTGCCGCGTTATCTTTCGCATTTAACGCACACGTCATATAGCGTCAGCATTAAGTATTTATTCTTTTCTTTTCGTTTGTCAATATCTGATTCCGACAGCCCTGAATGTAACCGAAATTTCTAGTCTTGACCTTAGTTTGTTTCGTTATCAAAGACTTTATTATAACAACAAAACCACGAGATTGATTTGGTAATTGCCAAAAAACAAATATACCGCCTCACAACCCTTTCGCGGTAGCCAGCTTTATTTCCTAATCGTTATTGATCAGTACGTTTGCATTTCAGGAAATAAGTTGACCGCTAGCATAGAAAATAGACAAAACTTACCCAAAACTTATGTCAACGCTCGTGTTCTTAAGCACGTACGACGAAAAGACTGCTATTAATATAACGTTGGAAAATGCAAAACACTATAGAAAATATAAATTCAGTTCATGAATGTCAAAATTACATGACTACATATACAATACAACGGCTTCTGCGTTTAGACCATCATGCACAACCCAGGAAGACCCGTTGACAAAATTGCTCAAACTTCCCACTGATAATCATACATGTTTTAATTTTTTGGAGGCTTGTTCAACATTCATTCATTCATAAGTTTTTATTAAATATTTAGACCCTTATTGTATACAGCTTAAGAAACCAATATTGTGTTCGATAGCCGAATTCATATTAGAGACGCGGAAAACTCGTCTTAGACAGGAAACTCATTGAAGACAGGAAACTCGTCTGAGTGAAATGAATCCGTTCACAGAGGGGTTCCTCGTCCGACGTTTCCCGTCTAACTTTCCCGTCAAATTTATGGCCGGACAGCACATTACTTTTGAAATAGGCATTACTAATCGCATTTTTTATCATCGTGCAGTAAAATCAACATTTTTTTGTCTTCAATGTAAAAACGATTTGGCTGCAGTTAGTATGGCATTAAAATCAATTCAGTGAGGATTGACTTGTAGTCTACTCTATGATGAACGTTTGTGGCTGGAAGGTAAAGTTTCTTTGAAAAATATGAACTTTTTTCTGCGAAAGAGCGTGTTAGCATTGGGTCAGTTGTTGTTTCCGCTTGCTGTGAGTCAGCTGTGTCTTTGTTGACAAAAATGGGACAACATGCGGAGAATAAACTGACTCATCCGCAAAGGAAGCCTTGACAAAATTTATCACTGGCGTAGCGTTTTACCTATTGTTTTGACTGGAAGTTTAAATTGGTAAAGATGTTGTTGTTCATCGACTGACATACAGTACATGCCGTCATTTTTTCCCATGATGTTCAACAAAGCCGAGCTTGCATGCCCAACCTCCTGTAAAGACCTCCCGCCAAAAAAGTAGCAGACTTGTGCTGGAGCCGGTTGTATAAAAGACTATATAGCTAACTTTTAACTGTAGTTACGGACAAAATTGTCCAATCGATGTTTATTTCTGAGTTAACTAGGATTTAACTAAGTCAATTACGATTTCAGTTTGCAATTTCAGTTTGCACTTCATTCGATGTAGCTAAATTCTAGAGGTTGAAAGGGTCTTAATTTTCAAGTGGAATTATACACACTTCAAATTGAAGCCAGAAACAGTTGATTGAAAAATGAGTCAGCTAACGGTCCTCCGGCAGGAATCGAACCTACGCTTAATTCTTACCCTAAATAAGACCCTTTCAACCTCTAGAATATGCAAAATGTAGTTAAAGAGTTTTATACAACCAAACTTATACAACTGAACTTTCCAATCTTCCTCGAATGACGTGGCACACTGAAAATTAGTTTAGGTCAAGTGATTTGTTTTCATGCACGTTATCTACATTTTATATTTTTATCAATTTCTTCGAAAGAAGGCCGGGGTTATTTAAGAATCTAAATCTGTCCGAGTTCAAAGCTGACCGCGCCAGAAAAAAACGTGATTGGAAAAATGCAACAACTTCTAATTATAAATGTTTCATTTAGTTGTGATGGCCATAAAAGATTTGCCGATAAACTCTCTTCTATCATAATTACATACTTGAAACATCTCCGACTAATCATTGTTTTTTAATTAAACTGATCCCTTCAATTTTTGGATTCAAATTCGAAATTCAGAAAAGCAGGTGTAGTCTTTGCAGTGTAAACCAAAATAGCGCCAACCGTGATAAATTAAGACGTATGAATGAAATAGAAGGAATAAGGAATACAAAATGATAGTGAATACGTCCTATTAAATGCGGTTTTTTTCGCCTGGAGTAGAAAAAATATTGAGCTATTCTCCCTGAGCTGTTCCATTGCCAGATTAGGCCTCCCTAATTGCTGGTTGTTCTTGGCCCGCGAACAGACAGCAGAATAGTATTCTAATTTGTTTTCAGTGTCTACCTTTTTTCCTTTTGCTTGTTTACCCCTCATACAAAACATGTTCTTCCCCATTCTTTCCTTCCTCCCTTTCTATCTCATCTCACGAAGGCCCTTACGTCGAAACGTCGAGACGTTTTAAGGCTATTTTAGGCAGTTAGTTTACGTACACTGGTTTATTTATACGATTCAAAATGGCGTATCCTCGGGCAATTTCCCAAGGATGACGAAGCATAAACAAACGTCAATCGTTGCGGACAAAACTGATCATCTGATATTTAATTTATTTCACTCGCGAGCGTGTCATAAGGAGCTACAAGGTTTATATTATAATTATAACCGGAAATGTCATCATAATTCGATCTCATTTCTTCAGGAACAACAGCACCGGCCTCGACTCCAAAATCATACACCTGTACGGTACCCCTGTGCCTCCGATGCTGGATGAGATCGTCAGCATACCACATGTTCATCCGTGGCATCTTGTCCACGGGTATGTTTGCCGTGATTAATCGTTCCGCGTTAAAACGGCCAAGTCTCACAGGGTGGGACGCCCGCGTTTCCCATAGGACCCCACCCATTCGCAGGTCCCATACTTTGAGGGTACCATCGTAAGCACCGCTGACCACTTTCCAAGAGTCCATTTGCACCGTGGTCACTAAAGACGAATGACCTCGCAGGATCATTTGGGGATGTTCGACCCTTAAATCGTACACACGTACACGATTGTCCTTGCTACCAGTCACCAGGCCTCCCAGAAAGCTAAGGTTCAAGCACGTGATGTCGGCGTGGTGGCCGATAAAAGAACACAAACTTCGGAGGGTCGCGATGTCGTAGAGACGCACCTGGGATAAAAAGACAGAAAAGGCTGTGGTAAGACAATGGTCATAAAATGCAAATTGCCTTGCTGAAATCTTATATAACCAGCACAAGTAGTATCCCGATTCCGCTTGAACCATACCCTACCTTAGCCGTAAATTCATTGCCAATGCCAAATCCAAATGGTGCCCAGCCAATAGCGATAAGGTCCCTGTTACAATCCATTGATGTAACCTTCGTTCCAGCAAGTTTATCGAGTTCCCTCGTGACATTCAGCTTCGCTTCGTAAATGAATACATCTTCTTTTAGGGCAAGTGCGAAGAGTGTTTTGTTTTCGTCCTGTAAGCTTTTTATGAAATTTACCTAAATGAAAATAATTGCATCATTCCTTAATTCTACTTATCCCAGATAGGTTTATCATTTTTGGATTGTTCTTCCTAGAAGTCCAGTAAGGATAATATCTTATTGATCCAGCGTTACTACAGGAGGAAACCTAACCTAAACTAACTTTATTTATACTGAATAGCTCTATCAGTTCTAAACACTGGTTTTAAACTGTTCGTCCTAGAAGTCCAGTAAGGATAATATCTTATTGATCCAGCATTACTACAGGAGGAAACCTAACCTAACTAAACTTTATTCACACTGGATAGCTCTATCAGTTCTAAACTGTTCTTCCTAGAGGTTCAGTAAGGATCATCTCTTATTGATCCAGTGTCACTACACGACGAAACCTAAACTAAACTAACTTTATTTACACTGTTTTTCTCTACATATCCAATCAAAATCAGCTCTTTTTGTTACAGTGATACCAGCAGTCCATTCATAATTTGCTAATAGTTAAACGGGTGACAGAGAGCACTGGAAACGACCTCAGAAATCCGTACTAGATGGACAAAAATTATTTCACCTTATCTTCAAAAGTGTGGCTATGC
Organism: Dendronephthya gigantea; assembly: GCF_004324835.1. Taxonomy (NCBI): domain Eukaryota; kingdom Metazoa; phylum Cnidaria; class Anthozoa; order Malacalcyonacea; family Nephtheidae; genus Dendronephthya; species Dendronephthya gigantea. Next base: position 552,481 of record NW_021163039.1, on the reverse strand, counting down.
AAGAACTGCCATTGTCCATCGTCGTTGACTTGATCGACACGAATGTCGGTTCCTGTGACGCTCAGAAGTAATGGACTGGTTCTGGACGTTAAAGCAATGTGATTGGCCGCTGTACCGATGTGATATTGGTAAATTGGATCAACGCTGATGTCGGTATGCCAAATATTTACAATACCTGTATGCATCGGAAGAATTTCTCAGTTATATCATCATGCAACAGTAAAATTTTCAACATTAAAAATGTTTTGCAAACCTGAAAAGCACCTAAAAGTATGTTTACCATAGCAGGGATACGCCAAGAATAAAACTAAATCTTGAACCAAAGCAACTTTTGATTAATTTTATAGTGATAATGGCGTTAACATTTTGCTATGACAGTGTTGATAGCCGCGTTATATTTTGAAAAAACTTGCTTGGTGTTTTGTACCAAATAATGTTCAAAACTTAGTCCACTACATCATCTAAAGAATAAACCTAACATAACTTTTCCCCCAAAAAAAGCTTTCCCGCCAAAAACGTTTTCCCGCCAAAATACACAACATATAAGAAAATCTCAATATATCAATGTCAATGTGTCAATGTGTCAATGTGACATGCTCTCTGAACTAAGACAGGTCTTTTGGTTTTCAAACACTGTAGGCTATAAAGTAAATATATATTTGGCTATGTCCTGCAAGTGAGTTGTGAAATACAATTTCAATATTATACAGTATTTGTTTTTCCATAGTCCTACCCTTATTATTCACTTGCAAATTTAAAAAAGAATGGGAGGCCATGCATTGATCATAAATTAGTATTTGGGAAAAAAATTTTCCCACCAACAACTAGAAACCTCTTTAGGACATCATTCCAACAGCAAATTAGATTTTAGTTGACGATTCTGAAGGTTTGGTAACTATATGGCATTGAAACTTTTACTCAGTTAAGAGAAACAGGAAACAACATGGAGACAACCCACCACAAGTAAAGGCTGTGGCACAAACACTGCCAAGTCCTGCAACACATTCAACGCTAGCTTTGCTTGGGTCCTGATGAACTTCTGCTGATGACTCAAGAGAATGTTGTCGATTGGTTTCAACATTCCACAAGCATGTTTTACCATTGGCATAACCTGCTATCAAGACATCATCGCATAACTGACATGCTGTTAAAACCCCACCTAAAGAAGAGGGTTTAGTTCAAGGTAAAAATTCATTTCTCTTAAGATTTGATCATATTAGAGGGGTGATTGTATAGCAAAGGTGTCTAAGTTAGAGGGGTGGTAATATTAGGGAGGGTATTGTTATTTGAGAGGTGATCATATTATATAGAGAGTTGATCATATTAGAGAGGTGACCATTTAAGTGAAGTGAGAAAAATTAGAGAGGTGGTTGTTTAGACCATTTTAACTTGCATGCAAATTAACCAATTTCAGATGTTGTGACCATGGAATAACCAATAAAACTTAAAAAAAGCACCTTTTTCATATTCAAAGGTCTGAATCTGACAGATCCGCTCTTTCCAGTTTTGGGCCACCAAACGTTGCTTTAACATTTGATCCTTCACAATACCTTTCCAGCCAACTTTTTCCCTTACATCACCACCATGTCTGGTGAAACCTAACCTTTCATATAGGTTATACCATAGTAACTCATCGTTGGCAATGAACGACCAAGCCTTACTAACGCATGAGCACATGCACAAGTCAACCACATCTAAATGGCTGAAGATCTTTATGCAGACCTCCTTTGGGAGACTGATGTCAAAAAAAGGAATCGATGTTGTTTCATCAATATCTCTGATCAACAAAGACAGTAAATCCTCGTTTGCTTGGCAAGGTAATTTTGGATTATGTGTTTGCTCAGTTTTAGCACTAATTTCTGCACCTTCTGTTCGATTGTAAGTGAGAGTTTCAAGTGTAAGCAACGCTATTGGTTGTTTCTGCTCTAGCTTAGATTTCTTAGAAACACTTTTGAAATTCTCAGAACAAACTGGCCCTTTGGAATCTGATGAGAAATTACAACCATATAATGTACTTGTGTCTTCCTGTTCTGCAGTGTTTAATATATTTTTTACGCGTGGGTTTCCGCCTTTGGGTTCATTTGCGCTAGATACTGGGTCAATTTTAGCCACTTGGGTTATTTTACAATTTTCAGCAAGGTGCTGTTTTGTTTTAATTTCATGTTTCCATTTTTCCCTAAACGAGGCAAGTTCATTGTCTCCCATTTTAAAAACGCGTCCCCAATATACTTTCTAACCTGTCCATTACGTATCAAAAGTGATTAAACCCAGCAAGGGAAATATATATTGGATGTGAAAAGCGAAAACTTAACCTTCCACGATGACAACACATGTAGCTCATCTCAAATTGAACAGATTATATTTAAAACGATACCTATGAAAGTCCATTCGTGTGCAAAGCGTAGTTAATCCATCAGTAATATCGTGAGAAATATTGCAGGATTATATTATGAGCTTTTCAAAGGTGCAATATTAGAACAAAGAAGTGTAATTTGCAAAGAAAATAATGAAAGAAATTGAGAATTGTAATCTTCTATATTTAGAATCAAAATATTTTGTTTGAGAGAACTTCGAAACTTTGAACTTCCTTTCACTTTTTTCTATTTTTCCTAGGAAAAATAATTCCCTAATTCCATTTTTATTTTATTAAAATTCGTTTAACTCCTGTTTTTAAGGATAAAGAGTGAACTTCAGAGGAATTTGAGCAACTGTCAAAAGTGCGGGAACATTTCGCGGAATCGGCGAACAACAGTATTTTAGCGGGTAAAATTTGGCGCCGGGAACAATCTCACAAATTTAAAAGGAAAATGAGCGATCATAGAGAAAGACGAAAATTATGTAGTTCAAAAAGAGTGCCTGTTTTCTTAGCTTTATTCCTCCTGATCGCCACAACCACCATCTTCTTCGTATTCCCGTACGTATCTAGTTACTTCGAGGTCTGAAATATTTCAAAATCCCTCGAAACAATGTTGTATTTTTTGTTGATTTTAGATGTCGATACCTCGTCACGACGGTTTCGCCTTTGATAGCTGTGTACGAAGCAATTTTAACCTTGGTTATCATCAGTAACTTTTTCCAAGCTACGATTCAAGATCCTGGCAAGATTCCCAGAGGTAAGTGGCCAGCAGGGTTTGGTTAAAATGACTTGTTTAAAACCTCAAAATTAAGACCGAGTATGTGTAAACAGCATGAAATTGTGTATTTATATTAAATGATATTTATTGACTTCAAATCAGCATCGGGCAGTCCTTAAATATTTGAACACATTAAAAAACTAACGTAAAGTGATGTTATCTGTAAATATGCTTAGCTTTGTTTCAAAGTTATAAACGGAGTCTCGGTGGAAAAGCAATTAAGTTTTCAATAAAATTTTGAAGAAGTTTTAAAAGACAAAGATTCGAAGAACCTGAGTTAATTCTAGTAGTTTCATTCACTTTGAATTTTTACACGTACGTGTTAAATGAAATATAAAGTAATCTATTTGACAAATTGAAACAGGCCAGGGATTGTTCACTTCTAAGGTTATTTTGAAAATATATTTTGGACAGCCAAGGTTTCGAATTTCTTTATAATATATAAACAGGAAGTTGAACATCGTATTGTACTGTCACGAATTCAGACATGTTTGATTAAAACGCAACAAAGCTATCATCTCTTTTAACCTTTCATTTCAACCTCAGCTGATAAAATTTAGATTTAAATGAAATGGGAAAGTTAAAACACCTCACCAGTTGTCACTCTATGTATAGCTGATATGAGATTCCCCCCCAAAAATTTGACAATTCATTTATATACAGCAATAGATCAAAGTAATCCTCTTACAGTGGATAAAAGTATGAATTTTGGCACAAATTTAGTTATACCCAAGACACTTTGGAACATTCTAACATAAATATGGCTGCAATCTTCCGACCTTCTTCTATATAGCTTAACATGAATTTCCCCATTTCCAATCTTGGCAGGGAATTTATCATTTAGAGTAAAAACAGCAAATCTTTACTCTGACAACAGCCCTTTACACAACTCAGCTGTATAAATGCCACAATGTATAAAGGAAGACTTAGTTTGAATGATCAAAACCCAATTAAAATGGCAGATGAATTTTCCTCGCTAAAAATGTTTTGCTATAAATTTAAGTTGCCTTGAAAGCCATTCCGGAGGATGATTTCAAATCACCGTTGTTCAAAAGTGTTGAGATCAATGGGATCCAGATTAAAATGAAATGGTGTGAAACTTGCAAGTTTTATCGACCACCGAGATGTTCACATTGTAGCCTTTGCAATAGATGCATTGAGGTATGTATAATAGTCATAGTAAACAAAATACTTTAACAATAGAACAAACTTTAGTGACACTTCATCCTTAATGGGTCTTACTTTCGAGTGGAAATCGAACAAAATCTGAATTTTTTGTAGTCTAGTTTCAATCATTGCTAGCATACGCATGCAATTTTGAGATATATCCCTGTAGGGTGGAAACTTAGTCCATGACTACAGCAGGGAAGGGGACAATTAAAATTTCCAACACAAATTTGTTTAAATGGTCTGTATATTTTAGGTGTTTGATCACCATTGCCCCTGGGTGGACAACTGTGTTGGCAAGAGGAACTATCGATATTTCTTCCTGTTCTTATCATCCCTCACCATACAGCTCATCTCTGTGTTCACCTTTTGCTTGGTGGCAACCCTTAAATTAGATGGTGATTTTAAGGATAATAATGTTATTGCATCGTATCCTTAAATATGAAGACATAGGTCACATTCTGGGATTTGGAATTATCTATGTTGTGAAAAGAATTTGAATAGAAGTTTTCTCATTTGCCTCTTAAAATTGTTCATCTGGGCCCGGTTGTATCAAGCCTGTTCAACTTAAACAGTGGATAAGTCAAAATTAAATAACACTCTTACATATCTCTCTTGAATGAGTCAACTTATGCACTGAATATGTAGTTGTAAACAGTATCTTAATTTGTATTAAGTTAAAAACATTTAGTTTGCTTCTTGAATAAAATGATAGACTTGCTTACAGGCTTGATACAACCGGCTTTTGAACCACGAAAATTTAGGTTTAAAATCACATTGGAAAGAATGATTGTTTATATTGATAGTACGTGATTGGTAGTGTATACTCGTTACCTATTCCTTAACTTAGTCTCAGTCTTATAATAATGGTTATATGTGGTCTAGTGGCCTTTCCAGTCTTTGGCCTTACTTTCTTTCATATTGGGTTAATTTCCTGTGGCAGAACAACAAATGAACAGGTAAGTAATGGTCAAAAAATCTTTAAATCTGTGCATCTAATACAAATTATCATGTGCAGCTAGAATATTTTTAAATATTTATTACCACATAATCTGATGGTGCTACTCTGAATTACCATCAAGTGAATCATATGATGTTACCCGTCTTACCGACCTCCTTTGCTGATAGAGTCACATAATTTGAATGCTTTGTAAATGCTTTTTGATCCAACTGAACTATTACGTGAAGAGCTATACTATTAATTAACCTAGAGTCATACCCACAGTCATGTTACCACAGTTTTATCTGAAGACTTGTATTGAAATGTTTTTGCATGACTTATCGTGATTTTCAGGTCACTGGAAAAGTTCGAAAAGGTGTCAATCCATTCAATAGAGGTTGCTTTGCAAATTGGGAAAATGTATTTTGCTCTCCTATACAACCTCGGTAAGTTTCTTTCAGAGTTGCAAAAACACTCTAATTCATCACATGCTTGTACCAAAAACCCCGATATTACATTATGCTGGTTGCATGATTCATGTTTGACGTGACGTCATTTTGAGGAAGGTTTTCAAAACTTGAAATCTTCCTATCCGGAGGAAGTCTCAACTCTTTTTGCCAATCTGGCTTCCTACTCTAATACTCTTGTTTTTCAACCTGGTTTACAGTTTTATTGAGTATTCTACAAAATCCACTATTAAAAGTCTGAACATGATTAGACAAACACTCGTAAGAACAATTACAACAACTGACAAACAGAACCTCAACTATATAATGACAACATAAGCAACTCTGTTTTCAACGGCGACACAAGAGATTACACGTTATCCAGTTTATGTTTAGATCAATGCCCGCCTCAAACACCCATAATAAAATGCGTCGTTCTATTGTTTAATTGCAGACACTTGCATTGTGAAAAACTGGATGAAGGAAGATCAGTTGTAAACGGAGAAGCTTCACCTCACGACGTGAGGTTTGAAATGGAAACGATGCCGAATCATCAGATGTCCTTTACAAACACGCGAAATTCCAATGGGACGAACTCTACTAAGGTATATACCTGACTTCTTCTACCGTCTTCGCATATCTTAAACTTTCAATGCCTTCTTGCACTTGCAAAGAAGAAAATTTCACTGAAAATTCTTGGCAAAAATTGCAGGTGTAAATGATAGGCTCTCGCACATCTACTTAGAGGTTATTTTTTTAAATTGTGTTTTTTTATATTGTGTTTCACAGACGGACGGAATTTCACCCCAACCGTTGCAAAGAACGAACCTTGAAATTCCGGAAAATCAACCGGAGCCCAGTTCGCTGCGTTCCCCACGAAGTCCCAACGCCCGAGGCCCCACACCCGTGTTCTACACCCCTGATAAACAGCCCGGGCAAATGAAGGTTTATCGCGAGGCGGAGGTATGACGTAATACAGTTGACGGCAGCCTGCGGGACCGGGGGGGGGGTGATTTGCGGAGAAAGGATGAACAATACGGGGGGCTGTGCCTCTCCGAAGTACTCCAAAAATAACATTTATATCATTGACCAGAAAACTAGAATGGGTAGCCAAATAATGTAACTGTTGTTAGTTTTTTTGTTGCATTTAGTGAATCGCGGAATTTTGAAGTTATACATTCTCCATTCGGGATTTTCATCTATGAATGCCGTTCTCTAGACTTGCGGTAAATTGCCATTACTGTCATTACCAGGAGGATTTTGCATGTTGATGAAATGCTCCATGAATTTATCGCTTAAAGTTGATCTACATTTGCTCAAATATTTCTCAAATTTCTGTTACCGTCAAGTTCACGGATGATGCATTCATAATCACAGATCAGTGTTCATAATAGGTTTTAATCAATTTGCGTGAGCCTTTCGAAATTATTCTATTTACGCGTTCATGTGAGTGACTCACATTTTACAATAATAGTTAACACGAAATCGAGATTCGAGACTTTGTTCTGAAAGTCTGCTCTATGACGTATTTCGGAGAAACCACGTACCTGATTGGTCAACTGGGCCCATTGACCAATCAGAAGCATGCATGCTTTGTCCGGAAACTACGCCACAGAGCAGACTTTTTTGGGAAGGTTTATACCACAGACTAGCCTGGGCGGTTCGCTAATTTACCTTCAATTACAAGAACTTCTGCTTGAAAATAACTTGTGTTGTGCGCCTTAGTCAAACACTCAAGTTCCTGTAGTTTAACGCGAAAAGCCTGATGCAACACGAAGTTTGATTGGCTCGTTAGCTTTGGGCAGCCAATCAAACTTCGTGTAACATCAGGTTCTCCGCTTTTAACATTATGAAAAAGTTTACTATAAGCGGCAAAAAAGCTATAAAAATTCAAGGTCTGGTCAGTGTCTTGTTTGTGTGGCACATAAACATTGTGTGTGTCGAAGCATGTTTGTAGTGTTAAAATTGCATTTATTTTAATTTGTAGAACTTGGCACATAATGATAATGTAACAATAATCTTATCAATATACAAATTATTATAGAAATCTAGGCTACATTATTTACCACCGTATTTTACCGCTTTCGTATGAGACCCACGGAGCTGAAAATACACTGGATCTATAGAACTATAATATTACTCAAAAACAAACCAGAATTGTTAAAGTACCCAGAGAAACAATTGAAAAGAATGAAGGAATAACAACTTTCCAAGAAGGGTAACTATGTATTTCCATGGTTAAGCTTCAGTTAGTGTCACTTTGTTTCTAAAGTTTTCTTTTGATAAGCAAAGTTTTACCTCTGTTTTGGGTCTCTAGATTTTCATTCAGTTTGACTTCATTTTTAGTAGGTAATGGTTGCATACCAGTGTTTGATATGAGGTCATTGATATTTCTGAAGATTTAGTTTAAAGGTTCACTTCTCATGTACCATATTTTAGCAGGGATAATAGTAATCCATTATTTTTTGAGCATTTAGCACATGAAAACTTGTCTTACCAGTTCAATGCACTGCAATGTCACAGTAGGGTAAGCTTAACTTTTCCCTTGTAAAAACACAATATGATACAATTGAGATATGACTATGTCATTCTATCTTATAGTTATGAGATCGAAGAAAACATCTAAATTTTAGTTTTACTTTGAAACATCAATTTCAAAATATTCCCACTCAGATTTTGGCCTGAGTGCAAAGTCTAAAGATATCATTCTACCCCCAATTTTTTACAAACGAAAGCTATCCTGATCCCCATCGATTCGCTTTAGTTTAATATAAACATCAGTTCCATAACCATGGAGTGTCTGTAGGTTCACAGCTCCTCCAAGAAATTCTGCATAGGCTCGTGAGGTTGGCAGACCAAAACCAAAGCCAGCCATACTGCCAATGGTTCCTGATAGATTTGCATTATGGTTATAGTCGGAGAGGACGTTTGTGCTACTACCAGCTGCATCTTTTTTGAACGTAGTGAAGGAATAGTGGAATATCTGTTCCATCATTTCATCTGAAATTCCACCACCTCGATCTGAAATCCTGGAAAAAAATGGGGAAAACAGTTTAAGGGGAAGTAAACACAACTTTCAGATCTTACAATGGTAAAGGCCTTGATGTAGGGATTTCATTTATTTGGTTGACAACTAACCTTATTGTGAAATCTGTTTCGTTGCAGCAAATAGTAATTTCTACCCTTGGCAAGGAGGACGATTGAAAGGTGTATTTGTCACCATGAAACTCAACAGTCGATCTAAAGTTAAAAAATATCTGAAGTATGAGCCGGGAAACATTTCATGTGCTTGATCCGAATGGCAAATTTAATATGGACTAGATCTTTTTACCTCATTGCATTTTTCAAGAGTTCCAGCAAAATATATTCCAGAGGTGAGGGGAAATATGAAAAGGATGTATCTGTGTGGCCATTGACGACTATGTTTGGGCTGACACCATAGTGATGTTCACACACCTGCCTGTAATCACAGTCAATACAGAATATTAGCTATTTGCATTGATGAATGTGGCTGGTTGAGCAGAGGCTGACCTTACGAATTTACATACTTGACAAAATCCGCACATCTTTCAATCATAGTCTTCAAATGCAAATTAGTTGCAATACACCCAACAAAATTGCTCTAAACAAATAAAGATTGATATTTTTTTGTTGTTCCTATCATTAAATATTCAATGGTTAATACATCTCACATTGCAAAAATCGGTTACCTTTTCCTCTCGAAGGGCAATATGATGTTCAGCCAATAGTCTCATGCCGAGACGTGATTTCAATGTTTTGTCCAGGAAGGAATGAATTGTGCCATACTGTTTCCATTTAAAGATCAGAAACCAAATATACAGAGTAAGTTTATATATTTACTGTAGGGACATAAAGCCGGGATTCTCTATGTTATGTTCAACTTACACGTACTTGATGTTTGCAGCCTTTAAAACCACGAGCCAGGGATGTGACAACATGGCCATGATCATCCAGTAATGATCTCACAGTTTTGCTGTACTTTTTTTCGGCTTGTAAATCTTTTATCTGAACTCAGGCACATTTTATTAAGTACTACGGAAACTTAAACAACATCAGTATAGCTTGGAAAATTCTTATTTTTACCTTGGGTATTGAATAAAGAAGGTTGAATGCACGGATGTATAATTCATACTAAAACAGAAGAACACAGAGAAACTATTAGTGCATCTTAAAACATGGGAATAATTTGCCTAATATAACTGGAGAGTGTTTTTGCAATAAAATCACTACTTACAGTTTCAGAGATGTCTGGATTTACTGCAACAATGTAAGGAAGTGAATGAAAAGCAACCAAGCGTCTAGCAACCCGTATGACAAGCTCGTTTTGAAGAAACTGCACATTTCTCTACAAACAAAGAATGTATGAATAAAGATCTGAAAACCAAAAAAAAAATTTTTTAAATGTTTTGATAAGTCAATATAGCACTTACAATCAAATGTGCACCATCTCCAAATTTTCCAGCATGTAGCATTTGATATGGTGTCATCTTGATAGATGGCTGCAAAATAAATACTAAAGCATTAAAATGAAGGATTATATTTGTGGATTCTAGACATGAAATTATTACCAATGACTTGTTCTCAGAAAGTCCCTGCGCCAAAAATATATAATTACTAGAAGTTCAGGTATTTTGTATAGACAGCCGAATCTGCACAAAGATCAATGGATAATCATTTCTAAGCCAATATGTGGTTCTCAGAACTTGACCTTCGAGGGCATTGAAAAAAAAAGTTTCTTAGTCGTACGTTTCGGTCGTTTCCTGATATTGAAATACGTTGAAATATATCTGTTTATAATTGGAATTCATAACTGTCATCATTCATGCACGGAGGAAGATTGCCATCTAATTTGAACAAAAGAGGATGTTTGCAGAGTAAATTTTTAGCTGAAAAGCGTGGCTTTAATAATATATCAAATTAGCTAGGAATATTAAACTATATATTTGCACAACGCTTCGCTATGGGTATTTCCATGTATAAATTTACGAAGAGACGAAATGCAGATATAATATATGTCTAACAAAACACTAGCAAAAGATGTGATCTCTCAGTAAAAAATTGTCCACTGAAGTAGGATTGTATCGAAATGAACATTTGGAGTATAAAAGTTTGAATGGCTTGCACTTGCAGCGCGGACGCGTTTTGAAATCAGCGTCGATTGTCAAAAATTATGCCTTACCTTGGCAGCACAGTTTTCGATCGCCGCCTGATTCACGTACGACCATTCCTGGTTTTTGTATCTGCGCTCCGAATGGAGTTTAACGGCAGAAGAGATGCCTCTGCGCCGTGGATCGCCGGCAAGACGAGCCAAGCGTGGTAAACTCTTCATTTATTTTGCGCCCTTTCATTCGCCATGATGATCGTGGTGCTGGTGGTGGTGTGATTATTGTTTTTGTTTCAGATGTATGTCGCAATCGAACGATGAATCATCCGCACCGGAAGTCGATGATATCATCGGGGAAAGTTTCCCAAGGGGTGATATTCCTGGCGTTCTTTCTCCGGGAGTATTCCACCTAGCGTCGTTCTCAGGGTTGTTCGAAAGGCGCTTAGCTTATAGATTAAAGTTCTTAAAGTTACTGAATAAAAAAGCCAAAACATTGTTTTTGGCCTTTGATTCCTTTGTTTTAAACAGAGATGCTATGTTGATAATATTCAAAATCCACAACCATGGTATAGGCCTGGGGCCGGTTGTATGAAAGCTGGATAGCGCTATCCACCGGATAGTGGATTTTTCAATCGCTTCAAAATCGCCCGTTGTTTGATTTGATCTTAGTATTCCAAAAGTGAGGATCCTCCTTAATAATTGTTGCTCCCAAAGCTAAAATTTTTTGGCTTTTCAAACATTTTTAGAAAGTTTGAAAAAATCACTGTCCGGTGGATAGCGCTACCCAGCTTCGTACAACCAAATATTATATCAACCAAATATTATATCAAGCCAAATATTATATCAAAAGTATTTTTAAAAATTTTGCAACACTTGTTTTTCATTATGGACTTCGACAAAAAGATAAATTGAATTAAATAACCATAGTCGTTCAGCACAAGATCTTGTAGTCTAGTGGAGAAGACATTGGTCTTCCAAGTGGTAAGCCGATGGTTCGAATCTATTCTTAACTCTTTTTTCTTATGACCTTCGAGAAAAGTACGAAGTAAATTAAATAACCATGGTCATCCAGCACAAGATCTCGTAGTCTACTGGCAGAGACAATGGCCTCCCAAGTTGTAAGTTGCTGGTTCGAATCTAAGCTAAGCTCTTTTTCATTATGACCTTTGAGAAAAGGATAAAATAAATGAAATAAGCGTAGAGGTTCCGCAAAAATCTCGTAGTCTAGTGGTGGAGATAATGGTCTTCCAAATGGTAAGTTGGTGGTACGAATCTGATATTAACACTTTTTCCTTATGACCATCGAGAAAAGTATAATGTAAATGAATTAACCATAGCCATTCACCAAAAGATCTCGTGGTCGAGTGGTGAAGACAATGGTTTTCCAAGTGGTAAGTTGATGGTTCGAATCTGTTCTTAACTCTTTTTCCTTATGAACTTCGAGAAAAGTATAAATTAAATTAAATAACCATAGCCGTTCAGCAAAAGATCTGGCATTCCTTTGGTGGAGACAATGGTCTTCCAAGTGGTAAGTTGGTGGTTCGAATCTGGTCTTTAACACTTTTTCCTTATGACCATCGAGAAAAGTGTAAAGTAAATTAAATAATCTTGGTCATCCAGCACAATATCTCGTAGTCTAGTGGTGAGGACCATGGTCTCACAAGTGTTAGGCCGGTGGTTCGAATCTAAGCTAAACTCTTTTTCATTATGATCTTTGAGAAAAGGATGAAGTAAATTAAACAACCGTTGCCGCCCAGCACAAGATCTCGCAGTCTAGTGGTGAAGACAATGGTCTTCCAAGTAGTAAGATGATGGTCCGAATCTGCTCTTAACTCTTTTTCCTTATGACCTTCGAGAAAAGTATAAAGTAAATTAAATAACTTTTGCCGCCCAGCACAAGATCTCGTAGTCTAATGGTGCAGACAATGGTCTACCAAGTGGTAAGTTGATGGTTCGAATCTGTTCTTAACTCTTTTTCCTTATGACCTTCGAGAAAAGCATAAAGTAAATTAAATAACCATTGTCGTCCAGCACAAGATCTCGTAGTCTAGTGGTGAAGACAATGGTCATCCAAGTGGTAAGTTGATGGTTCGAATCTGCTCTTAACTCTTTTTCCTTATGACCTTCGAGAAAAGTATACAGTAAATTAAATAACCATAGCCGTCCAGCACAAGATCTCGTAGTCTAGTGGTGAAGACAATGGTCTTCCAAGTGGTAAGCCGATGGTTTGAATCTGTTCTTAAATCTTTCTTCCGTATGAGCTTCGAGAAAAGTATACTGAAAACTAAATAACCACAGTCGTCCAGCACAAGATCTCGTAGTCTATTGGTGGAGACAATGGCCTCCCAAGTGGTAAGTTGATGGTTCGAATCTAAGCCAAGCTCTTTTTCATTATGACCTTTGAGAAAAGGATAAAGTAAATGAAACAAGCGTAGAGGCTCAGCGAAAATCTCGTAGTCTAGTGGTGGACATAATGGTCTTCCAAGTGGTAAGTTGGTGGTTCGAATCTGGTATTAACACTTTTTCCTTATGACCATCGAAAAAAGTATAAAGTAAATGAATTAACCATAGCTGTTCACCAAAAGATCTCGTGGTCTAGTGGTGAAGACAATGGTCTTCCAAGTGGTAAGCCGATGGTTCGAATCTGTTCTTAACTCATTTTCCTTATGACCTTCGAGAAAAGTATAAAGTAAATTAAATAACCTTTGCCATCCAGCACAAGATCTCGTTGTCTAGTGGTGAAGACAATCGTCTTCTAAGTGGTAAGTTGATGGTTCGAATCTGTTCTTAACTTATTTTTCCTTATGACCTTCGAGAAAAGTATACAGAAAATTAAATAACCATAGACGTTCAGCACAAGATCTCGTAGTCTGGTGGTGAAGACAATGGTCTTCCAAGTGGCAATTTGATGGCTCGAATCTGGTTTTAACTCTTTTTCCTTATGACCGCCGAGAAAAGTATAAAGTAAATTAAATAACCATAGCCGTCCAGCACAAGATCTCGTAGTTTAGTGGCTAAGACAATGGTCTTCCAAGCGGTACGCCGATGGTTCGAATCTGTTCTTAACTTATTTTTCCTTATGACCTTCGAGAAAAGTATACAGAAAATTAAATAACCATAGACGTTCAGCACAAGATCTCGTAGTCTGGTGGTGAAGACAATGGTCTTCCAAGTGGCAATTTGATGGCTCGAATCTGGTTTTATCTCTTTTTCCTTATGACCGCCGAGAAAAGTATAAAGTAAATTAAATAACGATAGCCGTCCAGCACAAGATCTCGTAGTATAGTGGCTAAGACAATGGTCTTCCAAGCGGTAAGCCGATGGTTCGAATCTGTTCTTAACTCTTTTTTCCTTATGACCTTCGAGAAAAGTATACAGAAAATTAAATAACCATAGGCGTTCAGCACAAGATCTCTTAGTCTAGTGGTGAAGACAATGGTATCCCAAGTGGTAAGTCTATGGTTCGAATCTTAGCTGAACCTGGGCAAGCCAAAACTAGTCAACTAGACATAAGTATATATCGACAAATGTAAGCGTTTGAGTAACTTAGGGAGAATAAAGAAATTAATTCAGTTTTCAGTTTGATTTCATTGTATTGTAATAGGCTTTCAAATAACAAAAGCTTTCAATTTTTATGTCAATCATTCCGAGCTCAGAAGAAGAATTAATCATAATTTTTATTATTTAAATCTGAGCTGTCAGGACGGGTCTATCAGCCAATAGCTTGGCTTATTCTTTATCGCAAGGAGCACTGGAGCAGGCAAAATGGAAATGATCTAGCTCAGGTTCAAATTTGAGGCAAGATTATTGGATAAAAATAAGCCAAATTAACATAATCTTTGTTTCAGCAGTTAAAACAAACAAAGGCTCGCTTATAACAATGTTGGGCTAATTTATTAGTCATATACCATGCAACCTGTTTGAGGCTTCATTTGGGCGCTGGTCTTCAAAGCATGAACACAAGTCACTTCAAATGCTCAAAATTTCGTCGGAAATCGCTATCAATGATAACGTCTTTCTACAGAAAAAAAGTTTAGTATCTCTGTCGCGCTGTGCCGCTGTCGTTGGTGTGAAAAACAGGTACTTATATGCCTTTTTCTTTACGATTATCTGCTTGCTTTAGTGAGAGATTTTGGGCGAATATTTCAGCATGCAACGTGGCCCAACTTCACCACGTGTAATCCCAAAAATCCAAGTTTATTCGCCTTGTGTTCGATTTGAAATTGTTCTTATAACATTAACCTTGCTTTTTATTCATTGCAGACAAAATTCTGACGACTTAAAACCAAGCTTGACGATGAAATTCGCGAACAAGAGATTGATGACCGATAAATTGTGGCTGAAATGGCTCAAGATAACTCGCCTTTGAAGAGAGGGCACGACTAGCTTTTTCTCGGAGCTTATTGGTGAAATGAAAAAGGTAATTATTACACGTGCTAAAATCCATGTGAATTTGCGGACGTTTTGATATCGCGCGGTCAAACTCGACCAGCTGAATCCTATAACCATGCACCAACCTTCGCTTCAACTAGAGCAAATTATATCTTTCAATTAAGTTCTAAAGGCTTCGCAGAAAACTAACATTGCCTTCTACTCTTTTCAGGCAGAGTTATAAGAGCTAAAGTAAAACTAAAAGAAATACCGTGGGCAAGAAATTCGCCATCGACAACGGCTGAAATTGTCCGAGATGCATGACTCTCGTTTAATGAGACAGCAAGTCCAAAGCTGCTCGTCTCGTAGTTGCTGAAATGAACAGGTACATATCTATTCGTTTCTATTTAATTCATACACACGAGAGCCTATTTCAACGCGTGCTTTCTCCTAATATTTAAGTTTTTTTATTGAATAACTTGCGGATATCACCGTCTATAACAAGTATTGCTTTGTTTTACTTTAAGGTAGAGAGATTGAGCGAGTCAAAGCCATTTGAAACGAAGATTAACCTGTTCAAATTAAAATGTAAGTATTAAGCAACTGCCCATTTTAGATTTAGAGCAAACATAGGAACCTTAAGGTTTAGGACGAACAACGATGGCTGAATTGCTGTTTCTATAACGGAGCTTCGCTTTAAAAGTTTCACCACGCTCCCCTCCTCCATCATAGAGGGTATGCCTATGTGTAATGTTCGGGCGTAGTTCACCCTCCTGCATTATATTATGTACAGTTTTTATTCTTCAATCTTCCCGTATGTTAAAAATTGGTTTCTTATTCATTTTTTAAATTCTATTTCAGGTTGATAAAATATAAATCACCCGCCTCTGTGGAGCTATGATCGACGCCAAAACGACGATGAACGACGCCAAAACGACGCTAAACGACGCCAAAACGACGCTAAAACCACGCCAAAACGACGCTAAAACCACGCCAAAACGACACAATACGATACGACGTCGAACAGCAGCGTAAATTGGCGATGTTGAAGGTTAGAGTAGCCTGGTGGTCAAAAAATGTGCATGCTAGGGTTAGGATGTGATTTCGCACGAAAAATGCATGGTCTACGAGCAATTCTTCTGCAAAGCAGAAGTTCATTGCTCGTCTTAAAGGGTCGCGATGTTCTTTAAACCATAAAGTTATTCTGTTACCTAGGTTCTGGCCACCAGGAACATAACTAATGCATGATGCATGTGTAAATTGATTTGCATGTGAGTAAACAAATTCGGTCATAGGATCCGGCTGTGCGCTTAAGGGCTACGCGCTAAGGTTTAGGTTGATAAAGTTGCATGTTCAAACTAGGGTTATATATGTCACAACTTTTAGACATGAATTTTCATATAGGAAATGGCTTAAAACGCCAGACACACGAACAATAATCATAGCCTCAAATGGCAAACATAATCCCATAGGTTCTTGTTCCATCTCTCGGAACGCTATTAGTTAATTTGCGGCTACGAATGTAGATTGTAATATTATAAGAGAACCACTGTTTTGCACAATATATACGCATATAAAATTATAGCCTCAAATGGCAAACATAATCCCATAGGTTCTTACACCTTGTTCCATCTCTCGGAACGCTATTCTTGGGTGATTTACGTCTACGAATGTAAACTGTAATATTATAAGAGAAACACTATTTTGTACAGTACACGCATACAAATTATAGCCTCAAATGGCAAACATAATCCCACAGGTTCTTACACTTGTTCCATCTCTCGGAACGCTATTCTTGGTGATTTACGTCTACGAATGTAAACTGTAATATTATAAGAGAAACACTATTTTGTACAGTACACGCATACAAATTATATAGCCTCAAATAGCAAACATAATCCCATAGGTTACACCTTGTTCCATCTCTCGGAACGCTATTCTTGGGTGATTTACGTCTACGAATGTAAACTGTAATATTATAAGAGAAACACTATTTTGTACAGTACACGCATACAAATTATAGCCTCAAATGGCAAGCATAATCCCACAGGTTCTTACACCTTGTTCCATCTCTCGGAACGCTATTCTTGGGTGATTTACGTCTACGAATGTAAACTGTAATATTATAAGAGAAACACTATTTTGTACAGTACACGCATACAAATTATATAGCCTCAAATAGCAAACATAATCCCATAGGTTCTTACACCTTGTTCCATCTCTCGGAACGCTATTCTTGGGGGATTTACGTCTACGAATGTAAACTGTAATATTATAAGAGAAACACTATTTTGTACAGTACACGCATACAAATTACAGCCTCAAATGGCAAACATAATCCCATAGGTTCTTTCTTGCTTCCATCTGCCTCTCTAAGCTCTTGTCCTATTGAAATAGTCTTATCCGGCCACATGCGGCTTTCGGAAATATAGATTGTAAAATTATGAATTGTAAATATACCATTATTTAACATGTCTTACCACATTTTGTAATTGATAAATACTGTATAGTACGAATGTATATAGTTAAAACATATTACCATACTTGTTTACATATAATATACATATAACACATGAACAAACAGTCATGCAAAAACTATGCAAACAACAGCCTCTAATGGCAGACATAATCCAATAGGCTTCTTCTAGGTTCTCTCTCTTTTCTCTTGATCAACAAGACTAATTATTTTCAGAAAAATTGAAAGCACATACTGTCTTCCTATAAATCTGAAATACATCAAAGTATACAATCTACGCACACTTACTAACAAAATTTATACACATGAAAAATAAAACATGCTCTTAATGAATGTGAATTTATACTTGAAATGGGGAGGGAGCGTCATTCTTACTTTAGTTAAAAGATTAAGAGACAACATGGGCAGTGGCATTGTAACTTTATTATTTTTCCAAGGTCTCTGTGAGATTTCCAATCACCTAGCATCGTTGAGCAGTGCTTATGGAAAGTAAGGCGCCACTTTTTGTCTGTACTGTTTAACCTTGCTGAGTGGTTCGAAGTGTTAGCAGGTATCTTGGGATATCTAATAACGTTGCAGTGTTATTTTCAGCGCGGTTCCTATAAGGGCAGCTTGCTTTGGCTATATGCCTTGGCTCTAAAAGTGTTTTATCAGTTTCTCAGACAAAAAAATTCTACTCAGTGCTGTTTCTTCAAAGGGCAGCTTGCTTTGGCTATATGCCTTAGCTCTAAATTATTCTATCAGTTTCTCAGACAAAAAAATTCTACTCGGTGCTGTTTCTTCAAAGGGCAGCTTTCTTTGGCTAAGTCTTAGTTTGGTTATATTTTTCACCTCTAAAAATTAAGAAATTTTTAAAAGAAATTAAGAGATTTGTACTCAGTACTACCTTTCACTTCGGCAGCCTTCCCGCGGCAATATGTCTAGGCTCCAAAAATGTTGTCAATTTGTATATAAATTTTTTTTCAAATCCTGTTTCTATAAGAGCAGTGTGCTCTGGCTTTATGCCTTAGCTCAAAAAATGTGCAATCAATTTTTCAAGGAAAATGTTTCCTTTTCTGCTGTTTCTATATACGAGCAGCTTGCTTCAGCTATATGCCGAAGTTTTCAAAATGTTCATGAAACATCTTAACCTAATAAATCCTTGAAATAATAAAGCTACAAAGTTTAAAAACTAAAAACCGTTAGGAGAAACACTGCCTATGATTTGTCAGAAGAATAGTTTTTGTTTTTCGACAAGGGCTTTGAGATACCCTGAATCAAAATGCTCTGAATTAAACTAAGTTACATATACTCTGCCATAGCAAGTAGGTTTTCAAACTGGATTGGGTGTATAAGTCTTTGTAGAATAAAATATACACGACACTTGCATACAGCTATACACATAGATATACATGCATGTTTCACTGATCAATACACCAACATAGTGACTTTCACACTTTTAATAAAGCATGCCAAACTTAAAGTGCACATCTTACACCTTCTTCATATGTAAATATTTTGCATCCCAATTGATATATTTGTACATTATTATATATATGTAAGAGTAAAATAAAAGTAGAAAAATTAACCGTCTCCATGTCTCTTGATTTCAATAGCTAAATATACACACACGCTTTGTAACACATGACAATGCTTTAATAAAATCTGAAGAAAGCTTGTGTACTTTGTGTTTAATTCCGGCTTTCGGTCTTTCGGTGAGGGTTTTCCTCCAGGAACTCTGGTTTCCCTCGTAATAAAAACAGTGTCCGTGTGTTCGGAATCGCGTTTATGGTTGGTTTTCCATTCAAAATTTAACTTCTCCCCGGATTGATTTCTTAAAAGTAACAAAATGTCATGTTAACCTCATTTCATGTTGATCTACATTCCGGATACAAAGTTATAGGAATGTTTCCCAACCCAACAGGCATTTATTTTGTGGGTTAAAACTTCAAAAGTGAACTTAAATTGATGGAATCTGACTGTGCACACGGTTACTGGGTTCAATTCCCGGTACACTGTATTGTTCTCATTCGGGGTAAACTGTTCTTCATCGGCAACAAAGCCAAGATCTATTAATTATTAGCCATTTTTAATCTGATTTCACATCACAAGCTAAAGTGAAGATTTCGTCCCATTCCAAACTACAAGAAAAGCAGAATTTTGGAGACCGCAGAATCTCGGTGCAAGGCAGTTCACCGACAAAAGTGGTCGAGTATTGTTTATAGTTGATCTCGGAGCATTTCATGAAAAAGAAGACGTGTGATGTTTAATGCTATAATGAACACAGCTAATGAAGATGCAATTACAGACATTCCTCGGTGATAGGACAAGCGTTTGACCATTAAAACATCGTTTATCCATATCAAAATATTTGAAATCATAACCAAAGCATGGTTATATTGTTTAATGTTTGTATATGAGCGCCAAACATGCTTGCAACTTTACATAGGACAAGCATTTGACCATTAAAACAGCGTGGTTATCCATGTCAAAAATTTGACATCTTAACCAAAGCATGGTTATACTGTTTAATGTTTGTATATGAGCGCCAAACATGCTGGAAACTTTACATTGGACAAGCATTTGACCATTAAAACAGCGTGGTTATCCATGTCAAAAAATTTGACATCATAACCAAAGCATGGTTATATTGTTTAATGTTTGTATATGAGCACCAGACGGAAACGTAAACAAAACACAAATACACATGCACGAATAATTATAATTATAAATTTTACGAATAGTTATTGTGCAACTCTACCTTTTGTTACAAAATTTTGATTTGATGATTTGAGATTTAATAACACATCGTCGCATAAAAATGAATTACAATGTCAATGTGTTTTACAAGATTATTATCTACAGACTACACGTAGCTATATATTATATACAAATAAGAATACCTATTTTTACAAGATAGTTCAAAATTTAGTTTAAAATTACCTATTTTAATGTATTAATCATGCTGGGGGAAGAAGCTGTTTTTAAACCTATCTGTTCTACATTAAAAGAGGAAAACTATTGAATGTTTCTTAAATTATATCGATGTTCGTCTTCAATCAGGGTTAGGTGGCGCAATAAGCGGCCGCCTGATGCTATATTTTTAATTCTTTTCCCACAAAGTTCGCTTCGACGATTACCAAGTCTAGGACATTGCAGCAGTTCTCGCGCTTCACTGTAAGATCGACCTGGCAGTTTAATCCTCAATGCGCGTTTTTGAACTTTCTCAATTTCATCAGATAGATACCCAGGCAGTGCACAATGCCACACTGTACAACAATATTCTAAAACGGACTCCAACCAAATTATGATAAGATCATGCGGTGGAATCCCTCCTCGTTGCAAAACCCGCAGGTTATATAATCGCTATGACGCTTTAGAAGTAATCATTGCGATATGAAAAAACAAATTAAATATTATTATTTAGTATACACCCGACTATTGTCTATTACAAATCCTACATTCTGATTGGCGACTCAACCATTGTCTATTCGTGATGGTGAACGTTTGGGAAAAATTCGCTCGCGCGACCGTAAAAAATTGAATTGAATAAATTATTTTTCGGTGTAATTGCCGGTGTATCGATTATTTTCTCGAAATTAATATACACGTTTTCGTCTGGAGTCGCTCGTTTTTTGTTCCAGTCGCGCCTTTTTTGCCGCGACTCTCGCCTATTTTGTCGCGACTCGCGAGGCGCGCCAATTAGATTATCTCGTTATTTACATACGCCAAAATGATTCCTAAGGCTCGGCCTGTCACAAACCGGTGTTTATAAAAACTTATCACTGGTTATGTAACATTTGTGCATATATTGAAGTATATTATCAACAATGGCACCTAATAAATTCAGTAAAAAGTTGTCCAGAGGTAATTAAACAAACAATTAGAAACTTTAATCATTTTGTAAGTAGTTGAAATTTTATAGTATGTACGTCTAAACTCTTGCAACCTGGGTTTGAACCAGTTCACTTGTTGTGCATGCGATGCCGTTCGCCTATGTCCTAGCTAAGACTAGTTCGGGTAGTTGGTTTTACAACTTTCTAGTGAATTTGGATTTGATTGCTCACCTGTAATGCTTGGCTGGTCAATCAGGGTAATTTTAGTCATTTAATCAGGTAGACGTGCATGTGTAATGATGAGTCTGTGGATAAATTCGTAGAAATAATGTTTGCATAATATTAAAAACCACTGCCATCTCGTATCTTGGTCGAAGTTTGCTCAAATTTTGCTCAAAGTTAAAATGTAAATAAAGCAAGTATACAGTATACTTGCGAAAGCACAGAAGCAGTTTTTTTGCCTTCGACTTGTGAAGGATGTTATTTTACAAATGCCAAGCGGGAAGAACCACTGAGCTATATAATAATTCCTGGAGCACCGGCTCCTAATGTTTTGGGCTCAAAAAGTGAAGCAAGAAACATGGCGGATTTTTCGTGCTGACTCCAGATATGGTCCCACTGGGCAATGGTAATGACCACTGACACGGCTCAATATTGAGCCCGCTCCAACATTCACTCCCCCCTGCATATTTTTTGAAAAAACTTAGCGGTAAATTGTTTTCGTTATTAATTTTTATTTTTCGACTTTTTTTCTACTATTTGTTAATTTCATTTTAAGATCTACACAACTGACACGTACTTTTCGTGCTTTAAATGTGGCATACGATTACTTAAGGCTGAAAATTTTCAGTAAATAATGGTGATATCTGAAAACATTGGCGAACTAAAATCTCGAAAGAATTTGAATATGAAGTTTTTCATATCATATTTTAAGAAAACGGAAATTATCTCCGTTTAGGTACGCTTGGTTGGCTTAAGTCGTATTACATATTCACCATTTATGATATGAGAGACTTAACTCTAAACTACAGTTTGATTTTGTATGTGGGAATCAGTTCATTGTCATTTGTGCTCAGACTCAGTCTTATTCACCGGAAAATGGCAAATACGACCATGGTCATATTCGCCGGGAAATGGCAAATACAACCATGGTCATATTCGCCGGAAAATGGCAAATACGACCATGGTCATATTCGCCGGAAAATGGCAAATACAACCATAGTCATATTCGCCGGAAAATGGCAAATACGACCATGGTCATATTCGCCAGAAAATGGCAAATACGACCATGGTCATATTCGCCGGAAAATGGCAAATACGACCATGGTCATATTCGCCGGAAAATGGCAAATACGACCATGGTCATATTCGCCGGAAAATGGCAAATACGACCATGGTCATATTCGCCGGAAAATGGCAAATACAACCATGGTCATATTCGCCGGAAAATGGCAAATACGACCATGGTCATATTCGCCAGAAAATGGCAAATACGACCATGGTCATATTCGCCGGAAAATTGCAAATATACGACCATGGTCATATATTCGCCGGAAAATACAAATACAATACAATACAATCACAAACAATTTATCTAAACACGGTGGAATATTTAGTTAAAAAAATACAACTGGTTTACAAAATTTCCGTGATAGAGTCGTTATATATATTAGTAAAATAATCATTTGTAGCTTTCTTAAATTGAGGAAAGAGGGTTAAATTACGCATTTCTTCAGGAATGCTATTCCATAGCAAAGCCCTGCTATAGCATAAGCTACGTTTTAGATAGTTCGTTCGTGGTTTTGGTAAATTTAATTTAAATTGATTATTTCTAAAGTCATACTCAGAATTTCGAATAGAAAACAGGGTTTGTAAATATGGAGGCATAATTCCTTTTAATTGCAAGCGATTTAAGAAAGCACAAGCGTTGGCATCATAACTTGACCTTTTTATGACTCGAACTGCTCGGTTTTGTAATTTTTATAATTTTTTTGCAAGTGTGTCCCCTAATTCATCCCAAACCGAGCAGCAGTAGTCAAAATGTGGTTGTATTAAAGCGAAATAAAGCTGAACTGTCGCTTTGCGCGATATAAAGGGTCTTGCGCGCTTTAACGCTCCAATAGCCCAAGAAACCTTTTTGGATATTTTGTCAATATGCTCTGACCACGAGAGGTGACTATCAATATACATACCTAGAGATTTGGAAACATTGACCCTGTTTATTTCACGCCATGAGAAACAACTTATCCGGATAAAACTATAAGCGTGAATCTCAATTCATTTTCTATGAGAGCTGTCAAAAATGCCATCGATGAAACTTCAGAAGTAAATATAAATCGGCTTACAAGTATGAGTCGATATTCATCCTTTCTGGATACTAATTGCATCAACACACTGCAAAAAGAGTCCATTGTTTTTAAAGGTCGAAAAAATAGTCGAAAATAGTCGGATTCGTTTGAAAAAAAACAAAAAACAAAAAATATTTTTCGAAGGCAGCCGGAGGGCGAAGGAGTGCGCCTGAAGCACTGTATCGCGGTTGTCAGCGGCAGGGGCGGCGGAACAGGGGGGGCTAGGGGGGCTAAAGCCCCCCCAGAAGTAAAAGTGGGGAGGCTTAGCCCCCCCAAAAAATTTCATGAAGAAAGCCAGGATGGGAGAGCAAATATACAAACTAAGTTACCACGAAGTCGTCAAATTAATGCTCGCCGGCGTATTAAATGTTAATAAGATATCCTATATTGTAATACGGATCAAGTGAATGTAAATTGACTTTCTTTGATCTATCATAGTTGTCTTTAACAGCAGAATATAAAATATTCGTGGTTGTATATTGTTATTATTTTCGGATCGCCATTTTGTTTGGAAATTATTTTCAGAATTTGAGAGATGATTTTTCAAATGTAGGAGAAATCACTACACGCGCTGTGCCGTTTTCAGTTTGTGTTTGCCCATGAAAAACTACGATGAAAGTGGCAAGTAACACTCTGAAATGGCCATTTCCGAAGATCTAGAGCATTGAAATTCCAAAAGAATTTCGCTCGGCGCCAACCATGGTGGCGCCTCGTGAAATTAGCCCCCCAAAATATTTTATGTTCCGCCGCCCCTGGTCAGCGGTGAGCGGTCATTCCCATTGCCCATTGGGACCATATCTGGCGTCAGCACGAAAAAATCCGCCATGTTTTTTGCTTCACTTTTTTGTCAAGAGCCAGTCCTCCAGGAATTTAATATAGCTCAGTGGGGAAGAACCCATGGCAACAGATAAACATGGCGGACGAAGCGAGTGGATTTCATTTTGATGAATTGTCGAAAGTTCGTGTTCTTGAGCCAG
The DNA here is from genome assembly GCF_004324835.1 of Dendronephthya gigantea. Lineage (NCBI taxonomy): Eukaryota > Metazoa > Cnidaria > Anthozoa > Malacalcyonacea > Nephtheidae > Dendronephthya > Dendronephthya gigantea. Next base: position 527,682 of record NW_021163039.1, on the reverse strand, counting down.
AGGTTTACCAACAAACTCAGGAATTGAAAGAAGAATGTAAAGATTTCGTCGACAGTAAGTATATTGTGGCAAACATTTGTTAAATTATCTTGTTTTAAGTGAAATTTGAACTGCATGATTTTGTTCTATTTTGGTCCTTCTGTCCTTGCATGATTTTGTTTATGATTTTTGCAACTTTATACGTTTTGTAGTCTTTTGAATCGACTTTATAACATCGTTATTTTCTAGTTATAGTATTTTTGGTGTAAAAACTTGGACTTGTGCAGTATTGAGCGGCTCAATGTCTATTATTTTTCCTCATATCTGACAGTTTATAAAATGTAACTTTATGTATAAGATATCCACTTTTCTTCCCCTAGAAATATCTGAGTTTCAAAGCATTGTGGGAAATTTTATCGGGATGGTTGATGGCCTTGCCAAGGAAGTTGAAAATGAAAAAATGAAGGTAAGGTTATAGAATTATAAAAGTCCTGAAATTTTGAGACACCACAGTTGTCTGATAAAGTTGTCTGATATAAGTAGTAGCGGCGGCCCTGCTGTTAGTAGTACCTAGGATGACTCTCTTGCAGTGCTATTCTGGAAAGTGTGCAAATTGTGCACTCAATATTTTAAAAAATACAAGTAAGTAAATAGAAGACATTAAAATTGTGGCCCTGATAGCTTGGTTGCACGATACATACTTACCACACAGGGGGTGGTAATTAGACATGGCACTATAGAATTACGCTGCTGTTGACAAGAACGAGATGCCATCTAGAAAACAAAACTGGTTCTGGAAAGCCAGTCCTTACTAACCTGATGTGACATGAAATTATAATATTGTTGTACTTATTTAGGCCATAGGTTCAAGAAATTTGTTAAAATCAGTCGAGAAGCAACGAGAGACAGAGCAACAGCAATTGCAGGCTTTGATTGGTGAGAAGAAAGTCCAACTGGAAAGGTATTTTAAAATTCATTGCAGTTCACCTTTAGGGCTGTGCGTTAATTTCCTCACTGTACTTTTGGCCCAATCCAGATATCGACGTCAGTACGAGTCACTTCTTAAGACGGAAGAAGAGCAAAAGGAATTCATTGAGCAATTTGTGCTTCAAAAGTGATCCCAGAATCTGGATACAAGGTATCTCATGCACAGCACCTTGCTGGAAATTTGCAGCAATTTCCAGTCAGGTATATAATCATGTACTCTGTATTTCCATAATAGAATATAAAGTATATGATTAGCTCCTCCAAATGAAGGCTTTGTTGAAATATGCTAGCATTTTATCAAGATTTTGTAGAGGAGCAACACTTGTTTTATATGCACTGGGAAAACTAAAATATAATACTTTAAAATATTTCAAAAATAATATATACTATACACTGTTAATTACTATCTGAGACTGGTTGTATAAAACCCTTCAACTACATTTTGCATAGTTAAATCCTAGTTAAGTCAGAAATACACAACTCTGATTGGTCAATTCTGTACTTAACTACAGTTAAAAGTCTAACAGTTACTAAGTCTAGTTAACTAGTCTTTTATACAACTGGCCCTTGATAACAAATAATACAAAGTAGCTTGAATATTATGATAAAATACATTTATTAGAAACTTAGTTATACTATATATTACTCTGTATTAAAACATTATTCAACATAATCAATATTATTTGTCTCAAACTTATTACAAAACAAGTTTTCAATTCCCAGATGAAACCTAAACTTCTCTGGTAATTTGGTAATGTCAAATTCATCAAAATATGATCTATCAAATTCAAAAGCAGTTCTGAAAGCTAATTATAATATGTAAAATTATAAATTTGTCATTGAAAAGCATAACCCAGTATATTTAAAAAAGTTGGCTTGTTTGGAACAGTTAATATTATGACCTATGTTTGACATACTTTCATAATTGTAATTACTATCTCATGTCTTCAACAATAAAATAACTATTGCAAGACCCATCACAAAGATAAATATAAGAATACCATAATTTCTTTTTTCTTCTGGTGGTGGACATTTTCTGGTACGTAATGGATACAGATACTGTTCCCTAAATGACATGATGTGGTTCCTAGCACCTGGCCAAACGTTTGGTCCTTGCAATCGATACTGGGCCGCGATAGTTGTACCAAAGATACATTGATAGGCCAGTTTGGGGTCATTTTTGAATATTGACCACAAGTTTGGCTTTGCACCAATCATTTCACCAAGTTCATTCATGTATGGGACATATTGAACCTTAAAATATTTCAGTGTATTACTAAACACTATATTCTATGTTAATTGCAATTCAACCAGGTGGACCTTAATTATGATAATCGTTTGCAATTTTAACTCAAATGGTCAAATTTTAAAAATGCAGCACCCAGGACAAAGAAGAACCTAGAAACGTCATACAGTGTGTATTGATTCTAATCTTACCCGCATGAAGTTGTATTTGGGTTACCCCGATTTTGACCATGTGCGTTCCCTGTTTGCAATCTCAGTTTCCATATCTTCCTTGCTCGGTAACTTGCATCTATTGGCGAAAACCTCTACAGCAACTCTTGCCTGCATTTCACTGACAGGGGCGACAGGGCCATTCACCACCATAGCTCCTATGACAGCTAGAGTATGCCAGTCATCGTCTGGCAAAAACACATGCTTATATAAACTAGTGTAAAATTCCTCTTTTACTTCAATAATGTCCTTTGCAAATGGATAAATTGGTTTAAAACCAGTGGCCAAGACCAAGGCATCAATTTTTTCTAAAGTTTCACCCCCGTGGAGAATGACTGAATCCTTGGCTATCTCTTTGATATCCCCTTTGACTATTATACTCCCAGTAATGATACGATGGACAAGTTTGTCTGTGCAAACAGGAAATTTAGTTACACCGAGGATGCCAGTTGGATAAAGGCCAAAGTTTTTGAAATTGACTTTGTTGTTTAGCAATGCTGGTGATAGTTTTGCCAAATGTTGCATTGGAAGAAAAGAAGTGACTCTGGAGATAGAAAAGTCAACAGGTCGCCCTCCAGAACCGAGACGTGTCACAGCATAACAGCCACTTCTTGTGCTGATGTACACTTGTTTGGCATGATCATGACTTAGTTCAACTGCAATATCCACTAGTTAGTGAAAAACAAATCACATGATTATTCGCCGCATAAATCACAATGAAAAGTCTTTTAGAAATGTCCATCATAAAACTTATGAAGGAGGGTGATCCTATCCTAGAGTCTCCCCCCACCCACCAATAGACCCTGATCAAAACATTTTCTCCATGTGGCTATTCACTCAAATGCAATATTAATCAATCCTTACCAGCAGAGTTACTACACCCGACAATAACAACTCTCTTTCCACTGTATGGATGAAATGTCCGGTAATCCCCGCTGTGTACCTTCATCCCTTTAAATTTTTCCATCCCTGGAATATTCGGCCACACCTGGTGCCAGTAGTGACCATTGCATACCATCACTGCATCAAATGAGGTGGTTTTAATCTCAGAATTGTCTTCATCCAACTTTCTATAGAGAAATGATGACTTTTTATTTTTGTGTGGAATTAATCTCATCCTGTGAACGCTTAGAGTGTCATTTACCCGGTAGAAACAATCCATTTTCCCGTTTCACTGTGATCCGTGCTCCGTTCCAATTTCACAACTTCCGTGTTGAATTGCACGTATTTCGCCAAATCAAATTCTTTCGCGTACAACTCAACATATTTTTGCACTAAATTCTGCGGCAAATAGTTTGGAAACTCCTTGGGGAAAGGAAAATCTGAAAACGCCGTTAACAGTTTACTAATATTCGTAATGGTGCTTTTATGAACGGAACCAAGATTTGGTCGAGGGTCATCCGTGTAATTCCACACCCCACCAAGACTTGATTGTTGTTCAAAACACACAGGGTTTAGGCCGACATCACGACAGGCTTTGATGCTTGTTAAACCTGAAACACCACAGCCGATAATGGCCACGTCCCTAACGGCGGCCATTGCGTACCAATGTTTTTTCCATCGTCATGCTATTAATAACTAGTAATTATCAAACTAATTAACAGCAAACTAATTAATAACAGAAAATAAATATCTGATCAATGTTGTAAGCACTGATACAGTTTTGTCTCATTTGCATATTAAGCGTCAACCTTGATTATCTTTGCAATAATTTAGATATCGAAGTCAGTGTCGATTACTTCAAAAGACCGAAAGACAAAAAAATATAAAGCAATTTTGCGTTTAAAAAGTGATCCCAGAATCTTTATACAACGAACTCGTGCACAACACCTTCCTGGAAATTCACAGCAATTTCTGGTCAGGTAAATTGTAATTTGCATTTCCATATTAAAATATAAAGTACGTGTTTAGTTCTTTCTATTAAGCAGGGTTTTGTTAAAATACGCTAGCATTTTAGCAATGTTTGTAGAGGAGCATCACTTGACAGTTTTTACATGGACTTGGAAGCCTAAATTATAAAACTTTAAACATCTTGATCTCAAAAATAATAACACAAAATGTTGTGTATTGTCAACTGATGAAAAATATTTTAAATACAATATATTAAAACTATAAAGTAGCTTAAATGTTATGAACAAAATACATTTATTAAACACAGTTACACTGCACTTTAGTCTACAAAATCTGAATAATGAATATATTTTTAAACTATTTAATAGTTTTATGTCAGTATGTCACTATATATTATTTGTCTCCAACTTGTTCTGAACAAGTTTTTAATTAGGAGGTTCTAAGCTGTAAACTCTTCTAGTAAATAATTTAAAACTAAAAAACATATTATCTATCAGAAGCAGTTCTAAAAGTCAATTAATATTATTTATATTGCAATTAGAGCTAGTAAATATGCACGAGTTAGCTTGTTGGAAAGAGTTAATGTGACCTGTGTAAGGCACATGCACTTTCATGATTGCATTTATCACTTCATGCCTTGAGCATAACAGCAACTATAGCAAGACCCACGACAATGATGAATACAAGAACACCATAACTTCTTTTTTCTTCTGATGGTGAAGACTTTCTGGTACGTAATGGATACAGATATTGTTCCTTAAATGTCATGATGTGGTTCCTAGCACCTGGCCAAACGTTTGGTCCTTGCAATCTGTACTGGGCTGCGACAGTTGTACCGAAGATACATTGATAGGCCAGTTTGGGGTCATTTTTGAATATTGACCACAAGTTTGGCTTTGCACCAATCATTTCACCAAGTTCATTCATGTATGGGACATATGGAACCTTAAAAGATTTAAATTAAACATATATTATGTGTCCGTGTATTACTGCATACTATAGTCTATGTTAATTGCAGTTCAACCAGGTGGGCCCTAATTATGATAATTGTTCACTGTTTGCAATTTAACATTAAATGGTCTAATTAAATCAAATGCAGCACCCAGGACAGAGGAAAACCTAGAAACGTCATACAGTATGTGTCATTACTTGATTCTAGGCTTACCCGCATGAAGTAGTATTTGGATGCCCCTGTTTTTGACCATGCGCGTTCTCTATTTGCAATCTCAGTTTCCATATCTTCCTTGCTTAGTAACTTGCATCTTTTCAGGAAAACCTCAACAGCAACTCTTGCCTGCATTTCACTGACAGGAGGGACAGGACCACCCACCCCCACAGCTCCAATGACAGCTAGAGTATGCCTGTCATCGTCTGGCAAAAACACATGTTTATATAAACTAGTGTAGAATTCCTCTTTTACTTCGATAATTTCTTTGGCGAATGGATAAATTGGTTTAAAACCAGTGGCCACGACCAAGGCATCAATCTTTTCTAACGTTTCACCTCCGTGGAGAATGACTGAATCCTCGGCTATCTCTTTGATATCCCCTTTGATGATTATGTGCCCTGTAATAATACGATGCAGCAGTTGATCATTTACAACTGCAGTTTGATTCACACCGAAAGTGCCTGATGGATGAAGGCCAATGTTTTTGAAGTTGACTTTGTTGTTTAGCAGTACTGGTGATAGCTTTCTCAGATATTTCATTGGCAAAAGTGAAGCGACTCTGGTGATAAAGAAGTCAGCAGGTTGTCCTCCAGGACCGAGACGTGTCACAAGATAACAGCCACTTCTTGTGCTGATGTACACTTGTTTAGCATGATCATGACTTAGTTCAACTGCAATGTCCACTAGTTAGTGAAAGAAAAAATGGTTCAAAAATTATCCAGCATCTCCTCTTCCCCCTACCCGCCATTATAGCCCGATCAAACATGTTATTCACTCAAATGCAATATTTCAATCCTTACCAGCAGAATGGCTACATCCTACAATAACAACTCTCTTTCCAACAAATGGATAGAATGTCCGGTAATCCCCACTGTGTACTTTAATCCCTTTGAATTTTTCCATCCCTGGGATATTCGGCCACACCTGGTGTGAGTAGTGACCATTGCATATCATCACCGCATCAAACAAGGTGGTTTTAATCTCAGAATTATCTTCCTTTAGCCTTCTAAAGAAAAATAATGACTTTTCATTTTCTGTTTTAATCGAGATTTCATCTTATTTCATTTTATCTTGTTTTATTTATTTTATTTGATACATTCATCTCTAGCCATTGATCTCTATATAGTAGCTGATTTCAACAATGAACAACATGAACGATAAATAATGGACCGCCTAAATTGGTACAAAATTGAATCGTGCAAAGTTGCAAACAAACTTTGATATTACCTGGTAGACACAATCCATTTTCCCGTTTCACTGTGATCCGCACTCCGTTCCAATTTCACGACTTCCGTGTTGAATTGCACGTACTTCGCCAAATCAAATTCTTTCGCGTACAACTCAACATATTTTTGCACTAAATTCTGCGGCAAATAGTTTGGAAACTCCTTGGGGAAAGGAAAATCTGAAAACGCCGTGAACAGTTTACTAGTATTCGTAATGGTGCATTTATGAACGGAGGAAAGATTTGGTCGAGGGTCATCAGTGTATAAATTCCACACCCCACCAAGACTTGATTGTTGTTCAAAACACACAGGGTTTAGGCCGACATCACGACAGGTTTTGATGCTTGTTAAACCTGAAACACCACAGCCGATAATGGCCACGTCCATTGTTTAGGAATGTTTTATTGTATAATTTTATTTACTTTTTCACGACGTACATCGAAATTGAAATGTTGTTACATCGTGTCATGTTGCAAATTTATTCACACTTTACAGAAAGTCGCAATCATTGGAGAACGTCATGTTACATTCACGTGATGTATTTGAAACTTGAGAAATTTATTTATTTATTTGTTTGTCTGTTTGTTTGTTTCTTTATTTATTTATTATACTTTTATCAATTGTTTGTTCAGCTTTCTCTTGCTGACAGTTTACAAATCACGCCAATGAAAAGTCTTTTAGAAATGTCCATCATAAAACTTATGAAGGAGGGTGATCCCATCCCAGAGTCTCCCCCCACCCACCAATAGACCCTGATCAAAACATTTTCTCCATGTGGCTATTCACTCAAATGCAATATTTCAGTCCTTACCAGCAGAGTTACTACACCCTACAATAACAACTCTCTTTCCAATGTATGGATGAAATGTCCGGTAATCCCCGCTGTGTACCTTCATCCCTGTAAATTTTTCCATCCCTGGAATATTCGGCCACACCTGGTGCCAGTAGTGACCATTGCATACCATCACTGCATCAAATGAGGTGGTTTTAATCTCAGAATTGTCTTCATCCAACTTTCTATAGAGAAATGATGACTTTTTATTTTTGTGTGGAATTAATCTCATCCTGTGAACGCTTAGAGTGTCATTTACCTGGTAGAAACAATCCATTTTCCCGTTTCACTGTGATCCGTGCTCCGTTCCAATTTCACAACTTCCGTGTTGAATTGCACGTACTTCGCCAAATCAAATTCTTTCGCGTACAACTCAACATATTTTTGCACTAAATTGTGCGGCAAATAGTTTGGAAACTCCTTGGGGAAAGGAAAATCTGAAAACGCCGTTAACAGTTTACTAATATTCGTAATGGTGTTTTTATGAACGGAACCAAGATTTGGTCGAGGGTCATCCGTGTAATTCCACACCCCACCAAGACTTGATTGTTGTTCAAAACACACAGGGTTTAGGCCGACATCACGACAGGCTTTGATGCTTGTTAAACCTGAAACAACAGCCGATAATGGCCACGTCCCTAACGGCGGCCATTGTTTACCAATGTTTTTCCATCGTCATACTATTAATAACTAGTAATTATCAAACTAATTAACAGCAAACTAATTAATAACAGAAAATAAATATCTGATCAATGTTGTAAGCACTGATACAGTTTTGTCTGATTTGCATATTAAGCGTCAACCTTGATTATCTTTGAAATAATTTAGTTATTGAAGTCAGTGTCGATTACTTCAAAAGACCGAAAGACCAAAAAATATAAAGCAATTTTGCGTTTAAAAAGTGATCCCAGAATCTTTATACAACGAACTCGTGCACAACAGTACACCTTCCTGGAAATTCACAGCAATTTCTGGTCAGGTAAATTGTTATTTGCATTTCCATATTAAAATATGAAGTACGTGTTTAGTTCTTTCTATTAACCAGGGTTTTGTTAAAATACGCTAGCATTTTTGACAGTTTTTACATGCACTTGGAAGCCTAAATTATAAAACTTTAAATATCTTAAAATAACAAGACGCCTGTTCTGGCGTTAACTCCGGCGCACTGAACATAAACAATACAGTTCATATTCGCATTTAGATGCCTTGCGAACCTAAATGTTCGATCGCGAAATTCAAAAGGACATCGTACTTTAAAAAGTATAGAAGTTCAATTGTTCAAAAATGTAAATAAACCGCATGATATATTCGCTTTGTCTTACACTTTGCCTTTGGAATTCGCGCTTATATAGTTATATTAAATCTTCAATCCTGTACGACGTTCAACGCGCCCATACACGACCACATCATCTTGTTAAACGGCGAAATAGCAGCGATATTATTAAAATAGGACCATAATCTACATGTATTAAATATATTCTTACCCCAATTCAATCTAAACTTAGTCGAAAAGCATGAAAAGAACGGTTTATTTGTTGCTCTTGGAGGAATTGCCGTATCATACGAGCGAAATCGAATCGCGCATCGGAAAATTAGCCTAAGCTGTGCACCACAACTCTTGGCAGATAAGACTGGGACGTAGATTTATACGGTTACATACACATTTTAAATACCACAATGTTTCGCGCCATTCAGACTTGCGACGACGAAAACTAAAAAAAAAAGAAACAACAACAAAACAAAACCGGGGCGAATTTTCAACTCCGTCCGCCTATGCTCCGTCGCTGACGCCGGAGTAGTAACACAAAATGTTGTGTATTATCAACTGATGAAAAATATTTTAAATACAATATATTAAAACTATAAAGTAACTTAAATGTTATGAACAAAAAACATTTATTAATCACAGTTACACTGCACTTTACTCTACAAAATCTGAATATTAAATATATTTTTAAACTATTTAATAGTTTTATGTCAGTATGTCACTATATATTACTTGTCTCCAACTTTTTCTGAACAAGTTTTTAATTAGGAATTTCTAAACTGTAAACTCTTCTGATTATATTGCAATTAGAGCTAGTAAATATACATGAGTTAGCTTGTTGGAAAGAGTTAATATGATCTGTGTAGAGCACATGCACTTTCATGATTGCATTTATCACATCATGCCTTAAGCATAACAGCAACTATAGCAAGACCCACGACAATGATGAATACAAGAACACCATAACCTCTTTTTTCTTCTGATGGTGAAGACCTTCTGGTATGTAATGGATACAGATATTGTTCCTTAAATGTCATGATGTGGTTCCTAGCACCTGGCCAAATGTTTGGTCCTTGCAATCGATATTGGGCTGCGACAGTTGTACCGAAGATACATTGATAGGCCAGTTTGGGGTCATTTTTGAATATTGACCACAAGTTTGGCTTTGCACCAATCATTTCACCAAGTTCATTCATGTATGGGACATATAGAACCTTAACAAAACATGTATAAAATACTTCAGAGCTGAAAAACTGTTGTCATATTTACATACTATATTTATGATATTAATTTCCAATCAGCAGAGCTAGCAGTTCCACCAGGTGGGTCCTGATAATGATAATTTTTTGCAGCTTTGGTATCAAATGGTCAAATGTTAAAAATGCAGCACCAATGGCAGAGGAACACCTAGAAACGTCATATGTGTCATCACACATCTAGTCTAGGGCAGTTTATCGGTTAATCGATAAAAATCAGGGTTCTTTGGTTAATCGGTCTTTCATTAAAAACCGAGAAAAAACCCGACAAATTGATACGGCTTAATTCTAAGTTGTTAAACTGAGGTGAATAAGCACCAGTATTGAATCAACTAAACAAGCATTTTGATTGGTTAACAAAAAGACAGACGTCTGTGAAGACCAGGATGGTATGAGTCATTGCTAAGTATAGATAGGTCAGTCCTTAAATTACGTTACACTGCATGCATCACTTAAAATATTTAAACAACACATGTAGAAAATACTTCAGAGGAGAAAAACTGTTGTCATACTTGCATACTATTTTAGTGGCATATTATATTAATTTCCATTTAGCTAACAGTTCAACCAAGTGGGTCCTGATAATGATATATGTTTGCAATTTTGGCATCAAATGGTCAAATGATAAAATGCAGCACGGTCCCTAAACAAAAGAAACACCTACAAACAACATATGTGTTATTACTTGATTGTAGGCCTACCCGCATGAAGTAGTATTTAGATGCTCCTGATTTTGACCATGCGCATTCCCTATTTGCAATCTCAGTTTCCATATCTTCCTTGCTTGGTAATTTGCATCTTTTGAGGAAAACCTCTACAGCAACTCTTGCCTGCATTTCACTGACAGGGAGGACAGGGCCACTCACCCCAACAGCTCCAATGACAGCTAGAGTATGCCAGTCATCATCTGGCAAAAACACATGTTTATATAAACTAGTGTAGAATTCCTCTTTTACTTCAATAATGTCTTTTGCAAATGGATAAATTGGTTTAAAACCAGTGGCCACGACCAAGGCATCAATCTTTTCTAACGTTTCACCTCCGTGGAGAATGACTGAATCCTCGGCTATCTCTTTGATATCTCCTTTGACGATTATGTGCCCCGTAATAATACGATGCAGCAGTTGATCATTTACCACTGGAGTTTGATTCACACCAAAAGTGCCTGATGGATGAAGGCCAATGTTTTTGAAATTGACTTTGTTGTTTAGCAATACTGGTGATAGCTTTCCCATATGTTTCATTGGCAAAAGTGAAGCGACTCTATTGATAAAGAAGTCAGCAGGTTGTCCTCCAGGACCGAGACGTGTCACAAGATAACAGCCACTTCTTGTGCTGATGTACACTTGTTTAGCATGATCATGACTTAGTTCAACTGCAATGTCCACTAGTTAGTGAAAGAAAAAATGGTTAAAAAATGATCCAGTAAATCCTCTTCCCCCCACCCACCAATATGACCCTGATCCAAACATTTTCTCCATGTGGCTATTCACTCAAATGCAATATTTCAATCCTTACCAGCAGAGTGGCTACATCCTACAATAACAACTTTCTTTCCAACAAATGGATGAAATGTTCGGTAATCCCCACTGTGTACCTTCATCCCTTTGAATTTTTCCATTCCTGGGATATTCGGCCACACCTGGTGTGAGTAGTGACCATTGCATACCATCACCGCATCAAACAAGGTGGTTTTAATCTCAGAATTGTCTTCCTCCAGCCTTCTATAGAAAAATAATGACTTTCCATTTTCTGTTTTAATCGAGAAATAATTTATTTCATCTTTTTTCATTTTATCTAGTTTACTTACTTTTAGGACCGCCTAAATTGTTACAAAATTGAATCATGCAAAGTTAATGTTACCTGGTAGACACAATCCATTTTCCCGTTTCACTGTGATCCGCACTCCGTTCCAATTTCACGACTTCCGTGTTGAATTGCACGTACTTCGCCAAATCAAATTCTTTCGCGTACAACTCAACATATTTTTGCACTAAATTCTGCGGCAAATAGTTTGGAAACTCCTTTGGGAAAGGAAAATCTGAAAACGCCGTGAACAGTTTACTAGTATTCGTAATGGTGCATTTATGAACGGAGGAAAGATTTGGTCGAGGGTCATCCGTGTAATTCCACACCCCGCCAAGACTTGATTGCTGTTCAAAACACACAGGGTTTAGGCCGACATCACGACAGGCTTTGATGCTTGTTAAACCTGAAACACCACATCCGATAATGGCCACGTCCATTGTTTAGGAATGTTTTGTTGTATAACTTTATTTACTTTTTCACGACGTATATCGAAATTGAAATGTTTTACATCGTGTCATGTTGCAAATTTATTCACACTTTACAGAAAGTCGCAATCATTGAAGAACGTCATGTTACATTAACGTGATGTATTTGAAACTTGAGAAATTTATTTATTTGTTTGTTTGTTTGTTTCTTTATTTATTTATTGTACTTTTATCAATTGTTTGTTCAGCTTTCTCTTGCTGACAGTTTACAAATCACGCCGTCCATTGGTTGCAGGCTTCCTCGTTCATGGATTCGTTTTGTTTGCCCAGGAAGAAGCTGGAACGTGAACGTTTGCAAGAATTTTGCAAGTATTACTTTGCTTTCCATCATTGCGAACTGCTGTCCAATGCAATTCCTGGGCCCCAGCGAAAATGGAAAGTATGCAAACCCGGAGATTCGACTGTCGTCGCTCGATTCCCAACGTTCAGGGATAAAATCTCCGGGGTTGTCGCAGAGCGCTGGATGGCGTCCCATAACAAAAGGACTGGCACTGGTGGTAGTTCCTTTGGGAATTTGGTACCCGGCTAGGGTAACATTATTGGGTGTTATACGGATGATCCCCGGGGCTGGAGGGTACAAACGTAAAGTTTCCTTCAGACAACAGTCCAGGTATTTGAATTTTGGTAGGTCGTCGTAGGTGACGTCATTTCTAGTGCTCAGGACCTCGTTGATCTCTTTTACCGCTCGATTCAAGGCTTGCTGATTGCTCGCCAGTTCCAATAAACAAAAAGAGAGAGTTGATGACGTAGTCTCGTGCCCGGATGAAAAGAATGTGACGAAATCGTCAATCAGGTCTTCTCCGGAAAGTGTCCGATCCCGACCGTCTGACATAATGTGGCCTAAAATATCCTGATGAGACAAAACATCATTTCAATCAGTTGTAGCAATAGATTAGATTTAGTTTGGTATTAGAAAATACAATACAATTCTACCTTTGGATTGTCTTCACCTCGTCGGATAGCTTCGTGTCGTGCTCGGATAGTTTCGCGCCCGGTATAGCGAAGAAACTGGAGTGCTCCTATGACTTGCCTTTGCCTCGGGTAGGATCTGAAATCCCATTTATGAAATGGGTTCACGAATGCCTCTTCGACACCCTTCATGATCAGGTTGTATGCCTGAATAAACGGGCTGTGCGGGTCGTTGATGACGTCGAGGTCGATTCCAAACCCCGCCTTGCAAATTACATCCAGAGTAACCAATGAGAACTCGTCAACCATCCTGGTTTCCAGGTCTCTTTCAGCCTGGCCGTGCAATTTGGTCAAAAATGTATCCGAACTCTGATTAAAGTTACACATAAGATTGCGTAGGTACAAACGGTGGAATGCGGGGTTCATAAGGGACCTTCGATGGCGCCATTGGGAATCGTCGAGATTTGTCAACAAACTTGTACCCATTGCCCTCTGACCGAAGAGGGTCTCCAGGCATTCCTTGTAAAATCTTGGGTCTTTGGGGAATTTTTCGGTGACAAGGACGTATTTTATGTCGGAGCTACTGGCGACATTTATCCAAGGCAGAAGAAATAGCCATATCAACACCACATCGCCATAGATCAGGTGACAGTCGAGCATGAACTCGAAGGATGAACAACCATTGTCCAACTTGGCTTTAATGTCAGGAAAGTTCCCTGGCAAGGAGAGCAATGGTTAGCGCTTAAGCAAATCTCGTTTCATACATGAAATATTGTGACAAAATGACTCCCAAGAGTGCGGTATTTCATGTAGCAAGAACTGGGAACAAGGACATGGTTTTCCAAATTCAAATGTATTTGTCCTATGCTCGACTAGTTTCTTTCGAATGCAAGAGACATTTCTTATAATGACGTCAAACGCGGAAAGTCTGATGTTGCACGAAATTTGATTTGCTCCACAAAACTATCGAGCCAATTAAACTTCGTGTAACATCATACTTTCCGCGTTTGACGTCATTATGAAAAAGAGGTCTATTGTTGACTACGTATGTACGTATGAATATATTAACCTCCCCAAAGTAATCAAGCGGTTTAGCTGCGGTCAATGCATGTTGGAGGATTTCTATGTTTCAAAACTATTTAATCTCTTTATTCTTATCTGTTGTCTAATTATTTGAACTGCGCCTGTGAGCCTTTTGACACGAGCGACGGAAATATCAAACACGCTATCCTTGATCCCTACACCATGCGACTTTCCTCGCAACTTGCAATGCAATTCTACCTCTGAGGCATCGAAAGTTGTCAAATTACTCAAAGCGAACATTTTACATTTGCAAAGTAACATCCCTCAGTATCATAATTTTATTGCACGTTGCCAAGGAAAATTGCATAGTGTAACAGCGCCTTAAAGGCCGGAGATCTATATCTGCTAAGTTATCAGCGGCACGCGTGGTTATTAGCTCCAGCATTAAGGCTGTTTTCCACTTTTCAATGTTACCTTTGAAAAAACGAAGTGAGTAAATCGAAGGAACTTAGTTTTTTGTACATTTTAGTATGCATTAGTTGACCTAGAATTTAAATGATAAAAATTTAAAAGCATTTAAAATTTTCCGTACGTGTACGTGCGTATAAAAAACGCGTAAGCAGTCTTTACAGCTGTCGCATTTTTTACGCGCGGTAAATTTCAATTGCCTCCAAATTTTTATTATTTAACATATGGGTCAACAAATGCATACTAAAATATGCAAAAAAGTTGATTTATTCAGCTAGCTTTTTCAAACATGACATTATGTTGACATATATAAGGATCTGGACTTTTACGTGCGTGTTCGTGCGTATAAAAAACGCGACAGCGGAAAGCATGCAGCCCTTTCGCTCGTGTCGATAATGGCTTAATTACTGGAAGCCGGATCAATGATCAATTTGCCGGTAATGGCACGTAAAAACCGCAAGATTGACCACGAATATTTCCCTCATCTATCATTGCAAATGACTGATAAATATAGCTACTTTATGATAGCACAATATGTAAACAGCAGGGCCGTAGCTAAACATATTCGTATATTCGCCTTACAACCAATACATATCTTTTAAAAGCGATTATGAATATACTATGTCCCTATATGAATATCACAATAACAACAAGACGCCATTTTGAATTTGTTGTAATAATTATTTATTGAGTTGTGAATTGCAAGTCACGTACGAAACATCTTTTCGAACATGCATGAAATCGAAGAGCGAATTGTAATCGGCTTTTGAGTGTTATGAAATTTATAAGGATTTCAACAGGGCAAAGTAAACTTTTAATGACAAATTCAACATAAATAATTGTAATTCATATTTGTATCGCTGGCCATCGCTTTATTCCGCTTACCTTTAAAAAATGAGCTTGCGGGCGGACCTGGTAAATGGCCATATTTTATTCGACGTAAATAAAGAATATAGAAGCTCACTGATGACAGCAGAATAATAAATAGGAGAGAAATTAATTCGGCAAATTGTATGATGAGGTTTGTAAATGACTCCATCTGTTTAATTTAAGTATATGTCAGAATGCCCATGCTGTGAATATATTATACGCATCGTTACGTTTCGGACCAAAGTGTGGCGATTTTTATCATTATTTAAAAACGCATTAAATACCCCAAACACTGAATTACGTGTTCCTGTGTAAGCTCTGCTGTCGTAATCTAAATATAAGCCGATTAGTCTATCTTTTTGGTAACCGCTTGTTTAAAAGCGCTGCTCGTAGGATAGATTGTTTATTTAATAACGTGTCTCGCCTGCGAACGAACTAAAATGGCCGTCAAAAAAGTCGCAATTATCGGATGTGGCGTCGGAGGTCTGACCGCCATCAAATGCTGCCTCGATGCCGGTTTGCAACCGACATGTTTTGAGCAACAATCGAAGTTCGGCGGTATTTGGAACTACACGGACGGGCCACGGCCTAACCTTGGCTCCGTCCACGCAAGCACAATAACGAACGTCAGCAAAGCAACAATATGTTACTCCGACTATCCGATGCCAAAGGAATGGCCGAATTACATGCATCACAGCATGTTCATGAAATACCTTGAAATGTATGCGAAGGAATTTGAGTTGGAGAGATACGTGAAACTCAATACGACAGTGGAAAGGCTTTCCAAGGCCGCAGATCACGAGACGACCGGAAGATGGCTCGTATCCTACACAAGGTAGACGAATAACTGTCTTAAAAAATCACAAACGTTTTTAGCTCTCAGGGTATTTAAATCTTAAAATATCTTCTACAATTGCAACTGGATTCTTGAATGCAAGGAGTTGTAACGAATATGTGAAACTCGAGTCCAGCGAGTTACTTTAATTGAATCAGAGTTTGATTCATAATTTGATATGCATTTTCGGCCCAGGAAATCGATACAAATCAATCTCAAATTCCAATTTAGAGAATCTACGGTTTTTCCGGCGAATATATTCCAAGGTTTATTTCATTTTTATTTCATTTTTATTTAGTTGGCGGCGAAGATAATGTTTGCTCGCCACGAATTTTTTTTAGATTGTGTGTAAACAATTAATCTGAAAGCATTGTGCTTGCATGATTAAAACCGTGTTTTAAACATTGTAAAAAAGAAAAGTTCTTGGCTGCGGAATATTACAAAGTACCGAAGATATAGCCAAACGTAGTTTGGCAAATTTTGTATACTTTGTATTATGGCCACAAGAGTGTAACTAAATAAGTTTCACACCTACCTTCGCCCGCAATGCAAAGTATTCAAAAATTGCCAACTTCGCATGGCTATATATTTGTGTACTACTTCACATTTTGCAGGCAAACTTGGCAATTCTGGGTTCGAGGCACACTAAACTCCCTTTTATTTGTGCAGTGATAAACGTTTTTATGTCTGTACAATTCTTGCGTTTGAGAGACTCTTTTAGACATCACATGCATTCGCAGCCTTTCATCGAAGACAATTATAAGGCACAGCGTATGCTTTTGTGTGAATTATTTACGCAGTTGTTTATGCTGGGCGAAGTAAAGTAACCTACTCTGTTGGATTTACCTAATAACATACACCAAGAGAAGAAAATCGACCTCAAAAATCGCCGTGTAGCCGGACTTAAGACGGGGGCTGTACGTTTATAATACGAGTCTGCTAAGCCCGTCTTATTTAAGACGCGAACAAGCGTTTTGCATAATTTCCCCTTGTTTGAATGGCCGGATTGGTCGCCTATTGATATTAAAGACCTTTTCTGCATAGGAAGTATGCATTAGGGCTTCGATTAGGAACACACAGTTTTGTAATGCACGTCTTCGTGATTTTTATGCATCCACTTGCACTGCACAGCCGAAGTAATGGCGGGTAATCCAGTTCAATCTGTTTCATCCAGTTGGCTTCTTACATCATAGCGGCTATTCTATACTAAATGTATATTGTGCAACATGGCAATATATTAGGTTATTAATCACGAGGTCTGGCTCTGTACAAAGAAATATCGCTAATCTTTTCAGAAAATCCGAAGATGGGAAAGTTACGGAGGAGAATCACAAGGGTGAAACGATTGAGGAGACGTTCGATGCGGTGATGATTTGCGTTGGACATCTTTGCTATCCAGCTACACCTAAGTTTCCAGGAATGGAAGATTTCAAAGGTGTTCAAGTCCACAGCGGGAACTACAGAAGTTTTCATCCTTTTGTTGGGAAGAGGGTTGTTGTTGTGGGTAGCAGTTATTCGGCTGGTAGGTATTGCTGTTTCTGAAAATCACTGATCCCGCTGAAACTTCGACCCAAATAATGAACCGAACCGAAAATGACACTCGTTTGATGTTAAGGTCTGTTCACACGATCCAATTCACTTCTGATTGATGTTTTATAGCCGACTAACCTTCAGTTTATATGGGCCGTAAATCAACTAAGATAATGCAGTATAGCCTTATCAATGACAGACTTTATTACCTACGTTAGAAGTAAATTGGATCCAAGAAATTTGCATCGTGTGAACAGGCCTTTAGTTGTCGAAGACGATGATGCTCTGGTCGGGAGATTCTCAAACAACGACTATGTTTTTAGGTGATATTTCCATTGAGCTGAGCCTTCACGCGTCACAAGTGTACCTGAGCACAAGGCAGGGTAGTTATGTGGTTAAACGTCTCGTGCCAGGCTCCACAAAACCGTTTGATCATCAGATCACGCGGCAAGAGAGTTTCGTCAACAAATATTTCAATCGCAGCCTTTTTAAAGGTGTTCTCAATACAGAGTACGATTTTGTACGTCTCGGTCTTCAACCTACGGGTAATTGCTTTGCAATTAATAACAACTAATTAAACTAATATATATGATACTTATTTCTCTCATTACACCTGCAATTAATCTGTCACAGGAGTCGCGATGGTTCAGCAATTTCCATTCTTCGAGGAATTGCCAACCAGAATTATGTCTGGTCGCGTGATCGTAAAGGGGGCACTGAAGGAACTTAGGGGGTCGTCTGTGGTCTTTGACGGTTCGTGACTGTTTTTTGTTATATCCTCCACCATTCTGGGAGAAAATGAAGTTCTTGAGTATTCTTAGAACGTAAAATTCAATAAGATCAATTTCATATACAAAAATGTTGCAATACATAGAACTGTTATTATTCACAAATTAGTTCGTTTTTATAAACCTGACAATTTGTTTATATTCGATTTTTATTCCATCCTCCACCGTCCATAGGGAAAACGAAGTCCTTAATGTTGAGATTTTAAATTGGATGAATTTTCACAGACATATAAAGTTATAATGATTGATTTTGTATGCTTTTTATTGACCAAACGATTTCCCCACACAGGTGAGGACGTGGTGGACAACATCGATGCCATAGTGTATGCTACCGGTTTTGATTTGAAGTTTCCATTTGCGTCTGATCTCATTGAGGTCGAGAATGGCCATTATACGAGGTATAAATTTAAAACCAAGTCTGTTTCCGACTTTTCTATATGTACAAATCTGATGTTTCCACTACCAAAAAGCATTCGCTTCAATTCGTCCATGATTTGCATTTAAATTTACTCGTGTTTAGTTCGAGGGTGTCACTGGTTTTCGACTTTCATATAGGTTGTTTGCAATTGCCGCCATCATCTTGGTTTATTTTTTAAATTCAAAACATGTGCACAAATAATTTGTTCGTCTTTGCTGTATTTTAATACCCGCACAATAACACGACAGAGATGATAAGCAGTTACAAAATATACAAGGAAAAAGTAAATCAACGCAGCTTGTTCTCTTGAAAAGCAGAAGTAAACTTTGTAGAGTCAACCAAGCTGTTCATTAATGTGAATGTCATTAGATTATTTTTTCAACACTCAGGTTGTACAAACACATCTTCATACCGGACGCAGACCAGCAAACCCTGGCTGTGATAGGGCTCATGGAGACCATCGGAGCACATCCTCCGATCTGGGAGATCCAAGCCAGGGTGGCTTGCGAGGTGTTTGCCGGAAGGTGTGTGCTGCCGAGCAAAGCGGACAGGGTGGCTGAATGTGTGGCAGAAGAGGAATACCTTACGAAGATTGGCAGACCGAAGGAAAAGTTTTTGTACGGTGTAAGTGAACATGATCGAATGTCAAGTCAAAAAATTAACTTTGTTGCAAGCTTTACACATACTGACAGTCACGTTTTGCGTCAAGTATTGCTTTAGTATACGATGTTTGTCCTGTCTTTACAAGTCGATTTTTAAAAACCATATCTTTCAGGTTATGAATATTCCCTACATGGACGAAGTGTCCGCGTTGATAGGTGCTAAGCCAAACCTGTGGTCCATTTTTCTAAGAGACCCTAAACTAGCCTACTGCTGTTTCTATGGGCCGGGAATCGGCGCCCAATATCGACTACAAGGGCCAAACACCTGGAAAGGTGCAAAAAATGTGATAAAAAGCGTCGAAGAAGATTACCAATACCCGTTGAAAGTGAAAAGATGCGAGCCGATGATGGCGAAGAAGGAGTCTTCATATTTGTTTTGGGTTCTTGTTGTGGTTTTTGGAGCTCTCTTGGCTTACTTTCTTCGTTATCTTTTGTGAAGAATCGGGCTAGTGAAATGAGGCACACCGCTTTTCGAGGTAAACTAGGTAATGGGAAGTCCTATGTACATGGGATGACTGAACTTGGTTTAGAATTATATCGTCATGAATTAATATACATATACGACGATAATGTACCTTGTGAATTTAGATTGTATACATACTGAAAATTTGCCCAACTGTGGTTGGGCATCTCCAAGATCATAGGATAGATACTTGTTTATTAAGAAGTCTTTTTAATTCTGGGGGAAATAAAAGGTAAAAATTGAATTAAAGGCGATATGTTAATTAAAACAATTCAATCGATGGCAGACTGGCGGTGGAGAAATGTTCACATCGATTTTGATGAGTTTTGCTCTCCATACACGACGTTCTATAAATATTTCAACAAAAACATGATTCACCAGACACTGCATATACCGAAAAATGCGGACAGCATCATAGTAACATGCTCTTTTACAGAAAAAAGATTCATATTTTAAACTGATGAGTCGTTTATCAGACACATCAAAATGTGAGCATGCTCACTAAATTGACATCTAACACTATACATCTCTGCTTAGACCATTATACTCTACTCTAGCACCAAAGTTTGATAGAGTCGCTAATAAAGCATCGTCAATAGTCATTAAAAACATTTAAAGACCCGATTAAAAGCACATTAATCATTAACTTCGGGTGATTCTATAACGCGAAAAGTATGGAATTTTTTTCACCCAATTTTTGGTATATCGAAATATCGATAAACTAAAAAATTCAGTATCGAATGAAAAATCTGAAAAATCAATATCGTTATTCAATAAACCGATCTTTATCAATATTTTGATCAACCGCAACAGCCTAAAAATTATAAACTTGTGTATTTTCTTCTCCAAACATGTAGTATTAACTCGCTCAGCAAAATGCCTTCAGCCTTCTTATCTTTTTATTTCATAATGCCATATGAATTAATTAAATTCATCGCTGCAAATTTGACACTGAAGGTCTGTTCACACGATCCAATTTTCTTGGATCCAATTCACTTTTGACGTATGGCATATAGTCGGCGATTGATGTAGCTGCAGTAGTAGATTGGCTTCAGTGGATTTGCTGCTGATATACACTACAAGACAACAGACTATAAAACATTCATCAGAATTAAGTGAATTGAATCCAACAAAATTGGATCGTGTGAACAGACACTTACGGCTTGACACCTTAGGATATGCCTTCAGGGTGCGAAGTCCAATCCAATTACCATATATCTACACAAACGTGCAATCATATTTTACCGGCAAATAAAGTTAACCAAAATGGTTGCCAAAAAAGTCGCAATTATCGGCTGTGGTGTCGGAGGTCTGACGGCCATTAAATGCTGCCTCGATGCTGGTTTGCAACCGACATGTTTTGAGCAGCAATCAAGCTTTGGTGGCATTTGGAACTACACCGACGAACCTCGACCGGGTTTGGGCTCCGTGCATTCCGGCACGGTAACCAACATTAGCAAAGCAATAATGTGCTTTTCTGACTTTCCTGTGCCCAAGGAATGGCCAAATTACCTTCACCATCGTCTGTTTATGAAGTACTTACGATTGTACGCCGAGAACTTTGGCTTAGAGGAGTACGTCAGGTTTAATACGAAGGTCACAAAGCTATCGAAGGCCACGGATTACAACGAGACCGGCAACTGGGCTTTATCTTATACAAGGAATACAAGGTATCTAATATCTATAAACATAACAGTTGCTATAATCAGGAAGTTACAAGGCAAGGACTGTAGATTGCAAAATATATTTAGATATAAACCCAATTCACGCTGTCTTTTAATAAACAATGACAGACTTCTATAGGCCAGACGCGAAAGTCTGTGTGGTGTAATAAATGTCGCATGTGGTGTTACAATGTTGCATCTTAAAATTATCGACCGCCCTTCGGCTGTTACGGGCTGCAACTCCATAACTCCATTTATGCGATTTTTATGATGCTTTAAGAGCAACAATTTTTAATCGATTCCTCTCGTGAATTCGTCCGAAGTCAGACTTTTGATATTAACCACTATAGAAATTTCCTGATCATGAGAGATTAAATTATTGCATTGTCATAATGAACCCCCCCATTGCTGTAGACTTAGGGACAATCTACCGGGATTCTACGAAGCGTGAGATGACTTTGAAGTATTAAGATAAATCTATAAGACGAAACTAGCATATGTTACTGTCGGGGTGATCACACGATTGCCCGATCTCACGTTATTTGCTGATTTCACTCCCCCAACATCATCTCGCGCCTCGTTGAACCGGAATCTGTAAACAGCCCCTTGGAATTTTTGGCATGAATAATATGTGTGAATTTCAGTCTGTGAGGCTACGCTTTGAAAGTGCTGTGATAAAATTATTGATAATACATACATAATACAGAGGATATACCTATTACCGCATGAAATTTACATAGCGTATAGTTACAATATTTTTAATGTTGCATGGGTGGTCGTGCGTGGATCGATTGTACACATAGAATCATTTCGCCAGAGTTGCAAAACGTCTTTCTAGCCTTCCTTTTGAAAGCCTCTTAGAAAATATTCCTTAAAACCATTGCTCTTGATATTTTCTTTTCAAATTTATTCAATTTGTCGAAAAAATGCTGGAAAACTCCTCTATATTAGCTAAGTATAGCGTCGATTACTGATATAGAATTTACTTGTCGTCTGGTCGGGGCTGCGATGATCAGTATGTAGTCAAAATTTATGTGTTTCCCACTATCTATTGGAATGAACTAGGGTCTTTGCAATCAACTGCGGTCGTTGCATGTTTTCCATTTAGGCAGGAGTTGCTGAAACTTTTTAAAACGCGGATTGTTGATTCAAAACTGTCCGCTGTAAAATCGAATTGTTCTCTCCAGTGACTCATCACACGCATGCATTACTGTATCACAAATCGATAGTTATTAATAATTAATTACTTCATGCATGGTTTTCGTGTTTGGATGGCCTGATCCAAACACGCGGGAATGCTGCGAGAGTTAAGAAAAGCGCACTCGTGCATGTTTAGATCAGGCCATCACAACACGGGAAACCAATAAGTAATCGCTTTATAAAATCATGGATAGTTAAAGACTATGATTTTATTATCCATGTTATATGTGATTTTACTATACATGATAAAATTAAAAAAGGAGGTAGTGTTCCAAGTTTGATTTCCATACGCGAATTAAATTTCCGTGTTTGGATGGCTTCGACCAATCAGAACAAACGTTATATACATGTTATTTTTCCAAAATTTCAGGCAGGCCGAAAATGAGGCGCCGAAAAATGGGATCCAAATAGACGAGGAGATTTTTGATGCTGTAATGATATGCACTGGGCATCTTTCCATTCCATCTATACCTGATATTCCAGGAATGAAGAAATTTCAAGGTGCTAAAGTGCACAGTGGAGATTACAGAAGCTTTAAACCTTATGTTGGAAAGAGAGTTGTTGTCGTTGGCTGTGGTTCTTCTGCAGGTTGGTGCTGTGAGAAACATGCCATTATGGCAATATTTCAAATACCCGGGGGGTGCGAACCGTTTAAGGAAATTCGGGAAAGATATCAAATATATCAGCCTGAAAACGACCCTGTGTGCTAAATCACTGAACCTAAACGTCCCCCACAATAGCATGCATCATGTGCGCATTCTGTTGGGGTATTACCAAGTTAATTTTGAAATATGCCGAAAGATCTTTGGGTGGTAATAAATATCACGAATATACGAATGTAATCTTAACTTGCAAACCAATAATGCAGGAAGATATGTCCGGGATTTAGGCACCGAGGGAGGGGTGGAACATCGAACGGCGGACATCTTGAGTTTATGATTCTCCCTTCTATTTAGCCCCCTTCCCTCTCTCCTCTCGGTTTGTTTCTGTCAACACACGACCTATATGTGGAACTCCAAAATCGTTGTTTTATAAAAGTTCTTGTAGCCATAATACAACCTTTAATCTTTAGAATATAACTTAGGCCACATTCATCAGAGTTCAATAAACATATCTATATATTATATTGGTAGTATAGTGAAGTATACGTTTCACGAAAAAGAACTGACCTTTTAAGAGGCCTTTTAACGTTCTGGTTGCAGGTGATATTTCAATTGAGCTGAGCCTGCACGCATCTCAAGTATACCTCAGCACAAGAAGCGGCGGTTACATCGTAAAACGCCTGGTACCTGGTACCACAAAACCGTTCGACCATCAAATCACGAGGGCTGCGGGTTTAGTAAACAAAAATTTGAAGCGATTCTATGTTAGCGGTGTCCACAACACGGAGTACGATTTTGTGCGTCTTGGACTACAGCCCAGCGGTATTCATCTAAATTTGTTTTGTTTTCATTGAAATTTTTTTTAAAATTATGAATACGTTTATTAGTACTAGGGAAATTTACAATAATCGATCATGCACAAAACTAAAAATTTTTCATTAAAATTGATTTGCCGTTATGAAAAGAGGAGCACACGATACGATATTGAAATACAACGCAGATTCTGGCTTTTCAGGTGTCCTTGGAGTTAATCAGTTTGGATTTGTCAACGATGAACTACCGACTAAAATAATCACTGGTCGAGTTATTGTAAAAGGCGAACTCAAGGATCTACGAGAAACGTCTGTAGTATTTGGCGGTGTGTGTGTGTTTTTTTTTACCTCTATAAGTTGCACGCTGTCAACAAAGATTATCTCCGATGGGTAAATTCTGCATGCAATTTACACATCCTATCTACAAAATTAGTAAACTCATGTAGTAAACCTCGATGGTGTAGACAGGCTTCCTGATATATAGCCTTCATTCAGAACGTGAAAATGTTTAGATTTAGATCTACACTGTTACATGTAGCTAATACCAACGTGATAATTTTCGACAGGTGAAGAAGTGTTGGAGAATATTGATGCTATCATATTTTGTACTGGGTTTAAATTAGATTTTCCATTTGCACCTGATATTATCCCGGTCGAGAATGAACATTATTCAAGGTTCGTTATAAATTATTGAGCTGTAAATCATATTTATGCTGTATAACAAAGAGGGAATTTCGTTTAAACCAATCAGATTGTTTGTTTACATTTTCAGTAACCCAATCAGAATAAATTTCGACTGTAAAAAGATTCATTATTTATACTATTTTACATGAAGTATCAAATGTGTGCATTCTGAAAAATTTCTTTCCTGAAAAACGTAAACAAATATGCCAATTATTTGCCGGAAAACAAAATTCCATCTTGTTATGTTGTATATTTATTCATCTTCTGTCGATGTCCTTGTTATATTCCAGGTTGTATAAGCATATATTTATCCCGGAAGCACATCACCAAACTCTGGCATTTATAGGCCTGATTGAGACCGTCGGCTCGGATGTACCCACCTGGGAAATGCAGGCCAGGGTGGCTGCCGAGGTTTTTGCCGGAAGATGTGTTTTGCCGAGCAACAAAGACATGCTGGCTGAATGCTTAGCGAGGGAAGAACAGCTCTCAAACATTGGTAGATCGAAGGAGAAGTTTTTACATGGAGTAAGTGTAATGGAAAGGCTTCGTTTTACAATATGGCGAAGTTCGAGTTTCAATTCGCATCTTCTCACAATTAAAACACACGAAGCTTGAAAAAGGATAGAATGAAGCCTATTAATACTTTTCAAAGTTTCAAGGTTTATTTAACATATGGTCAGTTTTATAACAAGAATTGCAGATGTTAAACGTTTATGGTCTCAACGTTTTATTCAGTTTTATTGTCAATCTCGTTTTAAAACTGACAGTATTTTAATAGAATTTAGGATTTACAGTGATTTACAGAGGCAAAGATTAATAAGATTAATATATTATCATATATTATGATTTTTTTCTCTTGAAATGCACGCACGACATAATAGCAAAATGTAACATTAATAAGGCTTCGTTTGAAGTGGGTCCAATTTTATAAAAGAATAGCTGAATGAACAAAAAGATGGAATTTCATTTTCAACTAATCGGCATATTTGTTTACATTTTCCAGGCAAGTTTTTCATACTTCATGTAAAATGGTAGCTAAATAATGTACCTTTTTCAGCGCGTGTAGTTCAAATTTTTGCATTCTGTAAACAAACGCGCTGATTGGTCGAAAACGCAATTCCTCCTTGTTAAATGAACAACTATAAAAATCCCTCTTTCATTTGATGAAACATTTCAGGTTCCGATGATAGCCTACATGGACGAGATTACTGAAATGATCGGAGCAAAGCCTGACTTGTGGTCAATTTTTGCAAAAGACCCTCAACTTGCTTATCATTGTTTGTTTGGGCCCGCTGTTCCAGCCCAATATCGGCTCCAAGGCCCAAATACCTGGGAAGATGCAAGAAAAAATATTTTGAGTGTTGAAGACGACTACAAATGTCCGTTGAAAACCATGAGATGTTCACCGGTGGTTAAAACTAAGCCTTATTTCCATCGGAATTTTGCTGTGGTTTTAATTATCTTTCTAGCGTGTATTTTTTGTTTCCTTTCGTAAAGAAATATTGTAATACATAATGTAACCTTATCTATCGCCTATATTTTAGATATCTGTGAAAATATGCTGATATTTTGTTCTTATATTCGGCTAAGTTAGCGCTGGAAAATGTCGAGTTTCAACGTGATTAAAAGAAAGTTTTTATTCGGTTTTAATTTGCAAATAAAACACATAAAAAAAGGGCAAATGATACTTCGAGTCAAACTGCTTAAAACTGGTAAAAAATATGACATTCTCGTATGTATTATCACGAGTATATAACAATATAATTTGAGGTAAAATTCAGAAAAGATTCAGACATTTAATGCAATACATTAAATCATTTACAATATCTTTTACCTGAAAGTTACAGACATTATTTACAAATTTAGTTGCAGTATTTACAATTACCGTTTTTGTCTCATAATTCTTCGGAAGAGTGCTTCTTTATCGCGGAGACTTGCAGTGACAACGTGCTCTTGGTTAGGGCCATGTTACTCTTGAAGTTTACCGTTGACCGTACATTAGCTCGCGTTCGCGGGCGGCAGTGTAGCATTTGCATCACGGCGTTCCGGAAACGTTTGAAGCGGAAAGCGTACACGAACGGGTTCAACGCGGATTGTACGGCTATGATCATGAACTGCAAATCTTGCAAATAACGCAGGGTCTCACAGCTACACGTGCTGCACCATTTCATAGTGTATATCACGACACACGCGGGAAAATAACACGCGAGAAATATCGATATGATAACCAGGTAGGTTTTCGTTAACTTCACGTTCCACGGATTAGGGAGCGAATCGTTTTTTTTACTTTTAGTCATTGGAATCATTCCCTTTGCGTCGTGGTGCGTTTTAGACTTAGATTCGTTACCATCATGCGTTGCAGGCGAGGGACTTAACCTGGATTTGTGTTTTGGAACGACCGCGGGGGATAGCGGTTGTTTTGAGGGCGACCTATGATGACGATTTACCGGCTGCAACCCGACATTTGCCGACTGCGATTTTGTTTCACTCGACATCGTTGTTTTCTTTCTTCGCTGTATTGCAGAGTTTCTCAGCCTTTCGTTGAACGTCCTCAAGATTTTGGTGTACGTAAAAATACTCACGCCCAGAGTCCAGCCGACCGCATTTGTGCTGAAGATCAGAGCATAAGTCGTGTAGTTTGTGACGAGATAAATCGATGACAGGCCTATCGATGTCAACCAAAGTATAGTCCCCAGAAGAAGAAATCTTCGTACACTGAAGAACAGCCTGAACTTAAGCGGCGAAGTAATTGCAACATATCTCTCGATTCCGAGAAGACAGATGCTTAACACGGAAGAGGTACAAGATATGAAATAGGACATGTGAAGGAACTCCAATTCCACGTGCTCTACACGACCACCCGAGGCTTCTTTCACGTGGACATAAACCGACAATGGTTCGGTCAGGCAACCGACTACCAGGTCGGCGACGGCAAGACTCAGCACGAAATAGTTAAAAGGATTTCGGATGTTTCTGTTCGACGTCTTTAGAACTGCCAGGCAGACCAGGACGTTTCCAGGAATTGTAACCAGAGCCAATAGGCCGGAAAGGATTGCAGTAGCGTAGGACTCTGCCTGCGATTGCGAAGTCATGTTGGAATTGCACAAAGTATCCAACATAGCCGTAAATTGTTTTGTTTTCGAAAAAACTTGCTTTTCAAAGTGTGCAGTTTTAGCACAACGTTTTGGAAGAAGAAACCCAAGCACTTCTCGACAGTCACTTCCTTTTTTGTTATAACTTCCTCTATTTAATTAAACGGAAGTCATTCCCTACCATTATCATAAGAAAAAAATGAAAGACCTGTTATTGACAGACTAATTTCCATTTCATTCAATTTACATTGCCGACACAATGAACGCTTTACTTATCCAAATCCGGACGTTTGTTTCTTCCAAACTTCTGCTTCGTTATCTCTTTTGAGGAGGAATTACTCTGACGAGGACGATATATCTCACAATCCTATATCCAAAATACAAACAAAAATGCTAAATGAGACAAATTAATGCAGTTTTTCAACATCCAAACGATATTTTGTTTACAGGATTCACCTGTCTTCCGTTTTGAAAGGAGGATGTTTTCAATATACGTAATAAGTAATAATTCTTCGGCTAACATTTAACAGAACGAAAAAGAAACCATATGCATTATTTATTTATGGTTTCCAGTCGACTGTAGTAAAACACTTTTCGATCTTCTACAATTGATTGGATTCTGTTTCCTATGAAATGAAAACATCTAGTGTAACGATGAAAATGTATTATAATTTATATACATACATGTATATAGAAAATGCATTGAATATGTTTTTTGTGATTATATTATTCTATAGGCGGTCCACGTTTAGTTACACATTGGAAATTCTCCCGAATTACTTGTTTTTTAGCCTTTTTAATTTGGGTGCAAAAAATGCTCTAAAATATGTCGTTATTATATGATCTAGGCAGATGATTTTGAGTGTACATATCATCTGTTGGTGACTAATAGATGTAAACTAAATGTTTTTAAGGTTATTCATCTACAGCCGCACACCAACTCTAGTTCATATTTAGTAATAGCTAGGCATAAAAATTAAGGTATGTGCACACACGGTAACGTTTTCGAGCGCTCTTACATTCGTTTTTATGTCAAAACGGTTTCAAACACCGCCAATTTACAACAGAAGTTCAGTAAAGCTAATTTAACATATTGAGCATATCTTTTCGCGTCTAAACAATAAAACATATATTGAATGTAGTACGGCAGTTCGGAATGTAAACAACTGAAGCAAAGCACTTGTTTATATATTACAAACTCGACATAAACTTTCATGAAAAAGATGCGATTTTTTGCAAATTCAAATGTGCACTTCACTTGGTAAACATCTTTAAATTGTTTGATATTTCGCATGCGCTCTAATCATTTCTCAATACTGACCGGAATTAAAGTTTATCTTTTTTACAATTATGGCGAATGGCAGTGTGATGAATTTTTGCAAAAGCTAGATGGCTTTTTTCTTTGATTTATTAATCGGCGTTTTATCATCGTTGATATTTAGTCTACATCATGAAGTCACGTATAAAAAACGTGGCGAAATCTTTCATGTCGATTAATGTTTACTGTAGTGATTTTTGATCTGGGGCCAGTTGAACGAAAGCTGGATAGTGCTATCCACCGCCACCAGATCGTGATCAACGTTTTTCAACCGTTTTAAAAACGCTTGAAAAGCAATCAAATTTCGGCTTTGTAACCAACAATTATTGAAGAGGATCCTTGATTTAGGAACACCAACGCCTGTATTCAAAAAGCTCACTCACACTCATACTCATCGAGTATGACATATAAATTTTGTTAATGCTGATCAATGAGAAAGTTTTCTCTGAATAGATGGAAAGATATAAGGTAAATCACTGAAAATCAAGCCCCTGTTCGGCTGGAAATACCGCCATTGAAACGCTATGAGAAGATTAAGATCTCCCACTCAATGAGTTTGAGTGTGAGTGCTTTCAGAATACAGGCGTAAGTCTAAGATTTAATCAACCCAACAACGGCCAAAATAATAGAAGTTTTGCATTTCTAAAATATTTATCTTTGTCCTAATGTTTCTTTATTCGTATCAAAAACAGTCCAAATCCTTCAGAATACTCACGAACAGTATTATATACAGTCTCAAGGAGTTTATTTATTTGCTCAAAATATATCTATGGAGCGAGTATAAAGCTTTGGTCATGATAAAGGAAGTCTGCATATTTGCGTTGAAATTAGCGGCGATAACAAATCTCTTAAAATTTTCATAATTATCAGGTCGGTTGATAAAATTCGATCAAATTAATGCTGTTATATTGAAGAGGCTTCTAGTCCATGTTTTCTTGCACGTATATTAATTGCTTTTACTATATATTGGACTGATAATGAAATTAATGGGAATCGAGGTGGCGCTGTTATCAGCTATATATTTTTAATGCCTTAAAGTGCGGTCGTTTTACCTTCGCTCAGCATCTCTCCTCTTTTGTACTCTTTTCTTTATCAGAAGTCTTTATGATTAATCTAATATATGTTTTTTATTCCTTTTTAATTTTTGCACCCATGCAGATGTTTCTGAAGTCTAACTAAAACGGACGGCTTTAAGTTCCAATTCATTTACACAAATTTTCCCCTCCACGTCTATGTATCGTCCGCGATTCGGAGTATTTCCTGTTTACAAAAGGATTTGATTAGCCGGCTGTGTTTTAGAAACTGCGCCGTTTATATCCGCTTCCCATGCACCTCACGAGAGTGTGATTACTTATCACTTTTCAGCAAACATCTATGCGAGGGGGAAGTGAAGAAGAAAATAGAGTTGCTAAGCAATTTTCAGTTTAAATCTTGAACTTTAACCGCATGATTGCAAGGCTGTAGCGGCTGTATGCCATTTTAATCAATTCAGATATATATCTTATTATATAGTCACCTGCTATTGTAATACGAATATAAAAAGAGTTAAAGCTTATTGCTTTGTTTAAATCTGCTATTTAGGCGGTTTTTGTTAAATGATGCATGTACAAACCTGGGATTCGTTTCGACTTGTGAAGTAGTATGACTATCCAAAATATACAGTATTTCTTTACACCGTTTCGATATTCCAAAGTCTTTAGAAATTATTCTGTTATTATGGACAAATGTGTTTGTCTTGAAGAGCACATCAAACAAACTTCCTTATAGAGTATAATTATATATTCCGCAATGCGGTTAGAATCCCTTCTGCTTGTGTAGTAAAATCTCGATATCTTTAACGTCTGGATAGTCTTTATGAAGTCCAAAGAGCCTCGTTTGTTTCTAAACAAGATTTTATCTAGATTCAGGCTAGTTTGCGACAACGACCATACGCGAATGTAACAAAGCCAACTAAAATCCAACCAATGGCGATTTTCCTTCCGCTTCGGAGAGTAACAAAATACAGTTGAAACTTTGCAAGTAACCTTCACGCTTCCTTTCAGAACTTCTCAGTTCGTTTTGCACGGCGGCAACAACGGTCTTTCGGCAGCCGCTTCGTCCTATTTCTTGGCTTGCTGAGGTCTGGAATATACCGTAACGGCCACCCATGGGAGTCTAGTTTAAACAGCTTTAGGTAATAACATTCCGCGCGTTTTCAATTCATTTGTGCTAATAGATTGTTTTCCATAATTAATTATAGATGCAGCGGTAAATCCAATCTTTTCCCTATCTTTTTCGATCGTATTCATCAAGTCATTTCGGCAAAATAAGAATTGAATTCGTTTGTACATTGTTCTGCTCAACGCCTGGCTTACAGGGTGTCAAAAACGAAAACATTTTCCACAAATCGATTGCGATAGAAATATTTCGCGTCAATTTAGTGTTTATTTTTGTTACGTATCGATTCATCCATTAGCATATAGATTAATGTTGCTATTTCGACTTTTTATTTTTTCTATTTATGTTCTATACGCACATATGATTTAAATAAAATTATATATATACTGAAGGCAAAGTTCGATTATTTTTCTAAACACAGCGCTTTATTTTATACCTTTATTCCTTTAATTATTTACTGTAGAACTATCAGAGATTAATTTCAGCTTAGAATTTTGAAATTAGGAGTATGAATTGGCTTTGTGTAAATACACAATTCTATATAAGACATATATACATGCATATATATTTACAATTACCTTTTGTATGATTAACGAACTCAACGAAGCTACATCCTCGCCTTCATATATACCAGATAGTTTACGATTAAAGTTTGATTTTAATTCAGTAATCGTTTCGAAAACGCGACCTCAAAAATAGGATATTATCGCATGTATGTGTTATTCATTAGTATATAATAAATGGCAGAGCAAGCTCTAAATATTAATAACCACTTTGCAGGATATTAATATTAAATTATTATCCCGTTGCGACACGGACGTCCATTTTGCATGTGCAAACAAAACAATACTATATGACGAAATTGACAGATGAAATTCACACCGCGTAGCATATCAATGTTCATAATATTAAACCTGTCTATTTTTTATCACACAGGCAGGAAAAATTACCAATGCGAGTTCAAAAAATGTAACTATAGGCTACAATTTTTTTAGAAGGGGGTATTCATTTTGCCCGGACATTGATTTAATTTCCTGAATGTTTCCATAGGATTGCTTTCTTGTGAAATTGAATTTAAAAGCCATACACTTTCAAGACGAAGAAAGACCGTATTTTGTCAACTTTACTTACAACGAAAACATTCATCCGTTTCTTCTATATATATTATATATATTGTTGGTTTTCAAAAATCCTAGCTGCTGGTACGACGAAAAGCTAAATTTTTGTAAATATTTTATCTTTTTTATTAACAGACGAGTTTAATTTCCTTCTCTATATCAGACTGTCAACTGATTCCTATCTTTTGTTTTCCTGGAATGATTAAGATTCTATGTTTGATTTTCAATTACAATACAACCAATTACATCGCCATGAAATATCCGGTCTATTTGCTGATGTATTTACACATAAGTTAGTCAAGATTGCTCTACTTAATAATATGAAGACTGAAGTCTATACTTGACCAACCATTTTAGTAGCATTATTTGTCGCAAATTTGAAGAGTATCTATTTCGGATATCTCAACAACTTCGGCATTAATGAAGTGTGAAGTTACTATGTTGTTAAATATTAAGTTGTATCTCAAGGAACTTCAATGTCTAAAAAAAGATAAGAACTAATTACTATTGCGGAAATTCAAAAGCTCTTTTAAAATCGAAAAGGATTGCAAAACTTTTTCATGAAAATTTCAGCTAAATGACATATTTGTGAACATGCTTCGAATATCTTTCAATAAATTGTGAAATATTGAAAAGAACCACTTAACTAATTTTACGTCCTTAATACTTTCAAATAGCTATGACGGAAATGATAACTTTTTGTGGCGCCAAGCGACTAAATATAAAGACAACGATCTCGTACAGTCTCAAGCGGCATTGACAGTTCGAAAATAGTTTGTCCGGCACAAAAGAGTCTCACAACTGAACATATAAAAATATGATGAAATATTTCGACTTAATATAGTTTGCTGTCCGCCATCTTGGCTAAAAAAACCTCATTAAATTAAGGCAAAAAAAGAGAAAAATGTCAAAATCTCGTAAAATCTTAATAGTATTAGCACTTTCGTCAATACCCAGCAATTTCGTGGTAAATAAGACGCGAAATTTGTTCAAGAAAAACATTTCATTTATTTTCAAAATTTAAAGATTTAAAATTTACCCCGCTCAAAATGGCGGAATGTGCAACGTTTTGTTAAAAAGTGAAATAACTTTTCAACGGAGATCGATAAAGCCAATCTATAAAATAGACTCTTGTAATACACTGAATGTTTATTCATAATAAGACAAAGTCATTCTTATTTTTAATGTTTTTTCAACGACATAGACAAAATAGACGAAAAGTCATTTAAATTCGCCCATCCTCACTACACGAACAAACGTTGTTTACCACCTGCATGGCACGTGACGCGTGAGAAGAACGCATGCAACTGATCGTAATCGCTGCATGTCTTGAAAACGTTTTTACTCAAAGATGGAAAACAAAGTCAAAAGCAGGTGTAGTCTACGTGGGTGATCATTTCATAGTTCATATTTATATATTTATGGCGTAAATAGACGTCTCCGGTGAAGTTGTGTACGAAATCAAGGGTAGCATCTTCAAAAATTTATGTTATTGACCGATATATAACCTAGAAAGAATCGGCAGTTAAAATAGATCTGATCATCCGTCCTGAACGAACTTAATAGATTAAAATAAAAGATTGTAGTTCGAAATTGTTATACAATCCAAAATTGATATTTTTCTAGTCCTTAGCTGTGTAGGAATTTTATCTTTTGTACAGGTTCGTAAAGACATAGGTAATTAGATACAATTTGTCTCTAGGGCCTACAGACAGTACAAATCCAGCTTTACAAATAATAAAATTAATAGAAAAAATTTCCTTTGTCTCAATCGAGATAGACAAATTTGTCCAAGAATTGATTACGAGAACTCACGAACTATTTTTATAAGAACGTTGTGTTGCACACAACTCCAGACTAAAAATTTCAAATTTCTGCCCGCAAAATATCACCGCCCGCCATATTTGCCCGAAAAGGGCCTGCGGAGGAGGTAGTTTGGAATGCGTGTTAAAATATTCATTTTCAAATAACTCGCATATAGCCGCTTAATATGCGCTTAAAACATATTTGTAATATTGTTGCTCTTATGAAAGGACCGATTATCCCTTTAGAGCTATACGAAGCAAGGTAATTGTGTTGGCGAAGTTGCTCCGGAGTATTTTAGAGTGCTCCTCGGCTAAGTGATTCCGCCTTTTTTTTGACAAACGAGCACTTCATCCGAATTCCAAATTTGTTCACATTGTCGGCCATTAAAATTTTGCGGCACTTGAACGACTTGAAAGCTGCCATGCCATGGAGACAGAGTGACGGGTTGAACCCCCGCTGATTAGAAGGTAGAAAGGAATGCAGGCTCGAACGGTGATGAAGTAGCAAAAATTCGATAAATAGCATGCATACTAGTCTTATAAAACACAAATATCCATCCATGCAAATGTAGCGTTGGGCTGCATATATCTGTGACACAAAATCACTGTTAGTTGTCTCGGCATTGAAATGCTATTTGCAGCATCTGTATTTATACAAATATTATAGCGTGTGCAGTATCTGTGTTTATGCAAATATTATAGCGTTTGCAATCTCCTCAACCACCATACAAAGTGCCAATATAGCTATAAATTATTCTATTGTTATAGTTTGAATGCCTGAGCCATTCGCAAGACTTTTAGCTGCTAAAACTTTTGCTTTGAACTGACTTCTATTATCATAGAGTTAAATATGAAGTAGATCATACGAGGGTAACAAGGGCGCTTGAATCCCGAGTAAGACTTAAGCCAAACTTTATATGCAACTCAAAATTTAACATTCTGTTCATACTCTTATAATATACACTTTGTCTATTATGCGTCACCTTTTGACAGGCGGTTGCAAAGTTTTTTGTCCATAAGTCCCCAGAGAAGGTTATTCAACAAATATGATAATTACTTGTGGGTTCATCCGCATGAAATGATATTTTCCCTTGTTTGACTAGCGTTTCATGTGCGTTGCATGGACCAGTATAGCCACAAGAGAAGATGTTTATATATACTGGTAAATATCTATGTTTCGTTTGCTGTAAATCTGTCATTGTTTTCCCACGTACATTGTCTAAATCGTGTGAATTTCCTATAGCCTTAATTCAGTCGAAATTATGGTTCTTCGAGGCAAGACTAGTGGGCATGACCTTTACACCATTCGTCGACAACGGGAAGCGAGGTTTGTGGAGTATCGTGTATCAATCTGGTCGCGTGTTTAACAGTTTTGTTTGAATATTGGGGCGTTTATAAGGCTGTGTTAGGGCACTTAGTATTCGTATGCGGTTCTACTTAAAGCTATTACTAGTAACTGGTTTCTATGGAAGCCAGTAACTATGTTTGAGTATGAAAATTTGGCTCCGTTGACACAGCGCTAAAACCGGCATGTTTTGACGCTCGTGCTAATTATTATATATTGTATAGCATTATTCAAAAACTTGCCACGGATAGAAAACCACATTAATCTATTTAAAACGTGTATGAATAGGGTGGTCAGCTAACAGGAACGTTTTCTATACAAAAGTTGACCCAGTGCTGTGGAAGCGAAGCATTTTAGTGACAAGTAAATGCTTATAGCACGGTACTGCATGTCTTTCTGTGGATTACAGAAAGCTGCATGCGTTTGGCGTGGCTGTATTTGCTGCATTCTTGTACACATTTTGTTTAACTCAAACGAAAACGTGTGTCAATAATGAAAATCGATCCCCTTCGAACCGCTAAGAGCCGCTTTTGCAATTATACGCGCGGTGGAGCTCAATATATTCATTCAAATATGGCGGCAATCTTTAATCTTTTGAGTCAAAAGTTTAACAAGTTTTGACAAGCTTCGGCATGCTTTAAAAGGTTGTTTACCGGAGGCAATTTTGCTGCGGCGTGCGACACAATTTCGGGAAGCCGGAGAGTGTAAACATATGATGTGAATAAAGCTCGCTTGCGGCGAGGTTTCTGCAGGCGTCGCTTTGTCTGGAAACAGTTCAAATTACATTTATTCTTGCAGTCAAAATTAAAACAATACATTGCGCATTATTTGCTAGTGGTTTATGATGACTTCACTGCGTACAAATCTTCTGATTTGGGACTAAAATTTACGGTTAAATAGTTGGCGTGTTGTCAATGTGTGTGAACGATATAAACACTGTTTAAACCACTTAACTATAATGCCAAAATATACACTATAATTAAATGTCCTTCCCTAAGAAAAACTACATATTTCTGTACAATTGTTATTATTAGCTATAATCTAATTTCGCTAAAATTATAAAACACACCAAAAGCACACTAAAGTAAGAGGTTTTGTTATGTAATTAGTGATAGTAAGTCATATACCAGTTACATAGAATTCTTGAAATATTGCCCTTTTATTTATAGAATGCATGTAGGAATGTTTTTGTTTATAGCTACCGGTATCGCACATGCATGTGGCATGTAACGGCGATTGATAAAGATTCTTAGATTCGTGAATTTTCTCACTACTCGACCATTTAGCAATAATAATAGTTGGCGTTTCAAATTTTGAGTTTAGAATTCGGATATGGTGGGTGTTCCATGCAATTTCCAAAAAAGGCCACGTTTTAAAATTGGATGTATTTCTGCCAAGCGCAAGGCTGTGCGTCCCATGGTACACTGCAATATTTGATTGGTTTTTTGATGGTGTAAATGTGACATCGTCTTCAAATGTTAAAAATATATCTCGCAATCGCCTCTCTATTAACCGAACACGGTTTTCTGATGGTGTAATTATAAAATCGTCTCCAAATTTCAACAATTTATTTTGTAATCACCTCTCTATTCACATGCAGTCAGAACACGGAAATGTGAAAGTAGAAATATATTTAGTCAATATAGGTTAGTTAACGATCGTTTAAACCAATTAGTTTTTTGGGCGCGGGGACTTGAGCCACGCGCATTTTTTGAATTCTCGCAGAACGAAATACGGGCAGCTACGAAACGGTGCCTACTCAAATGCTGCAGTCGTGGGGGTGCAGTGCAATTATCATCATTAGCTTTTCAAAAAATCGTCTGCTAATTTAATCACCGGAACTGTTTAAAAGAGATAAAAAATGTTTCACCTCTTAAATGAATGAAGTCGACGTTTCAATCATTGTATGAATAAGCTAGATAACTGTTGACCTCTTTCTTTTGCATTCTAGCTTTAAGTTAAATATTTTCTGTGAGAATTGAACAATTAAACCAAACTCTTCCTATGCCGACGATAAAACTGTCAAATAAAAAAGATAAATCTAAGATTTGGACGGCCGATAAGAAGGTAATCTGACCGATTGCGTGTATGAAAGACAGCCTAGTTATGCATATACATTGTTGACAATGTTTCCAAGTTATTAAGTAAACATCAAAGGTAATAATTACTTGCAACAAGTACTTCACATTTCTCTTTAACGCTTTAAAAAATTTACGACCATTCTTAATAACCTGGACACTTGTCATCTTTGATCCTAAATTTAGGCAAACCTCAGAACGGACCTTTCCACTTCAGAACCACTGAAAGAGCAGTTTTGTATTCTTACGATATTTAAATTAAAGATGAAATTTGGAGAGCACAATTATTATATCGGACCAGATTATTACAGCATTCATATATCAAATGTTTATTGTATTGGTTTTAATTCTCGTTCGCTGACCACTGTGTGATGCGTATAGTGATGCTTCTACGAGTAGTGTTTAAGGATTTATAGCGTACTGCCGTAGATAATCCTCCACTGATTGTGCAACGCTGAACGGAAAAGTGCTTCGATGGTATAAACATAAAATTTCTGACAATCAAGGCAGATTTGATAAGGTAATATATCTTTAATTCGTTTGCTAGTGATTTGTAGATGAAACATCCGTTGTACTATATGTATATTTATACATAGCCGGACCAAAACAGCCGGCATTTTAGGAAAGTTTAGGTATAGTTTAGTCGTAACCAGTAATTTTGAACAATGCGGAATAGCTCCACTTGCAGTCTTGTGATCTTCTGTGTTCATTGTATGCAAATCAGTTTCTAAAACGCACAAGCTCTACTCTAAACTGGAGAGGCATAAAAAAGTGATGTGAAACCGGGTTAGTTAAATATGAACGCGTATAGTCAACGACTAAATTATGGAGTTCGATATGGGTATAGACAGATAATAAGATATTTCTTAACAAACTAAAGTTTCAAACGCGAAGATCGCCTGAGAAGTATTTATAATTCATAATCAGGATTGATTTTTCATCAGATGTGGTATAACAACTTCCCACATATAAACTAACTTACCTGAGCAAGACCCTCCCAGTACCCACCCTCATTTGGAAAAAATAACTAGACGTGTTACATTATCTGTTGTTTGACGGCGGCTCATGTCCCGAATGCATTAATGATAAAGTCAAGCGTTTCAGCTGACCGTCTTTGTTACTTGATAATGCATTTGGCGCTGACACATCTTCTGACAAACCATTCGAGAGTTTTCCGTTCAAGTAGAATCTTGACTTGCCTCGGATGTAACTTCTTCAGGCGGGGAAGTAAAATAAATTCTGATTCCGCTTTTATCTAGAACAATCGTTTTCACTCAATTTGTCCTTATGTACTTATCAAAGTTTCCATTTTTTTCTCAAATCAGAATCTATGATATTCAGAAGTTTCCTTATCGTTCAGTCACAGCTAAACAAACAGTGAGGCTTGTAAACGAGCCCAGCTGTGTTCATATCCCATACAGGCAGAAATTTATTCAATCCCAGACAGTAAATCCAATTCATTTGATGTAAACTTTAGAATCAACGATCGATAAAACGTACACTGAATACACGTGCAAGAGAGGACAAGACGTGTAGCAGTTCCTTTCTCGTGTGGCGTTTGAAGAATCGTTTTGTGTTGCAGACGAGAGGAGAGCAAACGATTACAGTAAATGATACGAACTGTAGGAGTAGTAATTCAAAACGTGCCGGCCCTGGAAGCAAATTAACTGACATCCTTTCAGCCTTTTCTCGAAGTGTTGAAATCGAGATCAACAGAACCTTGTGTATAATTATATCCAGTAATTCTGTGCGAGCCAACATGTCGAGTTTAAATATTCAGTGTGGTCCAGTCAGCTCTACATCCACCCTGTCCTACGTAACGGCTTCAATTTCCGCTGCTCTTTGTCTGATAACGATTCCTGGTAATCTTATGATCATCGTCGCCGTGTACCTTGATCCCTATCGACGTCTGCGCACGCCTTTCAACATAGTTGTTGCCAATCTGGCTTTTGCTGATCTCTTGGTTGGTTGCATAACTGAACCGCTCTCGGTGTATTTACACATTAAGGAGGGCCTGAGGCGAGACTTGGCTTTCGACGAAATACGAGTGCTACATCTTTCATACTTTATTTCTTGCACCGCTTCGGTCTTAAGCATATCGTTGCTAGCTATTGAACGTTACATTTCCATATCGTACAGTTTTAAGTATCGACTTTACTTCAAGAAAAGGCGTTTTGTTCTGGTATCCCTAGTGGTCTGGCTGGTCGCCATTGGTTTGTCAACAGTTTACATTCTCACGAGCTTTCTGTTTTATTCTTTCGTCTTCATCAACATTGCGGTGTTTTGGACTTTGGGAGTTACCACGTTCTGCTATGTTAAAATTCTACGAAAATTGAAGGAAGCTCAGAAAGCCAACGTAGAGCCGGATACAGTTATCGGAAATACAAACGCATTGAGCCATGCCTGCCCTGTAAACAAGGCCTATGTTGTGAGATTGAGGAAATGTGCCGCTGTTGGTTTCGGGGAGAATGTTAAGGGTATTGACAATAACGGTTGTAACGAGGCGAGTAGAGTTGAATCCATCGACGAAAATGTTGACGAAAAGGATTCTGGATTCTCTCAAGCTAAACCGTCTCCCAGTACAAGCTCTGACATGGAGGAGAGTGCGATAAATGCCCACGAAAGCGTTGCTGGTTCTTCGATGAACAGCGAGAAATGCATCGAGAATAGCGAGCCTTGTGATACCAGTCGAGAACTTCCACGAGAAAACGATTTGGATTGCGCACAATCTGACCCCAGTTCAAACACTAAGTCTCACGTGATCGTACAAACCAATCAAAATACGACCTGCCCTCCAATGGCTGAACAAAATTGTGTCAATACTGACGCCATCCAAGCGAACGTTGCGACATACAACGAATATACAAGTAACAAATACAACATCTTGGTAACAAAGACATACATCATGATTTCGCTCGTGTTTTTGGCCTGTTATATCCCAGCCTTGTTGATAATCTACACGATGAACTGGTGCGATACTTGCAGTTGCTCGGCGATACACATCATGAGGGACTTGCAGTTTATGATTGTCATATTCAATTCGTCCATAAATCCTTTCCTTTACTCCATTCGTTTCGCGCATTTCCGTCGGGCTATATTCAAGATACTTCAAGATATTAGTAATGAGATATTCTACTGAGCAACTGTAGTGAAGTATAGGTCGTCAAATACACGATGGTTAGTATAGAACTATAAAAAGTTTCCAACTTCCCAGAGTCCCCTTTTTTATTGAATTTGAATTCCAATATAACCAACATTCCAATGTCCCTTTGAACGTTTCACGTCCCCCCCCCCTTATACCAAGAGACGAAAGATTTATCGGTAACTTTTAGAGTATTAAATATTGTAATATTAAAGGGTGATAAGGTTATAATGAACCCGTCATTCGTGATGTTTCGGTTTGCCTTTGTATCGAGAAGCAGGCAATTTTCAGCCTTTCAGGCCCGAAGTAGGTTGATACCCATTTTTGGGCAGTGAATATATTTACGAATTGGGGCTTTGGCTGGACAAACTTTTTTATTTTAATGTACACTATTCTATATTAGCTAAATTGATTAACACTGATCAAGTCAAAGTAAGAGCATTTTATAGTTTTCTTTCAGTAATTTTTGCCAGCAGAGGACGCCTCTAAACATCTAAGAGCTGAATGATAAACATTGAATAGATGTATGTTAATACCGATAAAATAAACGCTTTCTGCAAATTTTATATTAGTATTATTTTTATAAGGTTCTAAACCAGGTGTAAATAAAGGTAAAAAGACAAATTTTGTTTATAATAAATGTGATATGAATTTCTTCCTGCTCTCAGGGAAATAAATCAGTACCGGCTAGATTGCCTTCAGAAGAATTTCAGTTCGCGCGGTATAGGCGCCGTACTTGCCATGCGCAAAACCTTATGCAAATTAGCTGAAAAATATATTAATTCTCATTTGCAAAAACTTATAAGCTTAAACCAGGGCTTATTCTTTCGATATGCATTTAAATGCAGCAGTGCACGCTTTGCTAAGGGAATTCTCAAGTAGGACTCCATATTTATCTCCACCTCCGATGAGATATTGACCGCACTATTATAAAAACAATAATTTCACTGGTATATTATTGAATTATTCAGTATATTTTACTATAATTTTCCTCAGCTTTCAAGAAATAAAGCGGTGTCTCTCACCCTTAATAACTAAAAAAGAACGGAAATCACTGTTAGCTATATACATGAATTATACAATCAACAACGATACAATATATGATCACTAATTGAACATTCATGGTCTATATTAAATTGGTATGTATTAAAATTTATGTCCGAGGTGCTTCGTCTCGTCTTTGTTTCTCGTAAGCTTGAAGGGCTCTCTTGGGAGGAATGAGAGAGTCATTTACTCCGACTCTACGTTTGCGTTTCTGAAACGCCTTAAACCCATCATCATTGTCATTTCTCTGATCTTGTCCGTGAAAATTCTGTCTTTTTGGAACTTTATGAGCGTTTTTACTTCGCCTAAATTTAGCTTTTTCTCCCTTTGTATCGTCCTTGCGTTCAGTCAGTTTCACATGCCTTTCCAAAATCGCCAATTTCTCGTCTTCTTTGGCTTTGAACGGATTAAAAAACACCGAAGCTGAATGGTCATCCATTTTGACAGACGCAAACTCGCTTCGCTTTTGCTGTGGGTTCTCGTTTAGTATATCCGGTAAAGGTAATTTTTCTTGAGCGACGTCTATCTTTG
Organism: Dendronephthya gigantea; assembly: GCF_004324835.1. NCBI lineage: Eukaryota > Metazoa > Cnidaria > Anthozoa > Malacalcyonacea > Nephtheidae > Dendronephthya > Dendronephthya gigantea. The sequence continues at coordinate 484,809 of NW_021163039.1, read as the reverse complement.
TATCATTTCCTTGCTCTTCACCGTCTGTCTCTTCACTCTCCGAAGAGCTTTCACTTGAATTTCCATCGCTATTCTCGCTGCTGTAATCAGCAAGTGCATTGAGGGCCGCCATATTTGTTTACTTCCTTTGCATTACTTCATGTAGCACACAACAGCAGGAACAGCCAGATCAACAATTCTTCTCCACAATAATCGGCCGTTTGCCGAAAAATTCCAAATATTTTATTTATCGCTCGACTGGTGCTCATGTTTATGTCTGCAGTCTGCGTTTTTTTACCAAAACATTGGGGGGTGGTTCTCTGTATAGTTTTCACTGCAATGTGCTCATCTATTTCATATATATCTGTAATTCAAAATACTGATTATTTTGTTATATTATATTGGGCCAATTGATTATGAATATCAACTAAGTCCAATATCGATCAAAGAGTACATGCCCGTTCGCAAGTTTTGGCAAGGCAAATTTCCATAAAATCTGACACAGGCACGATTCTTACTCCATATACAATCGCACTTGAAAGACTGTACTATGTAAACAAACTGTCTGTTTACGTCTTGAACTTCTACTTTTCAAAATACGATGTGCTGTCTGAATATCTAACACTATTTATGTTTGCTACGCTGCTGAATAAAGCTGAACTATAGAGAGGGTGTTTAGAAAAAATTTAAAAAAAATGGGAAATCTAGAGAGCCCTCTATCTTCGACTTTTTTACCTTTGTTGAAAAGCTAGTCCTTAAACTCCTTATGAAAGTTTACTGTTAAAGGGAAACCCCACAAGCTACAGTGTATAATATATCATATAAAGCGAGGATAATTCTGGAAATACTATGCATATATGCATAACCAATGTTTCTATCAATGACATGTAAAGCTGAATCGATCCAAAAAATATTCTGTTAGAACTGCTGCTTTATTATTTGCTTGCTTTACATTTTTCTTGCCTATACCCTTTTCTATTTGCCGTAATTTGTTTTACTAGGCACAAATTTATCGATTAGAGCACAATTTATGCATTCAAAGTACACTTAGTACTCCCACTCCTTATAAAAAAGTCTCCTTCCTTTAAATCTTTAGTTTGTTTCCACTATGTTTTGTTTGGAATTTCACTATGCATTTGCAATCCTAAGAGAGCCCAAACATTATGCTAAAATTATGAAACATAGTAAAACAGATGTTTAACTGTGAATAGTGACTAATATTTAGTGCTATAGACTATAGTAGGTGGATAACAGATTATATTTATATACTAAATGCATGCTTGCACAAGGCACCCTATCGCGAACGTTTCAATGCAACCTCCTTGACCCGAATATTCTTAGGGTTTCCTTATTGTGTTGTGTATTAGCCATTTACTGTCAACCAGCGAGGCTATGCGTGGACAATTTTGGGAGAAATAACCAGTTTAAATGTATTTGTGGCTGTGGTTTGTGGGCTTCGTGGACTCTCCGTTTGAAAATCTAAATTGAAGGTACGAGAAATATCAACTTTTCATCTTGTATATCTTCCGCATTTGTTGCGAATAGGATATAGGATTATAGAATATAAATACCGAACAATTTAGAAATATTTGCTTCATTTGCTTGCACGAATCAGTGTTACTAACGTTATAATTGACAAACTTTTCCGGGTATCACCGTATCAGTATTGCTTTTGCGACTTACAATGTAGGATCAGCCATGAGTAAAAAAGGTTATGAGAGATTCCTCAATGGGCATAGCTGGTGTAGCAAGCGATCATTGATGTCTATTTCAATCATTGGTTTATAAACATCAATAACAGCTTATAATGCTAGCTAAGATTGACTTTACATACGCAAATACTATATTTTCCTTGCTTTTATGAAACTGTGCTGTGGTCTGACAATCAGCTAGTTATTTGCAAATAGAAACAGGGGCTATGACTGTTCGATTTATGTTACTGAGAAACTTCTGTTCGGTGTAGTGAAATTTATGTAAGCTTCCCTGTTTGTGATTAATACGATTAATTTGCATACGATGTAAACAAAGACAGTGATCTTGACACTGCAGACCATTTTATTTAATTGGTACATATCCGTTGTAAACATTGAGTGCTTGACAGAATAAAACTCAGGACATAATATGATAAAATCTGGTCCTTCAAAGGCTGGCTAAAGCTCTATTTGCAAATCGTTTTCAATCTCGTCTGACAATAGGAGTTGAGAGTAAATATAAAGCGCCGTATGAAGTTCCGGCCAAAACTATCGTGTCGAAACCTACGCAGGTTTATGTATATGCACTTAAAACTCTATTGGGGGAAATATCTGAGTAATGGAGTAAGACTCTGAGATTTCGATTTTTGAATTATGCTCTTATCGAATCAATTATTTTATTCCGGCGAAATGACCAATTGATGATGATTGCGTCAGATATTATCTAAATATTGTATTATATCAATCAATCGATTGACGCGGGGAGGGGGAGCCGTATTCATTGACAACACTTCAATAGAAAAGAGATACAATTGTGTTCAGTACACAATTCTTAGTCTTTAAAAAACTATTTATCACTCTCTCCACAACTCGTAATTAAATCCATTGAAATGAAAAATGTTTAAAAAAACTTAGGATTCCAATGAAGGTATTGCTTTGTCTCTAAAGTTGGATAAATCTATGTTAGTCACATTTGTTTCTTTTCTGTATATTCCAGACAGTTAATGAGTGACGTTATTTCGCTCAAAGAGTGGTAAACTCCGACATAAATTTCAGTTAGAAATTTATCTTACACCATGTTGGGAGGTTTACAAAATACGTAGTTTTAAATTAATTTACTATATAAGACTTTGCTATTCCAACCAGTATTAATTCTTCCTACTTATCTACTTAGCTATGGCAGATACAGCGAAAGCACTTCTTTCCGTTTCTTTGGCACTTATTGGTGTTCTAATAACGATAATCTTGTTCTTCATCTACGCCATCTTGTTTCGAATGAAGCGACAGTCAGTGTACCACGTTAGTTACTATGATGATACTTCCCATCCTGGCACCACCGAAGATCAAGCGATCACCTTCAAAAAAGCAGGACATGCCAAAACAACGACGGTGGAGCAAGCTGCGGCCGATGATGATGATGGTGATGATGGTAAAGATACTGATAGCCTTACTCGTAATCTCTCCTTCAGTAAATTCGAGAAACCAGAGAAGTTCGATAAAGCTGCACATCATCAAAGTATGCAGGGCTCTGACATAAAAAAAGAGACTGCGGAAACCCTGAACCAATCAGAGAACGTGGAGCAAGTACAGATAGCAGATGATACCAGTGATAGCGTGGATAAAGAAAGCCTCAGACGGGGTTTAACGTTTACTAACTTCGAGGGTCTGATCGAATATGCAAGCACCTTCGGACAATCGGAGGTCCCAGCGCGTCCTGTAATGGACGAGCCACCGGACAGTCCTGGGGATACTGATACTGGGGATTATGAGAGTGTAACCATTCAGAAACCTGGAAGTACTGATTACCCTGGTGGCACAAGGGATCGAGAAATCTCTATGAGACCTTGGAAAACACGGAAAACTAAAGAAAAACCTGAAATCGTGGGACAACCTGGAATCGTGGAACAACCTGGAATCGTGGAACAACCTGGAATCGTGGAACAACCCGAAATCATGGGACAACCCGAAATCGTGGAACAACCTGAAATCGTGGAAAAACCGGAAATCGTGGAACAACCCGAAATCGTGGAAAAACCCGAAATCTTGGAACAACCTGTAATCGTGGAACAATTCGAAATCGCAGAACAACCACCACAGATGACTGAAGTCCCTGATGTTGCAACGGATGAAGACAGCCAGATTCGAGGCTTATCCTTCAGCAACTTCGACAAACTGATCGAATATGCAAGTGCCATTGACCACTCGAAGCTACCCGAACAACCGATAATTCCGGAACACCCAGCGAGTCCATCAAACTCAGATACCCCGGACTTAACCATGGAAGTTCCAGTCGGAAATGATCGTGAACAATCGGAAACTAGCGAATACTCGGAAATTCACCTTGTGCAGGGAGAGAAAGTGGAAAATACATTAGTCGTGCACACTTCGGATAACACCGAACATATTTACAGTATTCCATTTCGGGGAAGTAGTCATCCACAAAGAGAAATTGTAACGGACCCTGCGAATATCACGACGGCCCAGGAAGAATCCAGGAAGCTAGACTTTTATCAAAACGAGACGAAATCTGATCGATCTTCGGATTCTGATGATACGGTGGGTCTTCGCTCCGTAAAAATGAACAAGAACTATCTACCCGCTGTTAAACCCGATACCGCTAGCTATCAAACGCCCTCCAGAGACGAGAAAATAAAGAGATACTCAAATACAAGCGATACAGCCGACAGTCTGGGTATAATTTCATTTGGCAGTCCTCAGCAACTGGTCGAGAAACAGGTGACATTCTCCGAGAATGATTCCACCTACATCGTTGAAACCAAAGGGAAGACAGTTCAGACGTTGGAGTGTGATGAAACATCGAATTTTGAATTCGTTAAAATCGTTAAGCAGCAACAAAAGAAGAAACATTCATAAGTATTTATAGTAAATTTGATGTATTGAGGTTAGTTATAACAGACGGCCCTGCTGTCATGCTTCGTTGTCAAGGTAACCGGACGAAGGCGTGTTTCCGTTTGTATCAAAATTTACCTTTCAATAGGAAATTTGTATCATTATTATTCATGTGAATATATTCAATTTTGTATTTATATATAGTTAGCTACAGTTATTCAGTTATTAGAGTTGCAGTGACTCTAAGACTGTATGAAATTTAACTTCGTTCGTTTGTCACAGGGAAGGGATCTGGAGTCAATGTCTTTAGCAATGAAATATATAATGTTGTATAAAGTATTTCGAATTACGTATGCGTCTTGTCATTTTAAGGGGAGGGGGGAGAATTTCTTGTCGTTAAGCCAAAAAGAGCAGACACTATTGGTACCTGACCTCCTCCGCAGGCATCTCCAACGTATTGAAAATATGCATATTTGGCTTTTTTCCTCGCCTTCCATGACCATGACACAGCTAACCCATGCCTAATAATCTAATATAATTTAATACATAAGAGATGCCTGCGGAGGAGGCTAATTGGTACCATGCAGCCCTTCAACCCACGGTAGCAGGGACCGCGGAGCGTTTTTTGTATTGCTAGGGCTCGTGCGAGCGGCGTCGCTGCGAGCCTGCTAGGGTGCCGGGGGATGCCCCCGGGAAGATTTTGAGATCTGAAATGCCTCTGAAATGGCCGCAAACAGTAGATGATGTAGAAATGCCGGAAATAGTAGGTACTTTTTTGCCTCGATATTTTTTATTTTGGCCAAACATATGTACTGAACATAACTAATTTCAATCCATTTGTAAACATGGTGGATTTATCTCGACAGATATCGTTGGAAATTAGAATACTCGTTTGTGTGTGTTATTAAAATATACGTTGAAGAAGTAAAAGTTACGATAGTATTGAAGATAAGATACACTGCATATACTTGTAAGCAAAAAATACAAATTGCTAAAAATATTGCTTGTGAATACTCGAAATTAAAGGCTAATTATGGAAAAATTATTGGTGCGAGCCGCACTGCTCCGCGGTTCCTGGGTAATTAATAAATGTTTACTATAATGTTGATTAAAAAATGTTGTATGCTGCTAACATGTTGGATAGACACGGTGTTAACGAGGCAAAGTTACCAAATGTTTTTCCATCGCAGCAGTGTAGTTGCGAAGTTGTGTTGTAATTTCTTGTTGTAATATGGGTCTTTGATTCTGGTTTTTGAACCTGCCATTTACAAGTATTTAATTATCGGTTTCTACAAAGCCGAAAAGATAAAAGTTGACAATTGGGAAAATGTCAATAGTTATTACTTTTGAATTCGAGAATTAAATTTAAATTATACGAAGTTCTGTTATTTCTTGGTATGTTACACGTCAATTCATCAACAATCGGAATCGAAATGTTCGTATTATAGGAAGGTCCTGAAATGCAGGACGTGAGAGTTAACGTTTTTCCGTTGTAAACATGATGTAGACTTCTTCTAAAACTCCTATATAGGTATTTAATTATTTATTTTCGTTTTCAATGAATTATTGTAGTGATAGCTGCCGTCGTCCTGTTCCCGTCCTACATGTTTAACGTGCCTAATATATCAAACCACGCGACATAGTATACGGTTTCTTAACTGGTTGATGTGGCCACATTTGTAAACATGGCCTTGACTCAGATAATAAATTATTAATAGTTTTTTCCTTTATTATTTGCGTTTTCAGCTATCGATAGGATGTTGTTATGCTCCCTTTTGTAGTTTTGTTATAGTTAACTCACGAAAGTATTAATTTTTCTAATATTAACGAAAATATGAGCCATTTTGTTAGACTGTTTTTAACTCAAAATATTATGATTAGACCATCAACTCATTTGATGCTACTTTTTCATAACACCACGGAAGGAATGAGCCAAAACTCGAGCACGAATTGCTGGTAAATTTCGTACTCGAAAGATCAACAACTACGAGCTTCGTAGATGACGTATAAGTAGGGAAAGCACCGAACTTGGCGCGAAAATAACGAATCTTGCACTCGCATTGGTAACCCCTAATATCATTCCATTTTTTTTCACCTGCTCTGGTGGTATCCATGGAAACTGTGTCCGTAAATTGGGCTGCTGCAAGATAGATTTCTTACATTTGCGTTTTAGATCATTCCCGCGATAACAGGTGCATGGTCATCACTGTCTCCAATTGCTGAATCTTGTCTAATTCACGTCCCAGGTAAGACGTATACATAGTGATTTTTTCTCCAGGTTAGGTCTTACCTCGGGTCTTACAAGTATGTTCTTTTATTCATCCCAATCGAGTTAAGTTCTAAACAATAAATAGAGATAATACGACAAATGTCCATTCACCGCTCAACTGACAAGACTTTAAGTCTTTAGAAATTAGTACATAAAAATAGCTACGTTTTAAGAAAGGAATCGGCCATTTCGGATGTATTTAGCGAAGCAGAAAATTCAGCTTTGCTGTATGTGTTTCACGTTCGCCTTATAAAATTTAATTTTTGAACGACTGCATACACCCACAGCCACACTTCGTTCTGTTTACAACTGCAAATGGTTTTCACATTTTGTGTAGAACGCCTGCATTTAAAAACGCAGTGAGCGCTATATTTCTAATGGAGTTCCATAAAATTGTTCTTGAAGATAAACCCAATTTTTTCAACGTTTCATGTATGGGTTAAACTCGTACGATAAAACAACAATTCGTAACCATAGTATTTGTTAGAGTGCCTCAGCTGTTTTTTGTTGCTATATGCGTGATTTTGCCAGAAGTTGTGTGATCATGATTCGCAAATACTGGGGCAACGGAAGGAAGCGTGATATAGGACATTTTCTATAGAGCTATACAGGTTTAATAATGGGCAACGAGTATATACTTAAAACGAGTCAAAAATCATTAATCATTCATCAGTGGCCTCTACACTCGCTTCGACAAAACAAAATCAACGAATAGAACATGTTGTGATTATAATTATAATTTAAAAAAAACAATTGGAAATTACAGCAATATGCATGTTCTAACAAGTCGATATATATATATATATATATATATATATATATATATATATATATATATATATATATATATATATATATATATAAACCACTCTGTGACATGAATCTCAGAGTATAGCGATGTCAAATTTTTAAGAATTATGTAAATGAATATATATATATTACTTGGAATTTGCAACAAGTTCCTGGTATTACTTACTTGCCTAAAAAAATGCATTCGCTCGGATTTTAAATCAAGGGTCCATGTGTATACCTAGCTATATAGTCTGGAAAAAATTGTATTGTCCTCTGAACTAACGTTCAATCTTAATTTATTTTGTTTTGTATGATTGAAGAACTTGTCGTTCACTGAATTCGGCACAATTATATTATTGTCAAATGAATGCTCTTTAAGAGGGGAAGCCTTTTGTGCCATTTATAGTACGCGCGTGCTGATTGGTGAAGAAGCGTGTTTCTATATAACTGCATGTACAGAAACACGCAATTTTTCCGCCGAAGTTGACATGTAGTTTAGTGAGATTAGAAATAACGCCACTACAGTGTGTATAAAAAAAATCGAATCCAAATTTGGCGTGTATTTATGAATATATGTGACAAAATGGCCGCAAATGCCTCTCAATTATTGGGAAATAGTAGATACTTTGTAAAGTTTCCAGCATGTTTGGCGTTGGTCAAATATTTTGATATGGATAACCACGCTTTTTTTTAATAGTCAAATGCTTGTCCTATGTAAAGTTTCCAGCATGTTTGACGCTCATATACAAACATTAAACAATATAACCATGCTTTGGTTATGATGTCAAATATTTTGACATGGATAACCACGCTAGCTGTTGGTCAAATGCTTGTCCTATGTAAACAAACGTGTTTGCAAGCATGTTAGCATATGCAAGCATGTTTCCATGTTTCGTGCTCATATACAAACATCTATATAAAGTTGCAACTTGCAAGCATCGCGAATATGGCCGGAAAATGGTATACTCGACCATGGTCGAGTTCACAATACCAGAGAATTCACAATATAGCTGTTGCCGTGTGATGGAAATCTGTGCTCGTGACGAATGCTTTAAATAATTAAGAGTTGTGTGTTGAAAATAGGAAATTGCCGTTAAATTTTAATTCCGGGTAAACGAAAGTAAAACTATAAAAAAAAGCAAAAAAGGACCTAAAAATCAAAAGCCTGGTGAAAAATCACAACATATTCAGTTATTGCGTCTCAGCTTCGGTAGGTTTGTTGTGCAAACAGCTCCATATTAATAACGAGTAACAATAAATATAGAGTCGTATAATGTTGCTTTTGTGTGGACCATTCCGAATCATTTCTTCAATCATTCCTAAACCGAACCATTTCTTCTTCAGCCAATCTTGTGCCTGTTTTCCACGCTTTTTTTGTAGCTTACACTGCAATTACGTGGTAATTAAAATCGAATCTACAACAACATGCACAATTAAATGTATTTATCGCTACCGTTTCAACCACAAGCTTTATACTGATGAGAAGGTGCCGGCGGTTTCCGAGACTGATGAGCTCTGTTTTCTGGGCAAATTAGAGGCATCCAACTGAAATAAACAATGACAATGAAAATTTTCGAAATTGTTTCGACGACAACCAGGTGTATAATGTTCGGATCGCTGTATATAGGTACGCTAACTGTGCACGTGAAACATGTTCACGTGAACATGTGGAATATTACTTACCTGTAGCAAAGTGTGAACTTTCTAATTCCGCTAGGAATAAATCAGATGAGCACGTTTCCGCAGACCTTTGTTTCGCCTTTGCGCCTCTCCGCAAATTTTAAGGCGCGCGAAAGGAGGTCTGCATGTGTTCAGGCTAAAGCAGTTGCTAACAGTTAGGCACTTCCGCCTGACATTTAACTGACGTTAACGCCAAGAGTTTAGTGCACACCAAGAGAAACTCGTTCACAACGCCAAGTAGGGAAGTGGAAAACTACACCAGTTTGAATTCTTCGCTTTGCCTGATTGAATTGATTTTGATTGAATTTTGAAACCGATTGAATTGATTTTGAAGGTCGATAACTATAAAAGAGATAGATCAAGAAAGGATTCTAAAAGTATCTAAGTAAAGATTTTCAAGAGTATCTTAATTTTTTATATATTTTTTATATATAGTTTTGCGTAGCTATACTGGGTTGTTAACAAGATTCCGTTTGCCGAGATTGAACAAAGCGTGAGATGACTTTGAGGTATTGAAATCAGTATGGCATAAACGTGGCAGTCATACGACTATAGTATGTTCTTATTTGGTTTCATAAAGACATATTTCAATACCTCATGTAAATAGATCTTAAATAGAGGACAAAAAATATTATAAATACAACATTGTACCTTGGGTAAATAATTTTTTGTTTTTTTAGTTCGAAATGGCTGGAGAATGTTCATCGTCATGTAACTTAACTTCTGAACCACCTAGGAAAAGAGTGGAAAGTCATCGTGATAAAGAACCATATAATAGCTCTAAGGTAGCTCTACTACAATCACTGAGTGAAGCAGAAGACACACTTAAACAACTTGGACATGACGCACTTCGAAAACGAGTTGAAGATTTGCGTGAAAAAGTAAAAGACCTTTTGGAAGATCAGGAAGAAGAAATAAAAAGTCTTCGACGCGAAGTAAAAGATTTAACCGACAAAGTGTCTAGTTTGAGAGCAGAAAAAGACGAGGTGGAGCGACCGCTCGCATTGGCTCAAGTTACGTGGGCATGGGAGGCACATCTGGCAAGATTTGTGGTCGACCCTACAGAAAGAATCTACCAAAATGGCAGGTTTGATCAAATGAGAAAATATCTAAAGAGAAAAAATATAAAAAGGCATAATCTTTGGAGAAAAATACAAGGTAGAGTAGCGCAATGGACAGGCACACATTGGAAAATAGTTAACAATGTAAGAAAGGAGAGAAACGGAGTCGCACATCCAGATTTGATTAACTTTGACTATGTAGAAAGTGAACTTGCCAAGATTTCTCCCGAATACCAGGATAAGATGAAACACATGTTGGACATGCTCAAGATGACAGCTAGCTTAATGAAGTTTGGACGACTAGCCATAACCTACAAGGACAAGGATACGCTTACTAAAGATTCCCGAAAACGGTTGAATGAAATTATTTCTTGGAATCGTCAATTTGAAGACATCGAGGGCCTACAAAATATGGAACACGAGGAGGCAAAAAAGTACTTGCAAACGTACGTTGGTAATCCTGGAAATATCCGAGAGTATTTTTTCCTCGTCGATTTAATCAAAGATGAAAATAGCAAACCATTGGGAAAACTGGCCTGGAAGTTTGAGAAAAAATATGCATCGACCAACCAGGAAGCAAAAGATGCGCTTGAAAAATTGCAGGCATTGTACCCAAAAAGTGAGCACAACAATAGCTACTTTGAAGAAAGAATCAGTTTTGGAGTTGACGTTGCAAGGCTGCACATCCCCGACTTCTTGCCAAAGAATTTGTGGAAGCATGGCATAGAAATCGTGAAGAAATATTTTGATGAAGGACTTGATTTTATATAAGCTTATATTGATTTAGCTGTGAATGTTTCGTGCGCCATTCTAAAAAAGATAAAAACACACTATATTCCGTACTTCTTATATTTTAAAACGTATAAAACATTTCTTATATCATCATAAGTGAATAGCCAAACATGAATGAAGTTTTGTTAATTATAGATAGAAGCAAATGTTAATAGTATAACCATGTATGAAAAAAGGCATTAGTCTAAAAATAAATAAAATAAACATGCTCAAGCATAGCTCAAAGCTATAACTCGTGCCCGTTTTTGTTCGCTTTCAGCAGATGAGATGGCTACTTTAAAATAACAAAGAATATTAACGTTCCTAAAATTCATGATATACAGTGGCAAAGAGGGAAAGCACATGACCCCCCCCCCCTGTAAATAATCTCCAGAATAGGCTTTCAGGTTTGTCGAAATTCAAAAAGAAAGTTAGGTTAACTATTTAAAAGATTTACTAAAGTTTACAGAGTAAGAATTCTGATTTATTCCGTACCTTCCCAGGACAGGCGTTTATTTTTGCGCGGGTAAATTTAACACATGTTGGGAATGCTCAAGATGACATAATTTCATTCAAACAAAATACCCAGTATCGTATCGAATCAAAAAGCTGGTATCGCGCATCACAGGACGACCAACCGCTGTTCACTACAGCCAGTGAGCCAGTGAGCCAGTAGTCGGCATTTTCTATTCCTATTTCCATTTCCATTTCCTGAACTGCAGTCAGTGGCTCCATTGTATTTCATATGTATACATGATTAATTCTTGGTACGCACTGACCCTTGCATGGGGATTCCCAGAAAACGCAGTCCCGCACTGGTTTGAGTGATCATGAATGCATTTATCGTTTAAATTCAACAGCAACTGGTGTAGTACGCAAGTGGCTGGTTTATGCACAGCAACTGTGGCTGATGTTAATGCATTTATCATTTACATTTTGACACATTTCAACAACAAACTATAGTGCGCATGTGCCAAATCGCACAACAAATCAAGTTGAGGAAGTTGTTAAAATTTTACAAACGGAAATTTTAAAGATAAGTTACATGTTTGTGAGTAAACTTTTCAATGCAGATGTAAACAGTGGCGAACTCAGAATAAGTCGCAATCTCCCTGATAGTTTTCGGTTTAAAAATATATTCTAGAAACAAACATTTTACGAGACGATATATAGAGATGGGTCAATAGCCGAATTTATATTAGAAGACGGATTTTCGTCTGAGACGGAGAACTCGTCTGACGGATTTCCGTCTAAACTTCTCCGTCGTTTGAACGGAAAAGTTGGACGAAGAACCTATGGTTTACCGTATTTATATCAAGACGAGTTACCCGTCTGCGTCGAGTTCTCCGTCTCAGACGGAAATCCGTCTTCTAATATAAATTCGGCTAATATAAACTAATTCTAAGTACTTCCTACTCGATATCGCTGATACTTAGAAACGTATCAATACTTCCGATACTAAGAAATAGAGTGGCATTTTCTATTCGCATTCCCATTTCCTGAACCGCAGTCAGTAGCTCCATTGTACTCATATGTATAAACATGATTGGTTCTTGGTACACACATGCGGGCCGTTCCCAGAAAACGCAGTCCCGCACTGGTTTCAGTGAATGCGTTTATCGTTTAGACTCTAACACATTTAAACAACATAGTGTAGTGCGCAAGTGGTTGGTTTATGCACAGTAACTGTGGTTGATGTGAACGCATTTATCGTTTAAATTCTGACACATTTCATTGACAAACTATAGTGTGCAAGTGGCTATATCGCACAACAAATCAAGGCGAAGAAATTAACAAATATAAAGACGAGTCTAACGCCTGCAATCTAAAAACTCGCTCGCATTCCAAACTCATTTAGTGGGAGATTTGAATCACGTCGTAGCGATTCAATGACGGTATTTCTAGCTACTCGAATATGAACTTATTTTCAGTGTTTTACCCGATATATTCTCACATGGGTCAGTGATAAAAGAAATTACAAGTCACATTCAATGAGTACGAGTGTGAGTAATTTTGTTAGCGTTGATCGTGAGAGAAGCCGGACTGAGAAGTCGAGCTTATTATTTATATGTCTTCGAAACGCTTCCCAGTTCGCCTGCAGACCACATGTTCCCAATCGGGGATGCTTACCGAAAACCTAGTCCTAGTCTTGTGCATTACATTTCTCAATGGATGGAATAAGGCCACGTCTATCTCATAAATTGTAGCTAAATGCGAATATTTGAAAGTATGCAAGGAATATGTACTTCGTTTTCGCTAGAAACAAACATTTTACGACTAATTCTAAGTACTTCCTACTCGATATCGCTGATACTGAGAAACGTATCAATACTTCCGATACTAAGAAAAAGTGTGGCATTTTCTATTGCCATTTCCTGAACCGCAGTCAGTAGCTCCATTGTACTCATATGCATAAACATGATTAATTCTTGGTACACACATGGGGGTTCCCAGAAAACACAGTCCCGCATTGTTTTCAGTGAACGCATTTATCGTTTAAATTCTGACACATTTCAACAACAAAGTGTAGTGCGCAAGTGGTTGGTTTATCCACAGTAACTGTGGCTGATGTGAATGCATTTATCGTTTAAATTCTGACACATTTCGACAACAAAGTGTAGTGCGCAAGTGGTTGGTTTATGCACAGTAACTGTGGTTGATGTTAATGCATTTATCGTTTAAATTCTGACACATTTCAACAACAAACTATACTGCGCAAGTGGCTATATCGCACAGCAAATCAAGGTGAGGAAGTTCTTAAAATATATAACTGTATAGAAACACAGCGGGAATTTTCCCGCCGAACTTGACAAGCGAAGCGATATAATGAGAATTTGTAATTGAATCGAATTATAATATTTGTATAAAATCTTTTTATTGAGTTATACTGATTATAAAAGAAATAGGAAACATACACACTGACCTTTGCATCGGGGTTCCCAGAAAACGCAGTCCCGCACTGGTTTCAGTGAATGCATTTATCGTTTAGACTCTAACACATTTTAAACAACATAGTGTAGTGCGCAAGTGGTTGGTTTATGGACAGTAACTGTGGTTGATGTGAACGCATTTATCGTTTAAATTCTGACACATTGACACATTTTCTGACACATCTCATAAATTGTAGCTAAATGCGAATATTTGAAAGTATGCAAGGAATATGTACTTCGTTTTCGCCAGAAACAAACATTTTACGAGACGATAGAGATGGATCATTATAAACTAATTCTAAGTACTTCCTACTCGATATCGCTGATACTGAGAAACGTATCAATACTTCCGATACTAAGAAAAAGAGTGGCATTTTCTATTCCCATTCCCATTTCCTGAACCGCAGTCAGTAGCTCCATTGTACTCATATGTATAAACATGATTAATTCTTGGTACACACATGGAGGCCGTTCCCAGAAAACGCAGTCCCGCACTGGTTTCAGTGAACGCATTTATCGTTTAAATTCAGACACATTTCAACAACGAAGTGTAGTGCGCAAGTGGTTGGTTTATGCACAGTAACTGCATGTGGCTGATGTTAATGCATTTATCGTTTAAATTCTGACACATTTCAACAACAAACTGTAGTGCGCAAGTTGCTATATCGCACAACAAACAAATCAAGGTGAGGAAGTTCTTAAAATGTTGTTAATGGAAAATCATATAAAGACGAGTCCAACGCCTGTCATTTCAAAAATCTCACTCACACTCAAACTGATTTGAGTGCGAGATTTGAATCACGTCGTAGCGATTCAATGACGGTACTCTACTCGAATATGAACTTATTTTCAGTGTTCTACCTTGAAACTTTCCATTGATTTAAGATAGGACTCTATATATTCTCACATGGATCAGTGGATAAGTAAATATCTCGGCAAGTACATGGGCTAAAGACCCCGAAATGCCACTAAACGATAGAGCTTGAAAAGGCGATTTAAATAGTATATTCAAACCAGCTTATAGTGATAAGCTGCATTTGTATAAGTCAAAATAATAGGTTGCTTTGTTATTTCAAATTACTCACCTATAGCAACCATATACTTTAGAAATTCCGTATTTTCTCGCTTTTTGTTCTCTGTTGTCTTTAAAATGTCTGAATTTTACATATTATCATTCTGTTATAATTCTGAGTAATTGTTGGGGGTAGGATGTGCAAAAGAATCGGACAAATAGCGTTTTATAAGTTCTGAGCGATAATTGTTAATAGATTTTGCTAAGCGCGTGCTTACTTTACTGCGTGCTCCGAATGTTGTCATCATGTCATGCGGTTGGAAAAGGCGACAAAACTCCATGACGCCCTCTCCCTAGGGTAAATTTGACCCCCAAAATCGATTCCCGACGCAAAATTGAACCAAGGGGTCAGTTTTTCGTTTTTTTTTGCCTGAAATCTTTTTCGATATTTGTATTATTGTGAAATAGTATTGCCGGTGATGCGATAATTCATATCGTCATGCATGTTTACGTAAAAAAAATCGGCAAAAATCCTCTTTAGAATGGTTCTATTTTTATTAAAATCGGTCAAGTATTCACACAGAAATCGCAAGTTAAAATGAGCTAATCACTTTTTAAATTCTGACACATTTCAACAACAAAGTTTATAATATGAAATTTATAGTACGCGCGTGCTGATTGGTCAAGAAGCGTGTTTCTATAACTGTATAGAAACACAGCGGGAATTTTCCCGCCGAACTTGACAAGCGAAGCGATATAATGAGAATTTGTAATTGAATCGAATTATAATATTTGTATAAAATCTTTTTATTGAGTTATACTGATTATAAAAGAAATAGGAAACATACACACTGACCTTTGCATCGGGGTTCCAAGAAAACGCAGTCCCGCACTGGTTTCAGTGAATGCATTTATCGTTTAGACTCTAACACATTTAAACAACATAGTGTAGTGCGCAAGTGGTTGGTTTATGCACAGTAACTGTGGTTGATGTGAACGCATTTATCGTTTAAATTCTGACACATTTCATTGACAAACTATAGTGCGCAAGTGGCTATCATCGCACAACAAATCAAGGCGAAGAAATTAACAAATATAAAGACGAGTCTAACGCCTGCAATCTAAAAACTCGCTCGCATTCCAAACTCATTTAGTGGGAGATTTGAATCACGTCGTAGCGATTCAATGACGGTATTTCTAGCTACTCGAATATGAACTTATTTTCAGTGTTTTACCCGATATATTCTCACATGGGTCAGTGATAAAAGAAATTACAAGTCACATTCAATGAGCACTGTGTGAGTAATTTTGTTAGCGTTGATCGTGAGAGAAGCCGGACTGAGAAGTCGTGCTTATTATTTATATGCCTTCGAAACGCTTGCCGGTTCGCCTGCAGACCACATGTTCCCAATCGGGGATGCTTACCGAAAACCTATTCCTAGTCTTGTGCATTACATTTCTCAATGGATGAAATAAGGCCACGTCTATCTCATAAATTGTAGCTAAATGCGAATATTTGCAAATATGCAAGGAATATGTACTTCGTTTTCGCTATAAACAAACATTTTACGAGACGATAGAGATGGGTCATTATAAACTAATTCTAAGTACTTCCTACTCGATATCGCTGATACTGAGAAACGTATCAATACTTCCGATACTAAGAAAAAGTGTGACATTTTCTATTTCCATTCCCATTTCCTGAACCGCAGTCAGTAGCTCCATTGTACTCATATGTATAAACATGATTAATTCTTGGTACACACATGGGGGCCGTTCCCAGAAAACGCAGTCCCGCACTGGTTTCAGTGAACGCATTTATCGTTTAAATTCAGACACATTTCAACAACGAAGTGTAGTGCGCAAGTGGTTGGTTTATGCACAGTAACTGTGGCTGATGTTAATGCATTTATCGTTTAAATTCTGACACATTTCAACAACAAACTATACTGCGCAAGTGGCTATATCGCACAGCAAATCAAGGTAAGGTGAGGAAGTTCTTAAAATGTTGTTAATGGAAAATTATATAAAGACGAGTCCAACGCCTGTATTCTAAAATCTCACTAACACTCAAACTGATTTGAGTGCGAGATTTGAATCACGTCGTAGCGATTCAATGACGGTATTTCTACTCGAATATGAACTTATTTTCAGTGTTCTAACTTGAAACATTCTATTGACCAAAGATAGGACTCGATATATAAGGAATAAGAGCATGCACGTTGTAGCTAAATGCGAATATTTGCAAGTTTGCAAGGAATATATATTTCGTTTTCACTAGAAACAATCATTTTACGAGACGATAGAGATGGGTCAATATAAACTAATACTAAGTACTTCCTACTCAATATCGCTGATGCTGAAAAACGTATCAATACTTCCGATACTAAGAGAAAGAGAAATTTTCTATTTCCATTTCTTGAACTGCAGTCAGTCGCTCCATTGTATTCATATGTATACATGATTAATTCTTGGTACGCAGTCCCGCACTGCCACTGGTTTCAGTGGATGCATTTAACGTTTAAATTCAACAACAAAGTGTAGTACGCATGTGGCTGGTTTATGCACAGCAACTGTGGCTGATGTTGATGCATTTATTATTTACATTTTGGCACATTTCAACAACAAACTATAGTGCGCAAGTGGCTATATCGCACAACAAATCAAGTTGAGGAATGTGTTAAAATTTTACAAACGGAAATTTTAAAGATAAGTTACATGCACTCATTCATGAGTGCAGTGACTCATGTTTGTGAGTAAACTTTTGAATTCAGATGTAGCTAAACAGTGGCGAACTCAGAATAAGTCGCAATCTCTTTGATAGTTTTCGGTTCAAAAATAATTTTATATTCTTTTGAAATCCATTGGAAATAACAGTGTTATTAAGGTGTTTTGAATTGAAATTAAACCGCGTAAATTATTCTGACTAACCTTAGATCAGCTACTTGCTGTAAGCATTGATTGAATTTTTGACACATTTCAACAGCAAAGTGTATAGTGCGCAAGTTGCTATACCGCACAACAAATCAAGGCGAAGAAATTCATAAATCATGATAAAGACGAGTCTAACGCCTGTATTCTAAAAACTCACCCGCATTCCAAACTCATTCAGTGCGAGATTTGAATCACCTCGTAGCGATTCAATGGCGGTATTTCTACTCGAATATGAACTTATTTTCAGTGTTTTACCCGATATATTCTCACATGGGTCAGTGATAAAAGAAATTACAAGTCACATTCAATGAGCATGAGTGTGGGTAATTTTGTTAGCGTTGATCGAAAGAGAAGAAGCCGGACTGAGAAGTCGAGCTTATTATTTATATGTCTTCGAAACACTTGCCAGTTCGCCTGCAAACCACATGTTCCCAATCGGGGATGCTTACCGAAAACCTATTCCTAGTCTTGTGCATTACATTTCTCAATGGATGGAATAAGGCCACGTCTATCTCATAAATTGTAGCTAAATGCGAATATTTGCAAGTATGCAAGGAGTATGTACTTCGTTTCCGCCAGAATCAAACATTTTACGGGACGATAGAGATGGGTCAATATAAACTAATTCTAAGTACTTCCTACTCGATATCGCTGATACTGAGAAACGTATCAATACTTCCGATACTAAGAAAAAGTGTGGCATTTTCTATTCCCATTCCCATTTCCTGAACCACAGTCAGTAGCTCCATTGTACTCATATGTATAAACATGATTAATTCTTGGTACACACTGACCCTTGCATGGGGGACGTCCCAGAAAACGCAGTCCCGCATTGTTTTCAGTGAACGCATTTATCGTTTAAATTCTGACACATTTCAACAACGAAGTGTAGTGCGCAAGTGGTTGGTTTATGCACAGTAACTGTGGTTGATGTGAACGCATTTATCGTTTAATTTCTGACACATTTCAACAACAAACTATAGCTCACAAGTGGCTATATCGCACAACAAATCAGGGTGAGGAAGTTGTTAAAATGTTATTAATGGAATATTCTAGAAAGACGAGTCGACGCCTGTATTCTAGAAGTTCACTCGCATTCAAAACTCATTGCATGAGTGGGAGATTTGAATCACGTCACGTAGCGATTCATTGACGTTATTTCTACTTGAATATGAACTTATTTTCAGTGTTCTACCTTGAAACGTTCCATTGACTAAAGATAGGACTTGATATATTCTCGCATGGATCAGTGATAAAGCAAATTCCAAGTCACATTCAATGAGCACGAGTGTGAGTAATTTTGTGAGCGTTGATCGTGAGAGAAGACTGAGAAGTCGAGCTTATTATTTATATGTCTTCGAAACGCTTGCCGGTTCGCCTGCAAACCACGTGTTCCCAAACGGGGATGCTTACCGAAAACCTAGTCCTAGTCTTGTGCATTATATTTCTCAATGGATGGAATAAGGCCACGTCTATCTCATAAATTGTAGCTAAATGCGAATATTTGAAAGTATGCAAGGAATATGTACTTCGTTTCCGCCAGAAACGAACATTTTACGGGACGATAGAGATGGGTCAATATAAACCAATTCTAAGTACTTCCTATATTAATTTTCCGGGACGATAGAGATAAGTCAATATAAACCAATTCTAAGTACTTCCTATATTATTTTCCGGGACGGTAGAGATGGGTCAATACAAACCAATTCTAAGTACTTCCTTCTCAATATCGCTGATACTGAGAAACGTATCAATACTTTCGATACTAAGAAATAGAGTGGCATTTTCTATTCCCATTACCATTTTCTGAACCCTTGTATTCATATGTACACATGATTAATTCTTGGTACACGATGCTCCTTGCATGGAGTTCCCAGAAAACACAGTCCCGCACTGCATGGTTTCAGTGAATGCATTTATCGTTTAAATTCTGACACATTTCAACAACGAAGTGTAGTGCGCAAGTGGTTGGTTTATGGACAGTAGCTGCATGTGGCTGATGTTATTGCATTTATCGTTTAATTTCTGACACATTTCGACAACAAACTATAGTACGCAAGTGGCTATATCGCACAACAAATCAAGGTGAGGAAGTTGTTAAAATGTTAGTTAATGGAAATTGTAGAAAGACGAGTCAACGCCTGTATTCAAAAATCTCACTCGCACTCAGACTGATTGAGTGGGATATTTAAATCACCTCGTATAACGATTCAATGACAGTGTTTCTACTCGAATATGAACTTATTTTCAGTGTTTCACCTTTGGGCTTTCCATTGATTTAAGATAGGAGTCTATATATTTCACATGGATCAGTGATAAATGAAATTCTCAGTTATGCTCATTGAGTAATTTTGTGAGCGTTGATGCTGAGAGAGGTCGAGTTTATTTATGTCTTCGAAATATTTGTTTACAAGTCTGCATGCAAACCACACGTTCCCAATCGGGAATGCTTACCAAAAACGTATACAGTCCTAGTCTTGTGCATTACATTACTCAATGGAACGAATAAAGGCACGTTTATCTCATAAATTGTAGCTAAATGCGAATATTTGAAAGCATGCAAGGAATATGTACTTCGTTTCCGCCAGAAACAAACATTTTACGGGACGATAGAGATTGGTCAATATAAACTAATACTAAGTACTTCCTACTCAATATCGTTGATACTGAGAAACGTATCAATACTTCCGATACTAAGAAATAGAGTGGCATTTTCTATTCCCATTCCCATTCTCTGAACAGTATTCATATGTACACATGATTAATTCTTGGTACACGATGCCCCTTGCATGGGGGTTTCCAGAAAACACAGTCCCACACTGGTTTCAGTGAATGCATTTATCGTTTAAATTCTGACACATTTCAACAACGAAGTGTAGTGCGCAAGAGGTTGGTTCATGCACAGTAACTGTGGTTGATGTGAACGCATTTATCGTTTAACTTCTGACACATTTCGACAACAAACTATAGTACGCAAGTTGCTATACCGCACAACAAATCAAGGTGAGGATCGAAGTTCTTAAAATGTTATTAAGGAAAATTATATAAAGACAAGCCTACGCCTGCATTCTAAAAGCTCACTCACATTCAAAACTCGTTGAGTAGGAGATTTGAATCACGTCTTAGCGATTTAATGACGGTATTTCTACTCGAATATGAACTTATTTTCAGTGTTCTACCTTGAAACTTTCCATTGATTTAAGATAGGACTCTATATATTCTCACATGGATCAGTGGATCAGTAAATATCTCGGAAAGTACATAGGCTAAAGACCCCCGGAATGCCACTAAACGATAGAGCTTAAAAAGACGATTTAAATAGTATATTCAAACCAGCTTATAGTGATAAGCTGCATTTGTATAAGTCAAAATAATAGGTTGCTTTGTTATCTCAAATTACTCACCTATAGCAACCATATACTTTAGAAATTCCGTATTTTCTCGCTTTTTGTTCTTTGGTGTCTTTAAAATGTCTGAATTTTACATATTTATGTTATAATCATTCTGTTATAATTCTGAGTAATTGTTGGGGGTATGATGTGCCAAAGAATCGGACAAATAGCGTTTTATAAGTTCTAAGCGATAATTATTGCTAAGCGCGTGCTTATACTTTACTGCGTGCTCGGAATGTTGTCATGCGGTTGGAAAAGGCGACAAAACTCCATGACGCCCTCCCCCTAGGATAAATATTGACCCCGAAAATCGATTCCTTACGCAAAATTGGACCAAGGGGTCAGTTTTTCGTTTTTTTTGACAGAAATCTTTTTCGATATTTGTATTATTGTGAAATAATATTGCCGGTGATGCGATAATTCATATCGTCATGTATGTTTCCATAAAAAAAATCGGCAAAAATCATCTTTAAAATGGTTCTGTTTTTATTAAATTCGGTCAAGTATTCGCACAGAAATCGCAAGTTAAAATGAGCTAACCACTTTTTAAATTCTGACACATTTCAACAACAAAGTTTATAATATAAAATTTATAGTACGCGCGTGCTGATTGGTCAAGAAGCGTGTTTTTATAACCGTATAGAAACACAGCGGGAATTTTCCCGCCGAACTTGACAAGCGAAGCGATGTAATGAGAATTTGTAATTGAATCGAATTATAATATTTGTATAAAATCTTTTTTTTGAGTTATACTGATTATAAAAGAAATAGGAAACATACACACTGACCCTTGCATGGGGGTTCCCAGAAAACGCAGTCCCGCACTGGTTTCAGTGAACGCATTTATCGTTTAAATTCTGACACATTTCAACAACGAAGTGTAGTGCGCAAGTGGTTGGTTTATGCACAGTAACTGTGGTTGATGTGAACGCACTTACATTTCACCCGTCACATTTCAACAATAAATTATAGTAGGCAAGTATAGCTATCGCACAACAAATCAAGGTGAGGAAATTCTTAGAATGTTATTAACGTAAAATTATGAAAGACGAGTCTAACGCCTGTATTCTAAAAACTCACTCGCATTTAAACTCATTGCATGAGTGGGAGATTTGAATCACGTCGTACGATTCATGACGTATTTCTGCTCGAATATGAACTTATTTTCAATGTTCTACCTTGAAACTTTCATTGGCTAAAGATAGGACTCTATATATTTCACATGGATCAGTGATAAAAGAAATTCTCAGTTATGCTCATTGAGCAATTTTGTGAATGTTGATGCTGACAGAACTCGAGTTTATTTATATGTCTTTGAAACGTTAGCCAGTTCGTCTGCAAACCACATGTTGAATGTCATGTTCCCAATCGGGGATGTTTATCGAAAACCTACTCTTAGTTTTGTGCATGTATTACATTACTCAATATGCAACGAATAAAGCTTCGTTTATCTCATAAATTGTAGCGAAATGCAAATATTTGCACGCACGCAAGCAGTATGTACTTCGTTTCTGCCAGAAACAACTGAACATGTTACGAGACGGTAGAGATGGGTCAATATTTAACAGTTATTCTGCGAACTCGAGTCGTATATGAGCTGATAACTGTTTTATTATATACACAAACTTTGTCGCCCTTTCGGTGCATTTTGGTGTGCTATTATCAACTAAAGCTTGGATTTCTATTCACTCAACTCCCCAAATCTTTCGGCCATTTTGTTTACTTTCTCTACTAGACAGATATGAGCTTAAATATCTGTCTAGTAGCCAACCAATGAGATTGCAGCATACCTCATATCTGGCACTTGTGTACATAATAATAACTAATATAAGTACTTGCTATTCGATACCGCTGGTACTGGAAAAGTATCAATACTTCCGATGCCAAGAAAGGATCGGCATTTGCCGATACATATATGAGCCTTTGGCATGGTAACGGATATGATGAAACTGTTAATTACGATAAAAAGCGAAAGAAAACAAAATCTCTAACGTACTCCTGGTATTTGCATGGCATGTTTTGGTTTTGTTTAATGATTTAAATGAACAAGAATACATAATATATGAACACAGTTTTGTTGTCTTACAATTAGTAAAGTGAAAGTATTTAAATTTAGCATTACAAGCATTCACAAGTAAAAATTTTGACTGACGTACTATATTTTTAACATCTAGAATTTGAGAGATATAAATCCACCAGGTTGAAAGATGTCTTTGCTTAACTACTTTGGTTTAATCGTGTTTCTGCATTCTTTAACCGCAATATATGGTCATGAAACTTCGACAAATAATATAAATACCAATTGCACTGTTGATTTACAAGAATCGAAGTTCATGGGAGATCTGATTAAGCCAATGCTTGCTCCCACCATAAACACCATTGAAATAACAGTGACCGTTGCCTCGGCAAACAAGACTCGAGGTTTACTTGAAATGAAATGGACTTGGGCGAACGAAATTGGTCGTACCCTAATTTCCTTGATCGTACCTTAATTTCATATTTTATGATCTCGTATTCAGAAACATCCCGAGTCTTAAGATGTTTAAGTCATGGGCTCCATTGCTTCCACTTTATTACCAATTATTTTCAACGTCGTTTGAAAACAGTAGAACTGCGAGCAAAAGGCAGCCGAAAGCATTGCCCAGAGAGCATTGCTCAGAGAATGATTGCCCTAAAGTCTAAGCTTGGCGGCGTTCTCCGTTGTTCAGATAATCCAGGAGAAATTGAAGTTGCGTTTGTAGCCGAAAACAACCAGCCCAGCACATTTATTATAAAGATTCCTTCACTTAGTATTCATATAACATTGTGTATAACTTATTGCTCTGTACGTGAGAAATTTTTTTAACCTATCAGTTTTTACAAAGGCGATAAGGGATGTAGACAATAAACCACTTGTCGTATCTATAACACATTCCAGAAGTATTTTGAGATTAAATTCAATTTCAATTTTAAGTTCGAGCCTATTGGTCTAGGGAAGCGTTAGCGTGGTCTCCATAGAAACTAAATTCGCGTCCGCTGAAGTGCAAGTTGTTTTCGGAGAACTGCCATTGCGCTTCTGATCAGCTCTGGGATAACACGAGAAAAACACATAAAAAAGATGCCTCGCAGCACATATAAAAATTTGTTTTAAGTTAAAAAGCGTTGACGGAAGTCGATGGGCGCGCATTGACATGCAACAGCTGCACCGCAAGAAGCAAGAAAACGAGCATGCAGTTGCTATGGAAACGTGATTATAAACGCGACATTTGTTAAAAACGAAAAAATTATTTTCTATCGCATTTAGGCTTACTGACGCTTTATCAATGTTTTTTTTAAGTTTTCAAAGGATGTCGTATGAATTTTACTAATCGATAATCTTTAAATACAATGTTTAGTTTGATTTTTAGGTGTTTAAATAATATCCAATATATACATAATTTATGCGCATGATTTTGCCAACGGTTGTGTGAGCAAATAGTTTATATTAGTTTTTATTAAATGCCAATAGTGGAAAACAGAGCGCATATACATATGGTACATTCTAAATTTAGCGGGTTACTTGAACTGTGAAAAAAGGTTTCAAATCACCCCAAAAAGTAATTCTGGGTAAATTTGACCTGAGAACATTTAAATTTGCAGTGTGGCAGCGAGACATAGAACTACATAGGGAATCCACCGAAAATCAGATTATTCGGAAATAGACTTCACTGGATCTTTGGAAACAGAAAATAATTACATCGCTCTTTATAGGTAAGAATTGATACAAATTTTCAACTACATCGTCGGCTATAATCACTCCCTGGTTTAACATAGATTAGAACTCAATATTGAATGGGGGAAAGGGGGAACATATTTTTGGAGAAAAAATCAATCGTCCTAAAAGTGTTTTGGTCAAGATTGTCTAGGAACAAACAAACATATTTCAATGGCACGGTAAAAAATCTAAACATCACGGTCAAACATCATCTTTCAAAGTGAAGAATAAACTATGCGGACTTCTCGCATTCTTAATTTTAACACCTATCATTTTTTTTACCCAATTTTTGAATACCATAAGAAATAGTAGCAAACGTTCTGAAGTATATGGGTAATTTTTTTATTTCACTTATTACAGCATGCCGATTATTTATCATTATGAAGGCCCTATTGTTGCACAATACAGGGTGTTGCAAAAACCAAGACTATTGAAATCACCTATTCTCTACCTCATCACTTTAACTAAATATGTTACTGATTAAATGTTTTATTTCCAGAACTCCTGTGTCGAGATCCCAACAAGTATGAAAGGGTCGATGCTCATTCCAATTCTAATATTTTGCTTGAAAGAAATCGTCGTCGCAGCCACAGTAGGCACAAAGTTTTCCCAAAACTCAGAAATAAAAAATATCGGATTGGGAGATTCAACAAATTCGAGCTATACTTCGAATGCCTGTCATTTTTACTGGTCGCTCGAGGATGTTGCAAGATTGATGCGTGATAGCAAAACGAATGTGATAAACCTGAATGTTTGGATTGAGCTGCCAGACAATGATACCTCGAATAAGAATCGGAGTCTATTGGATAATTTTCAATGGGCAAACAAAGTCGGCCGTACATTATACTCGATGATGCTTCAACCAGTTGCCTCTCAATCACTAATGCTTCAACCAGTTGCCTCTCAATCATTAATTTTATCATTGTCAGCAGTTACGTTGTCTGCGGGTCTTAGAAATGTCGACGTTCTGATCTACGCAGAAAACGCAAGTTGTATGCAGTTGTTCAGAAACGATACATCGATCGGACTTTCTGTTTCTCTTTTCCTCCTGCGACAGATGTATCTGTTCAATGAAGACGACCAGGACTATCAGCTATGCGTCTCTCTTGAACTGAAATTATCATGTTGCACAATGGAAATAACAGAATCAATAAAAGCTAGAAGTAAACACGGTCCAGTATGCTCCTACTACTCGTCAATCGTAACAGATGATTTTCCGATAATTTTGCTTACAATAACGTCAATATTAATTTTCATTGCTTTCCCATTGATTCTGGACTATTCCAATCGATTTAAGAATGACGGTGAATGTTATATGATAACAGATAGTCCCATGGCGTTATCATTCTTACTGCATATGTTATTCATCGAGGGGCGTGGCCCAATAAAGACCTCTGTACGGAGATTATTGATCGTATCATTTGTTGTAGCGACTATTTTACCTGTGCGAGATCTGGTTATGTCTTTTTCCACTATCTTTTTTTATGTCCTGATATGTCCATGGGCACCAATATTTCTATTTTCCGACGAACACGAGCTTAACGAAGGTCAAGCTGATTCATGTGTACAGTCCCTTTGTTATAATTATAAAAACCTAATTCAACTAATCTCTCTGCCATTTAACTTAAACTTTTGGTGGGACAAGCTTGAGGCGAAGAAACTTCAAGAAACTTTCAAGTCCTATTGTTATTGCTGGGATCAACAGAATACAACAAAACCCCAACCAAATGTTAGTGTTCAAATCAGTACTCCATTGACATCCAAAGGCTATGGATCTATTCCATCAGTTTCTCAACGATCAGAAAGCAACAATGAAATATGGCAGTTCATCAAAGTGTCGTTGGTTCGTATATACTTTATTACTTTTGTCATTATATATTTAGGAATTGTTCTCCCGTTATCATGTATTTTCGCTTTTGGTGCAATATTTTGTGTATTTTATTTCTGGAATTCAATTAAAAAATGTGATGAGCGTATAGCTAGTTGCCGCAGCAAACGACAAAAATTAGTTAAATGCCTTCTATTGCCTTGGAATTCGAATATTGTCCTTTTATTCTTTATCATTTATGGTTCCATCTATTTCTTGTACTTCCTTCTTCCTTTTGCGGCTGGTCTATTGCTTAACGGAGAAACGTATGGTCCGTATCTTGCTCCACTTACCACCATTCTATTATACTCGTGGGTTAATTGGAAGCTTTCGGTCGAAGCGAAATACTTGTTACTAAATTCGGCAATTTACCAGATTTGCAATGAAAACAACAACAACAACAACAGCAACAACAACAACAGCAACAGCAACAACAACAACAACAACAACAACAACAACAACAACAACAACAACAACAACAACAACAACAACAACAACAACAACAACAACAACAACAACAACAACAGCAACAACAACAACAACAACAACAACAACAACAACAACAACAATAACGACGACAACAACACACCTAATTCGTTTGTTATCAAGTTTGACGATAAAGGCGAGCCCATGATCCCACGGAAGTTGTACAATCTGGCCAGGGAAAAATTTTTACCTTACGATCAAATTTTGTTTCATTATTTCACAGGAGTGTTAATTGTTATAGCTTTTGCAGACTTTTTATACATTCTCATGTCATTCTCGCAAAAATCAGGGGTCTCGAGTAGCGTTCAAGTAATCGGGTCAATCGCTGCCGCTAGCTTACCGATTATTTTCAACCTCGTTTGGAAGCAGCAGAGCGATGGACAAAAGTGGGCCGATGAAATTGCCATGAAGTCGAAAGTTAGGCGCGTTTTGGTTGTTTGCCATCGTTCAAATGATCATGAAGAAATTAAAGTGAAATTTAAGCCCGAAAATCAGGGGATTGGGGGGGCAAATTCACTCAATGATTCAGTCTGATTGGAATGTCCCATATTAAGGGTCAGCCCCTAGCCATCGTCTATCCTTACAATCCCAACTACTGCTTTTATGTCCTATATAAGGAATAGCCAAATTTACTATACTGTTCTTATAACCAAGTAAATGGTAGAGGGTAGAAAACTATCATTAACTAAGATATTTACTTTACTTACATATATAATTTATCCGCTTAGCCCATTTTCTAGATCTGTATATTCTAGAAATATGCTATACTGTGGTTGTATGTATATCGAACATACTAATTGAGTAATAATAATCTTCAAAGCTTAAAGAGATCTCATTGCTTGTTTGTACATTATGATTATTTTGTTTTGTTAGTATTAAAACCCGGGGTTTGTACAGTAATGTGAGGCATAGCTAATAAAATATTTCATTTTTGACAATGGATTGTAGCCTTAGGCCCGTATTCAAAAAGCTCACTCACACTCAAACTCATTGAGTGGGAGATCTTAATCTGCCCATAACGTTTCAATGGCGGTATTTTCAGCCGAACAGGGGCTTGATTTTCAGTGATTTACCTTATATCTTTTCATCTATTGAGAGAAAACTTTCTCATTGATCAGCATTAACAAAATTTATATGTCACACTCAATGAGTGTGAGTGTGAGTGAGCTTTTTGAATACGGGCCTTAACCTGCCTAAGAGAAACTGATCACGGCAAGAACTATAATTGAAACGCAGGGTGTGTTAACCAGTCACTATATCTCAGCAATATGGTTCTATAGAAGCATCTTGAAATGTTTCTTTGAGTGTTTCAACCTCATTTCGACCATTTGATAAAAATTTTATTCGAAAGTTCGCTATGCCTCGCACAGTATGTAGAATACTCCTACTCCATTCCTAAAGTTTTGGGATGGTTTTTATTACTTTCATTTTTTAATTACAAGTATAACATCAGGTTAAAGATAATTATACATTGAACAAGAAATAAAACTGGTTGATTTGCTACAGTAAATTTCGCATGTTTTAGCTTTAATACTATGATAATTAAGTATATGTATATCATAGAAATGTAACGTATTATTGGGTATTTAATTATATGTATTCCCTGGGGTTTGCTGTGTCTTATCTAATTCCCAAACCACGTGATTTAGCCATAATCTAAGATTTTCTAATAACTCCGGCGCACGCACAAGTCTTCAATATAAAGCTTCTGAACATAAGCAATACAGTTCATATTCGCATTTAGATGCCTTGCGAACCTAAATGTTCGATCGCGAAATTCAGAAGCATGCACATCGTATTAAAAAAGTATAGAAGTTCAATTGTTCAAAAATGTAAATAAACCGCATGATACATTCACTTTGTCTTACACTTTGCCTTTGGAATTCGCGCTTATATAGTTATATTAAATCTTCAATCCTGTGCAAACTGTGACGTGTCAACGCGCCCATACACGACCACATCTTGTTAAACGGCGAAATAGCAGCGATATTATTAAAACAGGACAAGAATCTACATGTATTAAATGTGTTCTTACCCAATTCAATCTAAACTTAAACAGCATCAAAAGAACGGTTTATTTGTTCCTCTTGGAGGAATTGCCGTATCATGCGAGCGAAATCAAATCGCGCATCGGAAAATTAGCCTAAGCTGTGCAGCGGAACTCTTGGGAAACAATACTGGGACGTAGATGAATACCGTCACATACACATTTCAAATACTAGTGTATATTTTGCGCCATTACACACTTGCGACGACGAAATATAAAACAAAAACGAGGCGAATTTTCAACTCGCTGACGCCGGAGTAATAAGGGTTTACACTGGGTTACTAGGTTGCCAAACACGAGGGGTTCGAAAATCGAAATAAATCTTTTTGTCATGTGGGACAAATGTAATTATTAATTAAGGCGATGACGGGAGTTGCAATGTTATAACAGCGTTCCGGGAAGAAAAGCCACTGCATGGTTTTGATTAAAAAATTTAAAAACTTAATTTAATTAAACGTAGTTGCGTCCTATTGGCTGCAATAGCGTGATTTCTGTAGTTTCGCGTTAAGTTTATAAGTTATAGTGGAAATCTTTTGATGTCTTCAATTTTTGCACCCTATCTATTCACGACGCCCATATTCAACTTTAAGTAAATGAAAAATTATGTAGTTTTTTACATATAAACTGTTAATAATATTGTTTCGTCCTCATGGCTGATGGAGAGTTCAGGAAGCAGTTCATTTATAGCATCAAAATTCATCTATATCGCTCCTACGACAGGAATTCAACCTATGTCCTGTGTGGTGCCGTGGCACTGCCTTGGCCTCTGAGCTGCGGAGAGCTGCCAAGATC
Source organism: Dendronephthya gigantea (assembly GCF_004324835.1). NCBI lineage: Eukaryota > Metazoa > Cnidaria > Anthozoa > Malacalcyonacea > Nephtheidae > Dendronephthya > Dendronephthya gigantea. Next base: position 454,523 of record NW_021163039.1, on the reverse strand, counting down.
GAGTGAACGTATAAGAATCGTGTATATAAACGGGAGTGTAATGGAAGTGTATTAGATAAAGGTAAATTAAATATAATTTGGCGAATTTGCTCGAAGTGATAAATATATTCCATGATAACTTTATTATTCGAATAGTCATACAAATTGAGTTAAAATGCAATTCGAAGTTCTATATCTTCGACTGCGTATTGCTCAACCTCAGCTAACCACAAAACAAAGAGTGTCTATCGTGCTCAATAGAAATGTCATAGTTTCTTTCATGTACATGCACAATTTTCTCGGCCTCGCCTCCAATACGCAAGCGGATTAAATTACTTCTCAATTTGTTAGGGGTCGACATTAATTAAATGAAATATTTATTCTACTTATTCTCTCGGGGGTAAGAATCGATCAGGCACCTGTAGGGGGTCTAGTGCCCACAATTAGGACATGCTCGGCGTCGTCCATAGCAACTATATAAACAGTTTTCCCTACGACTTTCTGGCTTTGCGTTTCAGATATTGTATCGCTCACCACTGCCTTGAGTTTTACGTCTTCAACTCGAATCCATCCACGCCCAGGTAAGTTGTATATAAACTTAAATTAAGTAAAGAGACTGCAAAGGACTAACATGATATTCCTGTGCTGTAGAATATCAGGATATAAAGATAAATTATAGATATATCTTTTTGCATTTCGCTCGATAGTATAAATATCATGATGAAGGTTCATAGTTGTTAGAGAATATTGCTCGATTCTCTAATCTCCATCGTGCAATTTTGACTCTTTCTTGCCTTTCCGTAACGTAGTGGCTATAAAGCGAGGAATCTGCTTCGTATATACGTGCGTATTCTGTATATCACTTACTATCCATATTTTGCCGATATTTAATGAGTTTTTCTCAACAACTGCTCCCAGTTCAATAGCCGGTTTTCCACTGCCTATATTTTTCGCGCGAAGCGAATTTAGTGCTTTTGAGTTCAGTTCTATTTTAACAAATTTCTTAACACCAGATGGTTGCAGGTACTCACCTGCGTAGTGAAAAACGTAGTGAAAAACAAGCCTTATATTTCCGCTCGATTTTCCATGAACGTCATGAAACTTATGTTATTTATCTCCATCAAGCGAAGTGTTAAAATTACAAATGATTTTTTTGCCCATGCATATGATATTTTGTGTGTACAATGAATGATACTACTATCTATTCGGCAAAGAAAATTCGAAGAAATTTGCATTATGCAAATTCATGGCAAGCTGCATATTATTCATTATTCACGATTTCTGGCTATGAACACTATATTTGTTATAAATGAATGGAAAAATTATCCTCTAGCCCATCCTAGCTGGTTTGATGGCAGTTTGTCACTGTTTTTCAAGTTTTCAAGGGATTCGACATTGATATATTTATGATGTCGATAATCCAGCTTGAAATTTTTGCACTAATATATGTTCACTTTAGGTCTTCGGGTAATATAGTCACCTAAAATTAGCGTTTTCATGCTTTCCTCCTTTTAAGTTTTAAGTTGTCCAAACTATAATCTCAATGGATAACGCGTGATTGTACCAACGGCAACAGTAGTCTGAAGTGAATACAGCATGGAACAAAACGAAATAGTCTTCGAAACGAAATAATTATGGCGTTGTTAAATAAATACGAGATATAGCTACGCAACGGGAAAAAATATGCCTAAAAGATATGCCGTTGTCTATTAGCGAATAGTCATGCAAGAATAAATAGAAACACGCGTGGGAGTTTGGGAGAACGAGAAATAATCCAACTGATTATAATTATTTCGTTCTCCCAAACTCCCACAAGTGTTTCTACAGGGTGTCTCAAAAAGAACGAAAACTATTGAAATCACCCATAACAATGCAATTGTTAGAGTTTGAATGCCTAAGCACTCTGTTGGGACCCACAGGTGTATAAATGTTTGCCATACCCATGTTTATGCATGCATATGATGCAGTAAAATTTGCCTGCACGCAAAAATGATATCTATTAACAATATATTCACAATTTACAAATATGGATAACAATATTTAAATGTGAATCTCAATGACCATGACCTTCGACATGTCCCCTTTCTCTAGCAACACAATTAAATCCCTACCGGCTGAAATTCGTGAACACGGCATACAAATTTTAACAAAGAGTGATTTCAATAGCTTTCGGTTTTTTTGAGACACCTGTATAACTGTATAGAAACACAGAAAAAAATGTCGTTGACTATTCGCTCATAGACAACTCGGACTCGTTGTCTAATTGTTAAATAGAAACACGCTTCTCGACCAATCAGCACGCACGTACTATAAATGTTATATTATAATTATAATTATAATTAGAATATGAAAATAACGATTGGAAATTACAGCAATATAGATGTTGTAACAAGTCGATATATACTATAATTACTTACTTGTTCAAAAAAGTGCATTCGCTCGGATTTTAAACCAAGAGTGTGTATAGCTAACTATATAGTCTGGAAAAAATTGTACGTAGCAACAGAATTGTATTCTAAACTAACGTTCAATCTTAATTTATTTTGTTTTGTATGATTGAAGAACTTGTCGTTCACTGAATTCGGCACAATTATATTAATTGTCAAATGAATGCTCTTAAAAAGGGGAAGCCATATGTGCCATTTATAGTACGCGCGTGCTGATTGGTCGAGAAGCGTGTTTCTATAACTATGTAGAAACACGCAACTTTTTCCACCGAACTTGACAAGTAGTTTAGTGAGATTAGAATTAACACCACTACAGTGTGTATAAAAACATTATATTCCAAATTTCGCTTGTTTTACGCAGAATATATGTGACAAGGTTGGTTGACTTTTACACCATTGTTAAGTTTATTTCTTTGTCTTTCAAATGACATCCATGCACGCGTCATTCTGTTAAAAAATGAAAATTTGTGAAACAAGGCTTTGAAATGCTAATTATCACTGAAAACAGAAATGCAAATTTATCGCAAACTCCTTGTGCAAAACAAACGCCTTGTTCATTGAATTAAGTTTTGCATTATCTTGTGTCTTTAGGTGCAACTTCGAATTCCCATAACAGGGTATTGCTGGGGCTCGGAACCGCGCGCCTGCTAGGAGAGTCTGGGAAAATTTTGAAATATACATAGGCCTCTGAAATTGCCGCAAATGCATCTCAATTTAAGGATTATTGGGAAACAGTAGATACTTTGTAAAGTTTCCAGCATGTTTGGCGCTCATCACATGCATATACAAAAACATTAAACAATATAACCATGCTTTGGTTATGATGTCAAATATTTTAATATGGATAACCACGCTGTTTTAATGGTCCAATGCTTGTCCTATGTAAAGTTGCAAGTGCATGTTTCGTGCTCATATACAAACATTAAACAATATAACCATGCTTTGGTTATGAAATCAAATATTTTGACGTGGATAACCACGCTGTTTTAATGGTCAAATGCTTGTCCTAGCTATATGTAAAGTGGCAAGTATTTTTCGTGCCCATATACAGATATTAAAATATATAACCATGCTTTGGCTATGAAATCGAATATTTTGACGTAGATAACCATGCTAGTTAAATGGTCAAACACTTGTCCTATGTAAATTTGCAAGTATTTTTCGTGCCCATGCATATACGAATATTAAACAATGTAACCATGCTTTGGCAATGAATGTCAAATATTTTGACATGGATAACCACGCTGTTTTAATGGTCAAATGCTTGTCCTATGTAAAGTTGCAAGCATGTTTCGTGCTCATATACAAACATTAAACAATACAAACAACCAAAGAGGCTCCTCTTTCAAGTTTGACTATGGCGCAGTAGTTGTTGGCTTCTCGCATGTCTTAAGCGGAAGGATTAAATTATGAGAGACCAAGAAACGGTACATTCGACATGGCTGAATATATAGGAAAATGGTATACTCGACCATGGTCAAATATGGCCGGAAAACGGTATACTCGAACATGGATAATCACGCTGTTTTAATGGTCAAATGCTGGTCCTATGTAAAGTTTCAAGCATGTTTGGTGCTCATATACAAACAACTATTTATCAATTATTGGACGAGGACGAGCAAAATATCGTGATTTGTCGGTGGCGAGCAGATCAATTATTTGCCGATGCCGAAGGCAGAGGCAAATAATTGATCTGCGAGCCACCGACAAATCACGATATTTTGCGAGAACCGAGTTCAATAATTGTTTTATCATTCACCACTCAATTTTCAATTCATTCACCACTCAATTTTCAATTTTGAGTTCGTTTTATCGGACAGTTCGGCAAAGCGAGTCGCCATTGTTTATAAAATTGACATTAATGCGCATGCTCAGAGAATTATTTGCAGCTGAGTATTATTTGCACGCAGTTAACTGCAGGTAAATTAACCAATCAAAATTGAGAATACTATAAAGTGAATGATAAATAAAGTTGCAAGTTGCAAGCATCGACCATGTCGAATATACCGGAAAATTTGGTTATGATGTCAAATATTTTGATATGGATAACCACGCTGTTTTAATGGTCAAATGTTTGTCCCTTTTGTCTCTGTTTTTTTATTTTGGCTAAACATATGTACTGAACATAACTAATTTCAATCCATTTGTAAACATGGCGAATTTATTACGACAGATATCGTTGGAAATTAGAATACTCATTTCTTTGAACTGTTTATTAAAATATACATTGAAGAGGTAAAAATTACGATAATATTCAAGATAAGATACACTGCAAATATTCGAAATTAAAGACTAATTACGGATTTGGTGGGGCTAAAGCCCAGCGAGCCACCCTGCTCCGCGGTCCCTGGTCATAAGCAGAAACCGATTGGATTTTGATTTCAAGTAACCATTTTTAGCAGACGATAACTTGGTTATTTTTGGTCATATTGATACACGAAAGATATAATCGAAAACTTAATAGGCTAGTCTTTCTTGCCATACAAAAATTATATCATTTAGTGTAGTTTTTTATATATAGCAGTCTGTCAAAGTTTAATTCGAATTTTTTTTATACACCCTGTATAACATATTTTTGCCTATAAGTAAAATGGCATAGAAAATGAAAATATTTTAGTGTAGTTTTTTGTACTTTAATTAACTCAGATTATAATTAAACAGTTGCCATTCTCACCCCCAAGGTTTTAATGACTGGAGGTTGATTAAAAATATACAATAATAGTCTAAAAGTAACTAACTGAAGATCAATTCAAATCTTGCCTCTTTGAAAGCAACTTTGTGTTGGGATGGAATTTTTCCTATTTTGGAATATATCCTGGCTCTCTTTAAGAAGAGTAATTTTCATTTCCAACGAAACTTACTTTTACAAATAATTTATTCAAATAAAATACAGCCTTATAAAGACTGATGAGCTCTGTTTTCTGGGCAAATTAGAGGCATCCAACTGAAATAAACAATGACAATGAAAATTTTCGAAATTGCTTCGACGACAGCCAGGTGTATAAAGTTCGGATTGCTTTATATAGGTACGCTAAATGTGCAAGTGAAACATGTTCAATGCACGTGAGGGGAATATTACTTACCTGTAGCAAAGTGTGAATAGCCTTGAACTTTCTAATTCCGCAAGGAATAAATCAGGAGAGCACGTTTCCTCAGACCTTTATTTCGCCTTCGTTCCTCCCCGCAAATTTTAAGGCGCGCGAAAGGAAGGTCTGCATGTGTTCAGGCTAAAGCAGTTGCTAACAGTTAGGCACTTCCGCCTGACCGACTGACTTTAACGCCAAGAGTTTAGCGCTCACCAAGAGAAACTCGTTCACAAAGCCAAGTTGGGAAGTGGAAAACTTCACCAGTTTATATTCTTCGCTTTGTCAGAAAGGATTCTAAAAGTATAATTTTCAAAAAAAAGAAATCAAGATTTTCAAGAGTATCTTAATTTTGTATATATTTTCTGTTAAGTTTTGCGTAGCTACAGTGCCGGTAATAAGACTTGGTTATCTTTTTATAAGGGGTTGTTAACAAGATTCCGTTTGCCGAGATTCAACAAAGCATGAGATGACCAGTTTGAGGTATTGAAATCAGTATGGCATAAACGTAGCAGTCATTACGACTATAGCATGTTCTTATTTGGTTTCATAAAGACTTATTTTAATACCACATGTAAAAAGACCTTAAATAGAGGACAAAAAATTATTATAAATACAACATTGTACCTGAGGTAAATGAATTTTTGTTTTTTAGTTCGAAATGGCCGGAGAATGTTCATCGTCATGGCCTAAATTAACTTTGGAACCACCTAGGAAAAGAGTGGAAAGTCATCGTGATAAAGAGCCGTATAATAGCTCTAAGGTAGCTCTACTACGATCACTCAGTGAAGCAGAAGACACACTTAAACAACTTGGACATGATGCACTTCGAAAACGAATTGAAGATTTGCGTGGAAAAGTAAAATATGTTTGGAAGATCAAGAAGAAGAAATAAAGAATCTTCGACGCGAAGTGAAAGATTTAACGGATGAAGTGTCTTGTCTGAGAGCAGAAAAAGACGAGCTGGAGCAAACGCTCGCACTGGCTCAAGTTACGTGGTCATGGGAAGCACATCTGGCAAGATTTGTGGTCGATCCTAATGAAAAAATTTACAAAAATGGCAGGTTTGATCAAATGAATGAATATCTGAAGAAAACAAGTTGGAGGAATAATCTTTGGAAGGAAATACAAGACAAAGTAGCGCACTGGACAGCCAGACATTGGCAAGTAGTTAAAAATATAAGAAAGGAGAGAAATTGTATTGCGCATCCAGATTTAATTAACTTTGACTATGTAGAAAGTGAACTTGTTAAGATTTCTCCCGAATACCGGAAGAAGATGGAAGACATGTTGGACATGCTCAAGATGACAGCTAGCTTAATGAAGTTTGGACGACTAGCCAGAACCTACAAGGACAAGGATACGCTTTCTAGAAATTCCCGAAGACGGTTGAGGGAAATTATTTCGTGGGATCGTCAATTTGAAGACATCGAGGGCCTACAAAATATGGAACACGATGAGGCGAAAAAGTACTTGCAAACGTACGTTGCTGATCCTGGAAATATCGGAGAGTATTTTACCCTCGTCGATTCAATCAAAGATGAAAATGGCAAACGATTGGGAAAACTGGCCTGGAAGTTTGCGAATTTTTATCCATCTACCAACCAGGAAACAAAAGATGCGCTTGAAAGATTGAAGGCATTGTACCCAAGAAGAGAGCACAACAATCGCTGCTTTAAAGAAATAATCAGTTTTGGAGTTGACGTTGCAAGGCTGCATATCCCCGACTTCCTTCCAAAGAATTTGTGGAAGCATGGCATAGAAATCGTGAAGAAATATTTTGATGAAGGACTTGATTTTAAGCTTATATTGATGTAGCTGTGAAACCTGAAATGTTTCGTGCGCCATTCTAAAAAAAGATAAAAACTCACTATATTCCGTACTCCTTATATTTTAAAACGTATAATTATGTAATAAATTTGTCATAAATATATATTATGTCATCATAATTGAATACTGCAAGGCCAAACATTTTAGCTGTATCGAATTTACCGGTGTTTTTCTGTGAGCCAGATAGAACTCAGCGTAGATGCACTCACACCATGTATGAAAACAGGCATTAGTCTAAAAATAAATAAAATAATCATGCTCAAGCATAGCTCACAGCTATACTCGTGCCCGTTTTTGTTCGCTTTCAGTAGATGAGATGGCTACTTCCAAATAACAAAGAATATTAACGTTCCTAAAATTCATGATATACAGTGGCAAAGAGGGAAAGCACATGCCCCCCCCCCCCTGCAAATAATCTCCAGAATCGGTTTTCAGGTTTGTCGAAATTTAAAAAGAAAGCTAGGTTAACTATTTAAAAGATTTACTAAAGTTTACAGAGTAAGAATTCTGATTTATTCCGTACCTTCCCAGGACAGGCGTTTATTTTTGCGCGGGTAAATTTAACACATGTTGGGAATGCTCAAGATGACATAATTTCATTCAAACAAAATACTCAGTATCGTATCGAATCAAAAAGCTGGTATCGCGCATCACGGGACGACCAACCGCTCTTCATTACAGCCAGTGAGCCAGTAGTGAACAGCGGTTGGTCGCATCGTGATGCGCTGTATACGCCTGTGCTGTATAACTGTCAAGTTTTTAAATGCAAGTTTCACATTTCCTACAATATTAGCAAAATATCAACTTGGATATTAAAATTAGCCTTTGTTAGTAAAAGTTCGTTCAGCCGCAGTCAGTAGCTCCATTGTATTCATATGTATACATGATTAATTCTTGGTACACACTGACCTTTGCATGGGGGTTCCCCGAAAACGCAGTCCTGCACTGGTTTCAGTGAATGCATTTATCGTTTAAATTCTGACACATTTCAACAACAAAGTGTAGTGCGCAAGTGGCTATATCGCACAATAAATCAAGGTCAAGAAGTTCTTAAAATGTTTTTAAGGAAAATTATATAAAGACGAGTCTAACGCCTGCATGTATTCCAAAATCTCACTAACACTCAAACTGATTGAGTGGGATATTTAAATCAAGTATCTCTACTCGAATATGAACTTATTTTTAGTGCTTTACCTTCAGTTTTTTCATTGCTTTAAGATAGGACTCTATATATTTCATCATGAATTCTCAGTTATGTTCAGTAATTTTGTGAGCGTTGATGCTGAGAGAGGTCGAGTTTATTTATGTCTTCGAAATATTTGTTCGTCTGCAAACCACATGTTCCCAATCGGGGATGCTTACCGAAAACCTATTCCTAGTTTTGTGCATTACATTTCTCAATTGAACGAATAAAGGCACGTTTATCTCATAAATTGTAGCTAAATGCGAATATTTGAAAGTATGCAAGGAATATGTACTTCGTTTCCGCCAGAAACAAACATGTTACGAGACGATAGAGATGGGTCAATATAAACTAATTCTAAGTACTTCCTACTCAATATCGCTGATACTGAGAAACGTATCAATACTTCCGATACTAAGAGAAAGAGAAATTTTCTATTTCCATTTCTATTTACTGAACTGCAGTCAGTCGCTCCATTGTATTCATATGTATATACATGATTAATTCTTGGTACACACTGCCCCTTTCATGGGGATTCCCAGAAAACGCAGCCCCGTACTGGTTTGAGTGAATGCATTTATCGATTAAATTCAACAACAACTGGTGTAGTACGCAAGCGGATAGTTTATGCACAGCAACTGTGGCTGATGTTATCATGTTAATGCAATTATCATCTACATTTTGACACATAGTGCGCAAGTGGCTATATCGCACAACAAATCAAGTTGAGGAAATTGTTAAAATTTTACAAACGGAAATTTTAAAGATAAGTTACATGCACTCAGAATGCAGATGTCAACAGTGGCGAACTCAGAATAAGTCGCAATCTCTCTGATAGTTTTCGGTTTAAAAGTATATTCTTTTGAAATCCATTTGAAATAACAGTGTTATTAAAGTGTTTTGAATTGAAATTAAACCGCGTAAATTATTCTGACTAACCTTAGATCCGCTACTGGCTGTAAGCATTGATTGATGCCGAGAGGAGGTCGACTTTTTATATGTAGGGAAATGAGAATATTTACAAATATTCAAGGATTTATGTACTTCGTTTCTGCCAGAAATAAACATGTCACGAGACGACCGCATGATGATGTGATGCAGATTACTGATATTATATAAATCGGAATCCGAGAAATCGAATGAACAGTATTTTCAGTATTTTTTATTTTTGCGCGAGTAAATTTAGCACATGTTGAGAATGCTCAAGATGACATAATTTCATTCAAACAAAATACTCAGTATCGTATCGAATCAAAAAGCTGGTGTCGCGCATCACGGGACGACCAACCGCTCTTCATTACAGCCAGTGAGCCAGTAGTGAACAGCGGTTGGTCGTCTCGTGATGTGCATATGTAAGGGTGTACGTTGGTATATGTAAGGTCACTGCTACTAGTCTTGTGCATTATATTTCTCAATGGATGGAGTAAGGCCACGTCTATATCTCATGAATTGTAGCTAAATGTGAATATTTGCAAGTATGCAAGAAATATGTACTTCGTTTCCGCTAGAAACAAACATTTTACGAGACGATAGAGATGGGTCAATAGCCGAATTTATATTAGAAGACGGATTTTCGTCTGAGACGGAAAACTCGTCTGACGGATTTCCGTCTAAACTTCTCCGTCGTTTGAACGGAAAAGTTGGACGGAGAAATTAAGACAAAAAACCTATGGTTTACCGAATTTATATCAAGACGAGTTACCCGTCTGCGTCGAGTTCTCCGTCTCAGACGGAAATCCGTCTTCTAAAATAAATTCGGCTAATATAAACTAATTCTAAGTACTTCCCACACGATATCGCTGATACCGAGAAACGTATCAATACTTCCGATACTAAGAAATAGAGTGGCATTTTCTATTCGCATTCCCATTTCCTGAACCGCAGTCAGTAGCTATATTGTATTCATATGTATAAACATGATTAATTCTTGGTACACACATGGGGGCCGTACCCAGAAAACGCAGTCCCGCACTGGTTTCAGTGAACGCATTTATCGTTTAAATTCAGACACATTTCAACAACGAAGTGTAGTGCGCAAGTGGTTGGTTTATGCACAGTAACTGCATGTGGCTGATGTTAATGCATTTATCGTTTAAATTCTGACACATTTCAACAACAAACTATTGTGCGCAAGTTGCTATATCGCACAACAAATCAAGGTGAGGAAGTTCTTAAAATGTTGTTAATGGAAAATTATATAAAGACGAGTCTAACGCCTGTCATTTCAAAAATCTCACTCACACTGAAACTGATTTGAGTGCGAGATTTGAATCACGTCGTAGCGATTCAATGACGGTACTCTACTCGAATATAAACTTATTTTCAGTGTACGTGTTCTACCTTGAAACTTTCCATTGATTTAAGATAGGACTCTATATATTCTCACATGGATCAGTGGATCAGTAAATATCTCGGCAAGTATACATAGGCTAAAGACCCCGGAATGCCACTAAACGATAAAGCTTGAAAAGACGATTTAAATAGTATATTCCAACCAGCTTATAGTGATAAGCTGCATTTATATTATAAGTCAAAACATGAGTCAAAATAATAGGTTGCTTTGTTATCTCAAATTACTCACCTATAGCAACCATATACTTTAGAAATTCCGTATTTTCTCGCTTTTTTGTTCTCTGCCGTCTTTAGAATGTTTAAACTTTACATATTATCATTCTGTTATAATTCTGAGTAATTGTTGGGGTAGGATGTGCCAAAGAATCGGAGAAATCGCGTTTTATAAGTTCTAAGCGATAATTGTTGCTAGATTTTGCTAAGCGTGTGCTTACTTTACTGCGTGCTCGGAACGGTTGGAAAAGGCGACAAAACTCCATGACGCCCTCTCCCTAGGGTAAATTTGACCCCCAAAATCGCATTAATCGTTTAATTTCTGACACATTTCAACAACAAACTATAGTGCGCAAGTGGCTATATCGCACAACAAATCCAGGTGAGGAAATTAACAAATATAAAGACGAGTCTAACGCCTGCATTCTAAAAACTCGCTCGCATTCCAAACTCATTTAGTGGGAGATTTGAATCACGTCGTAGCGATTCAATGACGGTATTTCTACTCGAATATGAACTTATTTTCAGTGTTTTACCCGATATATTCTCACATGGGTCAGTGATAAAAAAAATTACAAGTCACATTCAATGAGCACGAGTGTGAGTAATTTTGTGTTGCGTTGATCGTGAGAGAAGCCGGACTGAGAAGTCGAGCTTATTATTTATATGTCTTCGAAACGCTTTCCGGTTTGCCTGCAGACCACATGTTCCCAATCGGGGATGCTTACCGAAAACCTAGTCCTAGTCTTGTGCATTATATTTCTCAATGGATGGAATAAGGCCACGTCTATCTCATAAATTGTAGCTAAATGCGAATATTTGCAAGCATGCAAGGAATATGTACTTCGTTTCCGCCAGAAACAAACATTTTACGGGACGATAGAGATGGGTCAATATAAACTAATTCTAAGTACTTCCTACTTGATATCGCTGATACTGAGAAACGTATCAATACTTCCGATACTAAGAAAAAGTGTGGCATTTTCTATTCGCATTCCCATTTCCATTTCCTGAACCGCAGTCAGTGGCTCCATTGTATTCATATGTATAAACATGATTAATTCTTGGTACACACATGGGGGCCGTTCCCAGAAAACGCAGTCCCACACGGTTACTGTGGTTGATGTGAACGCATTTACATTTCACCCGTCACATTTCAACAATAAATTATAGTAGGCAAGTATAGCTATCGCACAACAAATCAAGGTGAGGAAATTCTTAGAATGTTATTAACGTAAAATTATGAAAGACGAGTCTAACGCCTGTATTCTAAAAACTCACTCGCATTCAAACTCATTCAAACTCATTGCATGAGTGGGAGATTTGAATCACGTCACGTAGCGATTCATTGACGGTATTTCTGCTCGAATATGAACTTATTTTCAATGTTCTACCTTGAAACTTTCATTGACTAAAGATAGGACTCTATATATTTCACATGGATCAGTGATAAAAGAAATTCTCAGTTATGCTCATTGAGCAATTTTGTGAATGTTGATGCTGACAGAACTCGAGTTTATTTATATGTCTTTGAAACGTTAGCCAGCTCGTCCACAAACCACATGTTGAATGTCATTTTACCAATCGGGGATGCTTATCAAAAACCTACTCTTAGTCTTGTGCATGTATTACATTACCCAATATGGAACGAATAAAGCCTCGTCTATCTCATAAATTGTAGCGAAATGCAAATATTTGCACGCACGCAAGCAGTATGTACTTCGTTTCTGCCAGAAACAACTGAACATGTTACAAGACGATAGAGATGGGTCAATATAAACTAATAAGTACTTGCTACTCGATACCTTTGATATTGGAGAAACATCAATACTTCCCGTAACTTCCGATGCTAAAAAAGGATCGAAATTTGCCGATACATATTTGAGCCTGTGGCATGGTAACGGATATGATGAAACTGTTAATTACGATAAAAAGCGAAAGAAAACGAAAATTTCTAACTTACTCCTGGTATTTGCATGGCATATTTTGGTTTTGTTCAGTGATTCAAATGAACAAGAATACATAATATATAAACACAGTTTTTGTTGTCTTACAATTAGTAATTAATTTTGCCGAAAACTTTCTGTAAAAAACAACAGTGAAAGAATTTAAATTTAGCATTACAAGCATTCACAAGTCCAAATTTTGACTGACGTACTATTTTTGACATTTAGAATTTGAGAGATATAAATCCACCACGTTGAAAGATGTCTTTGCTTAACTACTTTGGTTTAATCGTGTTTCTGCATTGTTCAACCGCGATATTTGGTCATGAAACTTCGACAAATAATGTTACCGCTTGCAAGACTATTCATTTCGATGGATCAAAAGTGGAAGATCTGCTCAGACTAATGCTTAAACCCACCACAAAGACCATTGAAATAACAGCGACCGTTGCCTCTGCAAACAAGACTCGAGTTTTTCCAGAAATGAAATGGCCTTGGGCGAACGAAATTGGTCGCACCTTAATTTCCTTGGTCGCTCGTGCTAAAAGTAGTGTATTTGATTCGCCTCTTTTCACCTTTCCATTCGAAGTCGGAATAAAAGGAATTTCTATTGTAGCCGCGGAGGACCCTGTTGGTTGCTTACCATCCGGGAAAAATGGAAGTGATCAGGTTTTTAACCATCTTTTAAAAGAGCTTTTCTCTCACATTCAATATAAAGATAATAACAAGTATTATCAATTGTGCCGACCGCTTAATGAAGCACCTTACAGATTCAATTGCTGTCAAATAACCGGTGGTAGAAAGTTGACACTCTGTGCTGATTATTCCTCTATTGTACTTGAATGGGCACGTCCTGGGTCAATAGCCGCGGTGGCTGTATTCTGTATATTGACGTTACCCTTCGTGCTTGAACATATTATAACCTACGAAGAAATGACGTTTTACAAATCTTCGTTCAGTCATATGTCTCTTATTTCTTTTTTTTCTATGATATTTTGTGAAGGTCGTGGATGGGGTAAAACTTTCTTCAGACGATTAGCTTTTGTAGGACTTTCGTTCACAGTGTTCTATTTCGCCAACTATTTCAATTACGCGTATTTCCTGTGGCTTTTTATTGTGTGGGCTGTATGTTTCTGTTTTTGTCACTTTTTTCGGATTTGCTTTGAAAAAAACTTCCCCATGGAGAATTTTAAAATCAAAGAAAAATTCGAGTTGAAGTTTAAAGAAAATCTAATCTCCTGTTTCAAAATTCCGATTTCCCTTCCCTTTGTTAACGAGCATTGCCAAAGGGGCTCGTCGTGGGAGGATATTTGGGCAGATCTTAAGATTTACTCTTTAAAAATTGTGCTTTTAGTGCTTTCTCTAGTCCTTGTACTATTATGTCTGGTAAAATTCGTATTATTTGACTTCATATTACGTTTTGTTTTTCCATTTACTTGTAGATGTAGATGTACATGTAGTAAATGTGGAAAAGGTAATGGCAAACTTTTGGTTAATATCTTTGCAGTCCCTATAAGGCTTTTGACTTTAACGGTGATCATCTTTCTTTCTGGGTCGATTCTTTTTTTTGGTATTACTATGACGGTTGGCTTGATTCTAAACGGAGAGTTCTTCAATCCTTTCTTTGCCCCGGTTGTGACTTTGATAGCCTTTGTCTGGAAGAATTGGCAGCTCTTGGTTGAAGCGCCGTGTCTGCAACTCAAAACATTAATTATCCGTGTTTGCAAGAAGAAAGCTGAGAAGATTAACTTTGGCATAGCTAACAACGAAACAACAGCTGGAACCAGTCCCCCCAATCAACCCAAAACTACTGCTGACAACCAAACCGAAACTAGTTCCAACAACGTAACATCACATAAAATTGAAAATAGTCTTGATGAAATACATAGCATATCAGACCGAGGCTCAGACGTACCTGGTGGATCATCGTCACGTGGATCGCCTGGTAAAAATAGTTGTTCAAAAGCATTCAAAAGTATTTTAAAATTATTCTTCTCGTGTGGCTATTTAAGCACTAAAAATGAATACAGTAATTTTTCAGGTAAAATGATAATCTATTTCACTCTGGCATTGGTATAATAACGCTTTTACATGCTCGCACAATTGTGTATACTTGTATAAATATAGTTTACATATATATAAATAAAACCCGAAGAGCCCGTGCAGACATGATGCTCTAAACTGATTCTAGCAAACTTCCCCAATTTTGTCAATATGTTGGCAATCTTCATACTTAAGAATATTTCATTTTACTTTTCTTACTCCTGTTGTAGGCGATGAGATTGATGCTGCTGAAAAAAAATATCGTGAAAAAAAAAATCGTGAAAAAAAATATCGTGCCATCAAATTTGACGAAAGAACAGGCGAGGCAATGATATCGAAGAAACTTTACAAAGAAGTCAGCGAACTAGATCAAATTCTTCCCTTGGGAGATCTATTATTTCATTTCTTCAGAAGAGTCCTTTTCGTTTGCATATACGCTTGGGCTATGTTGATTGTCCTGATTCTAGGAGAGGAATCGGGAATTTCAGGAAGTATTCGAGCAATTAGCTCTATTGTGGCTTTCTTATTACCGTTCATTTTTAACACAATTTACGCCGATAATGTGGCAACACAGAAGGATTCCACAAATATGGCAACGACGGAAAAGCTTGAACACATACTGAAGATTAAGAAACGCGAAAATGACATGATTTTTGTTGAATTGGTTTGTTCAACCGAGAGAGAGAACGAAGATATAGTTTGAACTGGTTTGAAATGAAACTGCCTGGTTGAATTGCCAAGTTCATTCCATGTTTTATCCGTCTCATATATATCAAGTATATATATATATATATATATATATATATATATATATATATATATATATATATATATACACCCGTTTGCAAAAACGTTGGCCGCAGATAGATATATAGATAGATACCCGAAATCTAATTAGAATTGCATATGTTGTGTAATATGATTGAAATCCCATGCAAATGTATTCATATGCAATTCTAATTAGACTTCGAGTATCTATCTATCTATCTATCTGCGGCCAACGTTTTTGCAAATGGGTGTATATATATATATATATATATATATATATATATATATATATATATATATATATATATATATTATATATATATATATATATATATTTCTGCATGTTTAAATGAAAATCACGATTTTTATAATACATCGTTAATGCATCTTCTATAAACAAATGGCGATATGAAACCAAAAATGAAAGTGCTAGAATAATTGAAATTGTTAGAAAATATATCCAAATAATTTTACGTCCTGCTGTTTTTTTTCTCACTGCGCTATATGCATACAACTTCGCACTGGCCACTGAGTCAACAGAAAATCAACTACAAAAACAGGCCTTTTAAAAATGAAAAATGAATTCAGCTCTGCTTCATAGGTATGATAATACACAAATGTATTCATCAAGAGAATATGCACTTAACTTTCAATATGCAATTAATTTTCGCGTATCATATTTCAGAAATTCCTTCAGGCAAGTCTTAAATTAAAGGATGTAAACTTTCAATAAAGGACCAATCATTGCCTTAAAGTATCTTGTATTATATTTGGAAATCCCACCCTGTCGCAGTATTTCTCATTGCCTTGTGTTCCAGAATATTCTTCGGCGTCATTCGGTTTTCTTAATTCAATCCGATTATTCCTTAACGGAGAAACGCACGGTCCATAGACACTTTCAGTCGAAGCGAAACACATCTTAAAAGGGCCACTTTACCATTTTTCTAACGCGAATCCGTTTCAAACTACACATGGCGACCAGGAGGAGCGAGTTTTCTGAATATGAATATGAATATCATGGCGATAAGGGATGTTGACAATAAACCACTTGTCGTTTCTATAACACATTCCCGAAGCATTTTGAGATAAAATTCAATTTGCACACAGTAGATAAAATGCATGGTCTCCATAGAAACTAAATCCGCGTCCGCTGAAGTGCAAGTTGTTTTCAGAGAACTGCCATTGCGCTTTTGATCAGCCTTGGGACAACAAGAGTTCACCACCGTCTTCAATTGCTGAATATCATCCATTTCACGAGGCCCGGGTAAGTTGAAATTAAGTGTAAATTGAACTTTATTAAGTTGAGAGCTCAGTTAGTTTCAAGAGCAGCGCACCAGCATCGTAAGGGCTTAGGCTCGATTCCTGCTAAAGGATCGATAGCTGCTCGATTGTTCTCCACAGCTGTTAGGTTTTCCAAGTACATAAACTCCGCAACAACGATGCACCCTCTGATATTATGATATTGTGTGTGTTCACTGGATTGATTATTATTATACCAAGAGTTGCAACGCGTTAAAGCCCGTTTCACTTGCGATTTTTGCTGCGATTTTGTGCGCGGTTTTCTCCTTTTGATAGATGTGAATTAGTAATTAGTCACGAATGCTCAGATGTTTAAGAGTTCTTATTTGAACATCAGTAACTAAGTAACTCGTTCACATCTATGAAAAGAAGAAAATCGCACATGAAATCGCAGCAAAAATTGCAAGTGTGAACTGGCCTTTAGAATTTTGCGATATTTTGCTCAATGTCAGACCTAAAATAATATCGCGATAAAGATATAAAAAATATAAATTATGTAGAACACAAGATGTCTATTTTGAAAATTCGTTTTATTTTGTATTTCTTGAAATTGTTTGCTTGTCGCGGTAACTAATATCGCAGGGCGAGGCTAAAAGGCATATATAAAAGATGGTTTGAGTTAAAAGTGTGGACGGAAGTCGATGGGTGCGCATTGACATGCAACAGCTGCACCGCAAGAAACAAGAAAACGAACATGCTGTTGCTATGGGAGACGTGATTATAAACGCGATGTTTGTTACAAACGAAAAAAGATACTCTCTCGCGCATTTAAGCTTACTGACGGTTTATGTTATTCGATATGAATTTTACTGATCAATAATCTTTAAATACAATGTTTTGTTTTATTTTTAGGTATTTAAATAAAACCTAATAATATGTCTTGTGTTATGAACGACGCAAAATTTATGCGTTGCTCGTTTTCAGTTGTTACCTGTTGCATAAAACTAAAAGGATTTATGGCGCCTCATTTTGCCAACGCGGTTACATGTGTGAACAAATAGATTATAAAATACCAACTTTTTATCCAACGTCATCGCGTTGGGGAACACATATACATTTCGTTAAGCTTCTAAAATGCGATGTAAATAAAGCTTGAGTCTTTATGAACCAGCTCTGACGTGGACATTTGCCGAAGCCGGTCAAGAACAGCGCACCGACATAGTAAAGGCTTGGGATCTATTCCTGCTAAAGGATCGTTAGTTGCTCGATTGTTTTCCACGCTCTGATTGGTCCGTTGGAGTTATGCGCTTTATTTCGATGAATGCAGTAGACGCGTAATCGTATAGTTTTGACTTTTGATTGTTTATTAACACTGACACTGATACTATTCGATCTATATATATACAATATTAAGAATTATAAGTAAAGTAATAATGTAAATGAGTTAAGAAATTAATCGTTGCTACTTACTTCTTTGGCGTGTCCTCAGGGCTACATTCAATATTTATCTGGTTAGCAATACAATACAGGTTAGCAATACAGGTGTCGACAATACAGGATAGCTTTACTTTTAGATCCTTTTAATAGGAGTTCCTAGCTTCAATTGGCTTTAACTTTAACATGCAATCTACTTTTCGTGTCAACTGACACATGTCATTGTCACAAACTAATATAAACAGAACTAATATAACATAACTAATGTACCTTATTTAATTAATCTATAATTGTTTCCTGAGTACCTCACGAACCACTGATGTATATAAGAGCTCTTATTTGAACATCAGTGACTAATTCACTCGTTCACATCATGAAAAGAAGAAAATCGCACATACTTGGAATCGTAGCAAAAATCGCAAAGTGCATGCACGGGCCTGTAGATTTTTGCGATGTTTTGCTTATTAATGTCACACCTAAAGTAATATCGCGATAAAGATATAAAAAATATAAATTATGTAGAACACAAGTTGTCTATTTTGAGAATTCGTTTTATATTGTATTTTTTGAAATTTTCTGCTTGTCGCTGTAACTAATATGATAATATCGCAGGGCGAGGCTAAAAGGCACATACGAAAGATTATTGTTATTATTATCCAGTTGATCTCGCGCTAAGCTCGCAAAGCATGATTCCCAACACAAATAGAAATCCATACCAGAAATCCGTGCGCGCGTTTATTTGTTAAATTTTTCTGGCTGCCGATGGAGCGAAGAGCGATGTTTTGTTCATATTATATTTCGAACACAGAAGTTCGATATAACAATGCTTTATTCTTATCAAAACACCGAATACAGCTGATGAAGGACTAGGCACTAAAATAAACGTCACTAGCTATGTTTACACCGTCTCCTAGCAACCAACTCTTCAGTTCTTCATCAGCTCACCGAAAACGGTTGATATTTTGTCGCTCTAAGGACTACCTTTCGCATTTGAGTCTATTTTCGTGGTTATTTATAAATATTGTGCTTTATAGATGGCTCAGGCCACTATGGAAAATGTTTCTGTGGAAACTGAGAGTGCTCCGCGAGCTGTGTCGCGAGAAAAAACGCCGGCTGAACGGCCGAGTAAAACCGTGTCTCAGAGCCCTTCGGCTTCGACAACAAAACGGAGACATTCGTCTCATACAAAGCACAAACATTCGTCAAAAAAGGCTAGGAGTAAGCGAAGTAAGTTTTCGCGGTCGTACTCCACTTCAGGATCGAGTGAAAGTTCCTCGAGCACGAGCAGTAGCTCTGATACTGAATCGGACTTTTCGTCCCGCCAAAACAACTCTTCGTGTCAAATCGCGAGCACTTCTGGGGAACTTGACTATTCCCTTGACACCTCAATAGTTGATTTCGCAGCGGAGGCTGCTTTTAACGGCCTTTCTAAGAACGCTCGTAAAGACCTTTTGAAAGATACGCCAATGCCTCATCATGCTGATTTACGGCCTAAAAAAGTTGACTCTTTTGTTAAAAAATACCTAAAAAGAAACGGTACGCCTTTTAACCCGGTCATGGACCGACGTCAAATGAACATTGCCGGGCGTATTTTGGATCCTCTTGGGCCTTTAGCCCAGCTTTGGCAAAAAGCCCTTTTAGCAGAGCAAAGTAAAACGGGTTTGGATCCGGCTGAAGTGGTCGAGCTGGTTCAACGTGCCGTTGCTTTGACCGGGAATGCGAGCTTTTGTGCTCTCGCTGATCGCCGAAAAGGGCTTTTGGCGAAAATTTCTTCGGATTCCTTAGATCTTCTCGAGGATCAGTCCTTGTTTTCTCAAGGTTCTACCGACCTGTTTGGGAAGAAATTTAAGAAATCTTTTCTTAAAGAGCTGAAGCTTTCGAAAGAGCTTGATTCGTTAGTAGGACGAGCTCGTTACCATGGCAACAACAAGTCGAAGCCTTTTCGTTTCCAGCCCGGGAAAGGCCCGGGCTTCAATACTCGCCCGTGGGGCCAGAGATTCTCAAACCGTGGAGGCCAGCACTCGTATCGTCGGGGAAAAAGCCATGCGACACAGTTCGCACGTCCGGCAGAGAACAAAATCTAACAGGTATTGCAAAAGTCCAACCAATGTTGCATGTACCCGCCTTACAAAAGGCTCGGGAACTGGACTCGCAGGTAAACGTACTGCCTTCGAGTCGTTTAAAGATAGATTTTCGATCAATTGCTCCTCCAGCAAAGCTCGCAGGACGGCTAGTTCATTTTCTTCTCAACTGGAGGCAAATAACTCTAGATCCGGAGATTCTAGACACAGTGTCGGGCTACAAACTCCCCTTTACGGCCCCGCCAATTCAAACCAGGGCCAAGGCACCTTTGGTTTTTTCTCAGCTAGAGTCAGAGAAGGTCGACTCCGAGATAGCTCTCCTTCAGGAAAAGGGAGCTTTACACGTTACCGGTCCAGTTCCCGACCAATTTGTAAGCAGTATATTTCTAGTTCCAAAACGCGACGGAAATTCTCGTCCTGTTATCAATTTAAAAGATCTAAATGTGTTTCTTCAGTACGATCACTTCAAAATGGAAGGGATCCATCTCTTGCGCGACTTACTCCAGCCAAACGATTGGCTGGGCAAGATCGATCTGAAGGATGCGTACTTTGTGATTCCCATTTGGAGGAACCACAGGAAGTATCTTCGCTTCGTTTGGAAAAACTCTCTCCTCGAGTTCACATGCCTTCCGTTCGGTCTAGCTGTAGCCCCCAGGGTGTTTACAAAGATCATGAAGCCAGTTGTGGCACTTCTGCGGAGATCCGGTGTTCGATTGATAATTTATTTGGACGACATTCTCTTTATGAACACGTCCAAAGAGGGTCTACAACAGGACATGATTACAGCTCAGTATCTATTAGAGAACCTTGGGTTTGTAATAAACCCCGAGAAATCGTGTTTTCAACCAACACAACAAATAGAATTTCTCGGGTTTGTCGTGAATTCCCGGGGTATGACTCTGCTCCTGCCAGATTGCAAGGTAACGTCAATCAGAGAGATTTGCTCCACTCTTCTTTCGCAGCAAGATGTTTCAGTGAGGGAGTTATCCCAGTTGATAGGCAAGTTAACGGCCTCAATACAGGCCGTTTTTCCGGCCCCATTGCATTATCGCCACTTGCAACGCTTGAAACACAAAGCTCTAGCCCAACAAGGGAATTTCGACTCGAGAATAGCTCTTTCCTTGGAGGCAACGGACGAACTTCGATGGTGGCTAGCACATTTAGACGCCTGGAACGGACGGGCGCTTCTTCACCCGTCCCCGGATGTCGTAATCGAGACCGATGCATCTCGGTTGGGTTGGGGCGCTGTTTGTCAGGGAGTCAGAACAGGCGGTTTGTGGTCCCAGATGGAGAGGAAACTCCACATCAACTGTCTGGAACTTCTGGCCGGTTCGTTTGCGGTCAAGAGCTTTGTGAAAGACCGTTTGTGTGTTCATGTACGCCTGCGTATGGACAATACTTCTGCAGTGGCGTACCTCAACCGCCTGGGAGGAACACGGTCATTAGTCCTCTCCAACCTTGCCCTAGCTCTTTGGGAATGGGCTTTGGCACGCAACATTTTCCTCAGTGCCGAACACCTTGCGGGATCTCTGAACATCTCGGCCGATTGGGAGTCACGCAATTTCCTAGATTCGAGCAACTGGAAGCTTTGCCCGGAGATCTTCAGCTCCCTGATGCAGATTCGAGGGCCTTGTATGATCGATCTTTTTGCCGATCGTCTGAACTCGCAGCTACCCCAATTCTTCAGTTGGAGGCCGGACCCGTTAGCCCTCGCCTCAGATGCCCTTCAACAGGACTGGTCGGTGGGAAGGAATTACGCTTTTCCCCCATTTTGCCTAATCATGCGCTCATTGGCGAAGCTGAGGGCCGAAGGGGGAGAGTTGATTTTAATCACACCAGTGTGGCCTACACAGGCCTGGTATCCCAGCGCACTGGCTCTGTCAATTGCACCACCAGTTCTTCTGCCGCTGACCACCAGACTTCTTCTGGGCCCGCAGGAGGAATCCCATCCTCTGCTCGTCAATCAAACGCTTCAGTTAGCCGCGTGGCATGTTTGCGCCGATCCTTGCAAGCGCAAGGAATTCCTGAGGACGCTTCCCAACTCATCTTGGCAGCTTGGCGGCCAGGCACAAACTCAATTTATAATTCCGCCTGGAAAAAATGGAGTAGCTGGTGCGACGAACGGGAAATTGATTCACTTTGCCCCACTTTGGCAAATATAACAGCGTTTCTCTCCCACTCCTTTAACGAAGGTTTTGAATACCGAACTATTAATACTTATCGCTCAGCCTTGTCAGGTGTACTTCCTCCTATTGAGGGTTTCCCCGTAGGTCAGCACCCTTTAGTGGTTCGCCTTTTAAAAGGTATTGTAAACCTGCGTCCCGCTATGTCGCGCTATCAGCAATCTTGGGACGTTTCGATGGTGCTCGATCATTTGCGCACCTTGTCTGCGAATGAGGACCTTCCTCTGAAAACTCTGTCTCAGAAATTGGCGCTTCTGCTGGCTCTTACTGCTCCGAAGCGTTCTTCTGAGCTTAAGATGCTTGATCTTCGGTTTATGCGTTCTCTCCCTGAAGGAGTCGTTTTTCAGCTACCTGGTTTAACTAAAACGTCTTCTGAAGTCAAATCCGTCTTTTATGCTAAGTTTGACGATTGCGAAAAACTTTGTGTAGTGCGCTGTCTAGATTCCTACATTGCCCGCACTAGAGTTTTTCGCCCACCTTTGCGTCCTAATATCGAACGGCAGCTCTTGATTAGCTACCATAGACCACACCATCCGGTTCAGTCATGTTCCATTGCACGTTGGATTAAATCCATTCTGGCTATCGCTGGAATCGATACCAATATCTTCAAGAGTCATTCTACGCGGTCCGCATCGACGTCAAAAGCTGCAACGGGAGGTGTCTCCTTGGAGGAGGTTTTGCGCATGGCTGATTGGTCCGGATCGTCCTCCTTTACTCGTTTCTATTATCGTCCGTCGTTTAGTGATGGTTATGCTCGGGCGGTTCTTTCCTAGCTTAATCACTTGGGAGCTAACTGAATTAAGTTGTGTTTTCACCCAGCTTTAAACAAGCATTGTTATATCGAACTTCTGTGTTCGAAATATAATTGGAGATTTTGCAAGGGCGCGAAGCGCCCGCAGTAAAGTCAAGATTATATGAGAACACAGAAGTGAGATATAACAATCCCACCTCCCCCCCTTTTTCGAACTACGGGTCTTCTTCTTTTCTCTTTTAGATTTGCAAGAGGAAATTTCGCATTATGATCGGTTCCTGATCTGTTGGTCATATTTTTATATTGGGTTTATTCAATATTGGTTGAATTGGTTTTATTCCAATGTTTGCTGATTTCGAACTGAAGAGTTGGTTGCTAGGAGACGGTGTAAACATAGCTAGTGACGTTTATTTTAGTGCCTAGTCCTTCATCAGCTGTATTCGGTGTTTTGATAAGAATAAAGCATTGTTATATCTCACTTCTGTGTTCTCATATAATCTTGACTTTACTGCGGGCGCTTCGCGCCCTTGCAAAATCTCCAATTTTGGTTGATCTTTCGCGATTTTTGGTACGAATTGACAAAAGAAATGAGATACAAGACATGAATGGATTTTTTGTGAATCTAAAAGACAAATAAACCGGATGCGAACTGAAATCATGTTGATTTAATGCATATTTATTGTTGTCGGACTTGTATTCGGACTTGAACAGGCTAGTGATAACTAAATATTGCTTAAAAATGAGACTTTCTAAGATTCCGATTTCTGTACTATTAAGGTATTTCAATAAATATTTCTGTTTTATAATTATTTTCTTGGTTTGTGTTGTTTTCAATCCGATTTTAAGGGTAAAAAATAGTTGTACTTTACGTGCAACATGGGCAAGTGACAAATCGAACATACTGAGTTTTAAATTGGCGGGATTTACAAACCTCTGTTTGTTTCTTGTATCGATAAATATTTCAAAATGACTTCCTCTTCAAGCAATTTTCGCTGTGAATACTCTGAGTGCAAGAACGACTACGGTTCCTACAGTAATTTATTGCGCCATTATCGAGCCAACCAACAACACAAGGAATTTAGTAAATAAGAAAAAACCGAGTGCCATTGGGCTTGTTAAAGATGTACTTTTACCATGCAAGTAATATTAGCGAAGTAACCCGTTCTGCAAGAGTAAAAGCTTTTATTAGTTGTCTAAGTGTGGAAGAAGTGAAAGAGCATTTTCTGCAGCCTGTTGTTCACCGTGTAAGTCCTTTGGAGTTTTTGTTGTCAAAGGCGACTTCAAATGGCCATGCAAACACGACGAAACTTCTGCGAGATTTTGATGCTTTGAAACAGTTGTTGTGTGATAACTATCCTGAAATGAAACCATTTGTTGAAGAAAGTGTTGCTGTAAAGTCTGTTGGAATGCCTACTCTAAACGATATGGCAAACTTTGTGCTATAGAAAACAAGACATTATTGTGCAGTGCTATACTTGAAGCTGAGAATGGAAAGATATTCAGGGAAGGATTAATGCCACTTGTTTTTGAAACGAACAAAGACAAATTTCTTGAATTTCTTGATTCTTTTACAATGTAGATTGTTAGCTCTGAGTTTTATCCGCCATATTTATTTTGTAAGCGCGCGCGGCCGCATGGTATGGATTTCTATTTGAGGACCCCTTGCTGCGCGCTGATTGGTTAAAATTTTTTGCTGAGATCAGCTGGATTATACTTATAAAGATGTCTCGCAGCACATAAAAAGATGGTTTGAGTTAAAAAGTGTTGACGGAAGTCGATGGGCGCGCATTGATATGCGACAGCTGTACCGCGAGAAACAAGGAAAACATGCAGTTGATATGGGAGACGTGATTATAAACGCGACATTTGTTAAAAACGAAAAAAGTTATTCTCTAGCGTATTTAGGCTTACTGACATGTTTTCTCAAGTTTTCAATGGATTCCATATGAATTTTATTGATCATTAATCTTTAAATGCAATGTTTAGTTTGATTTCTGGGTATTTAGATAAAATTGAATATTTCTTGTCTTATGAACGACGCAAAATTTATGCGTTGCTCGTTTTCAGTTGTTATCTGTTGCATAAAACTAAAAGGATGGCGCCTCATTTTGCTAACAGACAAAAGACAAAACAGTACATAAGAGGACTGTAGAGGCAGATATGGACGTCATGACACGATTAATAATATCAATGAATGAAGAATTAGAATGAATTAAGAGGAATAGACTTCCCTTGAACGTTAAGAGAAGGCTTGAGTTTTGTGATGAGGAGAATCTCGTGTACATTATTAACTAATTTTGCTTATCAGCACATCAACGGCAAATGCGTAACGACTGCCTAAAATGAACGAAATAGCTCGACGTTTTGGCCCAAGAGCCTTCGTCGGGAGAAGTATGATAAAAGGCAGTTAAAGTAAACCCACTAAATTATGTTACTGTCTAAATCTTTTTATGTATAACTTTTTTTCTCCAGAACACCCGTCAAGATTTCGACAATTGTGAAAGTATCAATGCTCATTTCAATCCTAACTTTGCGCCTGACAGTGACAGAAATCGTTGCCAACTCAGTTGGACTTGGAATGGCGACATCAAACATGAGAAACGGTTCAAACGCCTGCAATTTTGATTTCCCTCAATCATCTCTGAAGAAAGTCGTAAGTTTGATGCGTGATAGCAAAACGCATGTGATTACACTGCATGTTTGGTCTGAACTGGCAGACAACGATACCACGAATGATAATCAGACTCTACTGATAGATTTTCAATGGAAGCAAACGAAGTTGGTCGCACTTTGTATTGGTTAATACACACCCCCATGTATCATATCTCATCATTGATTTCATCAATGTCTACCATCACGTTGAGCGCTGGTGTTAAGAATGTAGACATTCGTGTGTTCACAGAAAGCGAAAGATGTATGATCTCAGCCAGGAACAGAACATCGGAAAATCTAATTTTTCATCAAATCCTACAACACCTTTATCATATCAATGATGACAACACGGCCGGCTATCAATTATGTCGCTCCGACAAATCAACATTGGTTTGTTGTTCCATGGAAACAATAAAATCGGGGAAATCTGGAACTGAAGTGGTTCCATTATGCTTACACTATTCATCAATCCTTATGCATTCTTTTTCGATAATCTTTATTGTCATTGTGCTCTGTTTCTTCTATTTTGTTGTCCCTTTGATTATAGACTATACAAATCGGTTTCGTGTAGAAGGTAAATATTATATGATAACAGATAGTCCCATGGAACTATCAATTATAGCGGTCATGCTTTTTCTCGAAGGGGAAGGTCAAATAAAGTCATGTGTACGGAAACTATTGATTGCGTCTTTTGTGATTGTTACCATTTTACCAGTGCAAGCTATTACCTCTGCGTTTACTATTGCCCTTAGCATCCTGGTATATCCATGGGTATTGTTTTTTTTGCTTTCTGACGGGCACGACTTTTCCACAAGACGTACAAGAGGCACTTATATACAGTCAGTCTACAAAAAACTTAATTGTCAGAGCATGATTGAACTTTTTTCTCTCCCATTTAACCTGAAATGGTGGTCGCAAAAGTTCTCTGAAATTTTCATGCTGTGTTTTTCTTGCATTAATCACGAAGGACGTGAAACTGAGCGTACTCCGATGCTAACCAAACAATCGGAATCCGGTTGCGATAGAGCAAAGGGATTTGTGTCTCGTTTTTTTTGTCATTTTGGTCGCTCTTTCTTTGGGAATTCTCCCGGCATTGTGTGTGTTAGTTTTGCTGCTAATAAATTTGATAACCGGTCTTTGCTATTCAATTGATAGGTTTAAAAAATGTAATCGTAGTTGTTGTTGCTTGCTTCAGCTGCCTTCTTTGTTTTATAAATCAAACATTGTGGGGGTAGCTTTAATCGGTCTTTGCTCCTACAATTTCCTTCGTTTCATTCTTTATTTTGTAGTAGATCTCTTTCTTAACGGGGAAACGTACGGTCCGTTTTTAGCTCCACTTTTCACCATCTTTTCCTACTCTTATACCAATTGGAAGGTTTCTGTCGAAGCGAAATACTTGTTACTAAATACAGCAATATACGAAGTTTGCAATGTAAGTCCACCGTCCACTGATATGCAAAGTTTCTCGATCAACGACAGGCACGCCACGTTTGTTATCAAGTTTGACGATGATGGTGAGCCAATGATTCCACGGCAGTTGTACCATGAGGTTAGAGAGAAATTTCTGCCTTACGATAGAGTTTTGTTCAACTATTTCACTGGAATATTCATTGTTATAGCGTTCGCATACTATTTATTTGTTTTGATGTCATTGTCGGAAAAGTCAGGAGTTCAGGATAGTGTACAAGTAACTGGATCCATCGCAGCCACTACCTTACCGATTATTTTCAACCTTGTTTGGACAATGAACAATGACGAACAAAACTCTGCCTTTAAAATTAGCTTGAAGTTGAAACTTCAACGGGTTTTGAAGGTGCGCCATCGTTCAGATGATCCTGAACAAAATTGAAGTAGAGTTTAAATCCGGTAATCAGCAGAAAGGGACACCTGAAATACATCAGTCTGATACATCACTCTGATTTTGCAACCCTTAGGCACTTTAAGCACGGTTCTTCACAATTTAGTCCTTGTCAACACTTTCCTATAATTATTGAGTTCAATTATTTTTTTCATTTTTGCGTGGGTAAATTTAACACATGTTGAGAATGCTCAAGATGACATAATTTCATTCAAACAAAATACCCAGTATCGTATCGAATCAAAAAGCTAGTATCGCGCATCACGGGACGACCAACCGCTCTTCATTACAGCCAGTGAGCCAGTAGTGAACAGCGGTTGGTCGTCTCGTGATGCGCATATGGATATACGTTGGTATATGTAAGGTCACTGCCACTGACCCTTGCATGGGGGTTCCCAGAAAACGCAGTCCCGCACTGGTTTCAGTTAATGCATTTATCGTTTAAATTCTGACACATTTCAACAACAAATGTAGTACGCAAGTGGTTGGTTTATGCACAGTAACTGTGGTTGATGTGAATGCATTTATTGTTTAATTTCTGACACATTTCGACAACAAATTATAGTGCGCAAGTTGCTATATCGTAGAACAAATCAAGGCGAGGAAATTAATACATATAAAGACGAGTCTAACGCCTGTATTCTAAAAACCGGCTCACTCGCATTCAAACTCATTGCATGAGTGGGAGATTTGAATCACAACGTAACGATTCAATGACGGTATTTCTACTCGAATATGAACTTATTTTCAGTGTTCTACCTTGAAACTTTCCTTTGATTTAAGATAGGACTCTATATATTTCACATGGATTAGTGATAAAAGAAATTCTCAGTTATGCTCATTGAGTAATTTTGTGAGCGTTGATGCTGAGAGAGGTCGAGTTTATTTATGTCTTCGAAATATTTGTTCGTCTGCAAACCAAATGATCCCAATCGGGGATGCTTACCGAAAACGTAGTCCTTGTCTTGTGCATTACATTTAAGAAATAGAAAACATTTTCCGTGTTTCTATACAGTTATAGAAACACGCGTGGGAGTTTGGGAGAACGAGAAATAATCAGTGGGAAAACGAGCCCGTAGGGCGAGTTTTTCCACGTTATTTCGAGTTCTCCCAAACTCCCACAAGTGTTTCTATAACTGTATAGAAACACAGGAAAAACGTTTTCTATTTCTTTTATAATATAACTCAATAAAAAGATTTTTACAAATATTATAATTCGATTCAATTACAAATTCTCATTACATTACTTCGCTTGACAAGTTCGGCGGGAAAATTCCCGTGTTTCTATACAGTTATAGAAACACGCTTCTCGACCAATCAGCACGCGCGTACTATAAATGTTATATTATAATTCTCAATGGAACGAATAAAGGCACGTTTATCTCATAAATTGTAGCTAAATGCGAATATTTGCAAGTATGCAAGGAATATGTACTTCGTTTCCGCCAGAAACAAACATTTTACGGGACGATAGAGATGGATCAATATAAACTAATTCTAAGTACTTCCTATATACTCGATATCGCTGATACCGAGAAACGTATCAATACTTCCGATACTAAGAAAAAGAGTGGCATTTTCTATTCCCATTTCCTGAACCGCAGTCATGCAGTGGCTCCATTGTATTCATATGTATATACATGATTAATTCTTGGTACACACGGACTCTTGCATCGGGGTTCCCAGAAAACGCAGTCCCGAATGCATTTATCGTTTAAATTCTGACACATTTCAACAACGAAGTGTAGTGGGCAAGTGGTTGGTTTATGCACAGTAACTGTGGTTGATGTGAACGCATTTATCGTTTAATTTCTGACACATTTCGACAAGAAACTATAGCTCGCAGTGGCTTATCGCACAACAAATCGGTGAGGAAGTTGTTAAATGTTATTAACAGGAAATTATAGAAGACGAGTCAACGCCTGTATTCAAATCTCACTCGCACTCAAACTGATTGAGTGGATATTAAATTCACCTCGTATAGCGATTCAATGACGGTATTTCTACTCGAATATGAACTTATTTTCAGTCTTTTACCTTTGGTCTTTCCATTGATTTAAGATAGGAACTCTTTATATTTCACATGGATTAGTATGGATAAAAGAAATTCTCAGTTATGCTCATTGAGTAATTTTGTGAGCGTTGATGCTGAGAGAGGTCGAGTTTATTTATGTCTTCGAAATATTTGTTTGTCTGCAAACCAAATGTTCCCTAATCGGGGATGCTTACCGAAAACCTAGTCCTAGTCTTGTGCATTACATTACTCAATGGAACGAATAAAGGCACGTCTATCTCATAAATTGTAGTTAAATGCGAATATTTGAAAGTATGCAAGGAGTATGTACTTCGTTTCCGCCAGAAACAAACATTTTTCGAGACGATAGAGATGGGTCAATATAAACTAATACTAGAAGTAATCAAAGATTAGCAAGTGCGTTCGGTGATCGGATTTCTCATCGTAAAGACACTTTCCTGATGCTTTGATAAGAATCCTCACTGACCCCTGCACGGGGGTTCCCAGAAAACGCAACCCGCACTGGTTTTAGTGAATGCATTTATCGTTACTCACTATTGTCCGAGGATAATTAATCGAGACAATATTGTCGGGAAGAAGGAAAACTAAATATCTCGGCAAGTACTTGGGCTAAAGACCTCGGAATACCGCTAAACGATAGAGCTTGAAAAGACGATCTAAATGGTATATTCCAACCAGCATATAATGATATTAAGCTGCATTTGTATTATAAGTCAAAACATGAGTCAAAATAATAGGTTGCTTTGTTATTTTAAATTAGTCAACCATAGCCCAACCATATACTTTAGAAATTCCGTATTTTCTCGCTTTTTTGCTCTCTGTTGTCTTTAGAATGCCTGAATTTTACATATTATCATTCTGTTATAATTCTGAGTAATTTTGAGGGTAGGATATGCAAAAGAATCGGAGAAATTGCATTTTATAAATTCTCAGCGATAACATGGCATGTTACGAAACGATAGAGCTTGGTCAATATAAAGTAATATATGAGTACTTGCTACTCGAGACCGCTGATACTAGAAAAAAATCAATACTTCCGATATTAAAAAAGGGTCGACATTCGCCGATACATACATGAGCCTGTGCCATGGTAACGAATATGATGAAACTGTTAATTACGACAAAAAGCGAAAGAAAACGAAATTTCTAACTTACTCCTGGTATTTGCATGGCATATTTTCGTTTTGTTCAGTGATTCAAATGAACAAGAATACATAATATATAAACACAGTTTTTGTTGTCTTACAATTAGTAATTAATTTTGCCGAAAACTTTCTGTAAAAAATAACAGTGAAAGTATTTAAATTTAGCATTACAAGCATTCACAAGTCCAAATTTTGACTGACGTACTATTTTTAACATCTAGAATTTGAGAGATATAAATCCACCACGTTGAAAGATGTCTTTGCTTAACTACTTTGGTTTCATCGTGTTTCTGCATTGTTCAACCGCGATATATGGTCATGAAACTTCGACAAATAATATAAATACCAATTGCACTGTTGATTTACAAGAATCGAAGTTCATGGGAGATCTGATTAAGCCAATGCTTGCTCCCACCATAAACACCATTGAAATAACAGTGACCGTTGCCTCGGCAAACATGACTCAAAATTTACTTGAAATGAAATGGTCTTGGGCGAACGAAATTGGTCGCACCTTAATTTCCTTGGTCGCTCGCGCCAAAAGTACTGTATTTGATTCGCCTCTTTTCACCTATCCATTAGAAGTCGGAATTAGAAAAATTTCTATTGAAGCCACGGAGGACCCTATTGGTTGCTTACCATCCGGGAAAAATGGAAGTGATATTGTTTTCAACCATCTTTTAAAAAAAATTGTCTCGTACATTCATGATGAAAATATAGACGAGTATTATAAATTGTGCCGACCACTTGATGCAGAATCTTACAGATTCAAGTGTTGTGGAATAACCGGTGGTGGAAAATTGAAATTCTGTGATGAATATTCCTCTATTATAATTAAATGGGCTGGTCGGGGGTCAATGGCCGCGGTGGTTATATTCTGTATAATGACGTTACCGTTTGTGCTTGAACATGTTATAACCTACCAGGAAATGACGTTTTACAAATCTTCGTTCAGTCATATGTCTCTTATTTCTTTTTTTTCTATGATATTTTGTGAAGGTCGTGGAAGGGGTAAAACTTTCTTCAGACGATTAGCTTTTGTAGGACTTTCGTTCACAGTGTTCCATTTCGCCAACTATTTCAAGCAAGCGTATTTCCTCTGGCTTTTTATTGTATGGGCTGTATGTTTCTGTTTTCTTCACTTTCCCCGGGTTTGTTGTCCTGAAAAAAAATGCGACCATATTAGGTTTAAAAAGAAAGAAAATTTCGAGTTAAAGTTTCAAGAAAACCTAATCTCCTGTTTCACAATTCCGCTGTCCCTTCTTCGCTTTGATAGCAAACATTGCAAAAGAAGTGGCCCGTTGCCGATTTGGAAAGATATTTGTGTTTACCTTGGAAAAATTACCCTTTTATTATTTTCGCCGTTGCTTGTAATGGTTTTCCTGGTGAAATTCGTCATATTTGACTTTATATTACGTTTTGCTTTTCCATTTACTTGTGTATGTGGATTTTGTGAATTTCGAAGATGTTTTGGCAAATTTTTGGTAAATTTTCTTGCGGTTCCTATAAGGCTTTTAACTTTAACGATGGTCATCTTTCTTTCTGGGTCGATCTTTTTCATTTTTATTATTACAATGGTCGGCTTGCTGCTAAATGGAGAATTTTTCAATGCTTTCTTTGCTCCTTCTCTGACCTTGATAGTCTTTTTCTGGAAAAATTGGCAGTTCTCGGTTGAGGCGGAGTGTTTGCAACTCAAAACGTTAATTATCAGTGTTTGCAAGGAGAAAGCCAAGAAGAATAGCGTTGGCATAGCAAACAACGAAACAACTCCTAGAACAAGTCCCCCCTCCAATGAATCCGAAACTAGTTCTAACAACCAAACATCACCTAGAACAAGTCTCCCCTCCAATGAACTCGAAACTAGTTCTAACAACCAAACATCACCTAGAACAAGTCTCCCCTCCAATGAATCCGAAACTAGTTCTAACAACCAAACATCACCTAGAACAAGTCTCCCCTCCAATGAACTCGAAACTAGTTCTAACAACCAAACATCACCTAGAACAAGTCTCCCCTCCAATGAATCCGAAACTAGTTCTAACAACCAAACATCACCTGCAGAAAGTCTCCCCGATGAACCCAAAACTAGTTCTAACAACCAAACATCACCTAGAACAAGTCCCCCCTCCATTAATGAACCCGAAACTAGTTCTAACAACCAAACATCACCTGCAGAAAATCCCCCCGATGAACCCAAAACTAGTTCTAACAACCAAGTATCACCTCGCAGTGAAAGTAATCTTGGTAAAGTGGATGGGAGTGGAGACCCCGGATCGACGAGTCCCTCTGCATGAAGAACCAGAAACTGGTACATCACCAAGTGCGTCGCCTGCTGAAGCCTGTTATTCAACATCATGCTGTGCAAGTACATTTCGCCCTGTTGAGGATTTTCTATTACGCTCATGTAGTTATTTATGCGCTGAAAACGAATATATTAATCCTCCAGGTAAAATGATAATCTATTTAGTATATATATTTTAATATATATGGGGTTAAAAATTGCCTCTGAATTTATTAAGATAAGCCAAAGAGCTCGTGCAGAAATGCTCTAAACTAATTCTAGTATTTCATAATTAAGAATTCATAACATTTCCTGATGAAAACCCACCCTTTCCCCAATTTCGACAGTTTTTATATTTTTTTTTGAAATCCTCATACTAACAAAAATTTCATCTCATTTTTTATTTCTCCTAGCTGTTGCAGGCGATGAGACTGATGCTGCTGAAGAACAAAATCTTGCCATCAAATTTGACGAAAGAACTGGCGAGGCAATGATATCGAGGAAACTTTACGAAGAAGTCAGCAAAATAGTTCTTCCCTTAGGAGATCTATTATTTCATTTCTTCAGAAGAGTCGTTTTCGTTTGCATATACGCATGGATTTTGTTTCTTGTCTTGTTACTGGCAATGGAATCGGGAGTTTCAGGTAGTATTCGAGCAATCGGTGCTATTGCAGCTATCTTATTACCCTTCATTTTTGACACAATTTACGCCGATAATAAAGTACCGCAGAAGGCCTCGACAAATATGGCAACGACGGAAATACTTGAACATATACTGTAGATTGAAAAACGCGAAAATAACATGATTGTTGTTGAATTGGTTCATTGTTCAACCGAGTAAAAGAACGGCGATTTTGCAAACGAGGATTTAGTTTGATTTTTATTGTACACAAGAATCCAATTATTTACGGTAGACAGGAAATGGAACTGGTTGAATTGCCAAGTTCATTGCATGTTTTATCCGTTTCATATATATCAATTAAGTATATATATATATATATATATATATATATATATATATATATATATATATATATATATATATATATATATATATAATTTTTTTCTGCATGTTTAAATGAAAATCACGATTTTTATAATACATCGTTAATGCATCTTCTAAACAAATGGCGCTATGAAAGCAAAAATGAAAGTGCTAGAATAATTGAAATTGTTAGAAAATATATCCAAATAACAAATATATGGTTCCGCTTTCTGCCATTGTCTTTTACTCCAGGATCAACTAGACTCTGTCAGTCGAAGCGAAATACTTCTTAAAACGGCCACTTTACCAGGTTCGTAACGCGAATCCGTTTCAAACTACACATGGTGACCATGGGAGGGGGAGGGATGAGCGAAATCATTTATTATAAAGATTTCTCTGTACGTGAGAATTTTATTTAACCTATCAGTTTTTACAAAGGCGATAAGGGATGTTGACAATAAACCACTTGTCGTATGTACAACACAATCCAGAAGCATTTTGAGATCAAATTCAATTTCAATTTTAAGTTGGAGCCTATTGGTCTAGAGAAGCGTTTGCATGGTCTCCATAGAAACTAAATCCGCATCCGCTGAAGTGCAAGTTGTTTTCAGAGAACTGCCATTGCGCTTCTGATCAGCTCTGGGATAACAAGAGTTCACTACCGTCTTCAATTGCTGAATATCATCCATTTCACGAGGCCCGGGTAAGTTGAAATTATGTGTAAATTGAACTTTATTAAGTTGAGAGCTCAGTTAGTTTCAAGAGCTGCGCACCGACATCGTAAAGGCTTAGGATCGATTCCTGCTAAAGGATCGATAGTTGCTCGATTGTTCTCCACAGCTGTTAGGTCTTCCAAGTACATAAACTCCGCAACAACGATGCATCCTGTGATATTATGATATTGTGTGTGTTAAGCCCGTTTCACTTGCGATTTTTGCTGCGATTTTATGCGCCGTTTTCCTCTTTTGATAGATGTGAATTAGTAATTAGTCACGAATGCTCAGATGTATAAGAGCTCTTTTTTGAACATCGTTAACTAATTCACTCGTTCACATCTATGAAAAGAAGAAAATCGCACATACTTGAAATCGCAGCAAAAATTTCAAGTGTAAACGAGCCTTTAGAATTTCGCGATGTTTTGCTCAATGTTCGATCCAAACTAATATCGCGATTAAAAATATGAAATATATAAATTATGTAGAACAAAAGATGTTTATTTTGAGAATTCCTTTTATTTTGTTTTTCTTGAAATTGTCTGCTTGTCGCGGTAACTAATATCGCAGGGCGAGGCTGAAAGGCACATACAAAAGATGTCTCGCAGCACATATAAAAAGATGGTTTGAGTTCAAAATTGTTGACGGAAGTCGATGGGCGCGCATTGATATGCGACAGCTGCACCGCAAGAAACAAGAAAACGAACATGCTGTTGCTATGAGAGACGTGATTATAAACGCGATGTTTGTTACAAACGAAAAAAATTACTCTCTCGTGCATTTAAGCTTACTGACGGTTTATGTTATTCGATATGAATTTTACTGATCAATAATCTTTAAATACAATGTTTTGTTTGATTTTTGGGTATTTAAGTAAAACCCAATAATATTTCTTGTGTTATGAACGACGCAAAATTTATGCGTTGCTCGTTTTCAGTTGTTACCAGTTGTTACCAGTTCCCAGAAAACGCAGTCCCGCACTGTTTTCAGTTAATGCATTTATCATTTAAATTCTGACACATTTAAACAACAAAGTGTAGTGCCCAAGTGGTTGGTTTATGCACAGTAACTGTGGCTGATGTGAACGCATTTATCGTTTAAATTCTGACACATTTCAACAACAAACTTTAGTGTGCAAGTGCAGCCTCGTACCCAGGCGCTTTATTGGAAAACATAAAGGTTGCATTCAGCGTAATATAGAGATCTGTGGCTGAGATGTGCGAGCGCGCAGGGGTGCTTGGGGAGGACGCGACGGGAGAACGAAGCGCCTGGCAGAATATGCAGATTTCCGGCTCCCATTTTTGCAAAAAGTGAGAAATGCGTGAAGACTACAATATGTAGATATATTTTGAAGAAGAATTGAACCTGCGATCAAAATTATGGATGACTATTTTGACAAATCTCGTTTCGTATTAAAACACAGTCGCGCAGTATTTAACACCATTTAAATTCATCTTAATTTCCTTACAAAAGTATCATCAAGCTTGGAGGAGGAAAGGTATACGTTTGGTATCGAAGAATTGAGTGTTAGAGGTGAGTGCTTAGTTGCCTTGGGATTTAAATATTTCCTCTATTGATATTAATTAAACAATAATACATTTTTATTTTCATTCTATATCAAAAATGCTATCAAGTTGCAATTTATATGCGTGTTACTAGTAATATACAATAACAAACTCCAGGTCAGATTGTTACCAGCACCCCACAGAAAGAGGAAGGAAAAGAATCATTTCAGCAGGGAAACATGCTTTAACCCCAATGCTTTGTAGTTTGTGTGAATTTAAGAATAAACATAAGTACATATTATATATCAAGACTCAATTGTCAGAGATTGGGGCTGTTATTCATAAATTATACATATTTGTGCTTTTCATAGGTAGTGGAAGATATAAATCACCAAATTTATGCTCTGAATTAGAAAGGTTGTTGGACTATTGTGAAGACTCCAATGTCCATGAAATGAGTTTACATGGCATTCTGATAATAAAAAGAATACTTTGACTCGGGGAATTAAAGAAATTTTCCCACATTCTACAAAAAAGAAAATAGTTGTTGGATGTGAAAATATGTATCTCCTTTTGAGAGTATAATGTAGTAAATAGGACTATGGAACAATATAATTTATACATGTATTATACTAATTTCTTGGAATACTGTACACAACCTTCATCTACATTGTGTGATGTATATAAGTATATTGCTGTAGGGATGAATTAAGTCTATTGTTTGCTTTGTGGTACACCAGTTGAATTTCATGTACAGTACAGTATACCAAAGAGTGTTGGTGTTATAAAGGAATATTAATGAATTACTCTCTACATAGGTTTCAATAGTTAATTTTTCTTAACATTTAATACAGTTATTTACACTAATTTGTTAATGAAACCACATGGTAGTAAACCATAATATTTCTGTAATGCAGAATGATAATATTTCTGTAATGCAGAATAATAATATTTCTATAATGCAGAATGATAATATTTCTGTAATGCAGAATAATAATATTTCTGTAATGCAGAATGATAATATTTCTGTAATGCAGAATGAACTTAATGTAATGGAAAATGGGTTAGATGAACAGAATCAACTGCTGCTATTACTGCATTAGATGATGGAAACATTGAACTGGTTAATGAGCTTAACAAACTTAGATTCAAATTGTACTCAGCATTGATAAAAACGTACCAGGTCAAAGTCAAAATTCTTAGTGTTTCTGGAGGTGTTAAAATAACAGATTCCCAGAAAACCAAATTAATAAAGAAGTCAAACAGATGGAAGAAATGTGCAACCTAAATCTGATGTAAATCATTGCATATTCGAGTAGATACTCTTCTTTCAGCGCTCGTAAATAACTGTTTGCGCCTTAATATTCGAAAATGATGAATAATACAACGCAGTGATAATTTTTGCACAAAATCTTTCCCAAATGTACCGCCCGGTGATAGGGTGTACGGCAATTTGCTCATTTGCATCTATGAAATATATGAATAAATCGTCCGCCGGCGCCATATTTGTTGCATATTCTGCCAGGCGCTTCATTTGTCGCGTCCTCCCCAAGCACCCCTGCGCGCTCGCACATCTCAGCCACAGATCTCTATATTACGCTGAATGCAGCCTTTATGTTTTCCAATAAAGCGCCTGTGTACGAGGCTGGTGCAAGTGGCTATATCGCACAACAAATCAAGGCGAAGACATTAATGAATATAAAGACGAGTCTAACGCCTGTATTCTAAAAACTCGCTCGCATTCCAAACTCATTTAGTGGGAGATTTGAATCACGTCGTTACGATTCAATGACGGTATTTCTACTCGAATATGAACTTATTTTCAGTGTTTTACCCGATATAT
This sequence comes from Dendronephthya gigantea, assembly GCF_004324835.1. Taxonomy (NCBI): domain Eukaryota; kingdom Metazoa; phylum Cnidaria; class Anthozoa; order Malacalcyonacea; family Nephtheidae; genus Dendronephthya; species Dendronephthya gigantea. The sequence continues at coordinate 415,974 of NW_021163039.1, read as the reverse complement.
TCTCACATGGGTCAGTGGTAAAAGAAATTACAATCAGCATGAGTGTGAGTAATTTTGTGAGCGTTGATCGTGAGAGAAGCCGGACTGAGAAGTCGAGCTTATTATTTATATGTCTTCAAAACGGTTGCCGGTTCGCCTGCAAACCACATGTTCCCAATCGGGGATGCTTACCGAAAACCTAGTCCTAGTGTTGTGCATTACATTTCTCAATGGATGGAATAAGGCCACGTCTATATTTCATAAATTGTAGCTAAATGCGAATATTTGCAAGTATATGCAAGGAATATGTACTTCGTTGTCGCCAGAAACAAACATTTTACGAGACGATAGAGATGGGTCAATATAAACTAATTCTAAGTACTTCCTACTCGATATCGCTGATACTGAAAAACGTATCAATACTTCCGATACTAAGAGAAAGAGAAATTTTCTATTCCCATTCCCATTTCCTGAACCGCAGTCAGTAGCTCCATTGTTTTCATATATGTATATGCATGATTAATTCTTGGCACACACTGACCCTTGCATGGGGGCCATTCCCAGAAAACGCAGTCCCGCATTGTTTTCAGTGAACGCATTAAATTTTATCGTTTAAATTCTGACACATTTCAACATCGAAGTGTAGTGCGCAAGTGGTTGGTTTATGCACAGTAACTGTGGTTGATGTTAATGCATTTATCGTTTAAATTCTAACACATTTCAACAACAAACTATACTGCGCAAGTGGCTATATGACTATATCGCACAACAAATCAAGGTGAGGAAGTTCTTAAAATGTTGTTAATGGAAAATTATATAAAGACGAGTCCAACGCCTGTATTCTAAAATCTCACTCACACTCAAACTGATTTGAGTGCGAGATTTGAATCACGTCGTAACGATTCAATGACGGTATTTCTACTCGAATATGAACTTATTTTCAGTGTTCTACCTTGAAACTTTCTATTGACCAAAGATAGGACTCGATATATAAGGAATAAGGCCACGTTGTAGCTAAAGGCGAATATTTGCAAGTATGCAAGGAATATATATTTCGCTTTCGCTAGAAACAATCATGTTACGAGACGATAGAGATGGGTCAATATAAACTAATACTAAGTACTTCCTACTCAATATCGCTGATACTGAAAAACGTATCAATACTTCCGATACTAAGAGAAAGAGAAATTTTCTATTCCGATTTCCATTTCCTGAACTGCGGTCAGTCGCTCCATTGTATTCATATGTATACACATGATTAATTCTTCGTACGCAGTCCCGCACTGGTTTGAGTGAATGCATTTATCGTTTAAATTCTGACACATTTCAACAACAAAGTGTAGTGCGCAAGTGGTTGGTTTATGCACGGTTACTGTGGTTGATGTGAACGCATTTACATTTCACCCGTCACATTTCAACAATAAATTATAGTGCGCAAGTATAGCTATCGCACAACAAATCAAGGTGAGGAAATTCCTAAAATATTATTAACGTAAAATTATGAAAGACGAGTCTAACGTCCGTATTCTAAAAACTCACTCGCATTCAAACTCATTGCATGAGTGGGAGATTTGAATCACGTCATGTAGCGATTCATTGACGGTATTTCTGCTCAAATATGAACTTATTTTCAATGTTCTACCTTGAAACTTTCATTGACTAAAGATAGGACTCTATATATTTCACATGGATCAGTGATAAAAGAAATTCTCAGTTATGCTCATTGAGCAATTTTGTGAATGTTGATGCTGACAGAACTCGAGTTTATTTATATGTCTTTGAAACGTTAGCCAGTTCGTCCACAAACCACATGTTGAATGTCATGTTCCCAATCGGGGATGCTTATCAAAAACCTACTCTTAGTCTTGTGCATGTATTACATTACCCAATATGGAACGAATAAAGCCTCGTCTATCTCATAAATTGTAGCGAAATGCAAATATTTGCACGCACGCAAGGAGTATGTACTTCGTTTCTGCCAGAAACAACTGAACATGTACAAGACGATAGAGATGGGTCAATATAAACTAATAAGCACTTGCTACTCGATACCTTTGATATTGGAAAAACATCAATACTTCCGATGCTAAAAAAGGATCGAAATTTGCCGATACATATATGAGCCTGTGGCATGGTAACGAATATGATGAAACTGTTAATTACGATAAGAAGCGAAAGAAAACGAAATTTCTAACTTACTTCTGGTATTTGCATGGCATATTTTGGTTTTGTTCAGTGACTCAAATGAACAAGAATACATAATATGTAAACACAGTTTTTGTTGTCTTACAATTAGTAATTAATTTTGCCGAAAACTTTCTGTAAAAAATAACAGTGAAAGTATTTAAATTTAGCATTACAAGCATTCACAAGTCCAAATTTTGACTGACGTACTATTTTTAACATCTAGAATTTGAGAGATATAAATCCACCACGTTGAAAGATGTCTTTGCTTGACTACTTTGGTTTAATCGTGCTTCTGCATTTTTCAACCGCAATATGTGGTCATGAAACTTCGACAAATAATGTTACCGCTTGCAAGACTGTTCATTTCGATGGATCAAAAGTGGAAAATCTGCTCGAACTAATGCTTAAACCCACCATAAAGACCATTGAAATAACAGCGATCGTTGCCTCTACAAACAAGACTCGAGTTTTTCCAGAAATGAAATGGCCTTGGGCGAACGAAATTGGTCGCACCTTAATATCCTTGGTCACTCAGGCTAAAAGTGATGTATTTGCTTCGCCTCTTTTCACCTTTCCATTAGAAGTCGGAATAAGAAGAACTTCTATTGTAGCCACGGAGGACCCTGTTGGTTGCTTACCATCCGGGAAAAATGGAAGTGATCAGGTTTTTAACCATCTTTTAAAAGAGCTTTTCTCTCACATTCAAGATAAAAGTAATAACAAGTATTATCAATTGTGCCGACCGCTTAATGAAGCACCTTACAGATTCAATTGCTGTCAAATAACCGGTGGTAGAAAGTTGACACTCTGTGTTGATTATTCCTCTATTGTACTTGAATGGGCTCGTCCGGGGTCAGTGGCCGCGGTGGCTGTATTCTGTATATTGACGTTACCCTTCGTGCTTGAACATGTTATGACCTACAAAGAAATGACGTTTTACAAATCTTCGTTCAGTCATATGTCTCTTATTTCTTTTTTTTCTATGATATTTTGTGAAGGTCGTGGAAGGGGTAAATCTTTCTTCAGACGATTAGCTTTTTTAGGATTTTCGTTCACAGTGTTCTTTCCAGCCGGGTATTTCAAAAAGAACTATTTCCTCGTGTTTTTCATTACGTGGGCTGTGTGTTTCTGTTTCTGTCACTTTTTTCGCATTTTATTAGAAAAAAAATGCCCCTGTATTAACATGAAAGAAAAATTCGAGTTGAAGTTTAAAGAAAATCTAATCTCCTGTTTCAAAATTCCGATTTCCCTTCCCTTTGTTAACGAACATTCCAACAACATTTTGATAGATATTGGGCTTTACCTTGTAAAAATTCCGCTTTTAGTGTTTTCTCTTGTCCTTGTACCATTATGTCTGGTAAAATTCGTATTATTTGACTTCATATTACGTTTTGTTTTTCCATTTACTTGTGTATGTAGATGTACATGTAGTGAATGTGGAGAAGGTTATGCCAAATTTTTGGTTAATTTCTTTGCAGTCCCTATAAGGCTTTTGACTTTAACGGTGATCATCTTTCTTTCTGCGTGGATTCTTCTTTTTGGTCTTACTATGACGGTTGGCTTGATTCTAAACGGAGAATTCTTCAATCCTTTCTTTGCCCCGGTTGTGACTTTGATAGCCTTTGTCTGGAAGAATTGGCAGCTCTTGGTTGAAGCGCAGTGTCTGCAACTCAAAACATTAATTATCCGTGTTTGCAAGAAGAAAGCTGAGAAGACTAACGTTGGCATAGCTAACAACGAAACAACAGCAGAAACCAGTCCCCCCAATCAACCCAAAACTACTGCTAACAACCAAACCGAAACTAGTTCCAACAACGTAACATCACATAAAAGTGAAAATAGTCTTGATGAAATACATAGCATATCAGACCGAGGCTCAGACGTACCAGGTGGATCATCGCCTGGTGGATCGACTGAAGAAAATAGTTGTTCAAAAGCATTCAATAGTATTTTAAAATTTTTCTGCTCGTGTAGTTATTTGTGCACTGAAAATGAATACAGTAATCTTTCAGGTAAAATGATAATCTATTTTACCCTGGCATTGGTAGCTATAATAACGCTTTTACATGCTCACACAATTGTGTATACTTGTATAAATATAATTTACATATATATATATATATATATATATATATATATATATATATATATATATATATATATATATATATATATATATATATATATATATATATATATATATATATATATATATATATATATATATAAATGTAACCCGAAAAGCCCCGTGCAGACATGATGCTCTAAACTGATTCTAGTATTTCATAATTAAGAATTTCTAACATTTCCTGATGAAAACCCAAACTTCCCCAATTTTGTCAATATGTTGGCAATCTTCATACTTAAGAATATTTCATTTTACTTTTCTTACTCCTGTTGTAGACGATGAGACTGATGCTGCTGAAGAACAAAATCTTGCCATCAAATTTGACGAAAGAACTGGCGAGGCAATGATATCGAAGAAACTTTACAAAGAAGTCAGCGAAGAAGTTCTTCCCTTGGGAGATCTATTATTTCATTTCTTCAGAAGAGTCCTTTTCGTTTGCATATACGCTTGGGCTATGTTGATTGTCCTGATTCTAGGAGAGGAATCGGGAATTTCAGGAAGTGTTCGAGCAATTAGCTCTATTGTGGCTTTCTTATTACCGTTCATTTTTAACACAATTTACGCCGATAATGTAGAAGCACAGAAAGCTTCCACAAAAATGGCAACGACGGAAAAGCTTGAACACATACTGAAGATTGAGAAACGCGAAAATAACATGATTTTTGTTGAATTGGTTAATTGTTCAACCGAGAGAGAGAACGAAGATGTAGTTTGAACTGGTTTGAAATGAAACTGCCTGGTTGAATTGCCAAGTTCATTCCATGTTTTATCAGTTTTATATATAACAATTAAGTATATATATAATATAATATAATCTTTTTCTGCATGTTTAAATGAAAATCACGATTTTTATAATACATCGTTAATGCATCTTCTATAAACAAATGGCGATATGAAAGCAAAAATGAAAGTGCTAGAATAATTGAAATTGTTAGAAAATATATCCAAATAACTTTACGTCCTGCTGTTTTTTTGTCACTGCGCTATATGCATAGAACTTCGCACTGAGTCAACAGAAAATCAACTACAACAACAGGGCTTTTTAAAAGACCAATGAATTCTGCTCTGCTTCATAGGTAATAATACACAAATGCACATAACTTTCAATATGCAATTAATTTTCGCGTATCATATTTCAGAAATTCCTTCAGGCAAGTCTTAAATTAAAGGATGTAAACTTTCAATACAGGACCAATGATTGCCTTAATCAAAGTATCTTGTATTATATTTGGAAATCCCACACTGTGGCAGTATTTCTCATTGCCTTGTTTTTCAGAATATTCTTCAGCGTCATTCGGTTTTCTTAATTCAATCCGATTATTCCTTAACGGAGAAACACTTTCAGTCGAAGCGAAATACTTCTTAAAACGGCCACATTACCATATTTGTAACGCAAATCCGATTCAAACTACACATGGTGACCAGAAGGGGGAGGGATACAAATAACACCCATGCAGACCTTTTCCTTTGTTATCAAGTTGGACTATGAAAGTGAGCCTATGATTCCAAGAAAACTAGACCACCAGGTCACCGAGATGTTTTTGCCCTGAGGTCGAGTGCTGTCCCATTATTACCCGCACTTTTTCGCGATTTTTTTCGTGTTTCTTTCATATTTTATGATATCGTTGTCGGAAACTTCTCGAGTCTTACGATGTTTTAAGTCATTGGCTCCATTGCTTCCACTTTGCAAGGATTAGACGAAAGCTTCCAAGAGCTGCGACATGCCCTAAAGTCGAAATATGGCGGCGTTCTCTGTTGTTCAGATAATCCTGGAGAAATTGAAGTTGCGTTTATAGCTGAAAAGCTTACAGCTTGTATTTAACATAAATTATCAGTTTTTACAAAGGCGATAAGGGATGTTGACAATAAACCACCTGTCGTATGTAAAACACATTCCCGAAGCAGTTTGAGATCAAATTCAATTTAATTGAAGTTGGAGCCTATTGGTCTAGAGAAGCGTTAGCGTGGTCTCCATAGAAACTAAATTCGCGTCCGCTGAAGTGCAAGTTGTTTTCAGAAAACTGCCATTGCGTTTCTGATCAGCTCTGGGATAACAAGAGTTCACCACCGTCTTCAATTGCTGAATATCATCCATTTCACGAGGCCCGGGTAAGTTGAAATAAAGTGTAAATTGAACTTAGACTGAGCTCGCGTTAAGGCCGGTTTCACTTGCGATTTTATGTGCGATTTTATGTGCGATTTTCCTCTTTTGATAGATGTGAATTAATAATTAGTCACGAATGCTCTGATGTATAAGAGCTCTTATTTGAACATCAGTAACTAATTCACTCGTTAACATCTATGAAAAGAAGAAAATCGCACATACTAGAAATCGCAGCAAAAATTGCAAGTGTAAACGGGCCTTTAGAATTTTGCGATATTTTGCTCAATGTCAGACCTAAACTAATATCGCGATAAAGATATAAAAGATATGAATTATGTAAAACACAAGATGTCTATTTTGAGAATTCGTTTTATTATTTTGTATTTCTTGAAATTGTCTGCTTGTTGCGGTAACTAATATCGCAGGGCGAGACTGAAAGGCACATATAAAAAGATGGTTTGAGTTCAAAATTGTGGACTGAGGTCGATGGGCATGCGACAGCTGCACCGCAAGAGACAAGGAAAATATGTAGTTGCTATGGAAACTTGATTATAAACGTGGCATTTGTTACAAACAAAAAAAAATATTCTCTAGCGCATTTAGGCTTACTGACGGTCTCGACGCAAAATTTATGCGTTGCTCCTTCAGTTGTTACCTGTTGCATAAAACTAAAAACATGACGCATAATTTTGCCAACGGTTGTGCGAGCAAATAGATTATAAAATACATTTTATTAAATGCTAATACTGGAAAACAGATCGCATTCATATATAATACATTCTAAATGTATCGGGTAACTTGAAATGTAAAAAAATAGGTTGCACACCACGTACCCCCAAAAAGTTGTTCTGGTGTAAATTTGGCCTGAGAACATTTGAATTTACAGTGTGATTACGAGACATAGGACTATATAGAAAAGGAATCCAACGAAAATTTCATCGGTGTTTTGTACAAAGCAGGACAAATTGAACATGTTGTGATTAATATTTGCGGGAAAAAAGGCAGCGCTGAAAGGGCAACGCGTAATTTATAGTTAAAAAAATTAAAAGTAAAAAGTATAAACATGTAAAATATGAAATCCTTTTTCTTAATTGTGAATATTTGGCAAAAGAACGAAACTTTATTACTATGTACTTTTAAGAACTAACAAACGGTTCCTTAATTACGAGACATATGTAACTAGAAGGGGGTCAAAAATCATAAATAATATATCGTTTCAATATATTGTTTCATTTTAAACCTGTAGATCAAAGCTTGAAAATCATCAACGTTTCAAGATGTCTCCATCTCACTACTTGGCTATCCTCGTGTATTTACAATTGTCAACAGCAATAATTGGTCACGAGAATTTAAATGCCTCTTGTGTCGTCCAATTTGATGAATCTAAACTAGCTGATGTGCTACATCTGATTCGTCAACCCGCCATTAAAACTGTTGAAATAATATTGACCGTGGCCTCCGCGAACAGAACTCGTGTATTCCCCGAAATGAAGTGGCCTTGGGCAAACGAAATTGGTCGCACCTTAATCTCGTTAACATCTCGTGCTAAAGGTACCATCTTCTCTTCGCGTATTTTTACTTTTTTATTAGAGGTCGGAATGGAAACGGTTTTTATTGAAGTCACAGAGGAAACTATTGGGTGTTTACCCACTGGGATGAAAGGATCAGATCGAGTTTTTTCCGAACTTTTGGAAAAGCTTTTTTTACACATCGAAGATAAAGAAAACGACAATTATTACAAACTATGTCGTCCTCATGTTACTAAAGGACCCGTTCAGTTTAACTGTTGTCGAATTACTGGTGATAGCAAGTTGAAAATCTGCGCTGATTATTCTTCAATTGTGCTTAAGTGGGCTTTACCAGTAATAATAACAGCACTGGTTGTATTCTCTGTGATGATGTTACCCATTTTGCTGGAGCATACAACGAACTATGAAGAAACGAAGTTTTATAAAACTTCGGACAGTCATATGTCTCTTATTTCGTTTGTTTCTATGATATTTTTCGAAGGCGATGGACAGCCTAAGACTTTTCTCAGACGCTGTCTATTCGTCGCGTTCACAGGTGCTGTGTTTTATCTAACCAATTTCCTCAACTATATGTTTTTCTGGATCACGTTTGCTATTTGGGGCGCTTTGTTCTGTTTCCTAAATGTTTTCGAAAAAGTACCTGGAAACAATGATTCCGGGGAAAAAAAACAACAACCTGATTTGGAGTTTGAAAAAAGCCTTGTCTCTTGTTTCACAATTCCGCTTTCACTTCCTGTTGATTATTATCGCCATCATCACGGATCATCTGGGACTAATGATTCCTCTAACAAATGTTGCGTTTACATTGTAACATTTCTTCTTTCAGGGACTCCTATAATCCTTGTTCCGTTTTTATTGGTCAAATTTATTTTATTGGATTACATATTACGCTTTGTTTTGCCCTTTACTTGTGAAGATTGTTCTCCGACAAAAATCATATTCAATTTTTTTGCGTTCTGCACTAGATTTTTAAGTTTATTGGCTTTCGTCGTCTTTACTGGATCAATTCTTCTTGTCGTTCTTTCTGTAACTGTTGGGTTAATTCTTAACGGAGAATTTTTTAATCCTTTCTTTTCCCCCCTTGTGACACTGATAGTCTTTTTTTGGAAAAATTGGCAATTCTCAGTCGAAGCGCCATGTTTGCAACTTAAAACGTTAATCATCGAAGTTTGCAAAGAAAAAGCTAAGGTTGATGAAAAGGACAGCAAAACCAATTCTAAGAACCAAAAACAATCTTACTGCAAACCCTTGATGGATTTTTTATGCTCCTGCCATGAGTATTTTCGTATTTCAGGGAGATGTTGTTCTTGTTTTTGTTCAGGTTAGTTCATTCAGTCTCTGAAACTGACATTTTCATTTTCGTTTGATTGCTTTATTTTCTGCGTGTGTTAATCATCAAAGACATGTATACTGCAAGACGTTTTGGTATTTTTTATTTGCGCAGAGAGAAAATAAAATAAATACGTTATACTAATAATCGCATGCAAGTACTGTATAGGAAACAATGTTGACAAACAGCCGGATGAAGCGTGGTAAAACTACCCGAGATGTAGCGAAAAAAATAATTCGAAAACGTCTTGTAGTACTGTATAAAGCTTTTGTTGATAAATAAATACAAGAGAGAATGTTCATGTACTACATACAATATAGGCGGCCTTCGTCTTGCACTTGTGTTATAATTGAAATGTGACTTTGTTTTTATGATATTGTTCACAGTATATGTTTATTTGTTTTTCCTATATGGTATCATCTGTTGTCGTGGTTGGTGTAAAATATTACTACGATGAATATTGTGTTGTCCTTCTCAGCAGTTCATAACATTCCGTTCGGAAGCGAACGGCCACTGCGATCGTATTTTTTCTCTTGCGGTCGTCTGCGGTTTCATCGGTCGACCACAATCGAATCGCAACCGCAGTGTTAGGTTATTTCTGCACAGTACTTTATGTCTTCTGTTGAAAAATGGGATTTTAATTAAAAAATTCAATTAAAAAATATCTTTCTTTTCCTGTTAGAAGACCAGCAAAATCGAGGTAATGTCGTAAACAACATGGCAGAGAAAACATTCACTATCGAATTTGATGAAAAGGATGGCGAGGCGAAGATCTCAAAGGAATTTTACAAGGAAGTCAGCAAACAAATTATGCCTTTGGGCGAGCTTCTGTTTCGTTTCTTCAGAAGAATTCTCTTCGTCGCCGTATACGCTGGGATTATGTTCATTGTCTTGATTCTTGGAAAGGAATCTGGTGTTGCAGGAAGTCGTCAAGCAATCGGCGCCATTGTCGCTATCCTGATTCCGTTTATTTTTGACACCATTTACGCTGATCATCATTTGGCACAAAAGGACTCGAAAAATATGGCAACGAAAGAAAAACTTCAACATATTATACCCAGAGTTTTCAGAGTTAAAGACCGAGGAAAAAACTTGCTTGTCATATTTAAATGTCCTAACAAAGATGACAGTGGTGGCCAAGGTGGTGGCCAAGGTAGTGGCCAAGGTGGTGGCCAAGGTGGTAACAGTGGTGGCCAAGTTGGTGGCCAAGGTGGTGGTCAAGGTGATGGCCAAGGTGGTGGCCAAGGTGGTGGCCAAGGTGGTGGTAACATTGGTGGCCAAGGTGGTAACATTGGTGGCCAAGGTGGTGGCCAAGGTGGTGGGCAAGGTGGTGACAATGGTAGCCAAGGTGGTAACAATAGTAGAAAAGGTGGTGACAGTGGTGGCCAAGGTGGTGGCCAAGGTGGTGGCCAAGGCCAAAGTGGCCGCCAAGGTGATGACAGTGGTGGCCAAAGTGGTGGCCAAGGTGGTGGCCAAGGTGGTGATAGTGGTGGCCAAGGTGGTGGCGAAGGTGGTGGCGAAGGTGGTGGCCAAGGTGGTGGCCAAGGTGTTGACAGTGATGGCCAAGGTGGTGGCCAAGGTGGTGATAGTGGTGGCCAAGGTGGTGGCGAAGGTGGTGGCGAAGGTGGTGGCGAAGGTGGTGGCGAAGGTGGTGGCGAAGGTGGTGGCCAAGGTGGTGGCCAAGATGGTGGCCAAGGTGGTGGCCAAGGTGGTGACAGTGATGGCCAAGGTGGTGGCCAAGGTGGTGGCCAAGGTAATGACAGTGGTGGCCAAGGTGATGACAGTGTTGGCCAAGGTGAGATGAGAGCTAGCATTCCAATCTGAGAACTAGCATTCCAGTCTTCAAAATTGTAGCAACCAATTTGGACTTTTTAAAGCTTTTATTTAAAAATATTTATGCAAATCATTTCTTAGAATCAGTCATTATATACCAGGAATTGAATGACGTGTCAGACCTTTCATGCCTATCCGACCAATCGGTGCAAATATAACAATACATTACCAACTGTAATCTACCTTTAACATTAAAAACGATAAAAGTCGAGACATGCAATGATGGAAGTACAATCTGGCAAAACAACTAATATGCTGCCTCGTCAAGTAAATTGTTTATCAAAAACTATTGTCAAAAGGTGATTGGCGATTAGGACCTTCTGAAGTGAAAATAGCTGGCTGGTTTGCAAAAGCACGAGTTCAACAATGAAGTGATTATGCGCACCAATGATTAAGTATGTTAAGCCGACTGTAGCTTGTGAGGTACGCATATTAATACCATCTGACACCAACACGATGATTTCGTCCCTTTTGAGCTATCAATTTATCATATTTTGTCAGGTATTCGTTGATACAAATTGACTGCATGGCTTTAGTTGAGTTTAAATCGAATTCATCTGTTAAATGTACTCTGATAAAAACAATATTATATATTATAATATATTTATATATAGCAATACTGTAGGCAAATTGACTCACGAATTTATTATTTCTTAGCACATAGAAATTACGTAAGCTTTATTATGAATGTTATTAAAAAGGGAAACGTTTTGTGCAATTATTAAATCATATGACACTATGACAAAAGCGTGATATAAACTATATGCTCTGCATGGGTTCAATCGAAAGTATATTCAAAGTCTGAAAGTCATACAACTATACATGCATGCCTGGTCGTGCATTTGTTTACGTAGCTCATGCTGACAATACCAAAATGCATTTCAACAGTAAAAAATGCCGGTGATTCCGATGAAGAATATGCTTTGAAAAAGGAAAGACTCCCTGCAGCGAGTGCATTAGAATTACAAAGAAAGTTTGATGTTATCGAAATGAAGCTTCATATTATATGGAAATAACGTCGCATTGAACTCAACTTATAGTTGAACTTCTCTCGAATGTTTAGTCTGTAATAGACCTATAAAGATTTCAACTACAGCTTATTCGAAAATAGGCTTCACTGTACCTTTGGAAACAGAAAATAATTACCTCGCCCTGCAAAGGTAAGAATTGATATCATTTTTCAACGGCATCCTCGGCTATCTTCACTTACTAGTTTAAGCAGTGCTTCAATATTGCACCTCTGTGCGTGCCTTTTTAACACTGCGCTTTGTAAAACACTCAAAGCAAATGTAATTGAGCCTGATGTAACATAACTTTGTAAGCATTTTTTAAATTGAAATATATTTCATGCTAGAAAAAATCGTAGATATGCAACCAGGATTAAACATAATTGAAATATAGAACGTTCTCTGGTTGAAATTTATAAAATTTATTACAAGCTTTCGGCTATCAGTCTATAGCCTTCAACGGGTAGAAAATATAAATTCAAAGAAGGACGCTAACAGTGAAACATGAAACTACATGTGAGTCGAACTACAGTATGAAAGGTTATATGATATATACAAGGAATAGCATGAAATATGTAAATTTTAGTGTTTTTTAGTGAGCATAGTATATTGTCCTGGAAGTGGCTTAGAATTATTGTCAGCTTGATCGGATAAAGATGTATGCCATGACTCTAAAGTTTTCCGACTGCGGAACTCTCCTTTGTCAATCACCTTCGCTTTCTCAAAATCAATTACGTGATCTAATTGACCATGCATGTTTAGCAACGTTTGAACCTTTCTTATCATGCTTTACATTTCTGATATGTTCAGCTTTTTTCTTTTTTAAACATCTACTAGTCTCTCTAATATAGATCCAAGGGCAATCTTTGCAGGGAATTCTGTAGACGACATTCTTCTGTTCTTCGAGAGGCGGTCTATGCTTAACAGAGGGGAATTGGCGTTCCCCTCTGTTAAGCATTAGTCTACGTATAGACGGAATATGGCGGAAATACCGTCTATGTAACAGCGCCAAATTCCGTGTTCTATAATTATTTATCCCCAGAATCTGGGGGACGCTGTGTGATTGGCTACATATTTAATTACGAAGCCTGATTGGTTACTCACGATCAACAAAGCTTTCATTGGTTTAGAGTGGAATAATGAAAATATTTTTCGTGGGAGTCAACAACAAATGGCAAGCTGTTAAGCTCAAACACAAAGTCTTCTTTGCTCCGTCTTCGAACTAAGTATTTGTCCTTCGCTCTCCCGATAATCTCTTTACAAAGGATACACTCGTGAGTACTCGACATTGGCATTTACATTGTTAAGTGGCAAATTGTTAATGAAGATCAAAAAGACGATAAGTTTTTTGTTGCAGACTCGAAGGAAGATCGACGAACATGTGAATTGTGAAATTTGATCATAAATGTTTCGTGCATAAAATGCGAAGATTAATTACTAATTTCAATTTACGTCACATTTTGCATAAATTACAGTACACGAAATTTGGCTCTTCTGATACGCAGACCCTCTTTTTCCCCGCCTTTCTATTTCGGGCATGGGTCTGCGGCGCAGGCTAGTTAAGCATAGACCGCCTCTCGAAAAACAGATGAAAGTCGTCTACAGAATTCCCTGCAAAGATTGCCCTTGGATCTATATTGGAGAGACAGGTTGATGTTTAAAAAAGAGAAAAGCTGAACATATCAGAAATGTAAAGCATGATAAGAAAGGTTCAAACGTTGCGTGGTCATTAGATCACGTAATTGATTTTGAGAAAGCGAAGGTGATTGACAAAGGAGAGTTCCGCAGTCGGAAAACTTTAGAGTCATGGCATACAGCTTTATCCGATCAAGCTGACAACAATTCTAAGCCACTTCCAGGACAATATACTATGCTCACTAAAAAACACTAAAATTTTCATATTTCATGCTATTCCTTGTATATATCATATAACCTTTCATACTGTAGTTAGACTCACATGTAGTTTCATGTTTCACTGTTAGCGTCCTTCTTTGAATTTATATTTTTTACCCGTTGGCGTTGAAGGCTATAGACTGATAGCCGAAAGCTTGTAATAAATTTTAATATTTCAACCAGAGAACGTTCTATATTTCAATTATATTTCATGCTGTTTATGTAATTTATATCTAGGAACAAACAAACATATTTCAGTGGCACGGTGATAGTAGCCAGTGGTTTTCTAGTATTCCAGTAGTACTACTTCAGCTTATTTTGTCATATCAGTTTGTGATTTTTTTATCGTGACGTTGGTGTACGTTACAATTATCGCATACGCGTCCTGGTTTACCCAAATACAACTCAATGACTCTTTGTACAAATTTATTAGCTGTTGTTGTCTTGTCACCCAGAACGGTATCTAAAATTAATTACAAGCTTATCATTATTTATATTAATTTTACGCATAAGTTCATAAAAATGTCAATTGCCAACTTACTTGACTAATTGTGACTAGCAGGATTTACTTATATCCAACTTATTGACAGAGATCCTTCTTACTGTATATTAAATCTAGTCCCGTCCGATATGCTTACATACATTTATATACACCGACTATTTACATAATCACACACACAATTAATCAGGCAGAACGAAGTGCTTCTGCACTTACAGTTGGTATACTGAGATTTTTAAGGAATTTTCAATTTGACCCTCAGAAAAGGGACACCTTCCTCTCTTTTGTAATTCATTACGTTTTTCTTTCCATTTCCAAATATGTAATTACTTAGAATGTAACGAGTACACAGTAACGCGTAACGAGTCAAAATTGGATTCCAATTTCTTTATTAAAACAATGAGCAACATGTAACACATGACAACATTATACTATCTCATCACTCTAACTAAATATATTACTGCTTAAATGTTTTATTTGTAGATTTTCTTTTGCAGAACTCCTATGTCGAGATGCCATCAACTATGAAAGGGTCGATGTTCAAACCAATTCTAATATTTTGCTTGACAGAAATCATCACCGCCTCAGTAGGCACAAAGTTTTCCAAAAACCTAGAAATAAGAAATATCGGATTGGGAGATTCTTCAAATTCGAGCAACACTTCGAATACCTGTCATTTCGACTCATCGCTGAAGGATGTCGTAAGATTGATGCGTGATAGCAAAACGAATGTGATTAAGCTGCATGTTTGGACTGAGCTGGCAGACAATGATACCACAAATAAGAATCGGAGTCTATTGGCAGATTTTCAATGGGCAAACCAAATCGGTCGTACATTATACTCGCTAATACATCAACCAGTTGCTTCTCAATCACTAATGCTTCAAACAGTTGCCCCTCAATCATTGATTTTATCATTATTGCCAGTTACGTTGTCTGCGGGTCTTAGAAATGTCGACGTTCTGATCTACGCGGAAAACGAAAGATGTATGCTGTTGGTCAAAAACGATACATCAGGAAATCCAGTCTTTCTTCTCCTCCTGCAACAGCTGTATCTTTTTAATGACGACGGCCAGGACTATCAGCTATGCCAGTCTAACGAACTGCGATTACAATGTTGCACAATGGAAATAATAAAATCAGGAAAAGCTGGAACTAAGCACGTTCCAGTATGCTCACACTACTCGTCAGTCGTAACTGATGATTTTCCGATAATTTTGCTTACAATAACGTCAATATTAATTTTTATTGCTTTCCCATTGATTCTGGACTATTCCAATCGATTTAAGAATGACGGTGAATATTATATAATAACAGATAGTCCCATGGCGTTATCATTCTTACTGCACATGTTATTCATCGAGGGGCGTGGCCCAATAAAGTCCTTTGTACGGAGATTATTGATCGTATCATTTGTTGTAGCGACTATTTTACCTGTGCGAGATCTGGTTATGTCTTGGTTCACTATCTTTCTTTATGTCCTGATATGTCCATGGGCACTAATATTTCTATTTTCCGACGAACACGACTTTAACGAAGGTCAAGGTGATTCATGTGTACAGTCCCTTTATTATAATTGTAAAAACCTAATTCAACTAATCTCTCTGCCATTTAACTTAAACTTTTGGTGGGACAAGCTTCAGGCAAAGAAACTTCAAGAAACTTTCAAGTCCTATTGTCGTTGCTGTAGTCAACAGAATACAACAGAACGCCAACGAATTGTTCCAATCAATAATCCATTGATATCCGAAGACTATGGATCTATTCCATCAGTTTCTCAACGATCAGAAAGCAACAATGAAATATGGCAGTTCATCAAAGTGTCGTTGGTTCGTATATACTTTATTACTGTTGTAATCATATATTTAGTAATTGTTCTCCCGCTATCGTGTATTTTTGTTTTTGTTCAAATATTTTTTGTATCTTATGTCGGCAATCCATTTAAAAAATTTAGAGAGTGTATAGCTAGTTGCCGCAGCACACCACAAAAATTAGTTAAATGCCTTCTATTGCCTTGGAATTCGAATATTGTCATTATATTCTTTATCATTTATGGTTCCATCTATTTCTTGTACTTCCTTCTTCCTTTTGCGACTGGTCTATTGCTTAACGGAGAAACGTACGGTCCGTATCTTGCTCCACTTACCACCATTTTATTATACTCGTGGGTTAATTGGAAGCTTTCGGTCGAAGCGAAATACTTGTTACTAAATACGGCAATTTACCAGATTTGCAATGAAAACAACAACAAAAACAACAACAACAACAACAACAACAACAACAACAACAACAACAACAACAACAACAACAACAACAACAAACACAACAACAACAACAACAACAACAACACAACAACAACAACAACAACAACAACAACAACAACAACAACAACAACAACAACAACAACAACAACAACAACAACAACAACAACAACAACAGCAACAACAACAACAACAACAACAACAACAACAACAACAATAACGACGACAACAACAACAACAACAATAACGACGACAACAACACACCTAATTCGTTTGTTATCAAGTTTGACGATAAAGGCGAGCCCATGATCCCACGGAAGTTGTACAATCTGGCCAGGGAAAAATTTTTGCCTTACGATCAAATTTTGTTTCATTATTTCAAAGGAATATTAATTATTATAGCGTTCGCGTACTTTTTATACATTCTGATGTCATTCTCGCAAAAATCAGGGGTCTCTAGTAGCGTTCAAGTAATCGGGTCAATCGTTGCCGCTAGCTTACCGATTATTTTCAACCTCGTTTGGAAGCAGCAGAGCGATGAACAAAAGTGGGCCGATGAAATTGCCATGAAGTCGAAAGTTAGGCGCGTTTTGGTTGTTTGCCATCGTTCAAATGATCATGAAGAAATTAAAGTGAAATTTAAGCCCGAAAATCAGGGGATTGGGGGGGCAAATTCACTCAATGATTCAGTCTGATTGGAATGTCCCATATTAAGGGTCAGCCCCTAGCCATCGTCTATCCTTACATTCCCAACTACTGCTTTTATGTCCTATATAAGGAATAGCCAAATTTACTATACTGTTCTTATAACCAAGTAAATGGTAGAGGGTAGAAAACTATCATTAACTAAGATATTTACTTTACTTACATATATAATTTATCCGCTTAGCCCATTTTCTAGATCTGTATATTCTAGAAATATGCTATACAGTGGTTGTATGTATATCGAACATACTAATTGAGTATTAATAATCTTCAAAGCTTAAAGAGATCTGATTGCTTGTTTGTACATTATGATTATTTTCTTTTGTATTAAAACCCAGGGGTTTGTACCAAAATGTGAGGCATAGCTAATAAAATATTTCATTTTTGACAAAGGATTGTAGCCTTAACCTGCTTGAAGTTAAGAAAAAACTATGCAAGACTATAATTGAAACGCAAGGTGTGTTAACCAGTCACTGTATCTCAGCAATATGGCTCTATAGAAGCATCTTGAAATGTTTCTTTGAGTGTTTCAACCTCATTTCGACCATTTGATAAAAATTTCATTCGAAAGTTCGCTATGCCTCGCATGGTGTGTAGAATACTCCTACTCCATTCTTAAAGTTTTGGGATGGTTTTTATTACTTTCATTTTTTAATTACAAGTATAACATCAGATTAAAGATAATTATACATTGAACAAGAAATAAAACTGGTTGATTTGCTAAAGTAAATTTCGCATGTTTTAGCTTTAATATTATGATAATTAAGTATATGTATATCAGAAATGTAACGTATTATTGGGTATTTAATTATATGTATTCCCTGGGGTTTGCTGTGTCTTTTCTAATTCCCAAACCACGTGATTTAGCCATAATCTAAGATTTTCTAATAACTTCGGCGCACCCGCAAGTCCTCAATATAAAGCTTCTGAACATAAGTAATACAGTTCATATTCGCATTTAGATGCCTTGCGAACCTAAATGTTTGATCGCAAAATTCAGAAGCACATCGTATTAAAAAAGTATAGAAGTTCAATTGTTCAAAAATGTAAATAAACCGCATGATATATTCGCTTTGTCTTACACTTTGCCTTTGGAATTCGCGCTTATATAGTTATATTAAATCTTCAATCCTGTGCAAACTGTGACGTGTCAACGCGCCCATACACGGCCACATCTTGTTAAACGGCGAAATAGCAGCGATATTATTAAAATAGGACTAAAATCTACACGTATTAAATATATTCTTACCCCAATTCAATCTAAACTTAATCGAACAGCATCAAAAGAACGGTTTATTTGTTCCTCTTGGAGGAATTGCCGTATCATGCGAGCGAAATCGAATCGCGCAGATTAGCCAAAGCTGTGCACCACAACTTTTGGGAGACAAGACTGGGACGTAGATAAATACGGTCACATACACATTTCAAATACTAGTATATTTCCCGCGCCATTACACACTTGCGACGACGAAAAATAATAAAAAAAAAACCAAAAACAAAACAAAACCGCCGGAGTAGTCAAGGCTTATCGCTTGTATACGATTTTCAGCGTGATTTGTCTTTTTCGGTTCGGTTCCCTCGCTTTGTCAGCCACTTATATTAGTGTCGACCAATATTCGGATATAAATGAAAAAATGGGAATAAATGTAACACAGTTGGTGTTAGAAGGACTTTAACTTATGATTGTGACTTGGATGGCCATCATTCAAACGAAGCGAAAACGGAACTATATGTATGATGAAATGGAAAATGCCCTAATGGTCCAAAAATTGGATTGAAAAGACCACCATAATTTAACATCTACTATGGCTCACAAAATGCTTCGAAAACAATTTTCTATTTTCCTTGCAGTTTTATGCCTTTCGGTGATAGTAATTTGTCCAAGAATTAAATTGCAAATAGGTTTTGTAGGCATCGTTAAAACGGGACAGGAAAAATTTGAGGTTGTATACTTGAATTCGTCCTGTCCCGTGTGAAAGTAGCCTTAAAGCAGAGACTTAAAGATAACCTCCACTCATGCAGATGATATCTATAGTACGTTTACTCAATTATTATTCGCCGTTTTTGATAGGATATTGTTATGCCCCCCTCCTTTCACGTCAAAAATTAAATTTTGGCTTGGTGGCGTTGTTTCCCACAATATACGTAAGCCGTTTGATCCACGTAACTATTTACTGTTGCTCTTAAATTACCTTATCATCACCACGTCTTGTCAGCAATCTGTGACTCGGTGTAGACATATTAGTTTTAAATATTTACGAAAAGAAGAACTAATCTCAGAGTTTTCTATTCAAAATATTTCGATTTAGGTCCTCAGCTTATTTAATTTTTTTATCAACACAAATAGGAAGTGGTAATCAAGTTTGGCCCCAAAACGGTGTTTTTTACGTAACGAATCAATCATTCAACAAAATGTATTTGTATTTATTTGTGTAGTATATTTGTATTATATATCCTGTAAACGAACGGCCTCTTGAAAATCAGGTGCGTAAGTGACCTGAGGAGCCACCGTTGTAAAATAATATCATTAACATGAGAAATGTATTTATCATATCATATTAAACCATCGGTTTCCACAAAGGCAATGTGGGAGGTTGACATGTACAATGAAAAATATTTCCTGATTACTACGTCCCGGGAAGCGGAGCTATTGGAAACGATGTAAGTTTTTTCATTACTAAGGTTTAATAAGATTGAATTTAATTTAGAGTTGAGTCTTATTGGTCTAGATCAACAGTAGCGTGGTCTCCATAGAAACTAATTACAGTTAAATTTTGGAGATTTTGAAGAGAGGATTTTTTGTATTCATATAGTCACTGAATGAATTATACTATACTATGCAACAGCTCCAGCGCTCATGTCACAGCTGACTTTAATACGGGTTGATTTAAACTCCGATAATATTTATGGTCTCATCACTTATAATTTGCCGTCGGAGGGATTTTGGTATGCATCGTCTCAGTATAATCCCGGCCGTAATTTTATAAACGAACCGCAATTAGTTCTCTCTGAGGGAGGAACGATTTTTTATCAGACTGTTTTAGAAATTAAATATTTTCAATTTATAATTCCGCAGTTGAGACCAGCAGGTATAGTGTGCCTGACGCTTATAAAGTTAGCTTGCTTGTTGCGTTTCAATCAGTCTAGCGATCTACAACTTCTAAATCACATCCACTGAACGAATCACAGGTAAGAAGTTTAGATATTGAACATGAATGAAGTGAGAAACTATTTTCCTAAATTTTTTTTTTAAATTTATAACAGTACATTAAAATCTCCGACATATAGTGGTCACAGAAATTTTACGATGTTTTATTTTATTTTGCGTTTAAACTACGTACACTTCATATGTAAATGAATATCTACCCACAGTAGCGAAAAAGAACAAAATCTTATAAGTCGAACAGTTGTGGACGATTGTCGTGAAAATTTATGAGAATCGAAGAAGCAACGATAAAGACGTACCCTTATATATGAGGATTACTACACCTCTAGTTCTATTTGTAGATTTTGAACTAAAAATTTTTGAAAATGTTTAGCGTCATTTGCTGTTTCGTCGTGCATTGACATTGGTTTGCATATAATGAATACGTTTTTCAAGTACTGAAAGCATTATGTTTATATATACTATCTATTAGTAGTCGATATTGCAAATTTTAATTCTGGGAAAGTCACTAGGGTTCATTATATGCTTACGTTGATCTTTTTAGGTTGCCGGTGATATAAAACTCACTCTTCGACTCAATTTATTCAAAGATGTGTCGAAAATTTTATTTGTGAGCAAGTTGAAAACACACAAAAATCTAGTATCTTAGATCCGTGGGTCACAACATTAATATAAATAAGGGTTTACACTGGGTTACTAGGTTACCAAACGCGAGGGGTTCGAAAATCGAAATAAATCTCTTTGTCATATGGGACAAATGTAATTATTAAGGCGATCAGAGGGGAGTTGCAATGTCATTAAACCCACTGGTTTTGATTAAATAATTTAAAAACTTAATTCAATTATACGTAGTTGCGTCCTATTGGCTACAATAGCGTGATTTCCATAGTTTCGCGTTAAGTTAAAAGTCATAGTGGGAATCTTTTGATGTCTTCAATTTTTGCACCCTATTAGTATTCACGACGCCCAAGTAAGAAGTATACATGCATATTCAACTTTCAGTAAATAAAAAAATGTGTAGTTTTTACATATAAACTGTCACTAATATTTTTTGTCCTCATAGCTGATGGAGAGTTCAGGAAGCAGTTTATTCATAGCATCAAAATTCATCTATATCGGCCCTACGACAGGAATTCAACCTATGTCCTGTGTCGTGCCGTGGCACTGCCTTGGCCTCTGAGCTACGGAGAGCTGCCAAGATCGAGTGAACGTATAAGAATCATCTATATAGACGGGAGTGTAATGGAAGTGTATTAGATAAAGGTAAATTAGATATAATTTCGCGAATTTGCTCGAAGTGATAAATATATTCCATGATGACTTTATTATTCGAATAGTCATACAAATTGAGTTAAAATGGAATTCGAAGTTCTATATCTTCGATTGCGAATTGCTCAGCCTCAGCTAACCACAAAACAAAGAGTGTTTAGCAACTATATATCAACGATTTTGCCAACGACTTCCTGGCTTTGCGTTTCAGATATTGTATCGCTCACCACTGCCTTCAGTTTTCCGTCTTCAACTCGAATTCCATTCACGCCCAGATGGGTTGTATATAAACTTAAATTAAGTATATATACGTAAAGAAGCTGCAAATTAAGGACTAAAATTATATTCCTGCAGCGCTAGGTAGCTATATAAACGGTGAAGTAATGCCAAGTGGATATAAAGATAAATTGTAGATATACTTTTTAGCATTTCGCTCGATAGGATAAATGTCATGATGAAGATTCATAGTTCATAGCTGTTAGAGAATATTGTTCGATTCTCTAATCTCTTATCTCTATCTATCATACAATTTTGACTCTTCCCTTTCCGTAACATAGTGGCCAAAGCAAGGAGTCTTCTTCGTATACGTGCGATTTCTGTATATCAGTTGCTATCCATATATGCCGATATTTTTATAACTGCTCCCGGTTCAATCTCAAGCCGGTTTTCCACTAGCTATATTTTTCGCGCGATGCGAATTTATTTCTTTTGATTTCAGTTGTATTTTAACAAATTTGTTAAAACCAGATGCTTGCAGGTGCGCACCTGCGTAGTGAAAAACGTAGTGAAAAACTAGCCTAATATTTCCGCTCAATTCTCAATGAGCGTCATGAAACTTATGTTATTTATCTCCATTAAGCGAAGTGTAAAATTACATATGATTTTTTTGCCCATGCATATGATATTTTGTGTGTACAATAAATGATACTACTATGCAGGTGATCCTATTCGGCAAAGAAAATTCGAAGAAATTTGCATTATGCAAATTCATGGCAAGCTGCATATTATTCATTATTCACGATTTCTGGCTATGAACACTATATTTGTTATAAATGTATGGAAAAATTATCCTCTAGCATCCTAGCTGCTTTGCTGGCAGTTTTTCAATGTTTTTCAAGGGATTCGACATTGATATATTTATGATGTCGATAAACCAGCTTGAAATTTTTGCACTAATATATGTTCACTTTAGGTCTTCGGGTATATAATATAGTCACCTAAAATTAGCGTTTTCATGCTTTCCTCCTTTTAAGTTTTAAGTTGTCCAAACCATAATCCCAATGGATAACGCGTGATTGTACCAACGGCAACAGTAGTCTGAAATGAATACAGCATGGAACAAAACGAAATCGTCTTCGAAACGAAATAATTATGGCGTTGTTCAATAAATACGAGATATAGCTACGCAACGGAAAAAAATATGCCTAGAATAGACGAATGCATGGACAATACATTTATATTAATACATTCTTTCCTAGCTGTAACGGTATAAATACAATTGCTTTTGTGCTGTCAATAAACCCTAAGTTTAAATCTAGAACACATTCTATGCATGAGTTACAACAACTACATGACTATGCCGCCTGTGACAGCCTTTCACGACAGGTATAGCATACGAAAGACTCACTTAAGTATATATACACCTGTTCACGAAATGAATTGACTTTAGCTGCTCATAAATAGATTTCTTTTCTTTTCCTTGAAAATCCCAATAAATTTTAACATTGCTGAAAATCATAGCTTATATACGTACCTTGAATCTAAATTACGAAAATAATTTCTAAATGTTTTATCCAAGAACGATCCTGGGGCAGGTTGTTCGAAAGGCGTTTAGCTTAACCGGTGGATAAGCCAAAGTTTAAAAATACTCTCATATAGGTCTTGTAAATGACTGAACCTGCATCTTATATGTATTTAATATGTACTTTCATTGACAATTAAACTATTTACATCGAAATATTTCAGCTCAGTTTTTCAATAAATAGATAATTTGATTTTCTATTTTTAACTTATCCACCGTTTAAGCTAAACGCCTTTCAAACCACCGGCCCCAGGTTAAATAACATTAATTATACCAACATTAATTATCCAATATTACTACAAAAGCAAAGAACTTCAGAAGCGTGTTAGTTAAACTTTGTTATAAAATTCGATGCATAATTTAACATATCTTGGAAGCATGAGTCATTGTTTGTGTTACGTGGTGAATCTTAAAGGCTGATTACATGGAGTGTTTTCAGCCCGGGCTGAGTTTCATGCCATGTAATTCAAAAATACCGCTTTGGCCCCGGTGAAACTCAGACCGGGCTGAAAAGAAACCATATAATCAGCCCCTAAAGGACCCGTAAGTTTGATATATAAACATATTATAGATAGAAAATCAAACATGTTTAAGAGAAAATATACGTACTGAGATTTTTACGACGCACACCCTGTGTTGCATCTTCTGTGTTCTTGCGTGGGTTAAACGTAGTATTCATGATGTTAATGTTAAGACGGAAATATGGCTACACAAAGTTGAAAATAGTTGACATAGGCCTGTTTAGCGTCACGTTTGCGTTTCGTTATAACTGTGAATCTGTATAGGGGGGGAAAGTTTGTGAGGTGCCACCATGCATGATTGGTGGTACAAAGCGAAAAAAAAATGTGAAATTGGATTGTGGCAAACCGGTGCTTTACGTAACCATTCAGTAAGCTGTTAGCAGTCATAGTTCGAGTATATCTTCCTCTATGTACGCCCTTAACACTAAGTAAGTCCGGGTACTGTGCACGTTACGAATTGTGTGTTGAAAATAGGAAATTGCCGTAAAACTTTAATGCCGGATAAATTAATTTAATTTAATTTAATTTAATTTTAATTTTTTATAATTTATTAACTTCGCCACGGACATATAATAACTAAGTCATTACAACAGTCATATATTACCTAACGTTACTAGACAAAAACAAGAAAAAGAAAAATGTGGCAGGGAAATCGCAACAGCTAATACGCCAATTACTGCGGTCCCGTAATAAACGAAAGTAAAACTAAAAAAAACGCAAAAAGGAACCCAAAAATAAAAAGCCTGGTTGAAAATCACAATATGATAAGCCTAGTCCATATTAACGCGTGTAACAATAAATATAGAGTTGTATAATGTTGCTTTTGCGTGGACAAACAAAGCGTTTGCGGTTTGTATTAAAACCGAACCTGTCCTTCTTCAGCCAATGAGGCCCAAACCTTGTGCCTGTTTTGCACGCTTTTGTAGCTTACACTACCATTATTGAATCTACAACAACATGCACAATTAAGTGTAAATGCCCTATTTTTGTACATCTTTAAAAACTATATGGTTAAATACACTTTATATCACTATTACATTAATACATTAGCAGGAAATATTTTTCTATGTCGCGTGATATATACTCAAAACCTCAGTTATATCTTCATGCAACAGCACTAAAAATTTTCAGCATTAAAAATGTTTTGCAAACATAAAAAGCATCCACAAAGTATGTTTACTGTATAATCTCAAAATATTGCGAAAATAAGCTGTGTGAGACAAGCTTAAGAGTTGTTTGCATATTTAAACGCGGTTGTATATCGATCAATTCCTTTCACTTTCGATTCTGTGTCGTTAAGCCATCTGCTCAGGAAATACGTTGATAAAACATTGGAACTTGAACTATTATTCCCGTTAGATATTGATTAATCAACAGTAATTAGTAATATAATTATTTAATGTGAAATCATTTCTTCTTTAAAATTCACCAAACATCATACCACGGTATGATCACGGCACAAATACCACGGTACGATCTTCAATGGAACAATAAAATGCATGCAGCAATGATTGTTTTTGTGATGGTTTCATCTGACGAGAGAACGAGTAGCAATTTGCTATCGACATGCACAACATATAAAATAAAACCTTACATGCCGTTATTTCCTTGGAATATCAAAGTACAAATCGATAGTTCAACCTGATTCAAAACTCGAAATCTTCATTTCACCGTAAAAAATGATAACTTGCATACTTCATTCCGAGTTGCACTCCTGTAGAGATATCTGTAAAAGACCGACAAATTTTGTGCCGCTAACCAGTGTTAGCCATGCAGTAGCCACAAACAGGCTAAGAGTGTATTGGACGTTTGTTCCTGAAAATTAACAGAAATTAAACACCAGTGGCAGTGGAATCGTGGTACCATTCGATTGAATCAATCTTGAGTGAAACATCGTTGATATTAAGGTAGAACATGCTAACTCAGTTTTGAATTTACGTAGATTTGTCAATTCATAATGATTTGTCACTTGGTTCAAAAATATCAGTACTGGTTCAGTAGGCCATCAGTCGTAGCTATAAACGTATATCATTATATACTCTATAGTACAATCGGTATAAAAATGTGAACGGAAAAGTTTAGAAACAAACAAAATTATCACTCGCCCCATGCATTTCAGCCTTTATAAAGTTATAGTACCGATATATTTGTTTTCAAAGTTAGGCACTATTTAAGAAATAGAAAACATTCGTGATGGTGAACGTTTGGGAAAAATTCGCTCGCGCGACCGTATAAAATTGAATTAATTAATTCATTCTTCGGTGTATTTGCGGTGTATCGATTATTTTCTCAAATTAATATATCTAGGTACAGGGTGTATACTAAAACAATTAGACAACTCGCCTTCGTTGCCTATTAGCAAATAGTCGAGAATAAATAGAAACACGCGTGGGAGTTTGGGAGAACGAGAAATAATCCCACTGATTATATCTCGTCTCCCAAACTCCCACAAGTGTTTCTACATAACTGTATAGAAACACAGAAAAAAATGTCGTTGACTATTCGCTCATAGACAACTCGGACTCGTTGTCTAATTGTTAAATAGAAACATGCTTCTCGACCAATCAGCACGCACGTACTATAAATGTTATATTATAATTATAATTATGATTAGAATATGAAAATAACGATTGGAAATTACAGCAATATACATGTTGTAACAAGTCGATATATACTATAATTACTTACTTGTTCAAAAAAGTGCATTCGCTCGGATTTTAAACCAAGAGTGTGTATAGCTAACTATATAGTCTGGAAAAAATTGTACGTAGCAACGGAATTGTATTCTAAACCGACGTTCAATCTCAATTTATATTTTGTTTTGTATGATTGAAGAACTTGTCGTTCACTGAATTCGGCACAATTATATTAATTGTCAAATGAATGCTCTTAAAAAGGGGAAGCCATATGTGCCAATTATAGTAATCGCGTGCTGATTGGTCGAGAAGCGTGTTTCTATAACTATGTAGAAACGCAACTTTTTCCCCCGAACTTGACCAGTAGTTTAGTGAGATTAGAATTAACACCACTACAGTGTGTATAAAAAATTATATTCCAAATTTCGCTTGTTTTACGCAGAATATATGTGACAAGGTTGGTTGATTTTGACATTGGTTGATTTTTACACAATTGTTAAGTTAATTTATTTGTCTTTCAAATGACATCCACGCACGCGTCATTCTGTTAAAAAATGAAAGTTTGTGAAACAAGGCTTTGAAATGCTAATTATCACTGAAAACAGAAATGCAAATTTATTGCAAACTTCTCCTTGTGCAAAACAAACGCCTTGTTCATTGAATTAAGTTTTGCATTATCTTGTGTCCTTAGGTGCCACTTCGAATTCCCATAACAGGGTATTGCTGGGGCTCGGAACCGCGCGCCTGCTAGGAGAGTCTGGAAAAATTTTGAAATATACATAGGCCTCTGAAATAGCCGCAAATGCATCTCAATTTAAGGATTATTGGGAAATAGAAGATACTTTGTAAAGTTTCCAGCATGTTTGGCGCTCATATACAAAAACATTAAACAATATAACCATGCTTTGGTTATGATGTCAAATATTTTGATATGGATAACCACGCTGTTTTAATGGTCTAATACTTGTCCTATGTAAAGTTGCAAACATGTTTCGTGCTCATATACAAACATTAAACAATATAACCATGCTTTGGTTATGAAATCAAATATTTTGACGTGGATAACCACGCTGTTTTAATGGTCAAATGCTTGTCCTAGCTATATGTAAAGTGGCAAGTATTTTTCGTGCCCATATACAGATATTAAAATATATAACCATGCTTTGGCTATGAAATCGAATATTTTGACGTAGATAACCATGCTAGTTAAATGGTCAAATACTTGTCCTATGTAAATTTGCAAGTATTTTTCGTGCCCATGCATATACGAATATTAAACAATGTAACCATGCTTTGGCAATGAATGTCAAATATTTTGACATGGATAACCACGTTTTTTTAATGGTCAAATGCTTGTCCTATGTAAAGTTGCAAGCATGTTTCGTGCTCATATACAAACATTGAACAATACAAACAACCAAAGAGGCTCCTCTTTCAAGTTTGACAATGGCGCAGTAGTTGTTGGCTTCTCTCAATGTTAAGCGGAAGGATTAAATTATGAGAGACCAAGAAACGGTACATTCGACATGGCTGAATATATAGGAAAATGGTATACTCGACCATGGTCAAATATGGCCGGAAAACGGTATACTCGAACATGGATAATCACGCTGTTTTAATGGTCAAATGCTGGTCCTAGCTATGTAAAGTTTCAAGCATGTTTGGTGCTCATATACAAACAACTATATAAAGTTGCAAGTTGCAAGCATCGACCATGGTCGAATATACGGAAAAACGGTACATTCGACCATGTCGAATATACCGGAAAATTTGGTTATGATGTCAAATATTTTGACATGGATAACCACGCTGTTTTAATGGTCAAATGTTTGTCCCTTTTGTCTCTGTTTTTTTATTTTGGCTAAACATATGTACTGAACATAACTAATTTCAATCCATTTGTAAACATGGCGAATTTATTACGACAGATATCGTTGGAAATTAGAGACTCGAGATTAAAGACTAATTACGGAAAAATTATTGGTGGGGCTAAAGCCCAGCGAGCCACCCTGCTCCGCGGTTTCTGGTCATAAGCAGAAACCGATTTGATTTTGATTTCAAGTAACCATTTTTAGCAGACGATAACTTGGTTATTTCTGGTCATATTGATACACGAAAGATATAATCGAAAACTTAATAGGCTAGTCTTTCTTGCCATACAAAAATTATATCATTAAGTGTAGTTTTTTTTTATATAGCAGTCTGTCAAAGTTTAATTCGAATTCTTTTTATACACCCTGTACAACATATTTTTGCCTATAAGTAAAATTGCATAGAAAATGAAAATATTTTAGTGTAGTTTTTTGTACTTTAATTAACTCAGATTATAATTAAACAGTTGCCATTCTCACCCCCAAGGTTTTAATGACTGGAGGTTGATTAAAAATATACAATATTAGTATATTTTCAGTATTGAAAAATGGCCTTTGAGCATTCTGATTGGCTCCCTCAGCAGTAACTCTGAGGCAATAGTTACTGCTCAGAGCAGTTTGAGCAGTAACTATTGCTTTTCCCCAAAAAAACATGGCTGAAAATACTCAAAATCAAAATTGTATTTATAAAATAAACACGTGTATCAGTTGTATTTATAAATGAAACTTTTTCAATACTGAAATTATACTAAAACAATTCGTCGCCTCAGGCTCGGTGATTACAAGTCTGCCGAGATTTAACAAAGCATGAGATGACCAGTTTGTGGTATTGAAATCAGTATGGCATAAACGTAGCAGTCATTACGACTATAGCATGTTCTTATTTGATTTCAATAAAAACTTATTTTAATACCACATGTAAAAGACCTTAAATAGAGGACAAAAAATTATTATAAATACAACATTGTACCTGAAGTAAATGAATTTTTGTTTTTTAGTTCGAAATGGCCGGAGAATGTTCATCGTCATGGCCTAAATTAACTTTGGAACCACCTAGGAAAAGAGTGGAAAGTCATCGTGATAAAGAGCCGTATAATAGCTCTAAAGCAGCTCTACTACAATCACTGAGTGAAGCAGAAGACACACTTAAACAACTTGGACATGACGCACTTCGAAAACGAATTGAAGATTTGCGTGGAAAAGTAAAAGATGTTTTAGAAGATCAAGAAGAAGAAATAAAGAATCTTCGACGCGAAGTAAAAGATTTAACCGATGAAGTGTCTAGTCTGAAAGCAGAAAAAGACGAGCTGGAGCAAACGCTCGCACTGGCTCAAGTTACGTGGTCATGGGAAGCACATCTAGCAAGATTTGTGGTCGATCCTAATGAAAAAATTTACAAAAATGGCAGGTTTGATCAAATGAGTAAATATCTGAAGAAAACAAGTTGGAGGAATAATCTTTGGAAGGAAATACAAGACAAAGTAGCGCAGTGGTCAGGTAGACATTGGCAAGTAGTTAAAAATATAAGAAAGGAGAGAAATTGTATTGCGCATCCAGATTTAATTAACTTTGACTATGTAGAAAGTGAACTTGCCAAGATTTCTCCCGAATACCGGAAGAAGATGAAGACATGTTGACATGCTCAAGATGACAGCTAGCTTAATGAAGTTTGGACGACTAGCCAGAACTACAAGGACAAGGATACGCTTTCTAGAGAATCCCGAAAACGGTTGAGTGAAATTATTTCGTGGGATCGTAAATTTGAAGAAATCGAGGGCCTACAAAATATGGAACACGAGGAGGCGAAAAAGTACTTGCAAACGTACGTTGGTAATCCTGGAAATATCCAAGAGTATTTTACCCTCGTCGATTTAATCAAAGATGAAAATGGCAAACAATTGGGAAAACTGGCCTGGAAGTTTGCGAATTCTTATCCATCTACCAACCAGGAAACAAAAGATGCGCTTGAAAAATTGCAGGCATTGTACCCAAAAAGTGAGCACAACAATCGCTACTTTAAAGAAAGAATCAGTTTTGGAGTTGACGTTGCAAGGCTGCATATCCCCGACTTCCTGCCAAAGAATTTGTGGAAGCGAGGCGTAGAAATCATGAAGAAATATTTTAAAGAAGGACTTGATTCTATATAAGCTTATATTGATTTAGCTGTGAATGTTTTGTGCGCCATTCTAAAAAAGATAAAAACACACTATACTCCGTACTCCTTATATTTCAAAACGTATAAATGATTTTTTATGTCATCATAAGTGAATGGCCAAATATGAATATAGAGTTTTGTTAATTGATTATAGATAGAAGCAAATGTTAATAGTATAACCATGTATGAAAACAGGCATTAGTCTAAAAATAAGTAATTTTATCAAGCATAGCTCAAAGCTATAATTCGTACCCGTTTTTGTTCGCTTTCAGTAGATGAGATGGCTACTTCCAAATAACAAAGAATATGAACGTTCCTAAAATTCACGATATACAGTGGCAAAGAGGGAAAGCACATGCCTCCCCCCCCTGCAAATAATCTCCAGAATCTGTTTTCAGGTTTGTCGAAATTTAAAAAGAAAGCTAGGTTAACTATTTAAAAGATTTACTAAAGTTTACAGAGTAAGAATTCTGATTTATTCCGTACCTTCCCAGGACAGGCGTTTATTTTTGCGCGGGTAAATTTAACACATGTTGGGAATGCTCAAGATGACATAATTTCATTCAAACAAAATACTCAGTATCGTATCGAATCAAAAAGCTGGTATCGCGCATCACGGGACGACCAACCGCTGTTCACTACAGCCAGTGAGCCAGTAGTTGGCATTTTCTATTCCTATTTCCATTTCCACTTCCTGAACTGCACTCAGTCGCTCCATTGTATTTCATATGTATATACATGATTAATTCTTGGTACACACTGACCCTTGCATGGGGATTCCCAGAAAACGCAGTCCCGCACTGGTTTGAGTGATCATGAATGCATTTATCGTTTAAATTCAACACAACTGGTGTAGTACGCAAGTGGCTGGTTTATGCACAGCAACTGTGGCTGATGTTAATGCATTTATCATTTACATTTTGACACATTTCAACAACAAACTATAGTGCGCATGTGCCAAATCGCACAACAAATCAAGTTGAGGAAGTTGTTAAAATTTTACAAACGGAAATTTTAAAGATAAGTTACATGTTTGTGAGTAAACTTTTGAATGCAGATGTAAACAGTGGCGAACTCAGAATAAGTCGCAATCTCCCTGATAGTTTTCGGTTTAAAAATATATTCTAGAAACAAACATTTTACGAGACGATATATAGAAATGGGTCAATAGCCGAATTTATATTAGAAGACGGATTTTCGTCTGAGACGGAGAACTCGTCTGACGGATTTCCGTCTAAACTTCTCCGTCGTTTGAACGGAAAAGTTGGACGGAGAAATTAAGACGAAGAACCTATGGTTTACCGAATTTATATCAAGACGAGTTACCCGTCTGCGTCGAGTTCTCCGTCTCAGACGAAATCCGTCTTCTAATATAAATTCGGCTAATATAAACTAATTCTAAGTACTTCCTACTCGATATCGCTGATACTTAGAAACGTATCAATACTTCCGATACTAAGAAATAGAGTGGCATTTTCTATTCGCATTCCCATTTCCTGAACCGCAGTCAGTAGCTCCATTGTACTCATATGTATAAACATGATTAATTCTTGGTACACACATGCGGGCCGTTCCCAGAAAACGCAGTCCCGCACTGGTTTCAGTGAATGCGTTTATCGTTTAGACTCTAACACATTTAAACAACATAGTGTAGTGCGCAAGTGGTTGGTTTATGCACAGTAACTGTGGTTGATGTGAACGCATTTATCGTTTAAATTCTGACACATTTCATTGACAAACTATAGTGTGCAAGTGGCTATATCGCACAACAAATCAAGGCGAAGAAATTAACAAATATAAAGACGAGTCTAACGCCTGCAATCTAAAAACTCGCTCGCATTCCAAACTCATTTAGTGGGAGATTTGAATCACGTCGTAGCGATTCAATGACGGTATTTCTAGCTACTCGAATATGAACTTATTTTCAGTGTTTTACCCGATATATTCTCACATGGGTCAGTGATAAAAGAAATTACAAGTCACATTCAATGAGTACGAGTGTGAGTAATTTTGTTAGCGTTGATCGTGAGAGAAGCCGGACTGAGAAGTCGAGCTTATTATTTATATGTCTTCGAAACGCTTGCCGGTTCGCCTGCAGACCACATGTTCCCAATCGGGGATGCTTACCGAAAACCTAGTCCTAGTCTTGTGCATTATATTTCTCAATGGATGGAATAAGGCCACGTCTATCTCATAAATTGTAGCTAAATGCGAATATTTGCAAGTATGCAAGGAAAATGTACTTCGTTTTCGCTAGAAACAAACATTTTACGAGACGATAGAGATGGGTCATTATAAACTAATTCTAAGTACTTCCTACTCGATATCGCTGATACTGAGAAACGTATCAATACTTCCGATACTAAGAAAAAGTGTGGCATTTTCTATTCCCATTCCCATTTCCTGAACCGCAGTCAGTAGCTCCATTGTACTCATATGTATAAACATGATTAATTCTTGGTACACACATGGGGGCCGTTCCCAGAAAACGCAGTCCCGCACTGGTTTCAGTGAATGCATTTATCGTTTAGACTCTAACACATTTAAACAACATAGTGTAGTGCGCAAGTGGTTGGTTTATGCACAGTAACTGTGGTTGATGTGAACGCATTTATCGTTTAAATTCTGACACATTTCAACAACAAACTATAGTGTGCAAGTGGCTATATCGCACAACAAATCAAGGCGAAGAAATTAACAAATATAAAGACGAGTCTAACGCCTGCAATCTAAAAACTCGCTCGCATTCCAAACTCATTTAGTGAAAGATTTGAATCACGTCGTAGCGATTCAATGACGGTATTTCTAGCTACTCGAATATGAACTTATTTTCAGTGTTTTACCCGATATATTCTCACATGGGTCAGTGATAAAAGAAATTACAAGTCACATTCAATGAGCACGAGTGTGAGTAATTTTGTTAGCGTTGATCGTGAGAGAAGCCGGACTGAGAAGTTGAGCTTATTATTTATATGTCTTCGAAACGCTTCCCAGTTCGCCTGCAGACCACATGTTTCCAATCGGGGATGCTTACCGAAAACCTATTCCTAGTCTTGTGCATTACATTTCTCAATGGATGGAATAAGGCCACGTCTATCTCATAAATTGTAGCTAAATGCGAATATTTGCAAGTATGCAAGGAAAATGTACTTCGTTTTCGCTAGAAACAAACATTTTACGACTAATTCTAAGTACTTCCTACTCGATATCGCTGATACTGAGAAACGTATCAATACTTCCGATACTAAGAAAAAGTGTGGCATTTTCTATTGCCATTTCCTGAACCGCAGTCAGTAGCTCCATTGTACTCATATGCATAAACATGATTAATTCTTGGTACACACATGGGGGTTCCCAGAAAACACAGTCCCGCATTGTTTTCAGTGAACGCATTTATCGTTTAAATTCTGACACATTTCAACAACGAAGTGTAGTGCGCAAGTGGTTGGTTTATGCACAGTAACTGTGGTTGATGTTAATGCATTTATCGTTTAAATTCTGACACATTTCAACAACAAAGTGTAGTGCGCAAGTGGTTGGTTTATGGACAGTAACTGTGGTTGATGTGAACGCATTTATCGTTTAAATTCTGACA
Source organism: Dendronephthya gigantea (assembly GCF_004324835.1). Lineage (NCBI taxonomy): Eukaryota > Metazoa > Cnidaria > Anthozoa > Malacalcyonacea > Nephtheidae > Dendronephthya > Dendronephthya gigantea. The sequence continues at coordinate 381,505 of NW_021163039.1, read as the reverse complement.
CATTTCTATGACAAACTATAGTGTGCAAGTGGCTATATCGCACAACAAATCAAGGCGAAGAAATTAACAAATATAAAGGCGAGTCTAACGCCTGCAATCACATTCAATGAGCATGAGTGTGAGTAATTTTGTTAGCGTTGATCGTGAGAGAAGCCGGACTGAGAAGTCGAGCTTATTATTTATATGTCTTCGAAACACTTGCCGGTTCGCCTGCAAACCACATGTTCCCAATCGGGGATGCTTACCGAAAACCTATTCCTAGTCTTGTGCATTACATTTCTCAATGGATGGAATAAGGCCACGTCTATCTCATAAATTGTAGCTAAATGCGAATATTTGCAAGTATGCAAGGAACATGTACTTCGTTTTCGCTAGAAACAAGCATTTTACGAAACGATAGAGATGGGTCATTATAAACTAATTCTAAGTACTTCCTACTCGATATCGCTGATACTGAGAAACGTGTCAATACTTCCGATACTAAGAAAAAGTGTGGCATTTTCTATTCCCATTCCCATTTCCTGAACCGCAGTCAGTAGCTCCATTGTACTCATATGTATAAACATGATTAATTCTTGGTACACACATGGGGGCCGTTCCCAGAAAACGCAGTCCCGCACTGGTTTCAGTGAATGCATTTATCGTTTAGACTCTAACACATTTAAACAACATAGTGTAGTGCGCAAGTGGTTGGTTTATGCACAGTAACTGTGGTTGATGTGAACGCATTTATCGTTTAAATTCTGACACATTTCAACAACAAACTATAATGTGCAAGTGGCCATATCGCACAACAAATCAAGGCGAAGAAATTAACAAATATAAAGACGAGTCTAACGCCTGCAATCTAAAAACTCGCTCGCATTCCAAACTCATTTAGTAGGAGATTTGAATCACGTCGTAGCGATTGAATGACGGTATTTCTAGCTACTCGAATATGAACTTATTTTCAGTGTTTTACCCGATATATTCTCACATGGGTCAGTGATAAAAGAAATTACAAGTCACATTCAATGAGCACGAGTGTGAGTAATTTTGTTAGAGTTGATCGTGAGAGAAGCCGGACTGAGAAGTCGAGCTTATTGTTTATATGTCTTCGAAACGCTTGCCAGTTCGCCTGCAGACCACATGTTCCCAATCGCGGATGCTTACCGAAAACCTATTCCTAGTCTTGTGCATTACATTTCTCAATGGATGGAATAAGGCCACGTCTATCTCATAAATTGTAGCTAAATGCGAATATTTGCAAGTATGCAAGGAACATGTACTTCGTTTTCGCTAGAAACAAACATGTTACGACACGATAGAGATGGGTCATTATAAACTAATTCTAAGTACTTCCTACTCGATATCGCTGATACTGAGAAACGTATCAATACTTCCGATACTAAGAAAAAGTGTGGCATTTTCTATTGCCATTCCCATTTCCTGAACCGCAGTCAGTAGCTCCATTGTACTCATATGCATAAACATGATTAATTCTTGGTACACACATGGGGGCCGTTCCCAGAAAACGCAGTCCCGCACTGGTTTCAGTGAACGCATTTATCGTTTAAATTCTGACACATTTCAACAACAAAGTGTAGTGCGCAAGTGGTTGGTTTATGGACAGTAACTGTGGTTGATGTGAACGCATTTATCGTTTAAATTCTGACACATTTCTATGACAAACTATAGTGTGCAAGTGGCTATATCGCACAACAAATCAAGGCGAAGAAATTAACAAATATAAAGGCGAGTCTAACGCCTGCAATCACATTCAATGAGCACGAGTGTGAGTAATTTTGTTAGCGTTGATCGTGAGAGAAGCCGGACTGAGAAGTCGAGCTTATTATTTATATGTCTTCGAAACGCTTCCCGGTTCGCCTGCAGACCACATGTTCCCAATCGGGGATGCTTACCGAAAACCTATTCCTAGTCTTGTGCATTACATTTCTCAATGGATGGAATAAGGCCACGTCTATCTCATAAATTGTAGCTAAATGCGAATATTTGAAAGTATGCAAGGAAAATGTACTTCGTTTTCGCCAGAAACAAACATTTTACGAGACGATAGAGATGGGTCATTATAAACTAATTCTAAGTACTTCCTACTCGATATCCCTGATACTGAGAAACGTATCAATACTTCCGATACTAAGAAATAGTGTGGCATTTTCTATTGCCATTCCCATTTCCTGAACCGCAGTCAGTAGCTCCATTGTACTCATATGCATAAACATGATTAATTCTTTGTACACACATGGGGGTTCCCAGAAAACACAGTCCCGCATTGTTTTCAGTGAACGCATTTATCGTTTAAATTCTGACACATTTCAACAACGAAGTGTAGTGCGCAAGTGGTTGGTTTATGCACAGTAACTGTGGTTGATGTTAATGCATTTATCGTTTAAATTCTGACACATTTCAACAACAAAGTGTAGTGCGCAAGTGGTTGGTTTATCCACCGTAACTGTGGCTGATGTGAACGCATTTATCGTTTAAATTCTGACACATTTCGACAACAAACTATACTGCGCAAGTGGCTATATCGCACAGCAAATCAAGGTGAGGAAGGTCTTAAAATATATAACTGTATAGAAACACAGCGGGAATTTTCCCGCCGAACTTGACAAGCGAAGCGATATAATGAGAATTTGTAATTGAATCGAATTATAATATTTGTACAAAATCTTTTTATTGAGTTATACTGATTATAAAAGAAATAGGAAACATACACACTGACCCTTGCATCGGGGTTCCCAGAAAACGCAGTCCCGCACTGGTTTCAGTGAATGCATTTATCGTTTAGACTCTAACACATTTTAAACAACATAGTGTAGTGCGCAAGTGGTTGGTTTATGGACAGTAACTGTGGTTGATGTGAACGCATTTATCGTTTAAATTCTGACACATTGACACATTTTCTGACACATCTCATAAATTGTAGCTAAATGCGAATATTTGCAAGTATGCAAGGAATATGTACTTCGTTTTCGCTAGAAACAAACATTTTACGAGACGATAGAGATGGATCAATATAAACTAATTCTAAGTACTTCCTATATACTCGATATCGCTGATACTGAGAAACGTATCAATACTTCCGATACTAAGAAAAAGTGTGGCATTTTCTATTCCCATTCCCATTTCCTGAACCGCAGTCAGTAGCTCCATTGTACTCATATGTATAAACTGATTAATTCTTGGTACACACATGGGGGCCGTTCCCAGAAAACGCAGTCCCGCACTGGTTTCAGTGAATGCATTTATCGTTTAGACTCTAACACATTTAAACAACATAGTGTAGTGCGCAAGTGGTTGGTTTATGCACAGTAACTGTGGTTGATGTGAACGCATTTATCGTTTTAAATTCTGACACATTTCAACAACAAACTATAGTGTGCAAGTGGCCATATCGCACTACAAATCAAGGCGAAGAAATTAACAAATATAAAGACGAGTCTAACGCCTGCAATCTAAAAACTCGCTCGCATTCCAAACTCATTTAGTAGGAGATTTGAATCACGTCGTAGCGATTGAATGACGGTATTTCTAGCTACTCGAATATGAACTTATTTTCAGTGTTTTACCCGATATATTCTCACATGGGTCAGTGATAAAAGAAATTACAAGTCACATTCAATGAGCACGAGTGTGAGTAATTTTGTTAGCGTTGATCGTGAGAGAAGCCGGACTGAGAAGTTGAGCTTATTATTTATATGTCTTCGAAACGCTTCCCGGTTCGCCTGCAGACCACATGTTCCCAATCGGGGATGCTTACCGAAAACCTATTCCTAGTCTTGTGCATTACATTTCTCAATGGATGGAATAAGGCCACGTCTATCTCATAAATTGTAGCTAAATGCGAATATTTGAAAGTATGCAAGGAAAATATACTTCGTTTTCGCCAGAAACAAACATTTTACGAGACGATAGAGATGGGTCAATGTAAACTAATTCTAAGTACTTCCTACTCGATATCGCTGATACTGAGAAACGTATCAATACTTCCGATACTAAGAAAAAGTGTGGCATTTTCTATTGCCATTCCCATTTCCTGAACCGCAGTCAGTAGCTCCATTGTACTCATATGCATAAACATGATTAATTCTTTGGGTACACACATGGGGTTCCCCAGAAAACACGTCCCGCTTGTTTTCAGTGAACGCATTTATCGTTTAAATTCTGACACATTTCAACAACGAAGTGTAGTGCGCAAGTGGTTGGTTTATGCACAGTAACTGTGGTTGATGTTAGCATTTATCGTTTAAATTCTGACACATTTCAACAACAAAGTGTAGTGCGCAAGTGGTTGGTTTATCCACCGTAACTGTGGCTGATGTGAACGCATTTATCGTTTAAATTCTGACACATTTCGACAACAAACTATACTGCGCAAGTGGCTATATCGCACAGCAAATCAAGGTGAGGAAGGTCTTAAAATATATAAACTATAGAAACACAGCGGGAATTTTCCCGCCGAACTTGACAAGCGAAGCGATATAATGAGAATTTGTAATTGAATCGAATTATAATATTTGTATAAAATCTTTTTATTGAGTTATACTTATAAAAGAAATAGGAAACATACACACTGACCTTTGCATCGGGGTTCCCAGAAAACGCAGTCCCGCACTGGTTTCAGTGAATGCATTTATCGTTTAGACTCTAACACATTTTAAACAACATAGTGTAGTGCGCAAGTGGTTGGTTTATGGACAGCAACTGTGGTTGATGTGAACGCATTTATCGTTTAAATTCTGACACATTGACACATTTTCTGACACATCTCATAAATTGTAGCTAAATGCGAATATTTGAAAGTATGCAAGGAACATGTACTTCGTTTTCGCTAGAAACAAACATTTTACGAGACGATAGAGATGGGTCAATATAAACTAATTCTAAGTACTTCCTACTCGATATCGCTGATACTGAGAAACGTATCAATACTTCCGATACTAAGAAAAAGTGTGGCATTTTCTATTCCCATTCCCATTTCCTGAACCGCAGTAAGTAGCTCCATTGTACTCATATGTATAAACATGATTAATTCTTGGTACACACATGGGGGCCGTTCCCAGAAAACGCAGTCCCGCACTGGTTTCAGTGAATGCATTTATCGTTTAGACTCTAACACATTTAAACATCATAGTGTAGTGCGCAAGTGGTTGGTTTATGCACAGTAACTGTGGTTGATGTGAACGCATTTATCGTTTAAATTCTGACACATTTCAACAACAAACTATAGTGTGCAAGTGGCTATATCGCACAACAAATCTGGGCGAAGAAATTAACAAATATAAAGACGAGTCTAACGCCTGCAATCTAAAAACTCGCTCGCATTCCAAACTCATTTAGTGGGAGATTTGAATCACGTCGTAGCGATTCAATGACGGTATTTTTAGCTACTCGAATATGAACTTATTTTCAGTGTTTTACCCGATATATTCTCACATGGGTCAGTGATAAAAGAAATTACAAGTCACATTCAATGAGCACGAGTGTGAGTAATTTTGTTAGCGTTGATCGTGAGAGAAGCCGGACTGAGAAGTCGTGCTTATTTTTATATGTCTTCGAAACGCTTGCCAGTTCGCCTGCAGACCACATGTTCCCAATTGGGGATGCTTACCGAAAACCTATTCCTAGTCTTGTGCATTACATTTCTCAATGGATGAATAAGGCCACGTCTATCTCATAAATTGTAGCTAAATGCGAATATTTGCAATATGCAAGGAAAATGTACTTCGTTTTCGCTAGAAACAAACATTTTACGACACGATAGAGATGGGTCATTATAAACTAATTCTAAGTACTTCCTACTCGATATCGTTGATACTGAGAAACGTATCAATACTTCCGATACTAAGAAAAAGTGTGCATTTTCTATTCCATTCCCATTTCCTGAACCGCAGTCAGTAGCTCCATTGTACTCATATGTATAAACATGATTAATTCTTGGTACACACATGGGGGCCGTTCCCAGAAAACGCAGTCCCGCACTGGTTTCAGTGAACGCATTTATCGTTTAAATTCAGACACATTTCAACAACGAAGTGTAGTGCGCAAGTGGTTGGTTTATGCACAGTAACTGTGGTTGATGTTAATGCATTTATCGTTTAAATTCTGACACATTTCAACAACAAACTATACTGCGCAAGTGGCTATATCGCACAGCAAATCAAGGTAAGGTGAGGAAGTTCTTAAAATGTTGTTAATGGAAAATTATATAAAGACGAGTCCAACGCCTGTATTCTAAAATCTCACTCACACTCAAACTGATTTGAGTGCGAGATTTGAATCACGTCGTAGCGATTCAATGACGGTATTTCTACTCGAATATGAACTTATTTTCAGTGTTTTAACTTGAAACTTTCTATTGACCAAAGATAGGACTCGATATATAAGGAATAAGAGCACGTTGTAGCTAAATGCGAATATTTGCAAGGAATATATATTTCGTTTTCACTAGAAACAATCATTTTACGAGACGATAGAGATGGGTCAATATAAACTAATACTAAGTACTTCCTACTCAATATCGCTGATGCTGAAAAACGTATCAATACTTCCGATACTAAGAGAAAGAGAAATTTTCTATTTCCATTTCTTGAACTGCAGTCAGTCGCTCCATTGTATTCATATGTATATACATGATTAATTCTTGGTACGCAGTCCCGCACTGCCACTGGTTTCAGTTAATGCATTTAACGTTTAAATTCAACAACAAAGTGTAGTACGCATGTGGCTGGTTTATGCACAGCAACTGTGGCTGATGTTAATGCATTTATCATTTACATTTTGGCACATTTCAACAACAAACTATAGTGCGCAAGTGGCTATATCGCACAACAAATCAAGTTGAGGATTGTGTTAAAATTTTACAAACGGAAATTTTAAAGATAAGTTACATGCACTCATTCATGAGTGCAGTGACTCATGTTTGTGAGTAAACTTTTGAATTCAGATGTAGCTAAACAGTGGCGAACTCAGAATAAGTCGCAATCTCTCTGATAGTTTTCGGTTCAAAAATAATTTTATATTCTTTTGAAATCCATTGGAAATAACAGTGTTATTAAGGTGTTTTGAATTGAAATTAAACCGCGTAAATTATTCTGACTAACCTTAGATCAGCTACTTGCTGTAAGCATTGATTGAATTTTTGACACATTTCAACAGCAAAGTGTAGTGCGCAAGTTGCTATACCGCACAACAAATCAAGGCGAAGAAATTCATAAATCATGATAAAGACGAGTCTATAACGCCTGTATTCTAAAAACTCACCCGCATTCCAAACTCATTTAGTTGGAGATTTGAATCACCTCGTAGCGATTCAATGGCGGTATTTCTACTCGAATATGAACTTATTTTCAGTGTTTTACCCGATATATTCTCACATGGATCAGTGATAAAAGAAATTACAAGTCACATTCAATGAGCATGAGTGTGAGTAATTTTGTTAGCGTTGATCGTGAGAGAAGCCGGACTCAGAAGTCGAGCTTATTATTTATATGTCTTCGAAACGCTTGCCGGTTCGCCTGCAAACCACATGTTCCCAATCGGGGATGCTTACCGAAAACCTAGTCCTTGTCTTGTGCATTATATTTTTCAATGGATGGAATAAGGCCACGTCTATCTCATAAATTGTAGCTAAATGCGAATATTTGAAAGTATGCAAGGAGTATGTACTTCGTTTCCGCCAGAAACAAACATTTTACGAGACGATAGAGATGGGTCATTATAAACTAATTCTAAGTACTTCCTACTCGATATCGCTGATACTGAGAAACGTATCAATACTTCCGATACTAAGAAAAAGAGTGGCATTTTCTATTCTCATTTCCTGAACCGCAGTCGGTAGCTCCATTGTACTCATATGTATAAACATGATTAATTCTTGGTACACACTGACCTTTGCATGGGGTTTCCCAGAAAACGCAGTCCCGCACTGGTTTCAGTGAATACATTTATCGTTTAAATTCTGACACATTTCAACAACGAAGTTGTAGGGAAATGCGAATATTTGCAAATATTCAAGGATTTATGTACTTCGTTTCTGCCAGAAATAAACATGTCACGGGACGACCGCATGATGATGTCATGCAGATTACTGATATTATATAAATCAGAATCCGAGAAATCGGATGAACAGTATTTTCAGTACTTTTTTATTTTTGCGCGTGTAAATTTAGCACATGTTGGGAATGCTCAAGATGACATAATTTCATTCAAACAAAATACCCAGTATCGTATCGAATCAAAAAGCTGGTATCGCGCATCACGGGACCACCAACCGCTCTTCATTACAGCCAGTGAGCCTGTAGTGAACAGCGGTTGGTCGTCTCGTGATGCGCATATGTAAGGTATACGTTGGTATATGTAAGGTCACTGCCACTGACTCTTGCATGGGGGTTCCCAGAAAACGCAGTCCCGCACTGGTTTCAGTGAACGCATTTATCGTTTAAATTCTGACACATTTCAACAACGAAGTGTAGTGCGCAAGTGGTTGGTTTATGGACAGTAACTGTGGCTGACGTGAGCGCATTTATCGTTTAATTTCTGACACATTTCGACAACAAATTATAGTACGCAAGTTGCTATATCGCACAACAAATCAAGGTGAGGAAATTCTTAATATGTCATTAAGGAAAATTATGTAAAGACGAGTCTAACGCCTGTTTTCTAAAAGCTCACTCGCATTCAAACTCATTGAGTGGGAGATTTGAATCACGTCGTAGCGATTCAATGACGGTATTTCCACTCGAATATGAACTTATTTTCAGTGTTTTACCTTGAAACCTTCCATTGACTAAAGATACGACCCTATATATTCTCACATGGATCAGTGATGAAAGAAATTCTCAGTTATGCTCATCAGTTGAGTAATTTTGTGAGCGTTGATGCTGAAAGAGGTCGAGTTTATTCGATGTCTTCGAAATATTTGTTCGTGTGCAACCAAATGTTCCCAATCGGAGATGCTTACCGAAAACGTAGTCCTTGTCTTATTGTGCATTACATTACAACAAATAAAGACACGTTTATCTCATAAATTGTAGCTAAACGGTCTAAATGCGAATATTTGCAAGTATGCAAGGAATATGTACTTCGTTTCCGCCAGAAACAAACATTTTACGAGACGATAGAGATGGGTCAATATGAACTAATACTAAATACTTCCTACTCGATATCGCTGATACTAAGAAACGTATCAATACTTCCGATACTAAGAAAAAGTGTGGCATTTTCTATTCCCATTTCCTGAACCGCAGTCAGTAGCTCCATTGTATTCATATGTATATACATGATTAGTTCTTAGAAAACGCATTGCTGTCCCGCACTGGTTTCAGTGAATGCATTTATCGTTTAAATTCTGACACATTTCAACAACAAAGTGTAGTGCGCAAGTGGTTGGTTTATGCACAGTAACTGTGGTTGATGTGAACGCATTAATCGTTTAATTTCTGACACTGCATGGCATTTCGACAACAAACTATAGCTCGCAAGTGGCTATACCGCACAACAAATCCAGGTGAGGAAGTTGTTAAAATGTTATTAACCGGAAAATTATAGAAAGACGAGTCAACGCTTGTATTCAAAAATCTTGCTTACACCCAAACTCATTGAGTGGGAGATTTGAATCACGTCGTAGCGATTCAATGACGGTATTTCTACTCGAATATGAACTTATTTTCAGTGTTTTACCTTGAAAATTTCCATCGATTTAAGATAGGACTCTCAAAAGAAATTCTCAGTTATGCTCATCAGTTGAGTAATTTTGTGAGCGTTGATGCTGAGAGAGGTCGAGTTTATTTATGTCTTCGAAATGTTTGTTCGTGTGCAAACCACATGTTCCCAATCGGGGATGCTTACCGAAAACCTATTACTAGTCTTGTGCATTACATTTCTCAATGGAAGGAATAAGGGTAGGCCATAGATTCTACGTTTCCACTAGAAACAAACATGTTACGACACGATAGAGATGGGTCAATATAAACTAATACAATAAGTACTTCCTACTCAATATCGCTGATACTGAGAAACGTATCAATACTTCCGCGATACTAAAAAAAACATAGGTTACTTCGGAACAGTACTGTACATACATACATTTATATATATATATATATATATATATATTAATATATATATATATACAGGCGCGGATCTAGGGGTAGGCAACATAGTCAAGTGACTATGGTAAATTATCCAGATAATAATTACAAAATTCCCCGTTCCCAATTCCCAAAGTATTCATTCATAAGTGGAAACATGCAGTTCATTATTCATATTTTCATATCACAGTCCAGTTATTTATTGATATACAGCTCATTGGTGTTTAGGCAAGCCATGAAGCAAGCCAATGAGAGGCAGCTATTTTGCCTATGCCTGGCGGCCGATACAGCCTTTTGATTGGCTAATAGCTTTTTTGCCTAACCAAGACGAATTTGCCTAACTTGACGTAATCAGGAAGCCTTATGATTGGGTAATTTTTTTAAATTCTATTCTTTCATTGGCTTGAAGATTTTGCCTATCTTTGGCGAGGTGAACCAATCACTGTGCTTCGTGAGCATGCCTGTGTTAGTCGAGTTAGTCATGTTAGGCAAAGACCAGGCAAAGAGTGGAAACATGGCTTTTCAAATTTCAATCGCTCTGAGCATCGAAGGATTAAATTTCGAAGTTAGCTTCTGGTTTTTCGCGTTCGCTTTGTTATTGTGTTATTTTACAATGTCTTCATCGTCTTGTAGTGATTTGTACGAGCCATTCGAACGATTTAGAGTGTCTAAATGACGCGATATTTATGCGACGTTTCGATCTTTGTATTTATGAAGGCGACACGCTCAAGGCTGAGCTCAAATTTTTGTGTGGAATTATATGTGCCGAAGCACGCTCTTAATGGCAAGAAAAAGGCTTGTACTGCAATAAGTTAACTATATTTTGTTTATTCCATGCTACGCTTCTATATAACTGTGTTTTTAGATCTCAAATCGGCAAAATTATTGTCGAACAACAACAAGCATGGCTAGTTCGTTTAGTATTCAAATATAAATTTACATATGTCTGCGCCGGCCGGGTCAAAGGTTGCTGTATATGAATATATAACTTAAATATGATATGAAAGACACAAACTTAGCATATTCACTTTTAGTTACTTATTATTATTCGTATTCCTGATGTATATCACATGTATAAATACGTTCATATAAAAATTATGAGTGAATATACATGATGTTGACATTGTAACTCTGCCGTCAGTCCGCGATATAATTGAAATTGATGGATACTTGATCTAGCGTGATTTTAATTTCCTGTTTTGAATATTTTCCTACTTCTCCTGAGTTCTGATCAGCTTCGGCCCTAGTACTAGTAGGTAACAATAATACTCAAAGTTGGGACTACTCAAAGTAGGGACTAAGGAATACTTTGGGAATAAGTAGATTCTCCCCTCAATGTCCTCTCAAAAACAATTATTAGCGTATATTTTTAAAAGTGTATCCTAGGCATGCTGATGAGCCCTAATATGGGGCGAAGCAGTTCAGCTGGTAGTCTCAAGACTATCATTTAAAAAATCGAACATCTTTTGATATGCCTGTAAATGAGTCATGCGTGACGCCATACGTGACGTCATAAATGACGTCATAAAATTTGACTAAGGTATGAAAAATCCTAGATCCGCACCTGTATATATATATATATATATATATATATATATATATATATATATGTGTGTGTGTGTGTGTGTGTGTGTGTATTAATTCACAAACAAGGATTTGTCATTCAGAAAAGAAAGATACACTACATGCAGTATATAGAACTTTACACTTATTGAGTCCGGCAAGCTTTAACTATATATATCGCCGCTGTTGAGGTACGATTTAGTAAATTTTACACTAATTTGAATATAACAGTTATTCACTTGCGCCATTTCGCTCGTACACGAACTGTATAAACGAATCGATTTCAAAATTATTCACTCGGTGTTTCTGAAATAATACAGAGACGTTTCAAATGCAATCAATAATCGTGTTAACTGCCGAAATACATATAAGTGTGGAAGTGGCTGAACAGTTTTCAACGTATATTATATGAACGTAAAGGCCAAATTTAATTTTATTGCGACTTGTGACATGCCTGGCACCTGACACAGTTAGAAAACATTTCTGGCGGCAAACCGTAGTTGATTTTCTTTGAATTAAGGGGCCTGTGAATTAGTTAGCTAATGCCCGAGCTTTTCGCAAAAATATTTTTAACACGGTAGCTAGCTATATATAAGCCTATATTAGCTGTTTTTATCAAACCGTATTTTATCGCTGCATAATAAATTTGAACAATGAAAAATAATGACAATACTATGAATTAACAACAATACTGAAAATAAATATCCATATGGCTAGAACTATATATAAATTATTATTTGTTGTCCTTGTTATGATTTGTTGTGTGTTGTTCGGAAAATTAATTTGTCAATGCCTATGACATTTTTCATTAAATCTTGTGAAGATTCACTGAAATCATTGAATGGTTATATCGTGTATAGTATATTATATCGCTACTTGCACTGCGACGCGTAGATGGCTGATTTTTATACCTATTATTGTTTTAATTCTTCAGTAATATAACATTCTCATGTAAGCATATTTGAGAAGTGAAATCTAAAATCTAAACCATCTTTTGAACATCTCAAAACAAAAGTGTGAAATCAGTAAATTTCGCACCATTGCAATAATCGAGAGATTAACGCCACAATTAGAACAATTAGGAAAAGTCTTAATTTTCAGGTATTACCGCAGATTTTTAGTTAGAAACACTGCGGGCTCGTCAACAAGCCTTTCTTGAAGTTATTCAACGTGGTTTGAGGTTCGTAGCTATTTTAAAGAGAAAATCAAATCGATTCTTTTCGATCGCGCTGAAGGCGCAATTACGGACTCCCGTCAACAAATAAGCGCTTGATGACCGCGAAACAGACGGTGGTATTTTTTACTTCTATCTTTTATATCTGTAGAGAAAATTATAAGATTGATTGATACCATTCATATAAGCACTAAAGATTTTTTTGCCTTGCTATAGTATCACTTTTGACTTCTTAGAACCAGTTCCTGAATACCAAGAATCTGAACCCAGCAATCATCATATTAATCATAGTTTCCGTAGAACAGCACAGCATGCTCACTAAATACTGATATTAAACGCTTGTACGTTCTTTAAAACATTTCGGCATGATTAGCTATATACATTTTCCATATTACAGTTAAAGATCGTCTTCCAATTCAAATGATCTTATAAACCCAACAAGATATAGCTTACAATTACTTTATACACCCTTCACACACGCTGATTAAAATACCCGCGTTTAAAACTCCTGTAGCCTAAATTGAAAGTTACTTTCTGTATACACGTTCGTTAAAACATGTTTTAGATTCAAGTTATTAATTTCAAGTAGAATAATATTAAATACAGCTTCATTAAAATCTAGATGCTTATATTACAATCCTAAATTGAGAAGCGGCTTCTGCGCTCATCTCGTCGTAATCGTACTTAAATAAGCGTGTAAAGATGTGTCTCTAGCACTCGGTGACATGCAGGAAACTACGGGACCCTTAAGTTGCTTGCATATTTACGGCTGCATTTCAATTCCTTTCACTTTCAATTTTGTGTCAATTTGGCATGTTTTCTAAATGCATTAATTATTGTTATGGGTCTCGGACTATTCAACCTTACTTGTATAATTTGTGAAACTGATCATTGCATGTCTAGTCTACATGACATATTCATAAAAAATCTTTATAGTAACATGACGGTGCAATCTTCATGAGTAAAAATACAGCGATAATCATTTCAAGTGTAAAAAAGGAAAACATATATAAAGACAACTCAAATATACCTACAGAGAATTGTTAAGTCTTATTTACAAACTAATTTTTTATACATTACTGTTGCAGGTTTTCCACAGTGAACTGTATTTGGTAATATCCCCACAATCCATGCAAAATGACTTCACTTGTTTACCTTGCGTTCGCTGCTTGTTTTCTCTTTCTTTCTTCGGCTGGTCTTGATCAAGGAAATGCAACATCTTCATCACGAAATACGAATTTTACGATCAACGAGCAAATGACAACTTCCAATCTGACGTCCAACCAATCCATCATCTGCGGAGATGACGAGGTCAAACTTCGAATTAATAAGTCAGATATCGAGAAAATTCTGAGTCTTATGCATAAGTATACTACCAATGTCGTCGAGATAGAAGTGACTATCAGTTCAAATAGGAATTACTCAAGACTCAAATGGTCCTGGGCAAGCAAAATTGGTCGAACAATTCTCTCACTGATTGCAAAAGAAAACTTTGTCCTTAACTCTTCATTCAGTTCATTTAATACGCGATCTTATCACCTAACCACACTCAAAGCTGGTATCGAAAAAGTGAATATTATGGTTACAGAGGAGAAGTACGGGTGTTTGCCGAAAGGAAACAATGGATCTGAAAATGTTTTTGACTTTCTGCTGCAGGAGCTTTTTCGTTTAGACGAAGTTCATGATTATAAGTTATGCCGTCTACATAGAGATGAGAAAAACGAGAAACAATACAACTGCTGTAGGGTGGTGAATCACGGAAAGCTGACAATTTGCGCTGAATATTCATCAATTATACTCAAACATGCTGATAGTTACATATTTTATGGAGTGGCATTCCTCTTTCTTCTAATCGATATTCCTCTGCTGGGGAATTATTTATCATCATTCCATGTGGAAAGTGATCGCTACGAGATTACTGACAGTCCAATGGCACTTTCATACATTTTTTATTATGTGTTTATCAAGGCATCGAAAAGTTGCGCGAAAAAGTGTTTTAGAAGGTTCGCGTTTGCGTTGGTAGTTTCGGTGATTCTCTCTGTTTATTTCTCAGGACGGGGTTGGATTGTCTTTTCATCGGTGTGGGGCGTTTTTTTCACGGTTGTTGATGTCTTTGCGTTATCTGCAGGTGGTAATTCACGTGGTGATGATAAAAACGATGACAATATCTATGAGAAATCTCTTTTGTTAGTTACATTACCTGCAAACGTTAAATTTTGGTGGAAAATGATCACCAAGTCTCCCTGTTTAACAGATGGGCTTTTATCAAAAGCAATTCGAATTTTCTTATTTGTGATCTTTTACCCATTGTTTTTTTTGTTTACTTGTGTACTTGCTTTGGGTGGCATCCTACTTCCTCCTCTTCGAACGATTTTCTCACATTCTGCTAGTCGATTTCAATCTGTTATCGGGGGTGCACTTTGGATGCTTTTTATCTCGTCTCTTCTCCTTGTAACTCTAATCGCTATATATGTCGCTTTTTTTGCTCTACTTTCTTCTGCACTCCATTTAGTCATTGGCTTTTATCTAAACGGATCATTTTACAGCCCAATCGTTACACCTATATTACTTTTTGTTGTCTATTCTTGGCGAGACTGGAGATCGTTTGTAGAAACAAAGTACCTACAACTTAAAACAAAGATTTATGAAGTTTGCAACGAACATGAAGAAATTCTGAAACATGAAGAAATTCTGAAACATGAAGAAATTCTGGAAAATGAAGAAATTCTGGAACATGAAGAAATTCTGGAATATGAAGAAATTCTGACAGAAGGCGAATCGAATAACGAGTTTGAGGTGAACATCAATGATGGAACAGTTCCGGAAGCTCTTTATGACAAATTGCGGGAAAAAATCTTTCCGTATAACAAAGTATTGTTTCATTTCTTCATCCGAATGTATTTCATGGTCAATTTTTGCCTTCTTGTGTTTGTCATGATTTTTTTAGCCCAAGAATCCAACATTTCTGGACCAGTTCAAATCACCAGCACATTCGTCATAGCAACTCTTCCGTTTGTATTTACCATATTATTGCCCGAACATACATTTGAACAAAAAGATACCCACAACAAGAGTCTAAAACAGAAAATCAAGAAATTTATGACAATATTGAGTAAAACTGGCGATATTGTAAAGGTTAAGGTTGAATGCGAAGCAGTAAACATCATAGACATAATTGATTCATCCATCGACTTAGAGTGCTAGAATATAATTTCCTGGCTCAGCTACATATTAAGGCTTAGAGTCTGTTTGTACAAAAGTCGGATAGCTCTATCCACCCTTTAGCGGCTATTTCTAAAATTGCACATTGTTAACCTCAATAGTTCTCTTTAATAAATGTTGCTCTCAAAGCTGTAATATTTTTGCCGTTCAAGCCTCAGCAACAGTTGAGAATTCACTATATCCGCTGGATAGCGCTCTTCAGCTTTCGTTTAATCATCCCTTGATTAGTCAGTGTTTTGTAAGTATTCACCATGCATGATTAGTGTTTTATAAATATATTATTATTATATTATTATTTGTAAGTATATTACCGTTATTACCTGATTAGTATATTGCAATTATATAACTGTCATATAACTCTTTAATATAGCGCAAATGAATGTAACCGATCGATAAGTAATGCAACTATATTTACGAATTCATAGTTCTCGCAGTATTAGCGTAATCTTCATATAATATTGTTATAATTAAGCTTTTTAGATATTTAGGATGAATACAATGTAATGGCACACAGTCTTCTTCTCTTTTTTTGTTTATCTTTCCCGCAAGACTTTCTACAGGGGGCTTTTCAGAGGGGTATTTTCAAAAGTTTGTCGAGATTTCCCCGTCTTGCGTCAAAAAGATCAGCAACAGCGTTCGGAAATAGGTCAGTCGACGTCCGAAGTTCCAAACGTACTGGATTTTTTATGAAACAGAGAATTCAGGTATCTTAAAAACTTGAGCAAGTCGATTGGTTCACGTAATTATTCACAGGCAGGTGTTCTTTACCGCATCTTCTCAACAGTTGAAAATTATTCTAAAGATAATTTCTCTTTAAATTTTCTCTGGAGTAACTGTGATAGGTGTAAGGGTAATACTGAGCATTCTAGCGTTCGCAGGGAAATGAATAAATATCTCTGTCATGTGGGAAAAATGTAATTATATTAAGGCGATGAGGGGAGTTGCAAGGTCGTAACAGCGTTCCGGGAAGAAAGGTTTTTGATACAGCCTGAATATCAAACCACTTGACACGACCCGCGACCGCTTAACGGAGTTTTAAACATGAATTATTATTTGCCGCTTCAGCTGTATTTGGGATGTTGTTATGTATGCACTTTTTGTTATAATTATGTCACACATTTACTTTTGACTTACGTAATGGCCTCGCTTCCAATACGCAAGCGGATTGGTTCACGTAATTGTTTAAGTACAGATGCATGTTCTTAAATTAATTTCCCTTAATTTGTTAGATTTCGAAATTAATCATTCAAATATTTACAAAAATACGAGCTAATGTTAAACTGTTTTAACTCAAAATTTTTCAATTTAAGTCTGGCTTCCATACGACGCGGAGTATGTCGCCCAGTTGCGGGTGGGAGTTTTAAAAATGGCGACAATAAACGAAAAGACCTTGCCAGTGCCACATGCTCGAGTGCCCATCGTCATCATAATCATCATCTAGGCCTATTGCGCCAATGAGGCGCACAGGGCCTGCCGAGTGCCCATAGCAACTATATATAAACGATTTAGCCTACGACTTCCTGGCTTTGCGTTTCAGGTATTGTATCGCTCACCACTGCCTTCAGTTTTCTGTCTTCAACTCGAATTCCATCCACGCCCAGGTAAGTTGTATATAAACTTAAATTAAGTAAAGAGGCTGGAAAGGACTAAAATTATATTCCTGCAGCGCTAGGTAGCTATATAAACGGTGAAGCAATGCCAAGTGGATATAAAGATAAATTGTAGATACTTTTTAGCATTTCGCTCGATAGGATAAATGTCATGATGAAGGTTCATAGTTGTTAGAGAATATTGTTCGATTCTCTAATCTCTATCTGTCATACAATTTTGACTCTTGCCTTTCCGTAACATAGTGGCTAAACCAATGAATCTGCTTCATATACGTGCGATTTCTGTATATCAGTTGTTATCCATATATGCCGATATTTTTATAACTGCTCCCGGTTCAATCTCAAGCCGGTTTTCCACTAGCTATATTTTTCGCGCGAAGCGAATTTATTTCTTTCGATTTCAGTTGTATTTTAACAAAATTTGTTAAAACCAGATGTTGCAGGTGCTCACCTGCGTAGTGAAAAACGTAGTGAAAAACAAGCTTTATATTTCCGCTCAATTCTCAATGAACGTCGTGAAACTTGTGTTATTTATCTCCATTAAGCGAAGTGTTAAAATTACATATGATTTTTTTGCCCATGCATATGATATTTTGTGTGTACAATAAATGATACTACAATGCAAGTGATCCTATGGCAAAGAAAATTCGAAGAAATTTGCATTATGCAAATTCATGACAAGCATATTATTCATTATTCACGATTTCTTGCTATGAACACTATATTTGTTATAAATGTATGGAAAAATTATCCTCTAGCATCCTAGCTGCTTTGCTGGCAGTTTGTCAATGTTTTTCAAGGGATTCGACATTGAT
This sequence comes from Dendronephthya gigantea, assembly GCF_004324835.1. Classification (NCBI taxonomy): domain Eukaryota; kingdom Metazoa; phylum Cnidaria; class Anthozoa; order Malacalcyonacea; family Nephtheidae; genus Dendronephthya; species Dendronephthya gigantea. The sequence goes on along the minus strand of NW_021163039.1, from coordinate 363,027 downwards.
ATATTTATGATGTCGATAATCCAGCTTGAAATTTTTGCACTAATATGTTCACTTTAGATCTTCGGGTAATATAGCCACCTAAAATTAGCGTTTTCATGCTTTCCTCCTTTTAAGTTTTAAGTTGTCCAAACTATAATCTCAATGGATAACGCGTGATTGTACCAACGGCAACAGTAATCTGAAGTGAATACAGCATGGAACAAAACGAAATCGTCTTCGAAACGAAATAATTATGACGTTGTTCAATAAATACGAGATATAGCTACGCAACGGAAAAAAATGTGCCTAGAATAGACGAAACACTTCTCGACGTTTCGACCAGCAGGGGTTACTTTTTTGGTCGCTTTGTCAAACAATCACGTGCATGGACAATACATTTATATTAATACATTCTTTCCTAGCTGTAACGGTATAGATACAATTGCTTTTGTGCTGTCAATAAACCCTAAGTCTAAATCTAGAACACATTCTATGCATGAGTTACAACAACTATATGACTATGCCGCCTGTGACAGCCTTTCACGACAGGTATAGCATACGAAAGACTCACTTAAGTATATATAGACCTCTTCACGAAATGAATTGATTTTAGCTGCTCATAAATAGATTTCTTTCTTTTTCCTTGAAAATCCCAATAAATTTTAACATTGCTGAAAATCATAGCTTATATACGTACCTTGAATCTAAATTACGAAAATAATTTCTAAATGTTTTATCCAAGAACGATCCTGGGGCAGGTTGTTCGAAAGGCGTTTAGCTTAAACGGTGGATAAGCCAAAGTTTAAAAATACTCTCATATAGGTCTTGTAAATGACTGAACCTGTATCTTATATGCATTTAATATGTACTTTCATTGACAATTAAACTATTTACATCGTAATATTTCAGCTCAGTTTTTCAATAAATAGATAATTTGATTTTCTATTTTTAACTTATCCACCGTTTAAGCTAAACGCCTTTGGAACAACCGGCCCCAGGTTAAATAACATTAATTATACCAACATTAATTATCCAATAGTACTACAAAAGCAAAGAACTTCAGAAGCGTGTTAGTTAAACTTTGTTATAAAATTCGATGCATAATTTAACATATCTTGGAAGCATGAGTCATTGTTTGTGTTACGTGGTGAAACTTAAAGGCTGATTACATAGAGTGTTTTCAGCCCGGGCTGAGTTTCATGCCATGTAATTCAAAAATACCGCTTTGGCCCCGGTGAAACTCAAACCGGGCTGAAAAGAAACCATATAATCAGCCCCTAAAGGACCCGTAAGTTTGATATATAAACATATTATAGATAGAAAATCAAACATGTTTAAGAGAAAATATACGTACTGAGATTTTTACGACGCACACCCTGTGTTGCATCTTCTGCATGTGTTCTTGCGTGGGTTAAACGTAGTATTCATGATGTTAATGTTAAGACTGAAAGATAGCTACACAAAGTTGAAAATGGTTGACATAGGCCTGTTTAGCGTCACGTTTGCGTTTCGTTATAACTGTGAATCTGTATAGGGGGGGAACGTTCGTGAGCTGCCACCATACATGATTGGTGGTACAAAGCGAAAAAAAATGTGAAATTTGATTGTGGCAAACCGGTGCTTTAGGTAACCATTCAGTAAGCTGTTAGCAGTCATAGTTCGAGTATATCTTCCTCTATGTACGCCCTTAACACTAAGTAAGTCCGGGTACTGTGCACGTTACGAATTGTGTGTTGAAAATAGGAAATTGCCGTAAAACTTTAATGCCGGATAAATTAATTTAATTTAATTTAATTTAATTTTAATTTTTTATAATTTATTAACTTCGCCACGGACATATAATAACTAAGTCATTACAACATATATTACCTAACGTTACTAGACAAAAACAAGAAAAAGAAAAATGTGGCAGGGAAATCGCAACAGCTAATACGCCAATTACTGCGGTCCCGTAATAAACGAAAGTAAAACTAAAAAAACGCAAAAAGGAACCCAAAAATAAAAAGCCTGGTTGAAAATCACAATATGATAAGCCTAGTCCATATTAACGCGTGTAACAATAAATATAGAGTTGTATAACGTTGCTTTTGCGTGGACAAACAAAGCGTTTGCAGTTCGTATTAAAACCGAACCTGTCCTTCTTCAGCCAATGAGGCCCAAAACTTGTGCCTGTTTTGCACGCTTTTGTAGCTTACACTACCATTATTGAATCTACAACAACATGCACAATTAAGTGTAAATGCCCTATTTTTGTACATCTTTAAAAACTATATGGTTAAATACACTTTATATCACTATTACATTAATACATTAGCAGGAAATATTTTTCTATGTCGCGTAATATATGCTCAAAACCTCAGTTATATCTTCATGCAACAGCACTAAAAATTTTCAGCATTAAAAATGTTTTGCAAACATAAAAAGCATCCACAAAGTATGTTTACTGTATAATCTCAAAATATTGCGAAAATAAGCTGTGTGAGACAAGTTTAAGAGTTGTTTGCATATTTAAACGCGGTTGTATATCGATCAATTCCTTTCACTTTCGATTCTGTGTCGTTAAGCCATCTGCTCAGGAAATACGTTGATAAAACATTGGAACTTGAACTATTATTCCCGTTAGATATTGATTAATCAACAATTACTTATATAATTATTTAATGTGAAATCATTGCTTTCTTTAAATATTCACCAAACATCATTTACCACGGTATGATCACGGCACAAATACCACGGTACGATCTTCAATGGAACAATAAAATGCATGCAGCAATGATTGTTTTTGTGATGGTTTCATCTGACGAGAGAACGAGTAGCAATTTGCTATCGACATGCACAACATATAAAATAAAACCTTATACATGCCGTTATTTCCTTGGAATATCAAAGTACAAATCGATAGTTCAACCTGATTCAAAACTCGAAATCTTCATTTCACCGTAAAAAATGATAACTTGCATACTTCATTCCGAGTTGCACTCCTGTAGAGATATCTGTAAAAGACCGACAAATTTTGTGCCGCTCACCAGTGTTAGCCAGTAGCCACAAACAGGCTAAGAGTGTATTGGACGTTTGTTCCTGAAAATTAACTGAAATTAAACACCAGTGGCAGTGGAATCGTGGTACCATTCGATTGAATCAATCTTGAGTGAAACATCGTTGATATTAAGGTAGAACATGCTAACTCAGTTTTGAATTTACGTAGATTTGTCAATTCACAATGATTTGTCACTTGGTTCAAAAATATCAGTACTGGTTCAGTAGGCCATCAGTCGTAGCTATAAACGTATATCATTATATACTCTATAGTACAATCGGTATAAAAATGTGAACGGAAAAGTTTAGTAACAAACAAAATTATCACTCGCCCCATGCATTTTAGCCTTTATAAAGTTATAGTACCGATATATTTGTTTTCAAAGTTAGGCACTATTTAAGAAATAGAAAACATTCGTGATGGTGAACGTTTGGGAAAAATTCGCTCGCGCGACCGTATAAAATTGAATTAATTAATTCATTCTTCGGTGTATTTGCGGTGTATCGATTATTTTCTCGAAATTAATATATCTAGGTACAGGGTGTATACTAAAACAATTAGACAACTCGCCTTCGTTGCCTATTAGCAAATAGTCGAGAATAAATAGAAACACGCGTGGGAGTTTGGGAGAACGAGAAATAATCCCACTGATTATATCTCGTTCTCCCAAACTCCCACAAGTGTTTCTACATAACTGTATAGAAACACAGAAAAAAATGTCGTTGACTATTCGCTCATAGACAACTCGGACTCGTTGTCTAATTGTTAAATAGAAACATGCTTCTCGACCAATCAGCACGCACGTACTATAAATGTTATATTATAATTATAATTATGATTAGAATATGAAAATAACGATTGGAAATTACAGCAATATACATGTTGTAACAAGTCGATATATACTATAATTACTTACTTGTTCAAAAAAGTGCATTCGCTCGGATTTTAAACCAAGAGTGTGTATAGCTAACTATATAGTCTGGAAAAAATTGTACGTAGCAACGGAATTGTATTCTAAACCGACGTTCAATCTCAATTTATATTTGTTTTGTATGATTGAAGAACTTGTCGTTCACTGAATTCGGCACAATTATATAATTGTCAAATGAATGCTCTTAAAAAGGGGAAGCCATATGTGCCATTATAGTAATCGCGTGCTGATTGGTCGAGAAGCGTGTTTCTATAACTATGTAGAAAACGCAACTTTTTCCCGAACTTGACAGTAGTTTAGTGAGATTAGAATTAACACCACTACAGTGTGTATAAAAAATTATATTCCAAATTTCGCTTGTTTTACGCAGAATATATGTGACAAGGTTGGTTGATTTGACATTGGTGATTTTTACACAATTGTTAAGTTAATTTATTTGTCTTTCAAATGACATCCACGCACGCGTCATTCTGTTAAAAAATGAAAGTTTGTGAAACAAGGCTTTGAAATGCTAATTATCACTGAAAACAGAAATGCAAATTTATTGCAAACTTCTCCTTGTGCAAAACAAACGCCTTGTTCATTGAATTAAGTTTTGCATTATCTTGTGTCCTAGGTGCCACTTCGAAATTCCATAACAGGGTATTGCTGGGGCTCGGAACCGCGCGCCTGCTAGGAGAGTCTGGAAAAATTTTGAAAATACATAGGCCTCTGAAATAGCCGCAAATGCATCTCAAGGATTATTGGGAAATAGAACTACTTTGTAAAGTTTCCAGCATGTTTGGCGCTCATATACAAAAACATTAAACAATAAACCATGCTTTGGTTATGATGTCAAATATTTGATATGGATAACCACGCTGTTTTAATGGTCTAATACTTGTCCTATGTAAAGTTGCAAACATGTTTCGTGCTCATATACAAACATTAAACAATATAACCATGCTTTGGTTATGAAATCAAATATTTTGACGTGGATAACCACGCTGTTTTAATGGTCAAATGCTTGTCCTAGCTATATGTAAAGTGGCAAGTATTTTTCGTGCCCATATACAGATATTAAAATATATAACCATGCTTTGGCTATGAAATCGAATATTTTGACGTAGATAACCACTAGTTAAATGGTCAAATACTTGTCCTATGTAAATTTGCAAGTATTTTTCGTGCCCATGCATATACGAATATTAAACAATGTAACCATGCTTTGGCAATGAATGTCAAATATTTTGACATGGATAACCACGTTTTTTTAATGGTCAAATGCTTGTCCTATGTAAAGTTGCAAGCATGTTTCGTGCTCATATACAAACATTAAACAATACAAACAACCAAAGAGGCTCCTCTTTCAAGTTTGACAATGGCGCAGTAGTTGTTGGCTTCTCTCAATGTTAAGCGGAAGGATTAAATTATGAGAGACCAAGAAACGGTACATTCGACATGGCTGAATATATAGGAAAATGGTATACTCGACCATGGTCAAATATGGCCGGAAAACGGTATACTCGAACATGGATAATCACGCTGTTTTAATGGTCAAATGCTGGTCCTAGCTATATGTAAAGTTTCAAGCATGTTTGGTGCTCATATACAAACAACTATATAAAGTTGCAAGTTGCAAGCATCGACCATGGTCGAATATACGGAAAAACGGTACATTCGACCATGTCGAATATACCGGAAAATTTGGTTATGATGTCAAATATTTTGACATGGATAACCACGCTGTTTTAATGGTCAAATGTTTGTCCCTTTTGTCTCTGTTTTTTTATTTTGGCTAAACCATATGTACTGAACATAACTAATTTCAATCCATTTGTAAACATGGCGAATTTATTACGACAGATATCGTTGGAAATTAGAGACTCGAGATTAAAGACTAATTACGGAAAAATTATTGGTGGGGCTAAAGCCCAGCGAGCCACCCTGCTCCGCGGTTTCTGGTCATAAGCAGAAACCGATTTGATTTTGATTTCAAGTAACCATTTTTAGCAGACGATAACTTGGTTATTTCTGGTCATATTGATACACGAAAGATATAATCGAAAACTTAATAGGCTAGTCTTTCTTGCCATACAAAAATTATATCATTAAGTGTAGTTTTTTTTATATAGCAGTCTGTCAAAGTTTAATTCGAATTCTTTTTATACACCCTGTACAACATATTTTTGCCTATAAGTAAAATTGCATAGAAAAAAAAATATTTAGTGTAGTTTTTTGTACTTTAATTAACTCAGATTATAATTAAACAGTTGCCATTCTCACCCCCAAGGTTTTAATGACTGGAGGTTGATTAAAAATATACAATATTAGTATATTTTCAGTATTGAAAAATGGCCTTTGAGCATTCTGATTGGCTCCCTCAGCAGTAACTCTGAGGCAATAGTTACTGCTCAGAGCAGTTTGAGCAGTAACTATTGCTTTTCCCCAAAAAAACATGGCTGAAAATACTCAAAATCAAAATTGTATTTATAAAATAAACACGTGTATCAGTTGTATTTATAAATGAAACTTTTTCAATACTGAAATTATACTAAAACAATTCGTCGCCTCAGGCTCGGTGATTACAAGTCTGCCGAGATTTAACAAAGCATGAGATGACCAGTTTGTGGTATTGAAATCAGTATGGCATAAACGTAGCAGTCATTACGACTATAGCATGTTCTTATTTGATTTCAATAAAAACTTATTTTAATACCACATGTAAACAGACCTTAAATAGAGGACAAAAAATTATTATAAATACAACATTGTACCTGAAGTAAATGAATTTTTGTTTTTTAGTTCGAAATGGCCGGAGAATGTTCATCGTCATGGCCTAAATTAACTTTGGAACCACCTAGGAAAAGAGTGGAAAGTCATCGTGATAAAGAGCCGTATAATAGCTCTAAAGCAGCTCTACTACAATCACTGAGTGAAGCAGAAGACACACTTAAACAACTTGGACATGACGCACTTCGAAAACGAATTGAAGATTTGCGTGGAAAAGTAAAAGATGTTTTAGAAGATCAAGAAGAAGAAATAAAGAATCTTCGACGCGAAGTAAAAGATTTAACCGATGAAGTGTCTAGTCTGAAAGCAGAAAAAGACGAGCTGGAGCAAACGCTCGCACTGGCTCAAGTTACGTGGTCATGGGAAGCACATCTAGCAAGATTTGTGGTCGATCCTAATGAAAAAATTTACAAAAATGGCAGGTTTGATCAAATGAGTAAATATCTGAAGAAAACAAGTTGGAGGAATAATCTTTGGAAGGAAATACAAGACAAAGTAGCGCAGTGGTCAGGTAGACATTGGCAAGTAGTTAAAAATATAAGAAAGGAGAGAAATTGTATTGCGCATCCAGATTTAATTAACTTTGACTATGTAGAAAGTGAACTTGCCAAGATTTCTCCCGAATACCGGAAGAAGATGGAAGACATGTTGGACATGCTCAAGATGACAGCTAGCTTAATGAAGTTTGGACGACTAGCCAGAAACTACAAGGACAAGGATACGCTTTCCAGAAATTCCCGAAAACGGTTGAGTGAAATTATTTCGTGGGATCGTAAATTTGAAGAAATCGAGGGCCTACAAAATATGGAACACGAGGAGGCGAAAAAGTACTTGCAAACGTACGTTGGTAATCCTGGAAATATCCAAGAGTATTTTACCCTCGTCGATTCAATCAAAGATGAAAATGGCAAACAATTGGGAAAACTGGCCTGGAAGTTTGCGAATTCTTATCCATCTACCAACCAGGAAACAAAAGATGCGCTTGAAAAATTGCAGGCATTGTACCCAAAAAGTGAGCACAACAATCGCTACTTTAAAGAAAGAATCAGTTTTGGAGTTGACGTTGCAAGGCTGCATATCCCCGACTTCCTGCCAAAGAATTTGTGGAAGCGAGGCGTAGAAATCATGAAGAAATATTTTAAAGGACTTGATTCTATATAAGCTTATATTGATTTAGCTGTGAATGTTTCGTGCGCCATTCTAAAAAAGATAAAAACACACTATACTCCGTACTCCTTATATTTCAAAACGTATAAATGATTTTTTATGTCATCATAAGTGAATGGCCAAATATGAATATAGAGTTTTGTTAATTGATTATAGATAGAAGCAAATGTTAATAGTATAACCATGTATGAAAACAGGCATTAGTCTAAAAATAAATAAAATAAACATGCTCAAGCATAGCTCAAAGCTATCATTCGTACCCGTTTTTGTTCGCTTTCAGTAGATGAGATGGCTACTTCCAAATAACAAAGAATATGAACGTTCCTAAAATTCACGATATACAGTGGCAAAGAGGGAAAGCACATGCCTCCCCCCCCTGCAAATAATCTCCAGAATCTGTTTTCAGGTTTGTCGAAATTTAAAAAGAAAGCTAGGTTAACTATTTAAAAGATTTACTAAAGTTTACAGAGTAAGAATTCTGATTTATTCCGTACCTTCCCAGGACAGGCGTTTATTTTTGCGCGGGTAAATTTAACACATGTTGGGAATGCTCAAGATGACATAATTTCATTCAAACAAAATACTCAGTATCGTATCGAATCAAAAAGCTGATATCGCGCATCACGGGACGACCAACCGCTGTTCACTACAGCCAGTGAGCCAGTAGTTGGCATTTTCTATTCCTATTTCCATTTCCACTTCCTGAACTGCACTCAGTCGCTCCATTGTATTTCATATGTATATACATGATTAATTCTTGGTACACACTGACCCTTGCATGGGGTTCCCAGAAAACGCAGTCCCGCACTGGTTTGAGTGATCATGAATGCATTTATCGTTTAAATTCAACAGCAACTGGTGTAGTACGCAAGTGGCTGGTTTATGCACAGCAACTGTGGCTGATGTTAATGCATTTATCATTTACATTTTGACACATTTCAACAACAAACTATAGTGCGCATGTGCCAAATCGCACAACAAATCAAGTTGAGGAAGTTGTTAAAATTTTACAAACGGAAATTTTAAAGATAAGTTACATGTTTGTGAGTAAACTTTTGAATGCAGATGTAAACAGTGGCGAACTCAGAATAAGTCGCAATCTCCCTGATAGTTTTCGGTTTAAAAATATATTCTAGAAACAAACATTTTACGAGACGATATATAGAAATGGGTCAATAGCCGAATTTATATTAGAAGACGGATTTTCGTCTGAGACGGAGAACTCGTCTGACGGATTTCCGTCTAAACTTCTCCGTCGTTTGAACGGAAAAGTTGGACGGAGAAATTAAGACGAAGAACCTATGGTTTACCGAATTTATATCAAGACGAGTTACCCGTCTGCGTCGAGTTCTCCGTCTCAGACGGAAATCCGTCTTCTAATATAAATTCGGCTAATATAAACTAATTCTAAGTACTTCCTACTCGATATCGCTGATACTTAGAAACGTATCAATACTTCCGATACTAAGAAATAGAGTGGCATTTTCTATTCGCATTCCCATTTCCTGAACCGCAGTCAGTAGCTCCATTGTACTCATATGTATAAACATGATTAATTCTTGGTACACACATGCGGGCCGTTCCCAGAAAACGCAGTCCCGCACTGGTTTCAGTGAATGCGTTTATCGTTTAGACTCTAACACATTTAAACAACATAGTGTAGTGCGCAAGTGGTTGGTTTATGCACAGTAACTGTGGTTGATGTGAACGCATTTATCGTTTAAATTCTGACACATTTCATTGACAAACTATAGTGTGCAAGTGGCTATATCGCACAACAAATCAAGGCGAAGAAATTAACAAATATAAAGACGAGTCTAACGCCTGCAATCTAAAAACTCGCTCGCATTCCAAACTCATTTAGTGGGAGATTTGAATCACGTCGTAGCGATTCAATGACGGTATTTCTAGCTACTCGAATATGAACTTATTTTCAGTGTTTAATAATTTTTATTGTCATGGTGCTCTGTTTCTTCTATTTTGTTGTCCCTTTGATGATAGACTATACAAATCGGTTTCGTGTAGAAGGTAAATATTATATGATAACAGATCAGTAGTCCCATGGAACTATCAATTATAGCGGTCATGCTTTTTTTCGAAGGGAAAGGTCGAATAAAGTCGTGTGTACGGAAACTATTGATTGCGTCTTTTGTGATTGTTACCATTTCTCCAGTGAAAACTTTTACCTCTGCGTCTGCTATTGCCCTTAGCATCCTCGTATATCCATGGGTTTTTCTTTTTTTGATTTCTGACGGGCACAACTTTTCCACAAGACGTACAAGAGGCACTCATATACAGTGTGTCTACAAAAAATTTAATTCTCAGAGCATGATTGAACTTTTTTCTTTCCCATTTAACCTGAAATGGTGGTCGCAAAAGTTCTCTAAATTCATGCTGTGTTTTTCTTGCATTAATCACGAAGGACTTGAAACTGAGCGTACTCCGATGGTAACCGAACAATCGGAATCCGGTTGCGATACAGCAAAGGGATATGTGTCTCGTTTTTTTTTTGTCATTTTGGTCGCTCTTTCTTTGGTAATTTTCCCGTTATTGTGTGTGTTTGTTTTGCTGGGAATAACTTTGACAACCGGTATTTGCTATTCAATTGATAGGTTTAAAAAATGTAATCGTAGTTGTTGTTGCTTGCTTCAGCTCCCTTGTTTGTTTTACAAATCAAACATTGTGGGAGTAGCTTTAATCGGTCTTTGCTCCTACAATTTCTTTCGTTTCATTCTTTATTTTGTAGTAGGTCTCTTTCTTAACGGGGAAACGTACGGTCCGTTTTTAGCTCCACTTTTCACCATCTTCACCTACTCTTATACCAATTGGAAGGTTTCAGTCGAAGCGAAATACTTGTTACTAAATACAGCAATATACGAAGTTTGCAATGAAAGTCCACCGTCCACTGATATGCAAAGTTTCTCGATCAACGACAGGCACGCCACGTTTGTTATCAAGTTTGACGATGATGGTGAGCCAATGATTCCACGGCAGTTGTACCATGAGGTTAGAGAGAAATTTCTGCCTTACGATAGAGTTTTGTTCCGTTATTTCACTGGAATATTCATTGTTATGGCGTTCGCATACTATTTATTTGTTTTGATGTCATTGTCGGAAAAGTCAGGAGTTCAGGACAGTGTACAAGTAACTGGATCCATCGCAGCCACTATCTTACCCGTTATTTTCAACCTTGTTTGGACCATGAACAATGACGAACAAAACTCTGCCTTTAAAATTAGCTTGAAGTTGAAACTTCAACGGGTTTTGAAGGTGCGCCATCGTTCAGATTATCCTGAAGAAATTGAAGTGGAGTTTAAATCCGGTAATCAGCAGAAAGAGACACCTGAAGTACATCAGTCTGATACATCACTCTGATTTTGACTTTAAGCACGGTTCTTCACAATTTAGTCCTTGTCAACACTTTCCTATAATTATTGAGTTCAATTATTTTTTTCATTTTTGCGTGGGTAAATTTAACATATGTTGAGAATGCTCAAGATGACATAATTTCATTCAAATAAAATACCCAGTATCGTATCGAATCAAAAAGCTGGTATCGCGCATCACGGGACGACCAACCGCTCTTCATTACAGCCAGTGAGCCAGTAGTGAACAGCGGTTGGTCGTCTCGTGATGCGCATATGGATATACGTTGGTTATGTAAGGTCACTGCCACTGACCCTTGCATGGGGGTTCCCAGAAAACGCAGTCCCGCACTGGTTTCAGTTAATGCATTTATCATTTAAATTCTGACACATTTCAACAACAAAGTGTAGTGCGCAAGTGGTTGGTTTATGCACAGTAACTGTGGTTGATGTGAACGCATTTATCGTTTAATTTCTGACACATTTCGACAACAAATTATAGTGCGCAAGTTGCTATATCGTAGAACAAATCAAGGCGAGGAAATTAATAAATATAAAGACGAGTCTAACGCCTGTATTCTAAAAACCGGCTCACTCGCATTCAAACTTATTGCATGAGTGGGAGATTTGAATCACGTCGCAACGATTCAATGACGGTATTTCTACTCGAATATGAACTTATTTCCAGTGTTCTACCTTGAAACTTTCCTTTGATTTAAGATAGGACTCTATATATTTCACATGGATCATGCAGTGATAAAAGAAATTCTCAGTTATGCTCATTGAGTAATTTTGTGGTGTTGATGCTGAGAGAGGTCGAGTTTATTTATGTCTTTGAAATATTTGTTCGTCTGCAAACCACATGTTCCCAATCGGGAATGCTTACCAAAACGTAGTCCTTGTCTTGTGCATTACATTTAAGAAATAGAAAACATTTTCCGTGTTTCTATACAGTTATAGAAACACGCGTGGGAGTTTGGGAGAACGAGAAATAATCAGTGGGAAAACGAGCCCGTAGGGCGAGTTTTTCCACGTTATTTCGAGTTCTCCCAAACTCCCACAAGTGTTTCTATAACTGTATAGAAACACAGGAAAAACGTTTTCTATTTCTTTTATAATATAACTCAATAAAAAGATTTTTTACAAATATTATAATTCGATTCAATTACAAATTCTCATTACATTACTTCGCTTGACAAGTTCGGCGGGAAAATTCCCGTGTTTCTATACAGTTATAGAAACACGCTTCTCGACCAATCAGCACGCGCGTACTATAAATGTTATATTATAATACTCAATGGAACGAATAAAGGCACGTCTATCTCATAAATTGTAGCTAAATGCGAATATTTGAAAGTATGCAAGGAGTATGTACTTCGTTTCCGCCAGAAACAAACATTTTACGGGACGATAGAGATGGGTCAATATAAACTAATTCTAAGTACTTCCTACTCAATATCGCTGATACTGAGAAACGTATCAATACTTTCGATACTAAGAAATAAGTGGCATTTTCTATTCCCATTCTCTGAACCGTTGTATTCATATGTACACATGATTAATTCTTGGTACACGATGCCCCTTGAATGGGGGTTTCCAGAAAACACAGTCCCGCACTGGTTTCAGTTAATGCATTTATCATTTAAATTCTGACACCTTTCAACAACAAAGTGTAGTGCGCAAGTGGTTGGTTCATGCACAGTAACTGTGGTTGATGTGAACGCATTTATCGTTTAACTTCTGAGTTCTGACACATTTCGACAACAAACTATAGTACGCAAGTTGCTATACCGCACAACAAATCAAGGTGAGGATCGAAGTTCTTAAAATGTTATTAAGGAAAATTATATAAAGACGAGTCTAACGCCTGTATTCTAAAAGCTCACTCACATTCAAAACTCGTTGAGTAGGAGATTTGAATCACGTCGTAGCGATTCAATGACAGTATTTCTACTCAAATATGAACTTATTTTCAGTGTTCTACCTTGAAACTTTCCATTGATTTAAGATAGGATGTAATGCGAATATTTATATCTTCGAAATATTTGTCTGTTTGCAAACTAAATGATCCCAATCGGGGATGCTTACCGAAAACGTAGTCCTTGTCTTGTGCATTACATTACTCAATGGAACGAATAAAGGCACGTTTATCTCATAAATTGTAGCTAAAAGCGAATATTTGAAAGCATGCAAGGAATATGTACTTCGTTTTCGCTAGAAACAAACATGTTACGGGACGATAGAGATGGGTCAATATAAACTAATTCTAAGTACTTCCTATATACTCGATATCGCTGATACTGAGAAACGTATCAATACTTCCGATACTAAGAAAAAGTGTGGCATTTTCTATTCCCATTTCCTGAACCGCAGTCATGCAGTGACTCCATTGTATTCATATGTATATACATGATTAATTCTTGGTACACACGGACCCTTGCATCGGGGTTCCCAGAAAACGCAGTCCCGCACTGATTTCAGTGAATGCATTTATCGTTTAAATTCTGACACATTTCAACAACAAAGTGTAGTGCGCAAGTGGTTGGTTTATGGACAGTAACTGTGGTTGATGTGAACGCATTAATCGTTTAATTTCTGACACATTTCGACAACAAACTATAGCTCGCAAGTGGCTATATCGCACAACAAATCCAGGTGAGGAAGTTGTTAAAATGTTAGTTCATGGAAATTATAGAAAGACGAGTCAACGCCTGTATTCAAAAATCTCACTCGCACTCAAACTGATTGAGTGGGATATTTAAATCACCTCGTATAGCGATTCAATGACGGTATTTCTACTCGAATATGAACTTATTTTCAGTCTTTTACCTCTGGTCTTTCCATTGATTTAAGATAGGACTCTATATATTTCACATGGATCATTGATAAAAGAAATTCTCAGTTATGTTCATTGAGTAATTTTGTGAGCGTAAATTGATGCTGAGAGAGGTCGAGTTTATTTATGTCTTCGAAATATTTGTTTGTCTGCAAACCAAATGTTCCCTAATCGGGGATGCTTACCGAAAACCTAGTCCTAGTCTTGTGCATTACATTACTCGATGGAACGAATAAAGGCACGTTTATCTCATAAATTGTAGCTAAATGCGAATATTTGAAAGCATGCAAGGAATATGTACTTCGTTTCCGCCAGAAACAAACATTTTACGAGACGATAGAGATGGGTCAATGTAAACTAATACTAGAAGCAATCAAAGATTAGCAAGTGCGTTTGGTGATCGGATTTCTCATCGTAAAAACACTTTCCTGATGCTTTGATAAGAATTCTCACTGACCCCTGCACGGGGGTTTCCAGAAAACGCAACCCGCACTGGTTTTAGTTAATGCATTTATCGTTACTCACTATTGTCCGAGGATAATTAATCGAGACAACACTGTCGGGAAGAAGGAAAACTAAATATCTCGGCAAGTACTTAACCCCCGGAATACCGCTAAACGATAGAGCTTGAAAAGACGATCTAAATGGTATATTCAAACCAGCATATAGTGATATTAAGCTGCATTTGTATTAAAAGTCAAAACATGAGTCAAAATAATAGGTTGTTTTGTTATCTCAAATTAGTCAACCATAGCCCAACCATATACTTTGGAAATTCCGTATTTTCTCGCTTTTTTGCTCTCTGTTGTCTTTAGAATGTTTGAATTTTACATATTATCATTCTGTTATAATTCTGAGTAATTTTGGGGGTAGGATGTGCAAAAGAATCGGAGAAATAGCATTTTATAAGTTCTCAGCGATAACATGGCATGTTACGAGACGATAGAGCTTGGTCAATATAAAGTAATATATAAGTACTTGCTACTCGAGACCGCTGATACTAGAAAAAAATCAATACTTCCGATATTAAAAAAGGGTCGACATTCGCCGATACATACATGAGCCTGTGCCATGGTAACGGATATGATGAAACTGTTAATTACGACAAAAAGCGAAAGAAAACAAAATTTCTAACTTATTCCTGGTATTTGCATGGCATATTTTGGTTTTGTTCAGTGATTCAAATGAACAAGAATACATAATATATAAACACAGTTTTTGTTGTCTTACAATTAGTAATTAATTTTGCCGAAAACTTTCTGTAAAAAATAACAGTGAAAGTATTTAAATTTAGCATTACAAGCATTCACAAGTCCAAATTTTGACTGACGTACTATTTTTAACATCTAGAATTTGAGAGATATAAATCCACCACGTTGAAAGATGTCTTTGCTTAACTACTTTGGTTTCATCGTGTTTCTGCATTGTTCAACCGCGATATATGGTCATGAAACTTCGACAAATAATATAAATACCAATTGCACTGTTGATTTACAAGAATCGAAGTTCATGGGAGATCTGATTAAGCCAATGCTTGCTCCCACCATAAACACCATTGAAATAACAGTGACCGTTGCCTCGGCAAACAAGACTCAAAATTTACTTGAAATGAAATGGTCTTGGGCGAACGAAATTGGTCGCACCTTAATTTCCTTGGTCGCTCGCGCCAAAAGTACTGTATTTGATTCGCCTCTTTTCACCTATCCATTAGAAGTCGGAATTAGAAAAATTTCTATTGAAGCCACGGAGGACCCTATTGGTTGCTTACCATCCGGGAAAAATGGAAGTGATATTGTTTTCAACCATCTTTTAAAAAAAATTGTCTCGTACATTCATGATGAAAATATAGACGAGTATTATAAATTGTGCCGACCACTTGATGCAGAATCTTACGTATACAGATTCAAGTGTTGTGGAATAACCGGTGGTGGAAAATTGAAATTCTGTGATGAATATTCCTCTATTATAATTAAATGGGCTGGTCCGGGGTCAATGGCCGCGGTGGTTATATTCTGTATAATGACGTTACCGTTTGTGCTTGAACATGTTATAACCTACCAGGAAATGACGTTTTACAAATCTTCGTTCAGTCATATGTCTCTTATTTCTTTTTTTTCTATGATATTTTGTGAAGGTCGTGGAAGGGGTAAAACTTTCTTCAGACGATTAGCTTTTGTAGGACTTTCGTTCACAGTGTTCCATTTCGCCAACTATTTCAAGCAAGCGTATTTCCTCTGGCTTTTTATTGTATGGGCTGTATGTTTCTGTTTTCTTCACTTTCCCCGGGTTTGTTGTCCTGAATGCAACCATATTGAATTTAAAATGAAAGAAAATTTCGAGTTAAAGTTTCAAGAAAACCTAATCTCCTGTTTCACAATTCCGCTGTCCCTTCTTCGCTTTGATAAAGAACATTGCGAAAGAAGAGACCCGTTGCCGATCCGGATTTGGAATGATATTTGTGTTTACCTTGGAAGAATTATCCTTTTATTGTTTTCACCGTTGCTTGTAATGGTTTTCCTGGTGAAATTCGTCATATTTGACTTCATAATACGTTTTGTTTTTCCATTTACTTGTGCATGTGGATGTTGTGATCATGAATTTCGAAGATGTTTTGGCAAATTTTTGGTAAATTTTCTTGCGGTTCCTATAAGGCTTTTAACTTTAACGATGTTCATCTTGCTTTCTGGGTCGATTTTTTTCATTTTTATTGTTATAATGGTCGGCTTGCTACTAAACGGAGAATTTTTCAATCCTTTCTTTGCTCCCTCTCTGACCTTAATAGTCTTTTTCTGGAAGAATTGGCAATTCTCGGTTGAAGCGGAGTGTTTGCAACTCAAAACGTTAATTATCAGTGTTTGCAAGGTGAAAGCCAAGAAGAATAGCGTTGGCATAGCTAACAACGAAACAACACCTAGAACAAGTCTCCCCTCCAATGAACCCGAAACTAGTTCCAACAACCAAACATCACTTAGAAAAAGGCCCTGCAATGAACCCGAAACTAGTTTTAGCAACCAAACATCACCTGCAGAAAGTCCCCCTGATGAACCCAAAACTATTTCTAACAACCAAGTATCACTTCGCGGTGAAAGTAATCTTGCGGAAGTTGATGGGAGTAGAGACCCCGGATCGACGAGTCCCCCTGAAGAACCAGAAACTAGTACCTGTTATTCAACATCATGCTGTGCAAGTACATTTCGCCCTGTTGACGATTTTCTATTACGCTCATGTAGTTATTTATGCGCTGAAAACGAACACAGTAATCCTTCAGGTAAAATGATAATCTATTTAGTATATATATTTTAATATATATAGGGTTAAAAATTGTCTCTGAATTTATTAATATAAGCTGAAGAGCCACGTGCAGAAATGCTCTAAACTAATTCCAATATTTCATAATTAAGAATTTATAACATTTCCTGAAGAAAACCCACTTGTCCCCAATTTTGACAGTTTTTATATTTGTTTTTTGGAGATCCTCATACTCCTGAAAAATTTAGCTCATTTTTTATTTCTCCTGTTGTAGGCGATGAGACTGATGCTACTGAAGAACAAAATCTTGCCAT
This sequence comes from Dendronephthya gigantea, assembly GCF_004324835.1. Lineage (NCBI taxonomy): Eukaryota > Metazoa > Cnidaria > Anthozoa > Malacalcyonacea > Nephtheidae > Dendronephthya > Dendronephthya gigantea. The sequence goes on along the minus strand of NW_021163039.1, from coordinate 345,377 downwards.
CAAATTTGACGACAGAACAGGCGAGGCAATGATATCGAGGAAACTTTACGAAGAAGTCAGCAAAATAGTTCTTCCCTTAGGAGATCTATTATTTCATTTCTTCAGAAGAGTCCTTTTCGTTTGCATATACGCGTGGGTTTTGTTTCTCGTCTTGTTACTGGCAATGGAATCGGGAGTTTCAGGTAGTATTCGAGCAATCGGTGCTATTGCAGCTATCTTATTACCGTTCATTTTTGACACAATTTACGCCGATAATAAAACAGCACAGAAGGCCTCCACAAATATGGCAACGACGGAAATACTTGAACACATACTTAAGATTAAAAAACGCGAAAATAACATGATTGTTGTTGAATTGGTTAATTGTTCAACCGAGTAAAAGAACGGCGATTTTGCAAACGAGGATTTAGTTTGATTTTTTTTTTGTACACAAGAATCCAATTATTTAGGGTAGACAAGAAATGGAAATGGTTAAATTGCCAACTTTATTGCATGTTTTATCCGTTTCATATATAACAATTAAGTTCCTCCACAAACAGATGACGATATGAAGGCAAAAATGAAAGTGCTAGAATATTTGAAATTGTTAGAAAATATATGCAAATGATTTTACGTCCTGCTGTTTTTTTCTCACTGCGCTATATGCATACAACTTCGCACTGAGTCAACAGAAAATCAACTACAAAAACAGGGCCTTTTAAATATGACCAATGAATTCAGCTCTGCTTCATAGGTATGATAATACACGAATGTATTAATCAAGAGAATATGCACTTAACTTTCAATATGCAATTAATTTTCGCGTATCATATTTCAGAAATTCCTGCAGGCAAGTCTTAAATTAAAGGATGTAAACTTTCAATACAGGACCAATCATTGCCTTAAAGTATCTTGTATTATATTTGGAAATCCCACACTGTCGCACTATTTCTCATTGCCTTGTTTTTCAGACTATTTTTCGGCGTCATTCGGTTTTCTTAATTCAATCCTTTGGTTTCGCTTTCTGCCATTGTCTTTTACTCCAGGATCAACTAGACACTTTCAGTCGAAGCGAAACACATCTTAAAAGGGCCACTTTACCATCTTTCTAACGCGAATCCGTTTCAAACTACACATGGCGACCAGGAGGAGCGAGTTTTCTGAAACAAAGAACACCCATGCAGACCTTTTTTTTGTTATCAAGTTTGACAATGAAGGTGAGCCTATGATCCAAGAAAGCTATAACACTTGGTCAGCGAGAGGTTTTTGCCCTACGATCGGGCGCTGTTCCATTATTACACTTTTCGTGTTCTTTTCATATTCTATGATCTCGTATTCAGAAACCTCCATTGCTTCCACTTTATTACCACTTATTTTCAACGTCGTTTGAAAAGAGTAGAACTGCGAGCAAAAGGCAGCCGATAGCGTTGCCCAGAGAGCATTGCCCTAAAGTCGAAGCTTGGTGGCGTTCTCCGTTGTTCAGATAATCCTGGAGAAATTGAAGTTGCGTTTGTAGCCGAAAATCAAGCAGCCCAGCACATTTATTATAAAGATTTCTCTGTACGTGAGAAATTTTATTTAACCTATCAGTTTTTACAAAAGCGATAAGGGATGTTGACAATAAACCACTTGTCGTTTCTATAACACATTCCAGAAGCATTTTGAGATCAAATTCAATTTCAATTTTAACTTGGAGCCTATTGGTCTAGAGAAGCGTTAGCGTTGTCTCCATAGAAACTAAATTCGCGTCCGCTGAAGTGCAAGTTGTCTTCAGAGAACTGCCATTGCGGATAACAAGAGTTCACCACCGTCTTCAATTGCTGAATATCATCCATTTCACGAGGCCCGGGTAAGTTGAAATTATGAATAAATTGAACTTCAGTAGGTAAAGAGCTCAGTTAGTTTCAAGAGCAGCGCACCGTAAGTTCCATTCCCGCTAAAGGATCGATAGTTGCTCGATTATTATCCACAGCTGCTAGGTTGTCCCAGTAAATAAACTCCGCAACAACGATGCATCCTCTGATATTATGATATTGTGTGTGTTCACTGGATTAATTATTATAATATCAAGAACTGCAACACGTTAAGGCCAGTTTACACTTGCAATTTTTGCTGCGATTTTATGTGCGATTTTCTTCTTCTGATAGATATGAATTAGTAATTAGTTACGAATGCTCTGATATATAAGAGCTCTTATTTGAACATTAGTAACTATTTCACTCGTTCACATCTATCAAAGTAAACGGACCTTTAGAATTTTGCAAATTTTTCCCCTAATTTTGGATGCAAACTAATAGCTATCGCGATAAAGATATAAATTATGAATTATAAAAAATATAAATTATGTGGAACACAAGATGTCTATTTTTTTTTGTATTTTTTGAAATTGTGTGTTTGTCGCAGTAACTAATATAGCAATGCTAGGCTAAAAAACACATAGAAAAGATGTCTCGCAGCACATATAAAAAGATGTTTTAAGTTAAAAATTGTGGACGGAAGTCGATGGGCGCGCATTGACATGCGACAGCTGCACCGCAAGAAACAAGGAAAACGTACATGCTGTTGCTATGGAAACGTGATTATAAACGCGACATTTGTTAAAAACGAAAAAATTATTTTCTATCGCATTTAGACTTACTGATGCTGTATCAATGTTTTTTTTAAGTTTCCAAAGGATTTCGTATAAATTTTACTAATCGATAATCTTTAAATACAATGTTTAGTTTGATTTTTGGGTGTTTAAATAATACCCAATATATGCAAAATTTATGCGTTGCTTCTTTTATGTTGTTACCTGTTTCCTAAAACTAAAAGCATGACGCATAATTTTGCCAACGGTTGTGTGAGCAAATAGTTTATATTAGTTTTTATTAAATGCTAATACTGGAAAACAGGGCGCATTCATATATAATACATTCTAAATTTAGCGGGTTATTTGAACTGTGAAAAAAAGTTTCAAGTCACCCCAAAAAGTGTTTCTGGGTAAATTTGACCTGAGAACATTTAAATTTACAGTGTGGCAGCGAGACATAGAACTACATAGGGAATCCACCGAAAATCAGCTTATTCGGAAATAAGCTTCACTGGATCTTTGGAAACAGAAAATAATTACATCGCTCTTTAAAGGTAAGAATTTATAAAAATTTTCAACTGCATCGTCGGCTATATTCACTCCCTGGTTTAAGCAGTGCTTTATGCATAGATTAGAACTCAATATTGAATGGGGGAAAGGGGGTGAACATATTTTGGAGAAAAAAAATCAATCGTCCTAAGTGTTTTGGCCAAGATTGTCTAGGAAGAAACAAACATATTTCAATGGCACGGTAAAAAATCTAAACATCACGGCCATCACAGCATCTTTCAAAGCGGAGAATAAACTATACGGACTTCTCGCATTCTTAATTTTAACACCTATCATATTATTTTTTACACAATTTTTGAATACCATAAGAATTAGTAGCAAACGTTCTGAGGCATATGGGTGATTTTTTTAATTTTATTTATTACAGCATGCCGATTATTTATCATTATCAAGGCCCTATTGTTGCACAATACAGGGTGTCACAAAAACCAAGACTATTCAAATCACCTATTCTTTACCTCATCACTTTAATTAAATATGTTACTGATTAAATGGTTTTTTTTAACTTTTCTCTTGCAGAACCCCTGTGTCGAGATCCCAACAACTATGAAAGGGTCGATGTTCATTCCAATTCTAATATTTTGCTTGACAGAAATCGTCGCAGCCTCAGTAGGCACAAAGTTTTCCCAAAACCCAGAAATAAAAAATATCGGATTGGGAGATTCATCAAATTCGAGCAACACTTCGAATACCTGTCATTTCGACTCATCGCTCAAGGATGTCGTAAGATTGATGCGTGATAGCAAAACGAATGTAATTAAGCTGAATGTTTGGATTGAGCTGGCAGACAATGATACCTCGAATAAGAATCGGACTCTATTGACAGATTTTCAATGGGCAAACCAAATCGGTCGTACATTATACTCGCTAATGCTTCAACCAGTTGCCTCTCAATCATTGATTTTATCATTATTGCCAGTTACAGTGTCTGCGGGTTTTAGAAATGTCGACGTTCTGATTTACGCAGAAAACGCAAGATGTATGCTGTTGTTCAGAAACGATACATCGATCGGACGTTCTGTCTTTCATTTCCTCCTGCGACAGATGTATCTGTTAAATGAAGACGGCCAGGACTATCAGCTATGCCACTCTAATGAACTGGAATTGAAATGCTGCACAATGGAAATAACAAAATCAAGAAAAGCTAGAAGTAAACACGTTCCAGTATGCTCACACTACTCGTCAATCATAACTGATGATTTTCCGATAATTTTGTTTACAATAACGTCAATATTAATTTTTATTGCTTTCCCATTGATTCTGGACTATTCAAATCGATTTAAGGATGACGGTGAATATTATATGATAACGGATAGTCCCATGGCGTTATCATTCTTACTGCATATGTTATTCATCGAGGGGCGTGGCCAAATAAAGTCCTTTGTACGGAGATTATTGATCGTATCATTTGTTGTAGCGACTCTTTTACCTGTGCGAGATCTGGTTATGTCTTGGTTCACTATCTTTCTTTATGTCCTGATATGTCCATGGGCACTAATATTACTATTTTCCAATGAACACGATCTTAACGAATGCCAAGGAGATTCATGTGTACAGTCCTTTTGTTATAATTATGAAAACTTAATTGAACTAATTTCTCTGCCATTTAACCTAAACTTTTGGTGGGACGAGCTTAAGGCGAAGCTTCTTAAGCTCCAAGAAAATATCAAGTCCTATCGTCATTGCTGGAATCAACAGAATACAACAGAACGCCAACAAATTGTTAGTGCTATTCCATCAGTTTCTCGACGATCAGAAAACAACAATAAAATACGGAAGTTCAAACAATTTATAAAAGTGCTGTTGGTTCGTATATACTTTCTTACTTTTATCATTATATATTTAGGAATTGTTCTCCCGCTATCGTGTATTTTTGTTTTTGTTGAAATATTTCTTGTATCTTATGTCGGCAATCCATTTAAAAAATGTAGAGAGTGTAGAGCTAGTTGCGGCTGCACACCCGAAAAAATATGTAAATGCCTTCTCTTGCTTTTGTTAAATATTGTCACAATATTTTTAATCACCTATTGTTCCACCTATTTCTTGCGCTCCCTTCTTCCTTTTGCGGCTGGTCTATTGCTTAACGGAGAAACGTATGGTCCGTATCTTACTCCACTAACCACCATTTTATTATACTCGTGGGTTAATTGGAAGCTTTCGGTCGAAGCGAAATACTTGTTACTAAATTCGGCAATTTACCAGGTTTACAATGAAAGTTCACCTTCGGTTTGTATTTGTGTCTCAAAGGAAGAAAACTCAAACAATGATTCTGAAACTCAAAATGACATCGAAACCAACAACGACAACGACAATAATAACGAGGACAACAATAACGACGACAACAACAACGACAACGACAATAATAACGAGGACAACAATAACGACGACAACAACAACAACAACAACAACAACAACAACAACAACAACAACAACAACAACAACAACGAAAACAACGACAACAACGACAACGAGAACAACGACAACGACAACAACGACAACGACAATAATAACGAGGACAACAATAACGACGACAACAACAACAACAACGAAAACAACAACGAAAACAACAACGACAACAACGACAACGACAACAACGACAACGACAACAACGATAACAAAAACAACAACAACAACAACACACCTAATTCGACTGGTATCAAGTTTGACGATAAAGGCGAGCCCATGATCCCACGGAAGTTGTACAATCGGGCCAGGAAGGAGTTTCTGCCTTGCGATCAAATTTTGTTTCACTATTTCACAGGAGTATTAATTGTTATAGCTTTCGCGTACTTTTTATACATTCTCATGTCATTCTCGCAAAAATCAGGGGTCTCTAGTAGCGTTCAAGTAATCGGATCAATCGCTGCCGCTACCTTACCGATTATTTTCAACCTCGTTTGGAAGCAGTATAGCGACGAACAAAAGTGGGCCGATAAAATTGCCATGAAGTCGAAAGTTAGACGCATTGTTTGCGATCGTTCAAATGATCCTGAAGAAATTAAAGTAAAGTCTAAGCTTGAAAATCAGGGGACTGGGGAGGCAAATTCCCCCAATGATACAGTCTGATTGGAATGTCCCATGTTAAGAGTCAGCCCCTAGCCATCATCTATCCTTACATTCCCAACTACTGCTTTGATGTCCTATATAAGGGATAGCCAAATTTACTATACTGTTCTTATAACCGAGTAAATAAAGGGTAGAAAACTATCATTAACTAAGATATTTACTTTACTTACATATATAATTTACCTTAGCCCATTTTCTAGATCTGTATATTCTAGAAATATGTTATAATGGGGATAAATAAACGTGAAGAATCAGTCAATCATATTACAGTGGTTGTATGTATCGACTATACGAGTTGAGTAATAATAATTATCTTCAAAGCTTAAAGAGATCTGACTGCTTGTTTGTACATTATGATTATTTTCTTTTATATTAAAACCCAGGGGTTTGTACCAAAATGTGAGGCATAGCTAATAAAATATTTCATTTTTGACAATGGATTGTAGCCTTAACCTGCCTAAGAGAAACTGATCACGGCAAGAACTATAATTGAAACGCAGGGTGTGTTAACAAGTCACTATATCTCAGCAATATGGTTCTATAGAAGCATCTTGAAATGTTTCTTTGAGTGTTTCAACCTCATTTCGACCATTTCAGTGATAAAAATTTCATTCGAAAGTTCGCCATGCCTCGCATGGTGTGTAGAATACTCCTACTCCATTCTTAAGGTTTTGGGATGGTTTTTATTACTTTCATTTTTTAATTACAAGTATAACATCAGGTTAAAGATAATTATACATTGAACAAGGAATAAAACTGGTTGATTTGCTAAAGTAAATTTCGCATGTTTTAGCTTTAATATTATGATAATTAAGTATATGTATATCAGAAATGTAACGTATTATTGGGTATTTAATTATATGTATATTCCCTGGGGTTTGCTGTGTCTTTTCTAATTCCCAAACCACGTGATTTAGCCATAATCTAAGGTTTTCTAATAAACAAGACGCCTTTTCTGGCGTTAACTCCGGCGCACGTGCCAGTCTTCAATATAAAGCTTCTGAACATAAACAATACATTATAATAACTTGTAGGTACACCACGTAAGTATTAAATACTGCAAAGCTTTCGGTCCGTTAACCCGGACCTTCATCAGTGCAATTACTTGAATACACACACGTGAATTCAAGTAATTGCACTGATGAAGGTCCGGGTTAACGGACCGAAAGCTTTGCAGTATTTAATACTTACGTGGTGTACCTACAAGTTATTATAATTACTAAAGTCGCCATGCAATCATACAAGAAAATTATAAACAATACAGTTCATATTCGCATTTAGATGCCTTGCGAACCTAAATGTTCGATCGCGAAATTCAGAAGCACATCGTATTAGAAAGTATAGAAGTTCCATTGTTCAAAAATGTAAATAAACCGCATGATACATTCACTTTGTCTTACACTTTGCCTTTGGAATTCGCGCTTATATAGTTAATTAAATCTCAATCTGTGCAAACTGTGACGTGTCAACGCGCCCATACACGGCACATCTTGTTAAACGGCGAAATAGCAGCGATATATTAAAATAGGACACTAGAATCTACATGTATTAAATATATTCTTACCCCAATTCAATCTAAACTTAATCGAACAGCACCAAAAGAACGGTTTATTTGTTCCTCTTGCAGGAATTGCCGTATCATGCGAGCGAAATCAAATCGCGCATCGGAAAATTAGCCAAAGCTGTGCACCACAACTCCAGGGAGACAAGACTGGGACGTAGATAAATCCGATCACATACACATTTCAAATACTAGTATATTTCCGGCGCCATTACACACTTGCGACGACGAAAAATAATAAAAAAAACCAAAAACAAAACAAAACCGCCGGAGTAGTCAAGGCTTATCGCTTGTATACGATTTTCAGCGTGATTTGTCTTTTTCGGTTCGGTTCCCTCGCTTTGTCAGCCACTTATATTAGTGTCGACCAATATTCGGATATAAATGAAAAAATGGGAATAAATGTAACACAATTGGTGTTAGAAGGACTTTAACTTATGATTGTGACTTGGATGGGAATGCATGATGCATTTGCTTGTATCATTCAAACGAAGCAAAAACGGTATGATGAAGTGGAAAATGCCCTAATGGTCCAAAAATTGGATTGAAAAGTAACGAAATTCAAAATAAAAGACCACCCTGTGTATTAACATCTACTATGGCTTACAAAATGCTTCGAAAACAATTTTCTATTTTCCTTGCAGTTTTATGCCTTTCGATGATAATAATTTGTCCAAGAATTAAATTGCAAATAGGTTTTGTAGGCATCGTTAAAACGGGACAGGAAAGTTTGAGATTGTATACTTGAATTCGTCCTGTCCCGTGTGAAAATAGCCTTAAAGCAGAGATTTAAAGATTACCTCCACTCATGCAGATGATATAATTGATATTTATAGTTTACTTAATTATTATTCGCCGTTTCAGCTGTTGATAGGATATTGTTATGCCCCCTTCCTTTTCAGTTGCGTCAAAAATTAAATTTTGGCTTGGCGGCGTTGTTTCCAATATACATAAGCCATTTGATCCACGTAATTATTTACTGTTGTTCTAAAATTACCTTTTCACCGCGTCGGTGACTCGGTGTAGACATATTAGCTCTAAATATTAACGAAAAGAAGAACTAATCTCAGAGTTTTTTACTCAAAATATTTCGATTAAGGTCCTCAGCTTTTTTATTTTTTTTATCAACACAAATAGGAAGTGGTAATCAAGTTTGGCCCCTGAACGGTGTTTTTTACGTAACGAATCAATTCATTCAACAAAACATATTTGTATTTATCTGTATAGTATATTTGTATGGTATATTTGTATTATATATATCCTGTAAACGAACGGCCTCTTGAAAATCAGGTGCGTAAGTGCCCTGAAGAGCCACCGTTCTAAAATAATATCATTAAATGATAATAATAATAATAATAATAATAATAGTAATAACATTCTCTCTTCTTATATTCATGAGAAATGTATTTATCATCGGTTTCCACAAAGGCGATGTGGGAGGTTGGCAATGAATAACATTTCCTGATTACTACGCCCCGGGAAGCAGAGCTATTGGAAAGGATGTCAGTTTTTTCATTACTGGGGTTTGAGATTGAATTTAATTTAGAGTTGAGTCTTATTGGTCTAGATCAACACTAGCGTGGTCTCCATAGAAACTAATTTCAGTTAAATTTTGGAGAATTTGAAGAGAGGTTTTTTGCATTCACAGTCACTGAATAAATTATACTATACTATGCAAGAGCTCCTGCGCTCATGTCACAGCTGACCTTTAATGCGGGTAGATTTAAACTCCGATAATATTTATGGTCTCATCACTTATAATTTGCCGTCTGAAGGATTTTGGTATGCATCGTCCCAGTATAATCCCGTCATTTTATAAACGAACCGCAATTAGTTCTCTCTGTGGGAGGAACGATTTTTTTATCACACAGTTTTAGAAATTAAATAATTTCAATTTTCAATTTATAATTCCGCAGTTGAGACCAGCAGGTATAGCGTGCTTGACGCCTACAAAGTTAGCTTGCTTGTTGAGTTCCAATCAGTTTAGCGATCTACAACTTCTAAATCACATCCACTGAACGAATCACAGGTAAGACGTTTAGATATTGAACATGAATGAAGTGAGGAACTATTTTCCTAAATTTTTTTTTTTTAAATTATAACAGTATATTAAATTATCCAACATATAGTGGTCATAGAAATTTTACGATGTTTTATTTCATTTTACGTTTAAACTACGTACACTTTATATGTAAATGAATATCTATATACCCACAGTAGCTAAAAAGAACAAAATCTTATAAGTCGAAAATTTAGGACAATCAAAGAAGCAACGATAAACTGACGTACCCTTATTTCGATATGAGGATTACTATGACCTGTAGTTCTATTTGTAGATTTTGAACTAAACATTTTTAAAAATCTTTAGCGTCATTTGCTGTTTCGCCGTGCATTGACATTGGTTTGCATATAATGAATGCGTTTTTCAAGTATCGAAAGCATTATGCTTATATATACTATCTATTGGTAGTCGATATTGCTAATTTTAATTCTGGGAAAGTCACTAGGGTTCATTATATGCCCTCGTTGACCTTTTTAAGTTGCCGGTGATATAAAACTCACTCTTCGACTCAATTTATTCAAAGATATGTCGAGAATTTTATTTCCGAGCAAGTTGAAAGCACACAAAAGTCCAGTATCTTAGATCCGTGGGTAACACAACATTAATTAATATCAACAAGACGCCTGTTCTGGCGTTAACTCCGGCGTGCCGCGCAAAGCACCGGGCGAGGGTACTAATTCCGCCCGGAGATTTTAATTACGCCCGGGAATGCAAATGCGAAATGAAAGTTGTCCGCCATTATGTCATGGACGTTGGGCGTTTTTGTGAGTTATGCGCATGCGCGAGTTTAAGACGAGTTAAAACTGGTAACTAGCAAACGTTTACAAACGTGCGATTGGTTAAATTAAAATTTGGGTTCACGTCAGCATAACTGATTATTTGAATTATAAAATTTTTTTTAATATTTTTCATTTGGATGGTGTTAAAAATATACGAAAAATTGACTCGTGAAAAATTGATTAAAATATAATGTAAAAGGTGCCTTCGGATAGAAAAACTTTCATTCAAATGGATGGTAAAAATTTACGATTTTGAAGCATATTTTGAAGCATAAGTGTTTTTGAACTGGTAAATGTATAGATTTTGTATTTTAAAGCATGCAAGTATTTTGTAAGTTCAATATGTGGGTTTATCAACAAATGTATGACACCTCTTCTGACACATTTCGTTAAAATAATTTTGATTTGAAAAGTATTTATTTTTAAAGGTGAAACTGTTTAAAAAGCAATTGAAATTTCGCTAAAATTGTAGTATTTAAAAAAATTCGTAGAGCACAATTATGATTCTAGTCGAATTTGATTGCTCGAGAGTCGACTTTATAATTGTACAAAAATATAGGATTTTACCCTACGACTTCGATCATTCAGCAGAAACGAGTATTAAAGAATTTCAGTGAAGGAAATATATGTTTATTGCTTCAGGCGAGGGGACTTTTCAACATTCTCTCTTATTCATGAGAAATGTATTTGTCATATCATATTAAACCATCGATTTCCACAAAGGCGATGTGGGAGGTTGGCAATGAATAACATTTCCTGATTACTACGTCCAGGGAAGCAGAGCTATTGGAAACGATGTCAGCTTTTTCATTACTAGGGTTTGAGATTGAATTTAATTTAGAGTTGAGTCTTATTGGTCTTGATCAACACTAGCGTGGTCTCCATAGAAACTAATTTCAGTGCAAGTTAAATTTTGGAGATTTTGAAGAGAGAATTTTTTGTATTCACAGTCACTGAATAAATTATACTATACCATGCAAGAGCTCCTGCGCTCATGTCACATTTTTTCTTCTGAATACGCATTCCGCAATCTTTTTACAGCTCATCATACACATCTGACAGCATTTTGAGGCTTAAAGTATTTTTTGTCGGGTATTTATTGATATTTTTTCTCACCAAGTTTGAAGCCTAGGTATGCCATTGAGAATTTCGGCTATAGCCGCCGTATATAGTTTTACCAATTTCCGCGGTGTCCATGCAGCTATTTCAATTTAGATTATCCAACAAACTGAAAAATCCGATTAAAGAATAAACAGAATAATCATAGTTTTGAATACGTTTATATCAGGAGCCTCGTGGAGTACTGATTTTCTAAATTAGCTATACGACTATTCTCATCATTCTTACGGCGGCGCTCAAATTTGGAAAAACGCATTTTAAGTTAATATCGTGACCGTAAGAAATCTTGAGCCATTGGCCGTCTGATTCAGTTTTTGCTAAAGTATATAAAATTACACCAAAATGCACTATTCATGCACCAAATAGCTGTATATTATTTTAATATTTGCACTGATGACGCCAATGGCAACGCGCGATTGTATACCAAATAACGAATATCAATTTAGATTTGCGTATTCAATTGCCTAAGCGAAAGAGTTTTAGCGACATTTAGTTACCGTTTTGTACGTAATTAAATTTTTGTCAATCATGTAATGTCAGATCTATAAGTAAATGGATAATTTAAAATAATACAAATTATCATTGTTAGAATTGTATTTCGCGTTTGAAAAGGGATTGGAATGTTTTAATACGATCTAATTATCAAGTTCGCCAAGGTTTGCCTAATCCCGGATAAGTTTTATGAAATCGTCTGTAAATACACCAGGTCAAATATGTTATGTTATATGTCGTTAAAAAGCAATCACTAATGCAGAACATGCATATATACCTTAATTATATGAATAGCGTACAATTGCGTGTTAGCTAACACCAGAATGCTCTTACCGCATAATCCGCATTAATGTATAATATATAGCTAATTAATGAAAATATGACAGATTTGCATTTTATCAGAATGCATTGCTATCAGAAATCGTTCAAGAGGGAGAAATACATTCTTTCAATATCTCATTTTGCTACAGTCAAAGAATGTAATACTTTTCCATTATGATCGTTATCGCATTATTTTATCTTGTTATGCAAATCATTTCTTAGAACCAGGTTAATTACTAGGTATTTACCAGGAATTGAGGCATCCTGCTATTCCGTTTTATTGTGTTCACTATAAATATAGAATATTGCAGCATATTTGGACCATCGCTAAAATACTTTGGATTCCTACTAAACAACAAAATTATAGAAAATGAAAAAAACAATCTTAACCGAAGTTAACGAATACAATATTGAGGCTGAAATTTGGTTGATTATAACCGCTTACATATATAGTTTTAAAGTGCATGCAATAAAAAAAACGTGTGTGACTACCGCCGGAATTACTTTACATAGAATAAAGTTCATTTTCTATAAACATTGCACTAATTTTCTGCAAGGAAGCTTTAAGAAGTAGGTTCAGTGATTCGGAAGATGTTTTTTTTAAATTTTGCATGGCTTATAGTTATGCACCGTTTAAGATAAATGCATCTCGAACAACCTGCCCCAAAGCGTAAATTGGCTAATTTTAACAGTGCTCTTTAATATAATTTATTATATTTGTACAAGATCCCTTAAATAATGTGTACAGTACTGAGTCTTGTTTTGAACATTTGTTTGAGGTCTAGCTAATATAGTAAATATTTATTCGTGCAGAATGGTAAACTTGCCCTTGGACTTGGTCACTAGGGCAATAAGGGCATGTGGTTTGCAAATAAATGAGACGAAAAGCCATTTATAAAACGGGGCGATTTATAACAAGACACAGTTAAAACTGTAAATTTTTTAACTTTACAATATTCTACAATTAACGCGATGTATAACCGACCTTATAATCAGTTAGCCTGCATGCGTGCAATAATCGCTACCCGGCAACAAACATGCAGTTTGCTTTTCGGCTGAATATCGACTGAATTTTTCTATATATTTTAATAGTATAACACCTATATAGGCACATGCAGAAAGAAAGTTTCGTTCGGTGATAAATTTCATATTGAGTCCGCTATTTAATTGGTTTTGAAATTGACACATGAATTTATACTCACATCGGATAGTTTTTGAATTTTCATCTATAAAAACTTCAACAAGTTTTCTAGAGACTGAATTCTATCGAACTTTTATTGTTTTGTAATTAAGAGTATAAGAGCTCTAAAATATCACGTATTTTTGAACATGCGTGTATTTTGAATTCAGGTGGAACTAATATATTATTCACGAGTTCAAAGATAAATTTACCCTTCATCACCAAGGTATCAAGCACTTTGACTTGCCAAAAATTTAAGATGAAGGCAAAAAACAACTTCCAAATAAAACACTACAACTTGACAGTACAGTATATGATTTATAACAAGAGACAGTAAAAACTGTAAAGTTTCGACTTCGCAATAATCCACATTTTACAATAATTAATGACTTACGGGTTGAACAGTTTAATTCTACACTGTTTCAAAACCACACAAAGAAAGCTTCTTACGGTTCGCGTGTTAAACTTTATATGTATTTAATCGCTACCTTGAACTTGTAAAAGCTTTTTTCTCCGTGGTTAAACTAATTAGCATATATAGCGTGGCTTGCGGTTATTTTCACAAACGACGTCTTTGTGCTATAATAATTCTCCAAATTTATACAATGAAGCTATAAGCGCCGTACGAACAACCTACTCTGATGCTATGTTGAAAAAGTCACCAATTTTGTTTTCAAGTAAATATTTTCATGATAGGTATTTGACAATTCCTCATAATTCTGTTGTTATTAAATAATATTTTTGTTTTACCTATTTCTCGAAGCTAACTGACCCTGTTACGTAGATTTGTTTTGTACGCGTATTTATATTCGCCTGGGCAACATCACAAATCACATTTGCCTCGTCGCGTTAACCACCAGAAACAAACTCCGTCGTCATCAGAAATTTTCGAAGAACACTGATCATATATAACTATATGATAAACTTGAATTAAAGGTATATATTTTCATATTATGCATGTTATAATGCATGTTATACCGGCGGATGATAATTTCAAAAAGTAACGTTTTTATTTCATTTGTGTTTTGACGTAAACGCGCACGTATAGCAAACAATTTTAATCTATTGTCCAATTTTTTGCAAATACTTATCTTGGGTTGTGTGCATGAGTAGAGAGTAGTTGTGTGTAAAAAAAACGATAAAAGCGATGGGGATGTGCATGAAATGCCTCGAAAGCGAAGTGTGAGTGTTATCGTTATATATATAGCCACAGAAGTTATAAAAAAAGTTCAGATGAATTATAACTACGCACATTGGATAATTTCTGATTCGTCATCATATGAAAATGTATATTCATTTCTTGTATACCTCAATTATCTATATATAGACACTGAATTCTACCGAAATTTATTCTTTGTAAATGGTAAAACAAAAAATTATTCAATTTAACACTTTATTACGATCGTTCGAAGATTAGATAAGAAGCGGTTCTATTGAACTTAAATTGGATATGTATTCTATAAGTAAGTATAAATATGATCAATTAAAAAGCACGAGAAACTTCGCTTCCACAGAAATCATTCGTAAACAAGAGGATTTTCTTTCACGGATGCCTGTGTTTGCTGTGCAATCATAGGAATCTTCAGGTGGTAGACAAATAACGAGATATATGATGTCGTTTAAGTAATTTTGGTCAAAACGTGGGTGAGTGCCGGGTGGGCATTCAAACAATGCATGCATGCATTCCTCAGATTTTTTCGTGTGATGTAATCGGCTTGAAACATTCTCATGTGATTATATGTGAAAACTAATTTTGATTTTTTGTTTAACAAATTGGTCTTATCCTTTTCCTTCATTAAATACAAATCTTTCTTACAAACATAAATTACATATTTTTATCCTCTCGTGTACGAAACTGCGCGTTTTACAATTGACCATATTAGTTTGAAATCTTTGTTGTTGTTTTTCAATCGTCAAATATATTTCGACCGCAAATACATTTAAAGAGCGATATACAGGAATCATATTAAACATTTTGGACACAAATCGTATTCTAATGACATCGTCCTTTGACTGCTTTCAGTATATAATCTAACTAAATCTATTAATATAACTAAATTTTTCTAACATTTTTGCAGGACCCCTGTGTCGAGATGCTAACAACTGTGAAAGCGTTGACGTTTCTCCCAATTCTAATTTTATGCCTGACAGAAATCGTCGCTTCCACAGAAAACCCATTACTTTCTAGAAAACTAGAAATCCAAAATATCGCATTGGGAGCTTCGTCAAATTCGAGCAACACTTCAAATGCCTGCCATTTTGAAATTCCCGAATCATCGCTGAAGCATGTCGTAAGATTGATGCGTGATAGCAAAACGAATGTGATTAAGCTGAATGTTTGGACTGAGCTAGCAGAGAATGATACCACGAATAAGAACCGGACTCTATTGACAGATTTTCAATGGGCAAACCAAGTCGGTCGCACATTATACTCGCTAATGCTTCAACCAGATGCTCCTCAATCGCTGCTTTTATCAATATTAACAGTTACATTGTCTGCTGGTCTTAATAATATGGACATTCTGGTTTACGCTAAAAACGAAAGATGTATGCTGTCTGCCAAAAACAATACGTCAAGAAATCCAGTCTTTCATCTCCTTCTGCAACAGCTTTATCGTGTCGGTGACGCCAGCCTGGACTATCAGCTATGCCTATCTAATGAACTCAGATTGGAATGTTGTTCAATGGAACCACTTAAATTGAGGAGAGCTGGAACTAAGAAGGTTCCATTGTGCTCAGACTACTCGTCAATCGTTATTGATTCCCTTCCCGTGATTTTGCTTTCAATAACGTTTTTTGTTATTTCTTTCGTTTTTCCTTTGCTTATAGACTATACCAATCGGTTTAAAAAGGAAAAAGAACATTATATAATTTCGGATAGTCCAATGGCATTATCATTCATAATGCACACGGTATTCATCGAAGGACGTGGTCCAATAAAGTCCTTTGTAAGGAGGTTATTGATCGTATCATTTGTAATAGCGATCCTTTTACCTGTGCGAAATCTTAATATGTCTTCGTTCACCATCTTTCTTTATGTCCTGATATGTCCATGGGCATTAATTTTTCTATTTTCCGAGGAGCACAACTTGAGTGAAGGTGATGGTGGTTCACGCGTACAGTTCCCTTTTTATCGTTATGAAAGCCTAATTCAACTTATTTCTCTGCCATTCAACCTAAAATATTGGTGGGACAACCTACGAGGAAAGTCCCTTTGTCAACAACAACAACAACATGCGACTGAACGTGAATCTGAAGCTAACCCCACAGGATCCGAACAGACTTCATTGATACCTGTACAGGAAAACAACGATGAGCAATCATTTGCAAGATCAGTCGAACAGTTCATCAAAGTGTCGTTGGTTCGTATATACTTTCTTACTTTTGTCATTATATATTTAGCAATTGTTCTCCCGTTATCGTGTATATTTGTTTTTGTTGTAATATTTTGTGAATCCTATATCTGGAATCCATTTAAAAAGTGCAGAGAGTGTGTAACTAGTAGCCGCAGCGCACCAAAAATGTTAGTTAAATGCCTTCTCTTGCCATGGAAGTTAAATATTGTCACAATATTTTTTATCACTTATGGTTCCATCTATTTCTTGTACTTCTTTCTTCCTTTTGTGACTGGTCTATTGCTTAACGGAGAAACGTACGGTCCTTATGTCGCTCCACTCACCACCATTTTATTGTACTCGTGGATCAATTGGAGAATTTCAGTGGAAGAGAAATACTTATTACTAAATACAGCAATTCACAAAGTTTGCAGGTCGGTTGGTAAGACACAGGATGCAGAAAGAGGAGAAGGCTCAGGCAATGATCCCGACCAACAACAACAACAACAACAACAACAACAACAACAACAACAGCAACAAACACAACAACAACAACAACAACAACAACAACACAAAACAACAACAACAACAACAACAACAACAACAACAACAACAACAACAACAACAACAACAACAACAACAGCGACTCAATTTGTTTGTTATCAAATCTAACAATGATGGCGAGCCAATGATTCCAAGAGAGTTGTACAATAGGGTTAGGGAGAAATTTCTGCCTTACGATGAAATTTTGTTTCATTATTTCACAGGAGTATTAATTGTTATAGCTTTTGCATACTATTTATACATTTTGATGTCATTCTCGCAAAAATCAGGAGTCTCGAGTAGTGTTCAAGTGATCGGGTCAATCGTTGCCACCACCTTACCGATTATTTTCAACCTTGTTTGGAAACAGTACACCGACGAACAAAAGTCAGCCGATATATTCTCCATGAAGTCGAAAATTAAGCGCGTTTTGATGATTCGTCGATGTTCGCATGATCCTGAAAAATTTGAAATAATGTTTAAAACCGAAAATCAGCCCGCACAGCAGGATGGGACTGGGAGAGGAAATTCGCCCAATCGCTCAGTCTGATTGCATGGATTCCCAGGGTATTAGCTATAGTCTACTTTAATTTAAGAGTCCAGTTATGGTTAATCCTTACTTTCCCGATTCGCATATTTTTGTCGTCCCCCAGCCGTATAAATGCGATTGCCAAGTTCTTAGGAATTAATTCCAAAACTTAAGGGGGTCTGACTTCTTGTTTGTGCTCATTATCATTATGTAGTTAAATTAGTATTAAGACCCAGTGGATCGTACAGAAGTGCGAGGCATATTTAAAGTTTTGAATTTTTTTGAAGTTTTGAGAAGTCAAAGAAAATTGAAGCAAAGCTATTAAACTAATCTTTGTTTGTGTGTTCTACTTATTTCGCCATAAAATCGGCCACTTCACGAAATAACTATGCCTCGTATAAGTATGTTCTATACCCCACTCTAGCTGGCGCTTAAACGCAATTTGCTGAATCAGTAGAGCATGCGGTTTTAAATTTTTGAGTGATTTTAATCAGTTCACATGTAGCTAACATTAAAACATAAATATGTAACATTGAAACATAATTGATATAATATAAACATAATTTAATAACTCTAAAATAATACAGTGAACAAGGATTAAAGTTTGCTGAAGTAAATTGCATGTTTTGATTCTTATATTGTTAATTAAGTATGTATATATATTGAATTTCATATAACGTAATATTGGGTATTTAAGAACATGTATTTCTTAAAATATTGCTGACTTTGGTGTGACTCAATAATAAAATAATGCGAAATTTAAGATTGTCCGAATAGTAAATTAGTCTTTAGATTTTTGTCTAATCCAGATGCAATGCCATTATTAGCGCAAAAATTTTAAAATCTCGGAAACTCCACAAATTATGGGCTTCCACTTCTTTTCTTCGTCCCCCCCCCTGTGCTTTATCGAGCTGTCGAAGATGCTAGGCTTAACTGGATCTTACCTGGCGTGACAATGTTGAACACCAACATTCACTCAAGCTTAATTCATCACCCCGCTGTCGCTTTGAACAATTAAATAATTCATATCACTCGTAAACAGTAACCTGTGCTGTTTAAATCTGCTTCATATGAAATAAAGGTTTCCCAATGGACGACTTGCGCTTTAGGCTAATTTCTTACATCGACGATAAAAAGGACTTTTTTTTGAAAGAGCTTACTAAAATTAGTAAAACTGCCAAGTCTGGCTGGGAGTTGTTATAAATTACGGAAAATATAGCCATGCGAAGTTGACGAATTTAATAATTTGTATACTTTTGTATTACGGCCAAAAGTATGTAACTAATTTAGTTACACATTTTCGCACGTAATACAAAAGTATACAAAATATGCCAACTTCGTATGCCTATATTTTCCGTATTTTACAAAATTACGCAGCCAAACTTTGCATTTGCACTCATTTAAGTAAGATCTTTCTAGTTGTGGTGATTTATTTCCTACTAGTTACTTCCATCAAAATTTAGTCTAAAGCGCAAGTCGTCCATTAAGGTCTATTACTGTCTGTTGTTATATGTATTATATATAGATATATACTGAGATCATATGGTTATTATTTTCATTTCGTTTTTGACAATAACTATTATTTATCAGTTTTAATTCATATATACCCTTCTTTGCTACACGTGTCATTTCTTGGAATCAATTTCCAAATACCGGGAATTGGAGGCCATCAAATTTTATAATATATTTAGTTTAGTATAGGAGGGTATACTAAAGTATACAACTAGTTAAGTATCGCTAAAGTAGCTACAACTATATTATTGTAGCGTAGTTTTTGACAATTACAAGAAATTTCTCGAATTGTAAATTTAATGCACAATGTTAATGGTGAAAGACAGTCAATATAAGTTCTCACGGTCTTCTCACGGTGGTTCAAAGTTATATTTAGAAAGTTAACCAAAGCTTACTTATAACACTTCCCACTCAGCGTGTCAAACACTCATGCACACAGTGATGCAATAATATTCTACCGCAATATAGCTATGTCATATAGCAATGAACATTGTTTTAAATCATAAAATTTCTTGAAAAAAAACGGGATGAAGGATGAAGAAAACCTACACTATATATCCCAGCATGCATTGGCTCAATAGAAAGTATATCAAACATATACAGCTGCATGCATGGTCTCGCATTTGTTTATACGTGTCTCAGACGATTCAAAAATGAAAGTAAGACATACCAATGATTCCAATGAAGAATATGCATTCAAATAAGAAAGATCTCCCGCATGAGTGCATTAGAATTACAAAGAAAATTTGATGTTTTTGAAATGAACCGCACTGTGTGCGGTTCGTTAACTTGTTGTGGAATCATAAAGACCAATACTTATAGATTTTAAAGCTACAGCTTATTCTCGAATAGCGTAAACGGGATCTTTGGGGGAACAGAACAAACATTTGTGTCAGACTGTATTGTTCACGCATACATCGCCGCTGCGTGTATAAAGGTAAGTATTTATCGGCTATCTCGTCAGTTCTCTTAAGACGTTTTGGCCTAACTTTTTAGCTTGAAAACCGCTTGAGTCATTTCGGTATCGCTTTTAAACTATGACTTTGTGCTATTTAATCATCGTATTTCCATGCATATATATATAGATAAAATAAAATAAACTTGGTTTACTTCATAACATTTTATTCACTACAAACTTGTTTCGTATGACAAGCAACGCTTGCCACACGAATTCACCTGAATTCAGGTGAATTCACGAATTCACCTGATGAGTGTGGCAAGCGTTGCTTGTCATACGAAACAAGTTTGTAGTGAATAAATCTTATGAAGTAAATCAAGTTTATTTTATTTTATCTTTATACTAGCTCTATACTTTGGTATATCGAGCACTCTACTCATATATGATTCTAAATACATATTTGATATATATATATATATATATATATATATATATATATATATATATATATATATATATGCCTTTTCAAATTTGTTCAACTGGGCCTGTGAAAATACAGTCGCGTAGCATAATTTACGTAGAAAACGTTTACAATGCAGTAAATTTTTAATAAAATCATTGTAGCATCATGTGCCATTTGGTTGTTAAGGTTACTCTTTTTATAATTTAGTATACTATTCTCTTCAAGCATGCAAACATAGTCATAGCTATATTTTGAACGGTCACTGTTGTTCATGTTCGTCCGATTTGATTGATCACAAATTACTGAAAATATCAGTTCATATCCTTTTGTTGATTTAATACTGAAATATCAGTTCTTCAGCACAAATTACTGAAAACATCAGTTCATGAAAGAAAATATCCTAGTCTGACAAGAAATTGCGGGATACTTGAGTTTTTTTAGTTGCCGCATTTACTTGCATTTTAGTTTCTTTCACTTTCGTTTTTGTTTCAATCTGTGCTTGTTTTTGAAATGCATTATACAGAAATGAAACTCTGCATGACCATTCAAGTTAAGTGAAGAATAAGTCGGTAATATATGAAGATCTATTCTTTGTATGGACAAATATTTATTGAAGATACATTATTTCAGTAGTGCGACAGTCAAACCTTACTATAATAATTGACATATTTGATTGATGTATTCAAATGTTGAGTTGATCACAATGTTTTCCAACTTACTGGCTTGTGACTCCTAGAGTGAAAGCCATAAAAGACTGTTCTGTTTCTGCTACAGCTAGTGTTAATTCATATAAATAAGCCTGAGTCGATTGAATCTTTGCCACTGAAGGAAGAAAATACACTAAAGTAGAGCTGTGTCATTATTGGAGTAAAAAATTGAAAAATGGGAGCAGATATAGGACGAAGTGAATATAAGCTTGTAATCATCGAGCCAAGTCGATTAATTGTTTTAGTATAAATCTATACTAAAACTGTATAGAAAGATAAAAAATGTTTTCTATTTCTTAATTGGTGCATTCTAAAAAACACCTGAAGATTTTTTGGCGTTTTTTGAAAAATTAGCTTCCTTGGATCTTTGAAAGCAAAATTATACTGTAGCTATAATTCCTTTAGAATATACCAGTCTCAAGAGAACATATTTACACAGTTGATATTCTAACGGTCAAGTTTTCTGTTTAAATTTTAACGTAGGTAGCTAACATTTCTTGGACCCGGTTCCTAAGTACCAGGAATTTTAAGCTAAATTAATCATGGCTAATTAAATTTTTGTAGCACAGCATGTTCACTAAAATGCAATTATTGAACAATAGTTTTTCACACAGTTGGAAGGTGAAGGTTATTAGTAGAGGAGAATAATGCATATTTTGTTCACACGGTATCAAGTTGTTTTGGAAAGTTGATTAACGCACAATTCTAAATATACAGTTATTCAACTGAAGTGTTCTTCCGTGGCGCCAGTAAATTGAAATATTCCTACGACAAAAGTAGAGCAAAATCCATGAACAAATAATCGCACTGCGATTGCATGCATGTATTTGACATGGCACAAATTATCGCGTAGCTATTATAGTTTGAATGGTTATAAAATCGATGCGAAATACAATTTTTTATCAATTTATCGACTATTTGGGAAACATAGATCAGGGGGCAATTCACACGGCGAATCCTTGCCAAGACATGTTTCAGATACTTTACTTAGCGTGCTTATATTCATGTTGCTTATAATATTACATTCAAAACAAATTACCCAACGTCTCTAAGTTGAAATTATTTATACCCGAATGGATAATTATATCATTCTTTATCAATTTACACCCTTCACACACCCTTCAAAATGCCTCTCTTTATACGCCTCTGTAATTCAAACCATAACAACTCAGAACAGAAATGTTTTCGTTCTCGCTGCGCGTGCATGTACGCGATTCTACTTGGTTTTTATGTCATGGGCTTTATATGCTTGGTTTTTATGTCATGGGCTGTATATGCTCAAATTGAAGCTTCTACGTTCGTTAAAACATGTTTTACAGGACAGCTCGGGGTTTCGAGTTGTTTATTAGCTACAAACAAACTCAGGAGGCATCTTCCCACTCATTCTAAACGCTACCGCTGTGCTCTTTTTCTAAACGCTACCGCTGTGCTCTTTTTCTAAACGCTACCGCTGTGCTCTTTTTCTAAACGCTGTCGCTGTGACAATGAGCTGTTTAAGTTGTTTGCATATTTAAACGCGGTTGTATAGCTATATCAATTCCTTTCACTTTCGATTCTGTGTCATTAAGCCCTCTGCTTTGGAAATACGTTGATAAACTTTGGAACTCGAACTATTATTCCCGTTAGATACTGATTAATCAACAGTAATTACTTATACATATATTAATGAGCAATCATTGCTTTAAATATTCACCAAATATTATTTTAGAAATACCCCGGCACGATCTTCAATGGGACAATAAAATGTATGCATGCATGCAGCGATGATTGTTTTTATGATGGTTTCATCTGACGAGAGAACGAGTAGCAATTTGCTATCGACATGCACAACATATAAAATAAAACCTCACATGCCGTTAATTATTTGCTTGGAATATCAAAGTATAAATCGATAGTTCAACCTGACTCAAAACTCGAAATCTTCATTTCACCATAAAAAATGCTAACTTGCATATTCCACTCCGAGTTAAGGTGGCTCGATACAGTTTTCAAAAATTCCATCGTTCATCACTTTAACACGTTCAAACAACGCATTTTTGTGATTTATTCTAGAGATATTCGGGTTTTTATATATTATGATGTTTTTACTTTTGAATCGTATTAGTTTTAGTAACAAATCGTCCGTTGCTATGGCGACATACGTGTACAAAATTCACTCCAAAATGGCCAATTGCCTCGGATAGTTGGAAAACAAGCACAGTGACCCCCAATTTTTTTTCGTCCATTATTTTACTTGGAAGGAAAACTAACAATTAGCAAAATATAAAGAAATTCTATAAAAGCAAAAAAAATATTGAATAAAATGTTATTTTTAAATTTTTCAAAAATTTGGCATTATAGATTTTTTTTATATTCTGCCAATTGTTAGTTTTTCTTCCAAGTAAAATAATGGACGAAAAAAAATTGGGGGTCACCGTGCTTGTTTTCCAACTATCCGAGGCAATTGGTCATTTTGGAGTGAATTTTGAACACGTACGTCGCCATAGCAACGGACGATCTGTTACTAAAACTAATACGATTCAAAAGTAGAGACATCAAAATATATAAAAACCCGAATATCTCTGGAATAAATCATAAAAATGCGTTGTTTGAACGTGTCAAAGTGATGAACAATGGAATTCTTGAAAACTGTATTGAGCCACCTTAAGCTCCTGTAGTGATGTCTATAAAAGACCGAGAAATTTTGTGCTTCTCACCAGTGTTTGCTACCAACAGGCTAAGAGTGTGCTGGACGTTTGTTCCCGCTGAAGATTAACAGAAATTAAACACCAGTGGAATCGCGGTACCATTCGATTGAATCAAACTTGAATGAAACATCGCTGATATTAAGGTAGAACATGCAAACTTTTGAATTTACGTAGATTTGTCAATTTTTAATGATTTGTCACTTGGTTCAAAAAATATCCAGTACTGGTTCAGTAGGCCATCAGTCGTAGCTATAAACGTGTATCATTATATACTCTATAGTACAATCGGTATAATAATGTGAACGGAAAAGTTTAGTACCAAACAAAACTATCACTCGTGCGGTTGTGCCATTTTAGCCTTTATATAGCTAGTACCGATATATTTGTTTTCAAAGTTAGGCACTATTTAAGAAATAGAAAACATTTTCCGTGTTTCTATACAGTTTTAGTATACACCCGAGTATTGTCTATTACAAATCCTACATTCTGATTGGCTACTCGACCATTGTCTATTCGTGATGGTGAACGTTTGGGAAAAATTCGCTCGCGCGACCGTATAAAATTAAATTAAATTAAATTATTTTTCGGTGTAATTGCGGTGTATCGATTATTTTCTCGAAATTAATAAATCTAGGGTGTATACTAAAACAATTAGACAACTCGCCTTCGTTGACTATTCGCTCATAGACAACTCGGACTCGTTGTCTAATTGTTTAAAAATAGAAACACGCGTGGGAGTTTGGGAGAACGAGAAATCATCAGTGGGAAAATGAGCCCGTAGGGCGAGTTTTTCCACGTTATTTCGACCTATATAGTTAGACCTATATAGCTACAGCTGTGTAATAAATAAGTGAACAGTTGATAACTGTAATCTAATCAGTAAACACAGCAGATTATTTCTCTTTCTCTTAAAATTGTAAAAATATTTATCAGAGTTAATAACGTACAAGCATTAAAGACGTGCGCGTACATATACAATGTATCTCTATAGCTATACCAGTGTGATTTTTAGAACCAGTCATAAATACCTAGAATTAGAGGTTAGCAACCTTCATAGTTAATTCGTTTTTAGTAGCATAGCATGTTCAATAAATATAAATTATTGCAGTTTCATTTTTTCATTAGCTTCAAATTCTTATCGCTCAATGCTCGTTTAAGACCTGTAAGGTCTCCCGATCTTAAAGTTATATTTGGAAAAATAACAAACGCAGGGTTCTAAATTGATAAAGGAATTAATTTCGAACCAAGTCAATTTACCGATGAATCAGACCCACCCGTTCCGCGTGTTCTAAATCACATATATTGAGAATTCTAAGTTTTAGAACATCGGATATATGTGACATGGGATGATCATCTGAGCCATCTAACGCGTTCGCTGTTTGCTGTACTGGGAACGAGTTATTTTGTAAGCGCACAATTAGCATGCATATACGAGCGTGTATACATTCTCACGCGCTTGCCCACTGTATATTGCGCTTACCTCTTGGACTCGTCAAAATTTCTAAATATTGCTGATGGCCACTAATTTTAGAAGCTACAACAATTTGACGGATGATCAAAAGATCATTCTTAGGGCGTTTTATGACAATGGAATGAACACGACGGCAAAACATATGCAGGAAATAATACTGAGAGCTGCTGAACAAGCTGGGGCAACCTACGACCAAGTAAAGGTATGTACTTCCAAAATACCTTAAAATATATAAATATAGGATGCCTTGTATTGATTGGAACTTGACATGAAGTTCAAAGTATGTATATGAGCCAAAATTGTTATTAGACATTTGCGATTTTGACGTCTAAATAAATAATTTGCATTTTCAAAATGGCGACTGAAAGTTTATAAACTAATAAAGGCTTTATAAAGTTTATAAGGACTGTCACTGTTGTCAGTATTATGTGAACCAAGAGTCAGATACTTTATCTTTGGCGTTTTTAAATTTCCGAGTATTATACATATAGTACCACCTGGGTAGGTGTAAAGTTGTAAACTGTATTTCACAGTTGATACTGAAATTTTGTGTAGAAATGGATTGGAAATGAAAAAAGGAAGAGAAAGCTAGGTGAAAGTAGGACAGAAGAAAACAAGCATGAAGATTCAGATGACAATGTACTAAGAATAGGTCCTCCACTTAAAAGAGTAGCATCTGGCTACAACATATTTTCATCAAGCATGCTAAGTTCAGGTAAATATTAAATGCTTCCTTATCATCAGCAAAATGTCATATACCCTTATCCATCCTTTATTTAACGCTCCTCCAGCAGTTTCTGCCCTCTAGCAACCCTCCCCTCACAGGCCTCAAAATAATGTTGGTCGTTATTCCATTATGTCTGATTAACTATGTATAAAAGTTACCAGTCGTGAATGCTTTGATAATGCTTTGATCAACTGTTAACATTTTTAAGTTATTACAAAATACTGTTGTTATAAAATTCAAATTACTGTTGTTATAAAATAACAGCTTGTTGCTTTTTGTTAAATGTCATTAATTGCATTATTGTAGGTACCCAGCTAGTCTAATACATCTTATATATGAAAAATATTGTTTCTACTACATAGCTTTTTAATCAATTGTTTTTGCTTTTTTACTCTGATCACAAGTATGTCCAGTAAGTGAGTGAATCTGCCAGTGAACCTGCAAAATTTTATCTGTCAATAAACAGTGACTGGTGCCTATTTTTTGGGCCTGCCCTCTCAGAAACCATCAGAAAGATATAAGCCTTAAAGCCCTACAGTACAACATCTACCAGTATTTACCAGTGAAATCTAAGAGTGTCTTATCCAGACCAGAAGTTACAAAGACAGTTGTATAGTACTAAAATCATTCATGCTATTATGATGTTTACAATGAAGAAATGCAGTTTAAAATCACTTGCACTTGATTGAATGACTAGTACAAATTATTAGAGCCTTCAGTTACAAAAGGTTTCTGAATTTGACTTGTGCATGTTCACACTTTGCATCAAATGTTTGTGGAAAGTGATTGAAAATTGGCTGTTCTGTAAATCACTATCCTTGGCTCAATTACAAAAATTCATGTTATATTGCAATTTGTTCTGTATTGCATTCTTTCACTGTTGCCTGATATGAAAAATATCTTTCTGACTTTCAAATTCCAGAAAGGACTCTTCAAATTCCTCTAATGGTTTTGGTAACACATAGCCCCACACTTTAGATATAGTAGGTAGTTAAGGTATGTAATATAGGCCCCTGGGGGCTAAATTGAGAAAATATGGTACCTTGAAATATAGAATGATTCTTGAATAAATGTCATAAATGTTATTTATTATTCAGCAGAACAAGAACCATATGTGCATATTCCTACTCATAGTTTTCTGTGACTTTGTCTGCAATTTTTCATTAACCCCTGGAGGGGACATGGAGGCTTAAACATTTACAGCTTTTTGCAATCAGTTGGAGTACCTTCCTCAACGATTCTCAAACTTTTAATGTTCGGCTAGAATTTGAACCCATGCCACTGGCTTTTGTATAAACAAATTATACACTCCATCACATAAAAAATATGACAAATTTCCTGGAATAACAGACTAGTAATATGCCAAAGTTCAAACACTTTTATTTAATATGATACTCACAGAACATAATTTATTTGTTATTGAGTTTTGCTTACCAAAATTTAGCAGTCAACTGGCTGTTTTATCTGCCATACAAGGAGTCAGGCTGCAATTCTAAGTATAATCTGTTTTATACCTCTAATTTATGTATGTGTCCCCTGCATCTGTTTAAAATAACAATGAAGTTAATGTATATGTTTAACTGCATTATGTTATAGACTTGTGCAAGGCTATTGATTCAAAATCGGAGAAAATGAGATTTGTTTCGTCACAATGGCAAGCTCTTAGTGCTGAAGAAAAGAATGATTGGAAGAGCAAAGCCAAGCAGGTTGACAGAATACGTCCACTAGAACTGGGAGAAGACGAAAGACGAAAACACATTGCCAAGACAAAAAAAAATCTCATGAAAGAGGTATGTAAAGTAGATGAAGAATAAGGAATATGGTCAATTAATTCACTGCTTGCATTGCTTCTCAAGATGGTGAGGAGACCCAAGTGGTAAATTTCAATTCAATTTATGAAGACTTTTTTTTAAAGATTTCTTATCTGGAAAACCTGGGATGCGAGGTGGCTGTTGTGATGATAGAACCAAGTGGGAACATCAATCAGCATGGTTCAAACAAAGGTGTTCAGTTTCTCATGCAAAACGAAGCAGTGGCAATAAAGTTCATGGAATTCTTTGGTAATTTATTAAAATGTACTGTAGATTAATTTAGCTTATGCCTATCATACAATAGTGACTCCAAACAAAATAGGCGTTTTACCAATTCAGAAATTCAATTTTATACATAATAATCAATTTTCAATTTTATTAAAATGTTGAAACATTCAAATTCCTACTTTATTAAAAGTTGACATGTAGAAGCCCAGTAATATACGGTAATTTACGGTAATTTATTAAGTTTGTACCTTACAATTTTAAATACAATGCAATGGAGCATTTGGAAAATTGATTGACTATATTACCTGGAGTTTCCAGTGTGTTTTGTTTGTACTACTTTTGTTGATACTGTATTGTTGTGTGTTGTACATGTAGTAAAGTAGTCAACATTAATTCCACAGATCGCCCGGCGGAAGACAAACAACATACCCGTGCCGATGTCCAGAATCTGTTCAACGAGAAATATAGTAAGTGTTTTGTATAAACCACACTTATTTCCAAAATAATGATCGCTTGTGTGAGAGAGGATTGCCTACACGTGTGTACTGCTTGTAGATTGATATCTTACCATGGCTTTTAATTATTTATTTTGTATTGATGAACTAAAATATAGCTAATTTATAATTTATATGTTTAAGGGACTTTTGTTTGGTCATAATGGAGTAGTAAATACAATCATTGACAAAAATATTGTGACGAGCCGTCGCCCCCCCCCCCCCCTCAACCACACCCTTCCCACACACCTCCCTCACCAACACTTCCAAATCAATGTTGCCTGGATGAAAATGCTAGAGTATATCGCAGGCAAGATGCGCTAAGGCTTCAACATAACAATTCAACATTGATTTGGGGGAGGGGGGTTATTTGAGCAGCAATACTGTCGGCAAAGTTATTTTATATACTGTAAATTACAAGCACTTTTGTTGAACATTACAGCGAAATTTTTCAATGATTGTACATTATATTGTGATGATTTCTTTCACTGCAAAATAACTCATACACTTTGAATTTACATCACATGAACTATCCAATGGTTGAAAGTACATTGGTAGAATTGGTATTATTAATATCCATTATATGGAATGATTGCGGTACAATAACAAGACATTAGTTACATAATTGGAAGTAGAAAGAAACTATGGAAGAATTAAATAAACTAGAACTAAAAACTATACAAAATAATTATTTTAAGGAAAACTGTAAACAATCGATTTGAAGTTCTAGGCCTATTTGACTTTGGTAGTTTCTGAACTTTTTACACTTTTAATAACTTTATATAATGATAGATTAATATTTTTTAATTGTAAAAATAGCCTTTTGTAAATTTATGATGTAATTTAACCTGTCGGTTACATTATACAGGTAAATCTGTCAGGTACATACATGTACATCATCAACTTGTTAACAGATTGCAATAATCGGAAAGACTTACAAAACCTTCCGTCTCTTATTTTACTTTAGGTGAAGCATGTGGGATTCCTGGCAGTAGAGTTCCTTACAAAAAAGGTGGTTTTACAGTTACTGGACTGCCTGAAGGAATTATTTTTAAGAAGCCGCTCAATTATGGAAGTGATCAGATAAAGAAAGTAATGATGAATGCGGAAGAAATTATCTTTCACATCACACGAGAACGAAACATAAACGATTCAAAACTAACCCATGACCCACTGGCTAGTACATCTGTACCCATCAGACATTCAGAACTTGCTTTCTAAAATTATTGAGAAGGAACTGATACCTGAAGTCGTTTCTGGCAAGTATTCAATAGAAGAAAAAGATTTGGAGGTTAAGGATTTGCAAATTACCGAACAAGAATTTCAACATCTCACTACCAGGTTTCGAAAGTACTTCACTGAAGATGGCTGGAATTCCCTGAAAGGAAACTATGAAAGTGCTTGTAACCATGAGGGTTACATAATACCAGTCTATACCGAGTCGGATAAACCGTACTGGCTGTTCTATTATCCTGGAAAAATATCCAATTTGCTAAGTCTGGAACCAAATGCCGAAGTTTGGGGCTACTGGTTGAATCAGACAAAAGAGCAATGGCAGTATGAGTTAATATTTTCAAATAAGAAAATGTCAATCAATGCCATTAACATCATTAGTGTCCAAGAAAATGGTTCATCTGAACCAATTCTTCTCAGACGAAAGATCGTTCTAAAGAGAAGGAGTCAAGTTGTTGTGTGCCAATCATTCCATGATAGAGTCATTGCGTGTTTGGAAAATTATGGATATGTGTGAATAAGTTTTAATAGTTATTGTTGCATTGAAACTATATCTGACTGCGTTCATTCACTCTATTAAAGGCTTATTACGTTACATTTGCATTTGTGTTTGTAATGATTCGTCAACGCACCTTGACCTTGTCATCATCAGTCATCTGGACACATGCATAATGACATGCATTTAATTAAAAGTTCACCTGCAATAGAGCGTATTTTTGAAATGTGAAGTCATCAAATTATTTTGCCTTATCTATTTGAAAGCTGTTACCTCAAAAAGTTTCCGACAAAAATTCTATCACATTGCCCGCTATTTCTTTCGGCTGCTAGAATGTATTAATTTATGTGCAAACCGGACCAAACCAACAACTGCAGTCTAATGGAATCCTGGTAGTCGCATTTTCCGTTACCAACTATGAAAGGTGTACATGCATGGTTTGAAAAGGCCCCTTTAGTTTCAAATTAGAACAGATCTCATGTTACATTACGATGTTTATATCCATCTAAAATAGGTTCTTACCCAGGAACTGCCCGCCTGTATTCTAAAAGCTCACTAACACTCAAACTCATTGAGTGGGAGATCTTAATCTTCTCATAACGTTTCAATGGCGGTATTTCCAGCCGAACAGGGGCTTGATTTTCAGTGATTTACCTTATATCTTTCCATCTGTTCAGAAAAAAACTTTCTCATTGATCAGCATTAACGAAATTTATATGTCACACTCGATGAGTATGAGTGTGAGTGAGCTTTTTGAATACAGGCGTAAGTCTCTTCTAGTTCACGTCCAATCATCATGAATTTCTCAATAACTCACAGTTCTTTGCTTTAGTTCTCTATTTGTGCAAAACCATCTCATAATGATGTTCAATTACTGTAGAGAGTTAAAATTTCAGATCAATTGAGAGATTGGAAGTGTACGATGAAAAATAGGCTTAGCTTTTCTAACTTAGGTGTAATTATAAGGTGTCAGAGCAGATCATGCGTAATTGAATTCAAACTTCACGAAGGAATTACTGCTTGAAACTTTGCACAACTTTTGTATCACAAAATTCTACACAGTTAAAATTTCAGCTCAATTGAGCGATTGGAAGTAGGCGATGAAAAATAGGCTAGCTTTTCTAACTTAGTGTAATTAATATAGGGTGTCAGAGCAGATCATGCGTGATTGAATTCAAACTTCACGAAGGAATTACTGCTTGAAACTTTGCACAATTATTGTATCACAAAAAATTCTGCACAGTTAAAATTTCAGCTCAATTGAGAGAATGGAAGTGCGCGATGAAAGAATAGGCTCAGCTTTTCTAACTTAGGGGTGTAATTAATATAGGGTGTCAGAGCAGATCATGCGTGATTGAATTCAAACTTCACGAAGGAATTACTGCTTGAAACTTTGCACAATTATTCGTATCACAAAAGATGATACACAGTTAAAATTTCAGATCAATTGAGAGATTGGAAGTGTACGATGAAAAAATAGGCTTAGCTTTTCTAACTTAAGTGTAATTATAGGGTGTCAGAGCAGATCATGCGTGATTGAATTCAAACTTCACGAAGGAATTACTGCTTGAAACTTTGCACAACTATTTGTATCACAAAAAATTCTGCACAGTTAAAATTTCAGCTCAATTGAGAGAATGGAAGTGCGCGATGAAAGAATAGGCTCAGCTTTTCTAACTTAGGGGTGTAATTAATATAGGGTGTCAGAGCAGATCATGCGTGCTTGAATTATAACTTCACGAAGGAATTACTGCTTGAAACTTTGCACAACTATTTGTATCACAAAAAATTATACACAGTTAAAATTTCAGATCAATTGAGAGAATGGAAGTGCGCGATGAAAAAAATAGGCTTAGCTTTTCTAACTTAGGTGCAATTATAGGGTGTCAGAGCAGATCATGCGTGATTGAACTCAAACTTCACGAAGTAATTATTGTTTGAAACTTTGCACATCTATTCTTATCACCAAAAATGATACACAGTTGAATCAACATAATAATTACTTCAAATTTCTTAATTAATTTAACTTGTAGGTACCCCACGTAAGTATTTAACACTGCATTAAACTTGCTGTATTTTAAAAATACTTAGGTGGTGCACTTACACAAGCTAATTTAATTATTGATGTCACCAAGCAAACATACAAGAATATTATTCAAATTTCTTATTTAAAAAACAACAGAGCTATATTCACCAACAAGAGACTATCACTTCAAACACAGTGAATTTTGAGCAATGAGGATGCAGGAAAAATCAATAGTCACCTGGAAATTTATACTAAAGCGTAATATGCGAGGGACAAATTATTTCAATTGTTTTAATAATTTAATTTAATATTTGTTGTTATATAATTTTTTAATTTTTCTTTTAATAAATTAAAACATGCATGTTTCCACACATTAGACGGAGACTATGCTTGTGCACTAAAAATAAATCAGATTGTATAGACAAGATATATAATTAAAAAACCTATTATGTACATCAAACATCATGCAAAATGATACAGAGAGCTTTGCATTTATTTAGAAATCCATTTCAGATTCATCTTCAACCTCGTCATCTGAACTGTCTAAAATTGACAATATCTCATCGTCCTGTTCTTCACTCTGTTCCCTTTGGTCATCTAGTTGATCCAAGTTCTCGAAAACGTGTTTGGTAGAGGGCATGGTGCTTTCATGACTCCATTCGATTTTTGGAATGGACGATGATACATTATCTGGTAGGTGATTGCCAAACGTTGCACCAAGAACAATTAGTTTGTTTTCCTCTTCCAGAATCTTTCTTTGAAGTATGCACCGAATTCCTCGAATGAGTACGGTTGATGACGAGTCATTGTTGTCCTTCAGCCATTCTAAAAAACTTGACTTTTGGGTTTGGTGATACGTAACAAGCCTACACATTTCAGTTTTCAAATAACTTGTTTCCTCCTTGCATCTTTCGATGAAATTATGCAAATCTATTGCGCTTTTCTTCACAGAATATGGAACTTGATCCTCACTCAAAGTGCTTTCTCTGAAATCCTTATATAGGTCGGATTCTGGATCTTTTACCTTGTCAAACTCTAGCTCTTCTGGCAACCCAGTTACATTGTCTTTCCAAGCAGCAAGGCTAGCGTTGTACTTTTCAACAACTACTTTAGCAGAATTCGTCCTTTGTGTTATCTGCTTAGAAACTTTCTCTGCAATTGCTTGGCCGTCTATTAATCGATAAAAAAACACAAACGAATGAGTCATGTCAAACTTAGAGTGGGAATTCCCATTTTAAATTAAAGCTCATCATTACAAATGAAAGTAATGTCGATTCATAGGATACGGCACACCGTGAATAAACATGTTGAAAACTTAAAACAGTTTTACCATTGCAGTATTAGCATACGAACTTCAACTTCCATTATAACATATGACTACTAAAGGGGTCGTACGCGTCTACGCGACGCAAGCCTTTTTAATGTTTACATTATTTTGTTTTGCCTTCATTTTGAATAAAAGGCAGTTTATATTGAATCACTAGTCCGCTTAATTGATAATTATATGGTGCCAACCTAAACTAAACAACCAAGCATAATTCTTGGATCATCAAACGATCACAATTTGAGTTATAGCAAAAAAAAAATACCTGCATATTTTCGCTTCAAATTTAATAAGAACATACGTTCGACTGCAAGTGAGTATAATTTTTCTAATGCTTGGTTTCGCCTATCCCGAAGAACAGACAATGCTGCCACGTTGAATTTCTCCTCGCCCATTCTCCATCTTGGGTGAACCTTGTAGCTTTTTTCAATTCCCATGACAATTTTTAAAATCCTGAAGTTACATAAAGGTATATATGACTTTTAACACCAAAAACAATTCTATTCGGTCGCTAGTTCCAATACTTACGCTTTCTTCCTCTTTACAAGCTCGTTTATGGTTTCATGATTTTCAGCTTCTGTTGAAGCAATGCCTTGTCTGTAGCATACCATTATAAGTATTAGAAAATATTTTGTTAATTAAAAATAAATGAACAATCAGCCAGGAAATGCACAAAATATATCATTATCAGTCTAACCTCAGTTCCTGCAAGAAAACTAAGTTCTGTACGTATTTAGCCTCCCACGACATGGGCGATGGTTTTCTCTCTACAACATCAACAGTTTATGATAATATTACACGTCTTGTTACAAATGAACACGGTATTTCCTTACGTTATAATTGGTACATACTGCCTCTCATTAACAACATATTCTCTTCTGCTTTCATCCAAGAGTTAATTACATCAGTACCATAGGAAACTGAAATTGAAAGACTTTTCTATTATAACGTAATTCGACCTATGACAGCACTATGATACTAACACTTACATTGAAATTTTCCGCATATACAAAAGCCTCATCCAATAACTGTTTAATACTATCAAATGTTAGATAAGATGTTCTACCTTTAAAATCTGAAAAGATCTCCTCCAACTGTACTACTGAGTTTTCCATTAGTTTCTTTGTTTTTTGCATTTTAGACAACAATGCCGGACCTGTGGGGAAAAATCAAGCATTGAATTACAAATATATAGTCGCAAAAAAATTACCAATACTGTAATGATATTGGTGGCATAAATCCACCAAGGCAGAAATATTCAACTAGCCAAACTGTAGAAGACGATGTCTTGCATGGTGAAGAAGCGCATCTGTTAATACGTCAACCCTTCGACCAGCTGTCATTTCCTTTGTCATTGATGAAAATCCTCTGAGGTAAGACCAAAGTCTTTCAATTCCTTCACCGTCAGTAAGGCCAAATCCCTCCTTTCTTCTAGGACCAAAAGCAACCTACATTTCGGGACAATTCTGAGATAAATAACAACATGCGACATACTGCATTACTGCACCTAAGAATGACAATTAAATTTTTGATAACAAAACCGACAACTTCTAAACCATATATTGACCTGGCAAGAAGATTTATGTCCATATGCATGGAAAACAGGAATTGCCAAGTCAATGCGTCCAAGAATGGTATGCTCTTCGTTTTTCTATCAAAAATAAAATATATATGCAAATGGATATTGAAATTCATATATAATAAATATTCAATACATGTAAAATTGCACATGAGATTACATCTCCAAATGACAGAACTTTACTTCTTCTTAGAATTTAAACTGTAATCAGGCAGCTATGCCTATACCTTACCTTTAGGTGGGCAGACAAAGTACATGCAATGTCATACATTATTTTAACATCAGTATCCTCATCATAATGACACAGAAGCTTTTTAACCTCATACACTGAATATGCTATCCTAAAATATACAGTATGTTGCACTAAATTACTATCAACATGTACACTTGCACTTTAATTTGATGACTGTTTGCTCACCTTTCTCCATGTTTGATACTCATAAATCCCCTTGGGTATTCATGTCTGCATACTCTACCAAACACTCCCTTCTCGTCAAAAAGCTTATTTCTTCCTTTGGATCGTAACATGTTACTAACCTCACCAGATTTAAATTCATTGCAATCCTAGGAAAAACAGTGGATTCTTCTATAATAATGATAATATTCAACAAAACTACTTTTTACAGTACAATCACCAGTAACCACTTACAGTAGGGGCTTGCTTTGCCTTCTTTGAGTTGTCATCAACAAAGCTATCGACATCATCCTGATTGGCAAAAAATGTACCATTGTGTCTGGCAGGTAAAAGATTCGCACCAGCAGACTTTTTTCTCACAAGCCCAAAACATCCATCCATGCACTCAATGGCAACATTCTTGTCAGTATCAGTTTCACTCTACAAAATTATCACAATATGTTAAATACAAAAAGGAGAATGTGACATAAAAGAAAAAATACCTGTGGAGTTCTATACCTGCAAAGGACATAACGGGCAAACATTGTCAGGTTTTTGTTGCAAGACAAATTGTTTCATTGTTTTGAACAAATGTTGGTGATATCTACATAAATAAAATATTATTGTTGGTATTGTAAATATATATATATATATATATATATATATATATATATATATATATATATATATATATATATATATATATATATATATATATATATAGAATTGAAGTTTAAAATTTATCATAAAAAGTTGCAAAAACAATAAAATAAAATATTTGACAAGAACAGTACTGTGTCATGCAGTTAACCAAAATACGCCCCTACCTAAATTCATCAAAAGAATCATCATTCAATATTTTATAGAGATTCTTAACCTTAGAAAACCAAAAAAAATATATAATGTATGAATAAATTTATTTATCTATGGTATATAATTAAAGTGTACCATATATGACATAACATTGATTATTTTATAACACAAAAGAAATCTTTAATATGTTTCACATGTATATATAACTTATTTTCTAGTTTCTCACTTCATTTCATGGTTTGCTAACGAGACATTCCAATTTGTGTGATATGTAAATAAGTGTATATTTGCACGTCCACTAATTATGAAATTTTAAACTTCGCTCGGAACATGAGTATCTGCACTTGTAGACTTTATAGTTACTGTATACTAGTTAGCTGGCAACCAAACTAACATCATAATTAGTAGGCAAATATAATTTAATGTCTTATATATCAAACAAATTGAAATATCTCATTAAAGCTGGAATCAATAATATGTAATAAATTATAGTTATTTTCTTTATCTATTTAATGCCCATGGCATGACTCTAGTATTTTACTCTGGCTAACCCTATATGATTTTACTTGTCCAATGGAGATTCCAAGCATCAAAGTGTTAATAAAACAGTCAAGTTATTGTCATTTAGAGCATTTAGAGTTTATATAGTTAATCCCATGTCATTTTCACACAGATAAATATTACACAGTATATAATAATTTATACTTGGTATGCAGTATGCTATATTATTATTATATTTTAATCAAGAATTGTCTATTTAGAAAATATATAAACATAAAGTATTTGGAAAGGTTAGGTGTCAAGAATTTGTTCTGAATGATGTTGAAATAGCATGGAATTACTCAGCTTCAAATGTATAACAAAATAACATACCCAAACAGGAAGCATATTGGACTTATTGAGGCCCAACACATCACAAAATTTCTTTAACGATACATGGCATTCCAATAGAAGTGTCTCAGCAAGTGTAACCAACTTAAAATGAAATGCAACCTGAGGTCTAACAGCTGATCCTGGCCATAATTGGAACTTTACAAGTGTAACTGCAGCATCTTCACAGTTACAAAAGTTGATCCATTTCAAGTGTTGATGCCCTAATAAAAATGCACCAAAGGAGAAACTTACAGAACTTTTCTCACAATTATTTTAGGACTGAAAACAAACTTGAATACAGTTATCAAATCCACAGTACCAATAAACCCACCTTTTTCATCAATACAAATAATGTTTTGTGCTTGTGCAGTTGGACAATTTCTTTGGTGATCAAGAGTCAAAACACCATGATTAACAAATAAAGGAACAAAACAACCATCCTGAGAAAATAAGCAACATTAATTTTTAAACAGTTGGGTCTGGGGTAGGGTCAGTTCTGAATATGTAATATACATATAAAAGATATTGAAATATGTTATATTTTACGCCAAAAACATCACACGCACCTTGAAAATTTCAAGTAGGTGAAAGACGTTGCGTTGTTCGTGGATAGTTTTCGCGCAGTTGATGCAAAACAACTGTCTAGGACCACAATCCACGCAGCGACAAACAGCGAAGTTGTTATGGCACTCGATGCACATTATACTTTCGTCACAAAAAGCTTCTTCCTCAATGCGTGCTTGCAAAAGAGACCCCCTCACATCTTCCCAACTGTGATACTCTTTCACCCGGCGCAAGTGATATCGTGAAAGACTAGAAAAAGCTTGGTCATCACTTTCATGGCTGCTATTTATATCGTCGATATTTGAACCATCAACATGTTCTTCTTCCATTCCCGTTGTGAAAGACTTCTGCTTACTCGAACTTGACTCCTGAGAAATCTTGCAATAGTTCTTTGAATTTAAACGCACATGTCTTGTAGTTTTTTTTCCCTTTGTTGACTGCGTATTAACGCGAATTTTGCATGCCTTAAAACGCTTGCAAGAATCCGCCATTTTAGCGAACTTCTATTTAGAATTTATAATACACAATAATAACAAATAGCTCGTTCCCAGTACAGCAAACAGCGAACGTGTTAGATGGCTCAGATGATCATCCCATGTCACATATATCCGATGTTCTAAAACTTAGAATTCTCATTATATGTGATTTAGAACACGCGGAACGGGTGTCAGACCGAGGTATTTTATGCAAACAAATTACAATTACCTTTATACAGGGTAAGTAAAAAAAAACTGACATGCACCTTTGAAATTCAAGTTTGGCTGCGATGTGTCTGTAATCGGCTGTAATGTGACAGAAGTTGCCTAAAATATCTCATGGGTATACGAAGCATATCAAATAAGTGAACCCATTAATTAACCTAGAACATAAAGTTTGTTCCCTTTGCCTTTGGGAGTTAAAATTACATATGATTTTTTTGCCCATGCATATGATATTTTGTGTGTACAATGAATCATACTACTATGCAAGTGTTCCTACGGCAAAGAAAATTCGAAGAAATTTGCATCTATGCAAATTCATAGCAAGCTGCATATTATTCATTATTCACGATTTCTGCCCATGAACGCTAAATTTGTTATAAATGGCAAAATTATCCTGTAGCATCCTAGCTGGTTTGCTGGCAGCTTGTCAATGTTTTTCAAATTTTCAAAGGATTCCATATTGATATAATTATGATGTTTGTCGACAATCCAGCTTGAAATTTATGCACTAATATGTTCACTTTAGGTCTTTGGGTAATATAGCAAAATACAGTACAATCCAATTATGTCTTGTTTTATGAGCCACCTAAAGTAAGGTTTTCACGCTTTCCTCCTTTTAGCTAAGTTTTAAGCTGTCTGAAACTATAATCTCAATGGATAACGCGTGATTGTAGCTACCAACGGCAACAGTAGTCTGAAGTGAATACAGCATGGAACAAAACGAAACATCTTTCAATAATTACGGCATTGTTCAATAAATACGACACATAGCTACGCAACGGTTTAATTGGTGCTTTATCGGTCCCTTTTTCCATTACGTGGACAATACATTTATATTAATGCATTCTTTCCTGTGACGGTATAAATACAATTATTTTTGTGCTGTCAATAAACCCTAAGTCTAAATCTAGAACACACTCTATGCATGAGTTACAACAACTATTTGACTATGCCGCCTGTGACAGCCCTTCACGACAGGTATACGGAACACTCACTTGAGTACATATGCACCTGTTCACGAATAAATTGATTTTAGCTGCTCATATAATAGATTTCTTTCCTTTTCAACAACCTATTGAGCTCATATAACCGCACAACGAATCCCAGAGGTGCATGGTTCGGTGTTCTTTTTAACCAGAGTCATTGATAAAATCAGCTAACGAGAATCATTTATAGTTTGGAAATAATTAAAGCTTACCTATATAATGTACATGCACAGAGGAACACCGCAGAAATTGTGTCGCTTTCAAAGAGAAAACTAATCTATCATAACATACACCAATTTTTTGTCTGAATCTCAAAATATGGTTTTAAAACTGATTTTTCATACAATATTGCAGGTTGCGAAGTTGCCGGTCTGTTACAAACGTTAACTGTTTTTGGTAACATGCAAGATGACTTCACTTGTGTTCCTTGAGTTCGCAGCTTGTTTTCTCTTTCTTTCTTCGGCTGTTTTTTCTCAGGAAAATTCAACATCTTCATCAGGAAGTAAGAATATTTCTATCGACGAGCAAATGACAAACGCCAATTCGACATCCAACCAATCCACCATCTGCAGATATTACCCGGTGAAACTTCGAATTAATGAGTCAGATATCGAGAAAATTCTGAGTCTTATGCATAAGTATACTACCCATGTCGTCGAGATAGAAGTAACTATCAGTTCAAGTAAGAATTACTACAAACTCACATGGTCCTGGGCAAGCGAAATTGGTCGAACAATTATCTCACTAATTGCAAAAGA
Source organism: Dendronephthya gigantea (assembly GCF_004324835.1). Classification (NCBI taxonomy): domain Eukaryota; kingdom Metazoa; phylum Cnidaria; class Anthozoa; order Malacalcyonacea; family Nephtheidae; genus Dendronephthya; species Dendronephthya gigantea. The sequence goes on along the minus strand of NW_021163039.1, from coordinate 304,524 downwards.
AAGCTTTGCATTTAACCCCCCATCCAGTTTATTTAATACGCGATCTTATCACCTGGCCACACTCAAAGCTGGTATCGAAAAAGTGAATATTATTGTTACGGAGGAGTACGGATGTTTGCCAAAAGGAACCAAAGGATCTGAAATTGTTTTTGATTTTCTGCTGCACGAGCTCTTTCGTTTAGACGAAGTTCATGATTATAAGTTATGCCGTCTACATAGGGATGAGAAAAACGTGAGACAATACAACTGCTGTAGGGTTGTGAATGGCGGAAAGCTGACAATCTGCGCTGACCATTCATCAATTATACTCAAACATGCTGATCGTTACATATTTTGGGCAGTGCTAATTCTCTTTCTTTCCATCGGTTTTCCTCTGATGCTAAATTATTTGTCATCACTCCATGTAGAAAGTGATCGCTACGAGATTATTGATAGTCCAATGGCACTTTCATACATTTTTTATTATGTGTTTATCAAGGCATCGGAAAGTCGTGCGAAAAAGTGTTTTAGAAGGTTCGCGTTTGCGGTGGTAGTTTCGGTGATTCTCTCAGTTTATTTCTCAGGATGGGGTTGGATTGTCTTTTCATCGGTGTGGGGCTTTTTTTTCACGGTTGCTGATGTCTTTGCGGTATCTGCAGTTGGTAATCCACGTGATAATGATGAAAGCGATGAAAATATATATGAGAAATCTCTTTTGCTCGTTACATTACCTGCAAACGTTAAGTTATGGTGGAAAATGATCACCAACTTACCCTGTTTAAAAGGTGATGGGCTTTTATTAAAAGCAATTGGAATTTTCTTATTTGTGATCTTTTATCCATTATATTTTTCGTTTACTTGTTTACATGCTTTTGCTGGCATCCAACGTCTTACTCTTCGAACGATTATCTCACGATCTGCTAGACCATTTCAATCTGCTAAATGGAATATATTTTGGATGATTTTTATTTTTTTTCTTCTTTATGCATCTCTAATTGCTTTTTTTATCGCTTTTATTGCTCTACTTTCTTCTGCACTCTATTTAGTCATTGGTTTTTATCTAAACGGATCATTTTACAGCCCAATCATTACACCTATATTACTTTTTGTTGTCTATTCTTGGCGAGACTGGAGATCGTTTGTAGAAACAAAGTACCTGCAACTTAAAACAAATATTTACGAAGTTTGCAACGAACATAAAGAAAAACATGAAGCAATTCCGGAAAATGAAGATAATCTGGAACATGAAGAAAATCTGGAAAATGAAGAAATTCTGGAACATGAATTATCGAACAACGAGTTTGAGGTGAACATTAAGGATGGAACAGTTCTGGAAGCTCTCTATGACAAATTGCGGGAAAAAATCTTTCCGTATAACAAAGTATTGTTTCATTTCTTCATCCGAATGTATTTCATGGTCAATTTTTGCCTTCTTGTGTTTGTCATGATTTTATTAGCCCAAGAATCCAACATTTCTGGACCAGTTCAAATCACCAGCACATTCGTCATAGCTACTCTTCCGTTTGTATTTACCATATTTTTGCCCGAATATACATTTGAGCAAAAAGATACCCACAACAAGAGTCTAAAACAGAAAATCAAGAAATTTATGGCAATAGTGAACAAAACTGGCGATATTGTAAAGGTTAAGGTGGAATGCGAAGCAGGAAGCATCAGAGACATAATTTATTAAATCATTCATCGACTTAGTTGACAAACTCCAATAATGATTTCTTGTTAATGCTATACTATAATTTCCTGGCTAAGCTATTAAGGCTCAGAGTCTGTTTGTACGAAAGCCGGATTGCTCTATCCACCCTTTAGTGACTATTTCTAAAATTGCACGTTTTTAACTTCAGTAGTTCTCTTTAATAAATGTTGGTCTCGAAGCTGTAATATTTTTGCCGTTCCAGCCTCTGCAACAGTTGAGAATTCATTATATCCGCTTGATAGCGCAATTCAGCTTTCGTACAACCACCCCTTGATTATTCAGTGTTTTGTAAGTATTTACCATAATAAGTGTTTTGTAAGTATATCACCGTTATTACCTGATTAGTATATTGTAATTATATAACTGTCATCAGTAACTCTTTAATATAGCGCAAATGAATGTAACTGATCGATAAGTAACACAACTATATTTACGAATTATAGTTCTTGCAGCATTAGCGTAATCTTCATATAATATTGTTATAATTAAGCTTTTTAGATATTTAGAATGAATACAATATAAAGGCACACAGTCTTCTCTCTTTTTTGTTTATCTTTCCCGCAAGACTTTTTACATGGCGCTTTTCAGAGGGGTATTTTCAAAGGTTTCTCGAGATTTCCCCGTCTCATGTCGTCAAAAAGATCAGCAACAGCGTTCGGGAATAGGTCAGTCGACGAGTCTATATAGGCACCTGTATATAGGGGTAGTGCCCACATGCTCGACGTCGTCCATAGCAACTATATATAAACAATTTTCCCTACGACTTCCTGGCTTTGCGTTTCAGATATTGTATCGCTCACCACTGCGTTCAGTTTCCCGTCTTCAACTCGAAATCCATTCACGTCCATGTAAGTTGTTTATAAACTTAAATTAGGTAAAGAGGCTGCAAAGGACTAACATGATATTCCTGTGCTGTAGCCTGTAGCTGTATATAAACTCATGTAGCTGTATATAAACTCTGTAGATTTTTATCGTTATTGTGAAATATATGTATTAAACGTAAAGTGTGCAGGTTTCGCTAGATGTCGCGGTCAGTTGAATTATACAGTCCCAAGGAAATGTGAGAGTTTCACAACACAGAGCATTAGCCTGAACATGCACAGACCTTCGTTTAGCTATCAGAGTTTGAACCGCATGGAAAAGGTTCAGTTACAGAAGGACCTGTAATGAATAAAATTAGTGATATAAGTTTAACACAAAATTCAAAGCCACCGACCGTTTGGAAACGATATTTAATGAGTTTTTCTCAACAACTGCTCCCGGTTCAATAGCCGGTTTTCCACTATACCTATATTTTTCGCGCGAAGCGAATTTTAATAGTTCTTTTGAGTTCAGCTTTATTTTAACATATTTGTTAACATCAGAATAGTTGCATGGTTCCACTCGATTCTCTATAAACGTCATGAAACTTCTGTTATTTATCTCCATCAAGTGAAGTGTTAAAATTACATATGATATTTTTGTCCATGCACGCATATGCATGATATTTTGTGTGTTCAATGAATGATACTACGGCAAAGAAATTCTACGGCAAAGAAAATTGTAAGAAATACACATTCACAAACATTCACTTGAAATTTGCATCTATGCAATTTCTAGGCAAGCTGCATATTAATTGTCCGCGATTTCTGGCCATGAACGCTATATTTGTTATAAAAAATGGCAAAATTATCCTCTAGCATCCTAGCTGGTTTATGATCCAATTATGTCTTATTTTATGAGCCACCTAAAGTTAGCGTTTTCACGCCTTCCTCCTTTTAACTTTTAAGTTGTCTGAAAGTATAATCTCAATGGATAACGCGTGATTGTACCAAAGGCAACAGTAGTCTGAACAGAATAAACATAAAATACTTTTAACCAGATGTGAATGCAGCATGGAAACCAAACGAAAAATTATTCAATAAATACGAGACATATATGTAGCTATAGCTACCGGCAACGGAAAAAGTATGGTTTAATTAGCACGTCGGTCGGAGTAGCAGTCGTCAGATTACAGTGGATTAACAGAGTAAATACAGAACATATTATTACAACAATTATTACTAAAATGTAAAAGCGCCAGGAAATTATAATTTGTAAAATTCTCAACAAATGAAAATTCTCATCAAATCTTCTAGTTTTCGTAGCACAGCACTAAAATTAATAGAATATTGTTTAGTTAGACAGCACATTAAAATATTTGGGAGTGTTATTAAACATATCTGCATAGTGTAGATAAAGACAAGCGATATGTTATCATGGACAGCACTATCCAAAATTTCTATATATGGACAGGACAAGAACTCGCTAACAAATTTGATGAAAAAACTGACGAGACAATGATCGCAAAACAACTGTTTAAAAAGTCAGCAGAATAGTTCTTCCCTTAGATTATCTCCTGTCTCGTTTCTTCGGAAGACTCATCTTCATCTGTATTTACACTTGGATTATGTTTATTATCATGATTCTGGTTCAAGAAAATGGACTCTATGAAAGTGTCCAAGCAATCAGAGTTAACAGAACTAGTATTTTTTTTGTCACTTGGGGAATGTTCTCGAATTTTCAATGCACAATGCTTTCGATCTGATATGAGAAAATTCTCAAGGTCTCAAACCTATATTTAGAAAGTTAACCAACACAAGACTTCATATTAATCCTGTAGCAACTCTTATATATAATTTTTCTTTAGAAGCTAGGGACTTTCGCGTGTATCGATATCTATACTAAAAACGGAGAAATAATTGACATTTATTTATTATTTAATCTATTTATTCTATATGACTGAAAACAATTTAACGACCACTTTTATAATAGTTATTATGCCCCCTCACAAACCCCTAAAACACCCCTCATACACTCCTCACACACCCCTCACATATACACACCCCTCACATACGCTGTTTGATACGCGTCTTCATTCTAAACATCGATCTGGTCGATCGTTGATACATGTTTTAGATAATTCAGCATATTTAAATTCGATTTGCGTAATGGAAGTATGAATTGAAAAGACAGTGCTTACGCGCGCAACTTAGTTATAGACCATGTACTTCAGCCTGTTCAGTGCCAAAAGGTCAGCCTGGAAGGATCGAGATCGATTACATTACATAAGTCAGTAATGTAAAGATATGTTATCGGGAAATCTTTAAACGAGAAAACGAGGATATCGATAAAAAAATTAGAAGTTCTATGCTAATTTTCTTAGGTCATCAAAGTGAGACATTCCGACGCTAACCGCTATGTGTAATAATTGGTATCTTTTTTGACTGCATGCAGATGTTGAGTTAATCGCATTGTTTTCGAACTTACACTTCCGCGTAGTGAATTAAGGCTTAGTTTTATCTCACAATCAAGCCTGAGAAGATTGAACTGAGTAGGACTGTACCACTGTTGAATAAAGATTGAGTCATACATCGACACTGTTAAGGTAAGAATTGGTAACTTTTATACCAATTGGAATTTGTCATCTATCGTAAATCATCCTGTAAATTGCTGATGTAAATATCAGAATGGAGTGGCTAAAGAGTCCTCTGTCGAAACTCAGTCTCACTGACTCTGACAGACATTCTTAAAATGTTTTCGATTTGATTATTATGTTGTCGTTCTTATTGTCGTTCGAAGTTCATAACATTCCGTTCGGAAGCGAACGGCAACCGTTATGATACCTTATTAAACATATTTTGATATTTAGAATTATCTGAAATTATAAATTTTAAAACTGTAACTGATATTTTTGAATTAGCGCTCACTCTGTATTAAATTAACAATGTCTCTTTCGTTTTTCTGTTAAAGCATTTGAACCGCTATCAGGTTCGATTTCACAACCTCTTGGCTGACGCCCTTTAGCATATAGAAATTCCGAAGAATCTGGAACTGAAAATCAGGTCCAAAAGTATAGTTGAAAGAATATTTTCGCACCGAATATGCATACTTGATTGATATCTTGCTGCGACTGCAATTTTGGCAATTAAGTCCTTTTCTTCGAGTCAGTTTTCAAATTCTAGGAATTAGCTGTAAGATCGAGTTCTGCATGCAATGAGATAGATCTATAAAAAAGATTGTTTTTGAATTTATTGATTGAATATAATTTTTGCCGTGGGTTTAGCTTCAATTTATACGTCGTACTAGACACACGAATGCATATTCAAGCATTAAAGTTGGTTTGGATCGCGTTAGATTTAGTTTACCACCCCTAACACACCCCTCACACACGCTGCTTGATACGCGTCTTTATTTTAAACATCTGTTCGATCGTTGATACATGTTTTAGATAATTCAGCATAGTTAAATTCGATTTGCTTATTTCAAGCATAAATTGAGAAGACAGTGTTTCGCGCGCAACTTGTCATTGATCATATACTTCAGTGCTAAAAGAAGTACAGTATAGCTGTGACAAGAAATTGCGGTGTATTTGCATGAGTTTAATTGGCATATTTACATTCATTTTAATTCCTTTCACTTTCAGTTTTGTTTCAATATGCCATCTGTTTTGAAAATACATCAATGCAGCAATGAAATTCGGACTATTCGTGTTAAAGATTAAGTCAGTAATATAAAGATTTGTTATTAGGAAATCTTTGCCTTGTCTGGCATAATAGTAAAAAACATTGCAGAAATACGACGCCATAATCCTTGGAGGAGACAAATGCACGCAGAGATCGATGTTTATTTTAAGTAAAAATAAGAAAAATATATATGCATAGTGCACTCAATTCTAATATATCTTTAAACGAGAGAACTAGGAAAGTTCTATGCTAATTTTCTAAGAGCAAAGTGAGACATTCTAACGCCAACCGCTATATACCATAATCATTTTTGACTGTATGCAAATGTTGAGGTAATCACATTGTTTTCGAGTTTGCATTCCCGCGTAGTGAAGGCTTTAAAACTTAAAAGACCAACTACAGGTACCGCTAGTGTTAATTCACAATCAAGCCAGAGAAGATTAAACTGCATGAGTATTAAATTAAAATTGAATCATACATCGCCACTGTTAAGGTAAGACTTGGGAACTTTTATACAAGCTTTACATTTTCTTTAAAATTTTGATCAAAACACATCCAACTTCTTTCAAAGATTGGGCTTCGAAACATTTTTTAGAAGTAATATAGAAAGCTTGCGCCGCTTCTTTATTTTATTTTGCTATGCAAAAAATTTCTTCGAACCAGTCAGCAAATACCAGGAATTAAAGGCAGCGTCCTGCTGTGAGTATAATAAACGCATGCATGGTTTAAGAAATTAGCACGAACTAAAATTAATAGAATATTGCATAGTTTGACATCACATTAAAATATTTGGGGTTGTTATTGAACATCCTGCTGAGTGTAGATAAAGACATGCGATATTTTTCACGCCCCACACTATCCAATATTTCTATATATTATATGGAGACGACCATGATCTCAAAACAACTATTCAAAAAGTCAGCAGAATATAGTTCTTCCCTTAGATTAACTCCTGTCTCGTTTCTTCGGAAGATGGCATCATTATATAAAACATTGTAGAAATACGACGCCATAATCCTTGTAGGAGACAAATGCACGCAGAGATCGATGTTTATTTTAAGTAAAAATAAGAAAAATATATGCATTGTGCACTCAATTCTAATATATCTTTAAACGAGAGAACTAGGAAAGTTTTATGCTAATTTCCTTTGGGGAAAAAAGTTTAAAAAGTGAGACATTCCGACGCTAACCGCTATATATACCATAATTGGTATCTTTTTTTACTGTATGCAAATGTTGAGGTAATCACATTGTTTTCGAGTTCCGCGTAGTGAAGTCTTTAAAACTTAAAAGACCAACTTCAGGTACCGCTAGTGTTAATTCACAATCAAGCCAGAGAAGATTGAACTGCATGAGTATTAAATTAAGATTGAATCATACATCGCCACTGTTAAGGTAAGACTTGGGAACTTTTGTACTAACTGGAATTTGTCATCTATTGTAAAAATCATCTTGCCAATTGTTGATATCAATATAAGCGTGGAATGGCTAAAGTGTTTGCTGCGTATATATAATATTGGTGAACGTATATATGACGTTTCCGAAGCGAAAGCTATTTTGATCCGACAATTATAATAGTGATGATACATTAAACACGGTTAAAAAGGCATTTTGATACTTAAAATTATCTGAAACGATAAATTGAAGAATGTTTTTCTGGTAAAGCATTTTAACAACTAGCCTATATCATGCAGGGTCGATTTCACAAACTCTTGACTGATGCTCTGTAGCATATAGAAATTCCGAAGATACATAGCCGAGAATCAGGTGCAGTAATACAATTAAAAGAATATTTATGCACCCAATATGCCAATAATATGCATTCTTGATTGATATATTGCTGAGACTCCAATTAAGTCCTTTTTTTGGAGCCAATTTCCAAATACTAAGAATTAGCAGTAAGATCGAGTTCTGCATGCAGTGAGATAGATCTATAAAAAAGATTGTTTTTGAATTTATTGATTGAATATAATATTTGCCGTGGGTTTAGCCTCAATATATACGTCGTACTAGACACACGAATGCATATTCAAGCACCAAAGTTGGTTTGGATCGCGTTAGATTTAGTTTACCACCCCTAACACACCCCTCACACACGCTGTTTGATACGCGTCTTCATTCTAAACATCGATCTGTTCGATCGTTGATACATGTTTTAGATAATTCAGCATAGTTAAATTCGATTTGCTTATTTCAAGCATAAATTGAGAAGACAGTGTTTCGCGCGCAACTTGTCATTGATCATATACTTCAGTGCTAAAAGAAGTACAGTAGCTGTGACAAGAAATTGCGGTGTATTTGCATGAGTTTAATTGGCATATTTACATTCATTTTAATTCCTTTCACTTTCAGTTTTGTTTCAATATGCCATCTGTTTTGAAAATACATCAATGCAGCAATGAAATTCGGACTATTCGTGTTAAAGATTAAGTCAGTAATATAAAGATTTGTTATTAGGAAATCTTTGCCTTGTCTGGCATAATAGTAAAAAACATTGTAGAAATACGACGCCATAATCCTTGGAGGAGACAAATGCACGCAGAGATCGATGTTTACTTTAAGTATAAAAATAAGAAAAATATATGCATAGTGCACTCAATTCTAATACATCTTTAAACGAGAGAACTAGGAAAGTTCTATGCTAATTTTCTAAGAGCATCAAAGTGAGACATTCCAACGCCAACCGCTATATACCATAATCATTTTTGACTGTATGTAAATGTTGAGGTAATCACATTGTTTTCGAGTTTGCACTCCCGCGTAGTGAAGGCTTTAAAACTTAAAAGACCAACTACAGGTACCGCTAGTGTTAATTCAATCACGATATTTTGCTCGACCTCGTCCAATAATTGATAAATAATATTTGTTCATCAATTATGCATGCTTGCTATCCTGCTGCGACTGCAAATGATTTCTTCGAATGAATTTTCAAATACCAGGAATAACGTGTGTAGCTATTACTGGAAAGCTTCAAGCTATTGAAAGGGAAAATTTCAGAGTTAACGAATCAGAGAAAATATTATTGTTTTTGAATTGATTAACATCAACAACTATGCAAGTTTCGCCTTATTTTAAACGTCTGACAGTCAAACCGGGCGTTCTATTGCGAACAGCAATGCAATATTGTTTGAAATTTTGATTGGGAAGTCGATCTAACCTCGCTTTTGATTGCGGGTCACATTACAAACGATCAGTATTTTTATAATATAACAATATCGATTATTGAGCTGCAGTAAACGTTATTTGAAGTACAGATTTCATGTTCGATCAATGAATGTTTATTATTGAATCTCTGAAGCATAACTGCTTTGTTTTGTTGTTGTTTCAATATATTCAACAAATTTCCCGACAACTGCAAGTGTAGAAATCGCTTGTGGTTCCATCATGGTTTACCAGGCAGGATTATTTCCCGACTCAGGAAGACAGATATGTTATTCGACACTTCTAGGTCTTGGTGCATATATCCAAAGGCCCTCTGTAGTGCTGCTATATTTTCTCTTTTGGAAAGCGAAGTTGCAACCAAGCGATTATGATAATGTTTACCATGTTACAGCGGTCAAGAGTCTCAGTCACTATTACACAATAGCGGTTTTTCAAGCTTTTACAACGGGATTTGAAAATTTGAAATGGGGTGTATTTTCAACCCGTGATGTGCAATGGCGATCTTTAAAATCGCGTAGTTATCATTCCAGTCTTCTTTGAGTTGACTGGTCGGCCCTAACTTCTACAGGTGAAAATATAACCCATACAGGGCATCAACTCTGTTAAAGATGAGGTAAAGTCCGTTCTGCGCATATATTCCGCGCAGCAACACATTCCATTAGTGGGGAAGCAACTTTTGGAATGTTAATGTATGCGATATTAGCGCGTTGTATTACAAACAGTTCGGGAGCACAATTATTTTATTTTATGTGTCGCAAGGCGAAGAGATCTTCTTCAAAATATAACAATATTTTCTTCAAAGTATAAATTAAAAAAAACATATTCATCACAGCCGGTCGAGCCAGAACGAGAAGAAAATAAGAAAATTAAAACGGCACATACGTCAAGTAAAGATTATATAACAAACGTAAACAAACATTGTTATGCCTGGTATATATGCGCAGAACGGACTTTACATCATCTTTAAGAGAATTAACTGGTTGATTCAGACGAAACACTATGCGAAAGCCACGCCCAATGAAAACACCCATCTGTCGCAGGCGTGTGTCTGTGGGCACCAACAACACGCATCCATATACAATTTAAGAATACATTGCCCGTCGGCAAAGGAAAGATTTATTAAAATTTTATTGAATTTGCGTAAAAATTGTACGAGATATGAGCAAAAATTTGTTTTGTTTCTCCAGCTAATTAACAAAAAATCAGTGTCAGTGTATGGCGTACTTAGCCTTAGGTCGTGTAAATTTTAAGCAACTGCTTGCGTCCGGAGGTTTGCAGCCTTTGAGACTGTGCCCTTATGTTTGTTTTTAAACCTGTAGGTGGAAGCTTAAAAATCAGCAACGATTTCATGATGTCTCCATCTCATTACCTGGCTATCCTCGTGTATTTACCATTGTCAACAGCAATAATTGGTCACGAAAATTTAAATGCTTCTTGTGTCCAATTTGATGAATCGAAACTAGCTGATGTGCTGCATCTGATTCGTGAACCCGCCATCAACACCGTTGAAATAATATTGACCGTTGCTTCCGCCAACAGAACCCGCGTTTTCCCTGAAATGAAGTGGCCTTGGGCAAACGAAATTGGTCGCACCTTAATCTCTTTGACTTCCCGCGCTAAAGCTAGCGTCTTCTCTTCGATGATTTTTACTTATTTCTTAGAAGTCGGAATGGAAAGAGTTTCCATTGAAGTGACGGAAAAAATTATTGGTTGTTTACCCCCTGGAAAAAATGGATCAGATCGAGTTTTCTCTTACCTTATGGAAAAGCTTTTTTTACACATTGCAGAAGAAGAAAATAAGGACAACTATTACAAACTATGTCGTCCTCATGATATTGAAGGACCCGTTCAGTTTAACTGTTGTCGCATTATCGGTGATAGCAAGTTGACAATCTGCGCTGATTATTCTTCAATTGTGCTCGACTTTTCTGTTGGTGTATTGATAGCGGTGTTGATAATCTTCTCCCCATTGACATTACCTCTTCTGTTGAAGCATATAATAACTTACCCAGACACGACGTTCTATAAAACATCAGACAGTCATATGTCTCTTATTTTCATTGTTTCTATGGTCCTTTGTGAAGGCGACGGATTAGCTAAGTCCTTTTTCAGACGGTTGTTTTTCGTAGGGCTTACATCTCTTGTTTTTTATCAAGCTAATTTTTTCAATTGCAAGTATTTTTTAGATGTGTATATTGCATGGGCTCCTCTGTTTTGTTTTTTTGAACTCTTGAAACAATGTTTGAAACAATGCGAATGTTGCGAAGAAAAAATGACACAAAAAACTGATCTCAATGTTAAAGAAAACCTAATTTCCAGTTTCACAATTCCGTTTTCTCTTTCTTTTGGTTTTTACAAAAATATTGTAAGCGAGGACCAATCATCATCGTGCGATAATTGTTGCCGAGACTTTTGCGCTTATATTGTATTAGGATTTTCTCTTTTGATAATTTCTCCAGTCGCTTTAGGATTTTGTGTAATTAAATTTGTCATTTTTGATTTCATCTTATATTTTATTTTTCCTTATAATTGGCAATGTAATAGAAGTTTATTTGTTAACGTTGTTGAGGCTGTTATGGGAATTTTAACTTTGGCAGCTATCGTCATTTTGACTGGGTCATTTCTTATCATCTTTCTTTCTCTATCTGTCGGGTTGATTCTTAACGGAGAGTTTTTTAACCCTTGGTTTGCCCCCACTGTGACTCTGACAGTTTATTTTTGGATAAATTGGCGGTCCTCAGTTGAAGCGCCATGTTTGGAACTTAAAACGTCAACTATCGGGGTTTGCAAGGAAAAAGCTAGGATGAATGCGGTTGGTACCAACGACGAAATTCCTGAAACCCAAAAAACAGCAAATATAAACTCGTGTTGTGATTTATGGAAACCCTTTTGGAAACATGTTTGCTCGTGTAGTTATATTTGCCGCAGTTCAGGTAAGATGAACAAAATCAAGCAGCCTCTTCCATCCCTGAAGAGGTATGATGTGACGTATTTATGATTGAAGATGGAATGTAGACGTTTCGCTAAATCTAACCCACCTAAAACTAATTAGCAGATATCAAATTATTTCTTTGCTACAAAACCTGCGTGATAAAATTTTATATCGTTTGATAGATGACAATAACAATCGCGAAAATGGAAGCAATCATGGAAACAATGAAGCTGAAAAACAAATACTCGTCATTAAATTTGACAAAAATGGCGAGGCAATGATCTCGAAAAAACTTTACGAAGAAGTTAGCGGACGAATTCTTCCTTTAAACGATCTCCTGTTTGATTTCTTCAGAAGAGTCGTTTTTGTTTTGATATACGCTGGGATTATGTTAATTGTCTTGAAACTTGGAAAGGAATCTGGGGTTTCTGGAAGTCTTCAAGCAATCAGCGCCATTGTCGCTATCTTGATTCCGTTTATTTTTGACAACATTTACGGCGATCATCATTTGGCACAAAGGAAATCAAATAACATGGCAAGGAAAGAAAAACTTAAACATATTATATGGAGAGTTAATAAACGAGAGAAAAACGTAATAGTTGTTAAACTGAGGAATTCAACCACAAATGTCGAACGATTGTTGCAATCACTCGAACCATCGTGGAAAACAATCAAAGAGTCGTTGGAATTAAACGAACAATCGCGACCAAAAATCAAGCGATCGTGGCAAAATATCGAACAATCCTGGAAAGCAATCACACAAACGTGGCAAACAATCGAGAATTTGTGGCCTACAATCGAATCCCCATCAACAAACGAACAATCATGGAGAAAAATCGAACAATTGTGGAAAAAAATAGCTGGCTCGCGGGAAAAAGCCGAGACATCGTGGCAAAAAATCAAAAAATCGGAGCAAACAATCGAACAATCGGAGGAAACAATTGAACAAATATGGCAAACAATTAAAAATTCATGGTCGACAATAGAAAAATTGTGGCAAGAAATTGAACAATGGTTGCAAAAATCGTCGCGAACAATCGATCTCTTGCAGGATGTTAAGGAACAATCGTCGCGGAGAGTCGAACTCTCAGATCAAGAGTGCAAACAATTGTCGCAGACAATCAAACTCTTGCAACAAGAAATCGAACAATCGCTGGAAACAATCAAACAATCGTGGGAAAAAATCAAACAAGCGTCGGAAACAATCACAGAAACGTCGCGAACAATCGTGAGTTTATGGCTGCCAACAAACGAACAACCCCCATCAAGGAGAACAATCGACGAATTGCGGGAATATATAGCAGGATCGAGGAGAAAAACCGAGGATTTGTTGGAAAGTTTCGAATCGTGGGAAATGTGGAGCAAACAATCGGAGGAAACAATCGAACAACTATGGCAAGCAATCAAAGAAACATGGTTAAATATAAAAAGTTTGTTGCAAGAAATCAAACAATGGTTGCCAAAAAAGTCGCAAATAATAGAACATTCGCAGCAAGAACCCTCGGAAAGAATCAAACGTTTGAAGCAAGCAATCATAAAATCGTCCCAAACAGTAACCCTCTCGCAGCGAGAAATCGATCAATCGTTACACACAATCGAACTCTCGCAGCAAGGAATGCGGACAATCAAACTCTTGCAGAAGGAAGGTGAACAATTGTTGCAGACAATAGAAAAAAATAAAAGAATAATCAAAGAATCGTTGCGAACATTAGATCAGTGGTCACGACCGTCGAACAATAGTGACCAACGCAATATCAATCCTAGCGAAGATGTTGAGATGCGTGCCAGATAACTTAACTGTTAATTACAACTTTAAATCCTATATATTTATCTCTTGCATGGACGTGTGGCTTCTGGTATTCAAAACAAGTTAAAAATAGCATCTTGAAATTTAGATATTTTTTACTTTGAATTTGACATAAAAGTCTAAACTAAACGTATGTTGTTCGAGTCTAACAACTCTGACGTTTTAAGTGGAATTGTCTTTGAAATTGGGGCTCAATTGCAAATAGCAGAGTGATGGTTTTGCGAGCCAGAAGCATCGAAACTTTATGTATAGCTAATGTGTAGAAGTGCATATATGTATATACGTAAATACAGGCATAAATACTTTCAATGTAGTATCGCCCAATTGACACTTATTGCCTATTAACTATTGCCGACAACGCGGCAACAGTTAATGTGTTCAATGTTATTTGGAGTGTTAGAAAAATTAAGCAATTTTGCTGATCGACCATATTTATAATAGTTAATACTAGGCGACGCTGATTTAACGGGTACAGACGGGTATTCAGCGGGGCACTTGAAAAAAAGCATACGTCAAATGAAATAAAATTTACAGATTCTTTCTTAGACCACGCAGCTATTGAAGGGGTGTCTATGATTTTGAGAAAACTATAACTGGTCATGGAAAAAACTCTGCTTTATAAAGGGTCGAGTTCTAGATCTTTCACTATTTCATACGCCGGCGTATTCGTTATACACCTTGTTGCTAGATTCTGACCAGGGAGAGACAATTGCCAGTGAACCTCGTGCTGTGATTAGAATTGCTGCGGTTAGAATTGAAGAATGTAATTGATATTTCAATTTTAAATTGCGTCCTATGCACATTGGACGGCATATTGACGTGGCCGGCATTGTTGTTATGAGGTAGCGTTGCACGCAAGCTATATATATTATATTTGCACGAGTGACTTGCTTCTGCGTTCAAATCAGTCCTCGGGTCTCCTTAAACATGT
Organism: Dendronephthya gigantea; assembly: GCF_004324835.1. Classification (NCBI taxonomy): domain Eukaryota; kingdom Metazoa; phylum Cnidaria; class Anthozoa; order Malacalcyonacea; family Nephtheidae; genus Dendronephthya; species Dendronephthya gigantea. Next base: position 289,518 of record NW_021163039.1, on the reverse strand, counting down.
TAATCCTCGTACAAAGGAGTTTATTTCATTTAATATATTTAAACCATAATATTTTCCCATTTCCACAAAGGAAATCAACAATGCACATGTTCGGAACGTATGTGGATTGGATATTTTTATTACAGAGGGGTTTAGCAGTTAAATTAAATCTATAATTTGCTTCCTATTGGCTGAGGTGGCGTCTGCTCCGGGAAAACAGGTTTTCCACCTGCTTCATGCATTGCAAATAAAATTATATCGATGCAATTTTGGACCTCATTCCTGTGATAACAAGTGAGTTGGAACAATTCATCGTCTACGTCAACGAGTCTCAGGTAAGATGTGCAGTGGCGTAGCCAGCCTGTCGATTTGTCCCGCTATGCTAATATTTTGGTGTTCACTGACTATGAAAACAATAAATTTCTACAGAAATGAATAATTATAATAACTCGAAATTTACATAGCGGGACAAAATCGTCAGGCTGGCTACGCCACTGAAGATGTGTATATTATAGATATGCATGGGCCATATATAGTTACAACATATTTCACCAGCGGATGATCATAGAATAAAAAATTCGAACTCATTGAAATGGCGGTTTTAAGTCGAGCAGTCGCAAACAAACGCCGTGGAAAAGTAGCCATATCAAATTGAGTGCGCTTCACGACTTGGAAGCCGTATCCAGATTGTGTGCATTTTGTATTGGTATATAATATTTAATTTACTTAAATAGTTTTAAGATAATTATTCTTAAGATATTCTAACGATATTTCTTGCAAACAACAACATTGTTATCTGGTGCTATATGCATGCATGCTATCCGTTTTGCAGGTATAGTTTACAGTTTCAAAGCGTTCTTTGAGAAGGACTGCAGGATATATACGATCTAACATATGCCGTGTTTTATATTTTTGCTCTTTTTCATTAAACTTTAACCTTGTAGTGTAAAAGACCGGTCATTCATTTTGCTATATGTTTTATGCCATCCTTTTACTTTAAAATGTTTATACTATCTTAATATTTTTTAAATAACGCTGTGTATCTGTTAACGACATGCAGGCGCCGTATGATTTTCAGTTTGCACTAGCAGTAATATTTTCACTATTAGCATAACAGTAATAATTTCCGAATTGATAAGTCGACTCCAGAACAAACGTATAAAAGAAAATATCGCACTGCCAGCTCGGAGACGGAAACTGGGATGTTACACCACGAAAAATAGACGGATCATTAAATACAACTGAATACTGTTTTCCGATTGGAAAATTTATTATATTAAAGCTTGGAATGAATTTAAAATGAAAGTCAATAGAAAACTAGATCAAATTTTTCAAAACAAAAGCACACAAAGTGCGCATCTTATACCAAAGGGTCTTAGAAATGCAATTTAATGGCAACTTGATAACGATATTTGTTACTCGTTCTACCAAATTAATAACTACTTTTACTTGTAGCAGTTGCTTCTTAACATATACGATATTTAATGAGTTTTTCTCAACAACATAAATGCATACATACATACATACATACATACATACATACACACATAAACAATTTATTTAATGACGCATTTCTCGTCACCATTAAATTGATGTTCTTCCTGAAAAGCGTACAACTGCATGCTCCCGGTTCAATCTTAAGCCGGTTTTCCACTGGCTATATTTTTCGTGCGAAGCGAATTTATTTCTTTTGAGTTCAGTTGTATTTTAACACCAGCTGCTTGCAGGTACGCACCTGCGTATAGTGACAAACGTAATGAAAAACAAGCCTTATATTCCCGCTCGATTCTCAATGAACGTCATGAAACTTATGTTATTTACCTCCATCAAGCGAAGTGTTAAAATTATACATATGATTTTTTTGTCCATGCATATGATATTTTGTGTGTACAATGAATGTTACTACTATGCAAATGATCCTACGGCAAAGAAAATTCGAAGAAATAAACATTCACTAGAAATTTGCATCTATGCAAATTCATGGCAAGCTGCATATTATTCATTATTCACGATTTCTGCCCATGAACGCTATATTTGTTATAAATGGCAAAATTATCCTATAGCATCCTAGCTTGTTTGATGGCAGTTTGTCAATGTTTTTTTAAGTTTTCAAAGGATTCCATATTGATATATGATATTTGTCGACAATCCAGCTTGAAATTTATGCACTAATATGTTCACTTTAGGTCTTCGGTTAATATAGCTAAATACGATGCTATTATGTCTTGTTTTATGAGCCACCTAAAGTTAGGGTTTTCACGCTTTCCTCCTTTTAACTTTTAAGTTGTCTGAAACTATAATCTTAATGGATAACGTGTGATTGTACCAAAGGCAACAGTAGTCCGAACCGAATAAACATAAAATACTTTTAACCAGATGTGAATGCACCATGGAAACCAAACGAAACATTGTTCAATAAATACGAGACATATGTATAGCTACCAACAACGGAAAAAGTATGGTTTAATTAGCACGTCGGTCGCTTTTACAATTACAGCGGATTAGCAGAGTAAATACAGAACATATTATTAGAAAGATTATTACTAAAATGTAAAAGCGGCTGGAAATTATATTTTTCAATATACAATTTGGAAAATTCTCAGCATACAGGAATCATCATGCATGGGTAGTGTCGCAGCTCCTCGCAAGAATGATTTTTATTGGCTGAACTTTACAACACATTTATGTTTCAACCAATAGCATAGCTTCGTTCTTTAGAAAGCATAGAGAAGCATTATCCAATTGGACGAAAGCTCCCGAGCACTGCGACATGTCCCATCATCATGGATGCATGTGCAAGCAATATATTGAAAAAGATTTTCGTGCGTGTTGGATAATAGTAATGTCATCGTTCGATATAAATGTAAATGACTTGGCCCAGTTGAGGAAAAAAAGCCAACAACATGTTTCTATCCTTCGATATTGTAGGATTCTATCTGTCCATTTCAAAAGAACTGCTGCCGGACAATGTCTTCAACTGGGCCAAGTCATTTACATTTATATCGTAACGAACTTCACCCAAAAGGATTATTACAGATTTAGGTTTACCGTACGATATGCTAACGAAAAAAAAAACATTCACAACTGCCGTTAACACCAAATGCTGTTTCATGATGCAGAACTGCGTTCAAATTTAAACTCTTGCTCGTAGCGGTATACATACGCAGAACCAAAAATGCTTTCGCTCCTCGCGACCGCGCACAAAAAACTCCTCGCAAGAGTCTGAAACGAGGAAAAATGCCCTTATAAATTAATCCGCCATTTTTGGAGACAAATTTTTATCAGGGAAGAGGTAGCAGTACGCATTCTTTGTCTATTATTTCTATGACGCCCCCGTAATTCAAACCATCGCAGCTCAGAACAGAAATGTTTCGTTCTCGCTAGCGCGTGTACGCGAGTCTACCTAGTTTTTATTATGTCATGGCCTAAGTTCAAACTAAAGCTTCTACGTTCTTTAAAAGATGTTTTAGATACATGATTTACAGCGGCAGCTCGGAGTTTCGATATCATTCGAGTTGTTTATTAGCCACAAACAAACTCAGAAGCCTTCTTCCCACTCATTCTAAACGGCTATAGCGCTGTGCTCTTTTTCTAAACGCTAGCGCTGTGACAATAAGCTGTGTGAGACTATTTTAAAAGTTGTTTGCATATTTATACGCGGTTGTATATCAATTCTTTGAGTCTTTGACTATTCGACACTTTCTGTTGAGCTAATAAGTCGTTGCGCTATGTCTTGTGGTTGCTTATATTGTGCTTATATCTAAAGACCATAAAGCTACTTGTATTCTCTCTTTTGTAATGTGAGTTAGGTTGCCAGGTATAGCCTTGAAACAATATACTTTTGGAAAGGCCCTAGAAAATTGAGATACTTGTTGAAAATAAGGCAATTTTTTTAAGAGAATTCATATAATTTAGAAGTAGAGTGATCACGCCTATTTGACGCACGTGTGCGTCTTTGGGCGCTTTCCTTTATACGGTAAAAACGGCCAGACCAGTCCTGTTGTATCTCAGTGCAGACAGATTACTGGTATTTTGGAGTGTTGTAAGAAATCTGCAGTCAAATTTAATGTTATTTATTAGCAAGGAAAATGCAGTTTCGCCGCTATTTTTTTAACGAATTACTCTATTTCAATTCAAAATACGATCGGTCTGACCATTTTGGCCGCTTAATTGAAAGCGCCCTATGTCTGTGGGCACGACCAATAATTACCAAACATATCCATGCACAATTTTGTGAATACATTTCTCATCGGAGAAAGAAAGAATTTCAAATGGTAAAATGTTATCGAATTTGCGTAAAAATGTTGTTTTCCTTCTCCCGATTTTTGCAGGTGGCTGTGCCTTTATGTATGTTTGTCTTTAAACCTGTAGGTCAAAGCTTAAAATCATCAACGTTTCAAGATGCCTCCATCTCACTACCTGGCTATCCTCGTGTATTTACAATTGTCAACAGCAATAATTGGTCACGAAAATTTGAATGCTTCTTGTGTCCAATTTGATGAATCGAAACTAGCCGATGTGTTGCATCTGATTCGTGAACCCGCCATCAACACCGTTGAAATAATATTGACCGTTGCTTCCGTGAACAGAACCCGCGTTTTCCCTGAAATGAAGTGGCCTTGGACGAATGAAATTGGTCGCACCTTAATCTCTTTGACTTCCCGCGCTAAAGCTAGCGTCTTCTCTTCGACGATTTTTACTTATTTCTTAGAAGTCGGGATGAAAAGAGTTTCCATTGAAGTGACGGAAAAAATTATTGGTTGTTTACCCCCTGGAAAAAATGGATCAGATCGAGTTTTTTCCGACCTTTTAGAAAAGCTTTTTTTACACATTGAAGATGAAGAAAAAGGCGACTATTACAAACTATGTCGTCCTCATGATATTGAAGGACCCGTTCAGTTTAACTGTTGTCGAATTATCGGCGATAGCAAGTTGACGATCTGCGCTGATTATTCTTCTATTGTGCTCGATTTTGCTGTTAGTGCATCAATAGCCGCGGTGGTAATCTTCTCTACATTGACATTACCTCTTTTGTTGGAGCATATAATAAATTACCCAGACATGACGAGCTATAAAACCTCGGGCAGTCATATGTCTCTTACTTCCATTGTTTCTATGGTCCTTTTCGAAGGCGACGGATTACCTACTTCTCTTTTCAGGCGGTGTTTTTTCGTTGCACTTACATTTGCTGTGTTTTATCCAGCTAATTTTTTCAATAACTCGATCTTCTTGTTTGCGTATATTATATGGGCTGGGTTTTTTTGTTTTGTAGATGGCTTAATTTTGCCATGTTTTGAGCAGAAGATGAAAAAATGTAAATTTAGAGAAAATCTAATTTCCTCTATCACAATTCCAATATCTCTTCTTTTTGATCTCTACAAACGTTCAAAACGTTCAATACGTTTAAGGATGAGTTGTAGCGCTTGCGGTGGGACAATTCTTCTTTTATCAATTTCTATACCCCTTGTATTATTTTGTTTTGCCCTTGTATTATTTTGTTTTGCTAAATTTGTTATATTTGATTTCATATTGACTTTTGTTTTTCCTTCTACTTGCAAATGTGATAAAGTTATGCTTTTAATTTTAAATATTATAGAGGCTGTTATAAGAGTTTTAACTTTGGCAATTATCGTCATTTTTACTGGATCAATTCTTTTATTCGTTCTTTCTCTAACTGTCGGGTTGATTCTCAACGGAGAGTTCTTTAATCCTTTCTTTGCTCCCGCTGTGACTCTGATAATCTTTTTTTGGAAAAATTGGCAGTTTTCAGTTGAAGCGCCATGTTTGCAACTTAAAACGTTAATCATCGACGTTTGCAAAGAGAAAGCTAAGATAGACGACACCTACGAGAGCGGGATTGATTTTAACAACCAAACAACATCAAAAACATGCTGTGCCGATTGTTGTTGCTGCTGTTGCGATAGCTGTAATCCCTTATTGAATTTTCTATCCTCGTGCTGTTGTTGCCATTCGTGCTGTTGCCAGTGTGATTCAGGTAAGATATGATTAAAAATATTTTATCTCATGCAGAACAGGAGTATTCGCTTCCCCACGCATGCATGCACGTACTTGCAGCCGTTTTTAAGGGTATTTTTCTGAGCTGTTTAGACAAAAGCAAAGGGTTAATGCCTACACTACACCATTGTACGATCCATGTAAGCATTGAAAAGCTGAAAATAATGTCCATATTTAGTTTTATTTATTTTCCGGCTCTGGTATCCACGCTTTTTATGTAATTAAATTGCTTTTTTTGCGGTCAGGTTTTTCCCATGACCACTCATCCGGATACATCGACTGATATTAACAATTTTTTCTATTGTCTAAGACTTCTGTTGGGTTAGAGAATTAAAAATTACTTTAGAAAGTAATCGAGGGTGCCGGCTAAAACTAATGAAAGGCTTTTGAAATGACGAGTGCCTGAAATTAGTTTGAGTAAAATCTCACATCGTTTTATAGATGACAATAACAATCAAGAAAAAGAAATACTCGCTATCAAATTTGACATGAATACTGGTGAGGCAATGATCTCGATAAAACTTTACGAAGAAGTCAGCAGACAAGTTCTTCCTTTGAGCGATCTCCTGTTTCGTTTTTTCGGAAGAATCCTCTTCGTCTCGGTATACGCTGGGATTATGTTAATTGTCTTGATTCTTGGGAAAGAATCTGGGGTTTCTGGAAGTCTTCAAGCAATCAGCGCCATAGTTGCTATCCTGATTCCGTTTATTTTTGACACCATTTACGCAGATCATCATTTGGCACAAAAGAACTCGAATAACATGGCAATGAGAGAAAAACTTAAACATATTATATGGATAGTTTATAAAGGAGAGAAAAACGTAATAGTTGTTAAACTGAAGAATTCAACCACAAATGTCGAACAATTGTTGCAATCACTCAAACCATCGTGGAAAACAATTAACGAGTCGTTGGCATCAATCGAAAAATCGTTACCAACATTCGAACTATCGTGTAAAACAATTAAAGAGTCGTTGGAACTAATCAAAACATCGTTAACAACAATCGAACAATTGCGACCAACAATCGAACAATTGCGACCAACATTCGAACAATCGTGGGAAACAATCAAAGAGTCGTTGGAATCAATCGAAAAATCTTTACCAACAATCGAACAATTGCGACCAACATTCAAACAATCGTGGGAAACAATCAAAGAGTCGTTGGAATCAATCGAAAAATCTTTACCAACAATCGAACAATTGCGACCAACATTCAAACAATCGTGGGAAACAATCAAAGAGTCGTTGGAATCAATCGAAAAATCTTTACCATCAATCGAACAATCACAACCAACATTCAAACAATCGTGGGAAACAATCAAAGAGTCGTTGGAATCGATCGAAAAATCTTTACCAACAATCGAACAATCACAACCAACATTCAAACAATTGTGGGAAACAATCAAAGAGTCGTTCGAATCAATCGAAAAATCTGTACTATCAATCGAACAATCGCGACCAATCGAACAATCGTGGAAAACAATCAAAGAGTCGCTCGTACCAATCGAAAAATCTCTACCAACAATCGAACGATCGCAACCAACCAAACAATCGTTGAAAACAATCAAAGAGTCGCTCGTATCAATCGAAAAATCGCGACCAACCATCCAACAATCGTGGGAAACGATCAAAGAGTCATTAGAATCAATGAAAAATTCTTTACCAACAATGGAACAATCGCAAGCAACAATCGAAAAATCGCGAGCTGCAATCGAACAATTGCGGGAAACAATAAAAGAGTCGTTGGAATCAATCGAAAAATTGTTACCAACAAGCAAACAATCGCGATCAACAATGGAACAATTGCAAGCAATAATCGAAAAACCGTTGCCAACAATCGAACAATCGCAACCAAAAATCAAGCAATCGTGGCAAAAAATCAAGCAATCCTGGAAAACAATCACACAAACGTTTCAAACAATCGTGGGTTTGTGGCGTATCCAATCCCCATCAACAAGCCAACAATCCCCATCAACAAGCCAACAATCCCCATCAACAAGCCAACAATTCCCATCAACAAGCCAACAATCCCCATCAACAAGCCAACAATCCCCATCAACAAGCCAACAATTCCCATCAACAAGCCAACAATCCCCATCAACAAGCCAACAATTCCCATCAACAAGCCAACAATTCCCATCAACAAGCCAACAATCCCCATCAACAAGCCAACAATTCCCATCAACAAGCCAACAATCCCCATCAACAAGCCAACAATTCCCATCAACAAGCCAACAATCCCCATCAACAAGCCAACAATCCCCATCAACAAGCCAACAATTCCCATCAACAAGCCAACAATCCCCATCAACAAGCCAACAATTCCCATCAACAAGCCAACAATCCCCATCAACAAGCCAACAATTCCCATCAACAAGCCAACAATCCCCATCAACAAGCCAACAATCTCAATCAACAAACGAACAATCATGGGGAAAAATCGAACAATTGTGGGAAGAAACCGAGAGATTGTGGCAAAAAATTGAACAATCAGAAGAAACAATCGAACAACAATGGCAACCAATCAAAAATTCATGGTCGACAATAGAAAAATTGTGGCAAGAAATAGAACAATGGTTGCAAAAATCGTCGCGAAAAATCGAACTCTTGCAGGAAGTTCAGGAACAATCGTCGCGGAGGGTCAAACTCTCAGTTCAAGAAGGCAAACAATTGTTGCAGACAATCAAACTCTTGCAACAAGAAATCGAACAATCGCCGCAAACAATCAAACAATCGTGGGAAAAAATCAAACAAGCGTCGGAAACAATCACAGAAACGTCGCGAACAATCCTGGATAAAATTAAAAGACCGCCAACAAACGAACAACCCCCATCAGGGAAAACAATCGAAAAATTGTTGAAAGATATAGCCGAATCGATGGGAAAAAACGAAGATTTGTTGGAAAGTTTCGAACAATCGTGGAAAATGAGGAACGAACAATCGGAGGAAACAATCGAACAAGTATGGCAAGCAATCAAAAAAAGATGGTTAAATATAAAAAGTTTATGGCGAGAAGTCGAACAATGGTTGTCAGAAACGTCGCAAATAATAAAACACTCGCCGCAAGAACCCTCGGAAGAAGTCAAACTTTTGAAGCAAGCAATCGAAAAATCGTCCCAAACAGTCACCCTCTCGCAGCGAGAAATCGATCAATCGTTGCACACAATCGAACTCACGCAGCAAGGAATGCGGACAATCAAACTCTTGCAGAAGGCAAATGAAGAATTGTCGCAGACAAAAGAAAAAAATGAAAGAATAATCGAAGAATCGTCCCGAACATTAGATCAGTGGTCACGACCGTCGAACAATAGTGACCAACGCAATATCAATCCTAGCGAAGATATTGAGATGCGTATCAGATAACTTAACTGTTAATTACAACTTTAAGTCCTATATATTTATCTCTTGGACGTGTGGCTTCTGGTAGTATACTATAATTATAATTATTATTCATTATATGTACAATCTATACATCGTTGAATTTACAAACAATACCTATATAGGGCGGAGCCGGTTGTATAAAGCTTTTTTAACCACATATTAACAATATTCTTTGTAGCTAAAAGGTATAGTTAGGCTTGTTGTATAAAAATGTAGTTAAAATTGGTAAAAGTTAACGATCCTTAGGGCATCGTTAACTATTCAAAATATAGTTAAAAATAGCATCATGAAATTTAGTGTAAGGTTTAATTGCATGTTTTGTCTAGAGGGATTAGTTCAACAATGGTAGCTCTATAATATATTCATATATATTTGTACATAAAAGAGATTTCGTAATTTAGTTTAGTCAGTTAGAACATAAAACTCAAACCGATATTGACTCTATCCGATCGATGTATGTTTGCAGAAGATATAGATAGTTACGTGTATACTGCGGATCGCCTTGTTGGGGAAATACCTGTAAGTTGTCCGTTTATACTTTAATGTTATTTTTGACTATTTAAGCCGGTTAGGTAACTTATTTATTTTGTGTATAGTATACTTATAGTTGAACCGTAAAACGAGTTCAATGTCTTGATTTGGCGATTGTGGAGTAACATTTAGATATTTTCTACTTTGAATTTGACATAAAAGTCTAAACTAAACGTATGTTGTTCGAGCCTAACAACTCTGACGTTTTAAGTGAGATTGTCTTTGAAATTGGGGCTCAATTGCAAATAGCAGAATGCAGGTTTTTTGAGCCAGAAGTATCGAAACTTTATGTAGCTAATGTGTATAAGTGCGTAAATGTATACGTACATACAGGCATAAATACTTTCGATGTAGTATCACCCAATTGACGCTGATTGACTATAACTATTGCCGACAACGCGGCAACAGTTAATGTGTTCGATGTTGTTTGGAGTGTTAGAAACAATTTTGCTGATCGACCACATTTATAATAATTAATAACTGTTTCAGAGAAAAAGGAAACTTGAAGAGTCAAATCAAGTGAATACTAAATCGTATTTTCTTTGAAACCAAAATATTATATAAGCGAATATATTTTGCAGTTGCCGTTGCCGTTGTTTTCCCAAACTCTCTACTCGCGTAGGGTTGCAACCACGAGAAATATTTTTTGGTGAAACAAATTGGCGGCATATTAATATTTGTGATTTATTCATCGTACGACAATTTTAACAAACCCAGCGATGTAACATTGTGTCACATTTACGTTTACATGTTAACATCATTTTCCGCGTTGACCGGCAGACATATAGCAAGGTAGCAACCTATACTTCTATCAAAACACGCAAATTTTGTATCGAAAGGTTTGTCCGATTAGGCGACGTTGATTTCACGGGTGTTCAGCGGAGCACTCAGAAAAAGCATACGCCATGATCACATAAAATGAAATTTACAGATTCTTTCTTAGGGCCACGCAGCTATTGAAGGGGAGTCTATGATTTTGAGAAAACTATAACAGGTCATGGAAAAAACTCTGCTTTATAAACGGTCGAGTTTTAGATTTTTCATTATTTCATACGTGGGCGTATTCGTTATACACCTTTTTGCTAGATTCTGACCCAGGGAGAGATAATAAAAGATAAATTTATTCGAACATTACTATAAATATATAATAAATCGATATCATATACTTTTTATACAATACAAGAGGAAAAAAATGAAATTACGCATATAAACTTAAATATAAACTAGAGAAAACTACTTTATCTAATATTAGAGTTCCATTCCGACAACGAGATATCTGTAATACCCAGGGAGAGACAATTGCCAGTGAACCTCGTGCTGTGATTAGAATTGCTGGGGTTAGAATTGAAAAATGTAATTAATATTTCAATTTTAAATTGCGTCCTATGCATATTGGACGGCATATTGAACGCGGCCGGCATTGTTGTTATGAGGTAGCGATGCACGCAAGCTATATATTATCATATTTGCACTAGTGACTTGTTTCTGCGTTCAAATCAGTCCTCGGGTCTCCTTAAACACGTTAATCCTCGTACAAAGGAGTTTATTTCATTTACTATATTTAAACCATAATATTTTCCCATTTTTACAAAGGAAATTAACAATGCACGAGCCACATGTTGGGAATATTACGTTATGCGGTGAGCAGTGGATTGGATATTTTAATTACAGAAGGATTTAGCAGTTAAGTTTAATCTATAATTTCACGAAGTTGCGTGCTATTGGCTGAGGTGGCGTCTGTTCGGGGAAAACAGGTTTTCGATCCACCTGCTTCATGCAATGCAAATAAAATTATATCGACGCAATTTTGCTCCTCATTGCTGTGATAACAAGTCGTCCTCAAGTGAGTTGGAACAATTCATCGTCCACCGTTAACGGGTCTCAGGTACGATGTGTATATTATAGATATGCATGGGCCATATATATAGTTATACAATGTACAGTACTGTCCAGAGATAACCTAACAAAAACCGCGGTTAATCTAGATCAAACCTCGGTCTGATCGCGCGGTTGAACCGAGGTTAGACCGAGGTGGAATCGCGGTGAGACGGAGGTTAAACCTCGGCCTAACTCGGTCTGACAGACATTTCTTAAGATTTTTTCGATTTGGTTATTGTTTTGTCCTTCTCAGCTGTTCATAACATTTCGTTCGGTACTTCCACTGCGAAGGTATTTTTTTCCTTTGCGTCTTCTGCGGTTTCTATCCGGCGGTCGACGGCAGCCGAACCACAACCGCAGTGTTAGGTTACTTCTAGACAGTTCTGTATTTCACAAGGTGATGATTATAGAATCAAAAATTCAAACCCAAAATAAGCCTGCGATGTTTTGTTTATAATTTGGGGTTAAACTTATTGAAATAGCGATCTAAGTCGAACATGCATGTACAGTCGCCAACAAACGCTGTGAAAAAGTAGACTACTACCATATCAAATTCAGTGCGCCCAACAATCGATCGCTTCGATCACGACTTGGAAACCGTATCTAGATTGTGTGCGTTTTGTATAGGTAATAATTTAATTTGCTTAAATTGTTTTAAAATAATTATCCTCAAGATATTCTAAAGATATTTTTTGCAAACAACAACATTATTATCCAGTGCAATATGCATGCATGCTATCCGTTTTGCAGGTAGTTTACAGTTTCAAAGCATTCTTTGACAAGGACTACAGGATATATACGATCTAACATATGTCGTGTTTTATATTTTTGCTCTTTTTCATTAAACTTTAACCTTGTAGTGTAAAAGACCGGTCATTCATTTTGCTATATGTTTTATGCCATCTTTTTACTTTAATTAATTTGTTTATACCATCTTAATATTTTTGAAATAACGCCATGTGTATCTGTTAACGACATGCAGGCGCCGTATGATTTTTTTTGCACTAGCAGTAATATTTTCACTGTTAGCATGGCAGTAACAATTTCCGAATTGATAAGTCAACTCCAAGTTTCGGATTCAGAACTGTTTCCATGTAAAAGAATAAAACGTAAAAACGAAAGTATCACACTGCCAGCTCGGAAACGGATCATGCATTAGATACAACTGAATACTCTTTTCCGATTGGAAAATTTATTATAGCTATTAAAGCTTGGAATGATTTTAAAATGAAAGTTAATAGAAAACTAGATCAAATTTTTTAAAATAAAAGCACACAAATGGCCCTAGAAATGCAATTTAAAGGCAATGTAACTTGATAACGATATTTGCTACTCGTTCCACTAAATTAATAACTACTTTTACTTGTAGCAGTTGCTTCTTAATATATACGATATTTAATGAGTTTTTCTCAACAACTGCTCCCGGTTTAATCTTAAGCCGGTTTTCCACTGGCTATATTTTTCTTGCGAAGCGAATTTATTTCTTTTGAGTTCAGTTCTATTTTAACAAATTTCTTAACATTAGATGCTTGCAGGTGCGCACCTGCGTTGTGAAAAACGTAGTGAAAAACAAGCCTTATATTTCCGCTCGATTCTCAATGAGCGTCATGAAACTTATGTTATTTATCTCCATCAAGCGAAGTGTTGAAATTACATATGATTCTTTTCCCATGCATATGATATTTTGTGCGTACAATGAATGATACTACAATGCAAATGATCCTACGGCAAAGGAAATTCGAAGAAATAAACATTCACTAGAAATTTGCATCTATGCAAATTCATGGCAAGCCGCATATTATTCATTATTCACGATTTCTGGCCATGAGCGCTATATTTGTTATAAATGGAAAATTTATCCTCTATCATCCTAGCTGGTTTGCTGGCAGTTTGTCAATGTTTTTCAAGTTTTCAAAGGATTCCATATTGATATGTGATGTTTGTCGACAATCCAGCTTGAAATTTATGCGCTAATATGTTCACTTTAGGTCTTCGGGTAATATAGCTAAATACGATCCAATTATGTCTTGTTTTATGAGCCACCTAAAGTAGGGTTTTCACGCTTTCCTCCCCCCATTACATGGACAATACATTTATATTAATGCGTTCTTTCCTGTAACGGTATAAATACAATTAATTTTGTGCTGTCAATGAACCCTAAGTCTAAATCTAAAACACACTCTATGCATGAGTTACAACAACTATATGACTATGCCGCCTGTGACAGCCCTTCACGACAGGTATACGGAACACTCACTTGAGTATATATACACCTGTTCACGAATAAATTGATTTTAGCTGCTCACATAATAGATTTCTTTCCTTTTCAACAACCTATTGAGCTTATATAGCGGTAATCGCACAACGAGCCCCAGAGGTGCATGGGCCGGTGTTCTTTTTAACCAGAGTCATTGATAAAATTAGCTAACGAGAATAATTAATATAGTTTGGAAATAATTAAAGCTTATTTATATAATGTACATGCACAAAGGAACACCGCAGAAATTGTGTCGGTTTCAAAGAGAAAACTAATATATCATAACATACCCCAATTTTCTGTCCGAATTTTAAAATATGGTTTTAAAACTGATTTTTCAAACAATATTGCAGGTTTCGAAGTTACCGGTCTGTTACAAACTGTTTTTGATCACATGCAAGATGACTTCACTTGTGTTCCTTGAGTTTGCAGCTTGTTTTCTCTTTCTTTCTTCGGCTGGTTTTGCTCAGGAAAATCCAAAATCCTCATCAGAAAGTAAGAATATTTCTATCGACGAGCAAATGATAAACGCCAATCAGCCTAATCTGACGTCCAACCAATCCACCATCTGCGGAGATGACGAGATCAAACTTCGAATTAATAAGTCAGATATCGAGAAAATTCTGAGTCTTATGCATAAGTATACTACCCATGTCGTCGAGATAGAAGTGACTATCAGTTCAAGTAAGAATTACTCCAAACTCACATGGTCCTGGGCAAACGAAATTGGTCGAACAATTATCTCACTAATTGCAAAAGAAAGCTTAATTGCATTTAGCATTTCATCCAGTTTATTTCATACGCGATCTTATCACCTAACCACACTCAAAGCTGGTATCGAAAAAGTGAATATTATTGTTACAGAGGAGAAGTACGGGTGTTTGCCAAAAGGAACCAATGGATCTGAAATTGTTTTTGACTTTCTGCTGCACGAGCTCTTTCGTTTAGACGAAGTTCATGATTATAAGTTATGCCGTCTACATAGAGATGAGAAAAACGTGAAACAATACAACTGCTGTAGGGTGGTGAATGGCGGAAAGCTGACAATTTGCGCTGACTATTCATCAATTATACTTGAACATGCCGAAAACTACATAAATTTTGCCATTGTACTTTTTTTTCTTTATGTTGGTTTTCCTTTGGTGCTGAATTATCTATTATCACAACAGGAGGAAAGTTATGACTACAAGATTACTGACAGTCCAATGGCGCTTTCATACATTTTCCACAGCATATTCATCGCTGCAACAATAGATCGATTAAAAAAATGCTTTAGAAGATTTGTGTTTTCGATTACAGTCGCAGTGATTCTCTGTATTAGTTACTCAGGAATGGTTTGGATCCCCATTTCGTTGGTGTGGATGTTCTTCTTTACGTTATTTGGTATCTCTAAGATGGATGAGGCAGTTAGGAAGTATCTAAGTAGTGATGATGGAAGCAATGTCTTTAAAGATTCTCTTTGGATAGCTACATTACCATTAAATATTAATTTCTATCTCTTTATTTTAACCATTGTGAAAAATTCCCTACAAGAGGATGGTTTATTAGAGGTGGGTTCACCAGAAAAACGTTCATCACACGGACGTCCACAAGGGGAGCCTTCGCAAGGGCAGGAGCCCTCACAAAGGGAGGAGCCTTCGCAAGGGGAGGAGCCTTCACAAGCGCAGGAGCCTTCACAAGCGCAGGAGCCTTCACAAGCGCAGGAGCCTTCACAAGGGCAGGAGCCTTCACAAGGGCAGGAGCCTTCACAAAGGGAGGGGCCTTCGCAAGGGGAGGAGCATTCACAAGGTTGGCGTTCACAAGTGGAGCGTGTGGAGCGTTCACAAGGGGAGAGTTCACAAGGTGAGTGTTCACCAAAACAGCCTTCTCGACCGGACGGTTTTCTCTTTTATGTGGTGCTTGTGATTCTCTACCCAATTTTTTTTGCTATTGCTTCCGCCTCCGTTATTTTCTTCGTTCCATGTGGTACTTGGCTTACAATCACCACACAAAATGCTCGTGGAATGAGAAACGTTATTAAAAAACGGCTTACATCGAAAGTGATTAATATCCCGGTAATCATCATTGCATTTTTCGTGTTTGCTGCTATTCCTCTAATTAATCTGTTTATTATTTTCTACTTCTTCACTACTCTTGTAAATTTTGCACTTTATTTGGTCATCGGTTTTTACCTCAATGCATCATCTTACAGTCCCATCATCACCCCGATTGTAGTTTTTGTTGTTTACTCTTGGAGATACTGGAGATCGTCTGTTGAAACAAAGTACTTCCAACTCAAAACAGAAATTTACGAGCTTTG
The DNA here is from genome assembly GCF_004324835.1 of Dendronephthya gigantea. Classification (NCBI taxonomy): domain Eukaryota; kingdom Metazoa; phylum Cnidaria; class Anthozoa; order Malacalcyonacea; family Nephtheidae; genus Dendronephthya; species Dendronephthya gigantea. The sequence goes on along the minus strand of NW_021163039.1, from coordinate 273,176 downwards.
CATGGAGTATGAAAACGCTCCTAAAAAAGAAAATAAAAACCCAACACCAACCTTGCAAGATATTTCTAAAGAGAACATCTATCATGTGGACGTCAAAGAGGGAACAGTTCCGAAGGATCTCTATGAAAAATTACGGGGGAAAATCTTGCCGTATTACGAAGTCTTGTTTTACTTCCTCGCTCGAATGTATTTCGTTGTTAATTTTAGCCTTTTTGTGTGCGTCGTGATAATGTTGGCCGAAGAGTCTAACATTTCAGCACCTGCACAAATTACGAGTGCCTTTGTCATCGCTACTCTCCCGCTTCTTTTTAACACAATCCTGGTTGAACATTCATTTGAAGAAAAAGATGCCTATAGGAAGAAACTAAAGCAGGAAATACAAAAACGTATGAAAATTATCCAAAAGTCTCGCGAGATCGTAACCGTTTATGTTGTAAAGAATTGCAAAAGAAAAAAGGCAGACAAAGTCTTTGATCGACTTCGTCGTTTACGTAAACTGTTTTTTAACTACTAAAATTAACATTGAAATGCCATTGGTCGAAAAGATCTCGGATCTATGGCTATACTGTTCGTCCTTGTTAATATCATGGCATAAGACTTATCTCTGCGTATTTTTGTGCCAGGCTTGTGTGTATTGCAAACTCGTATTATAATCGATGTTCATTTTGTATGGCAACAGCTTCACAATTTCTCAGAATCCAATGGTATATATATATATTGTCAATATGCAACAAGGTAATCGTATACATGGTATACGCGTATTTATTTTTGCACTGAAAACTATTTTACTTGACTAGTGATATTTTTTAAAAACACGAGTTCTATCATGCATATGACAAAAGTGCAATGTTATGATTAAGCCTGCTTGGTACAAATCTAAATGTTCTGATTTGTCTTATGCATAGACTATAGTAAAAAAATATATGTAGACATTATTTGTAGTAATTAGACAATGAGGCCATTTTGACATTTAACAGTAATGAATAATTGTATATATCCCGCGGGGACTATCAGATCGAGTGACACGAGTTTACATAAAAAATAATGACTTGATGGACGTCTCACTGGGAGGCGAGAAACATTTAGTAGCGATAACATACATTGAAATATATATCCTATATAATCTTTGCACCAATTATACTCCATAAACTTTACATCTATTCTGCTGCTTCTGTTTCTTAAATGACATTGCATGAAAATAGTTCACAAATGCAGTTTTTCTGCAAAGCGCTCCAGTTGTTCGCGGGTTCACTGCAGAGCCGTGCATGGCGACCATGCAGGGGTTGTGGAGGGTCTGACACCTGCAACTACAGCTTTGGATTATACACGATGTTTTTGTATTGCAGTTTCCCTGAAATGACATTCGGACTTCATTTGACAGTCGCAGCTCAACCGAAATTCCGCTTTTGACATTCCCCACTCATGCTCCCACTTAAGCCCTTTTCCACTTGGCAAATTCATTCGCGCGACGCGAAGCGATATCTAAAATCCGGTAATGTGATTGGTTTTCGAAAAAAACTTGTCGCAAAAAAGTAGAATCGTTTCCTACTTTTTATCAGTTTGCAGGAATAAATTCGTCCAGTGGAAAACAGGCAAACGTGTCAATGTCCCCTTAGAAACGTCATCGCGCAACGGTTAAAATTAAAATTGTCTACCACCTGATAATCTATATAAATGAAACAGTTAGTTGTAGTGGAAAACATTTAGCAAACAAAACTTCACAAACAAAATATCTATTACCAAAAACATCCGAAATTCGTATATTTTATAACAACAGACTGGTCTGCTAACTGTCGCTGCAAGGATATACTGGTTTTTATATTCTTCAATGTTTTGGGGCGTCAGTTTGCACTTGAAGCTTGTACGTCAGTTTTACTGTCGCTAGCAGAGGCTCTGCTGTCTTGCACTGTATCCAAATACGAGAGCATGTCTTTGTCTAAATAACAAAGAAAAATAAAGGATTATGAAGAAATATAGAGGAGGAATAGAGGATTTACGACGCATATTTTTTACGACTATTTTAACATATTTGTTAACACCAGAATGTTTGCATTGTTCCGCTCGATTCTCCATGAACGTCATGAAACTTCTGTTATTTATCTCCATCAAGTGAAGTGTTAAAATTACATATGATATTTTTGTCCATGCACGCATACGATATTTTGTGTGTACAATGAATGATACTACGGCAAAGAAATCCTACGGCAAAGAAAATTGTAAGAAATACTGTGCAGTCACAAACATTCACTTAAAATTTGCATCTATGCAAATTCTTGGCAAGCTGCATATTAATTGTCCGCGATTTCTGGCCATGAACGCTATAATTATTTGTTATAAATGGCCGAATTATTTTCTAGCATCCTAGCTGGTTTACGATCCAATTATGCCTTGTTTTATGAGCCACATAAAGTTAGCGTTTTCATCCTCCTTTTAAGTTTTAAGCTGTCTGAAACTATAATCTTAATGGATAACGTGTGATTGTACCAAAGGCAACAGTAGTCTGAACCGAATAAACATAAAATACTTTTAACCAGATGTGAATGCAGCATGGAAACCAAACGAAACATTCAATCAATAAATACGAGACATATGTAGCTATAGCTACCGACAACGGAAAAAGTATGGTTTAATTAGCACGTTGGTCGGAGTAGCAGTCGTCTGATTACAGTGGATTAGCAGAGTAAATACAGAACATATTATTAGAACGATTATTACTAAAATGTAAAAGCACCAGGAAATTATATTTTTCAATATATAATTTGGAAAATTCTCAACAAATGAAAATTCTCATCAAATCTTCTAGTTTTCGTAGCACAGCACTAAAATTTATAGAATATTGTATAGTTAGACAGCACATTAAAATATTTGGGACTGTTATTGAACATGCTGCATATAGTGTAGATATAAAGACAAGCGATATGCTATCACGGACAACACTATATCCAAAATTTCTATATATGGACAGGAAAAGAACTCGCTAACAAATTTGATGAAAAAACTGACGAGACAATAATCTCAAAACAACTATATTTAAAAAGTCAGCAGAATAGCTCTTCCCTTAAATTATCTCCTGTCTCGTTTCTTCGGAAGACTCATCTTCATCTGTATTTACACTTTTATTATGTTTATTGTCATGATTCTGGTTCAAGAAAATGGACTCTCTGAAAGTGTCCAAGCGATCAGCGTTAACAGAAATAGTATTTTTTTGTGACTTGGGGAAAGTTCTCGAATTTTCAATGCACAATGCTTTTGATGGGATATCAGAAAATTCTCAAAGTCTCAAACCAATATTTTGAAATCAAACCAACACAAGGCTTCAAATGAATCCTTTAGCAACTCTTATATATTATTTTTCTTTAGAAGCTAGAGACTTTCGCGTGTATCTATACTGAAAGATCCATATACTTCAGCCAGTTCAGTGCCAAAAGATCAGACTGGAAAGATCGAGATCGATTACATTACATAAGTCAGTAATGTAAAGATATGTTATCGGGAAATCTTTAAACGAGAAAACGAGGATATCGATAAAAAAATTAGAAGTTCTATGCTAATTTTCTTAGGGCATCAAAGTGAGACATTCCGACGCTAACCGCTATGTGTAATAATTGGTATCTTTTTTGACTGTATGCAAATTTTGAGTTAATCGCATTGTTTTCGAACTTACACTTCCGCGTAGTGAATTAAGGCTTAGTGTCATCTTACAATCAAGCCTGAGAAGATTGAACTGAGTAGGACTGTACCACTGTTGAATAAAGATTGAGTCATACATCGACACTGTTAAGGTAAGAATTGGTAACTTTTATACCAATTAGAATTTGTCATCTATCGTAAATCATCCTGTAAATTGCTGATGTAAATATCAGAATGGAGTGGCTAAAGAGTCCTCTGTCGAAACTCAGTCTCACTGACTCTGACAGACATTCTTAAGATATTTTCGATTTGATTATTATGTTGTCGTTCTTATTGTCGTTCGAAGTTCATAACATTCCGTTCGGAAGCGAAAGGCAACCGTTATGATACCTTATTAAACACGGTTTAACACATTTTGATATTTAAAATTATCTGAAATGATAAATTTGAAAACTGTAACTGATATTTTTGAATTAGCACTCAGACACTCTGTATTAAATTAACAATGTCCCTTTCATTTTTCTATTAAAGCATTTGAACAGCTATCAGTTTCGATTTCACAGCCTCTTGACCGGTGCTCTTCAGCATATACAAATTTCCAAGATGCATATAACTCAGAATCAGGTCCAAAAATATAGTTGAAAGAATATTTATGCACCCAATATACATACTTGATTGATATCTTGCTGCAATATATATGAAATAAAGGTTTGCCAAGGCCTATTACTGTTGTATTATATAATAAAGATATATACCGAGATCATATATGGTTATAACTTCCATTTCGTTTTTGACAATAACTATTAATTGTCTGTTTCATGCAAGGCCATTCTTTTAAATTTGTAAAAAAAATATAAGAATCGAAGATTTACAGATGTTTTTATTTTAGTCTTTGCTACACGTCTCATTTCATAGAATCAATTTCCAAATACCGGGAATTGGAGGCTATCAAATTTCATAATATATAAAATTTAGTTTAGTAGGACGCTATGGTCGCCAAAGTAGCTACAAGTATATTATAGTAGCGTAGTTTTTGACAGTTATAAGAAATTTAGTTGCGCAGTTAGACGGCGCATTAAAATAATTGGGGGTGTTATTGAACATGCTGTATAGTGTAGATAAAGACAAGCATAATTATGTCCACACTATATCCAAAAGAACTATTTAAAAAGTCAGCAAAATAGTTCTTCTTTTAGATTATTTCCTGTTTCGTTTCTTCGGAAGACTCCTCTTCATTTGTATTTACACTTTTATTATGTTTATTGTCATAATTCTGGTTCAAGAAAATGGACTCTATGAAAGTGTCCAAGCAATCAGCGTTAACAGAACTAGTATTTTTTTTGTCACTTGGGGAATGTTCTCGAATTTTCAATGCACAATGGTTTTGATGGGATATGAGAAAGTTCTCAAGGTCTCAAACCTATATTTAGAAAGTTAACCAACACAAGACTTCAAATGAATCCTGTAGCAACTCTATATATATGATTTTTCATTAGAAGCTAGGGACTTTCGCGTGTATCTATACTAAAAACGGAGAAATGATTGACATTTATTTATTATTTAATCTATTTATTCTATATGACTGAAAACAATTTAACGACCACTTTCATAATGGTTATTATGCCCCCTCACACACCCCTAAAAAACCCCTCATACACCCCTCACACACCCCTCACATATACACACCCCTCACATATACACACCCCTCACATATACACACCCCTCACATACGCTGTTTGATACGCGTCCTCATTCTAAACATCGATCTGTTCGATCGTTGATACATGTTTTAGATAATTCAGCATATTTAAATTCGATTTGCGTAATGGAAGTATGAATTGAAAAGACAGTGCTTACGCGCGCAACTTAGTTATAGACCATATACTTCAGCCAGTTCAGTGCCAAAAGATCAGACTGGAAAGATCGAGATCGATTACATTACATAAGTCAGTAATGTAAAGATATGTTATCGGGAAATCTTTAAACGAGAAAACGAGGATATCGATAAAAAAATTAGAAGTTCTATGCTAATTTTCTTAGGGCATCAAAGTGAGACATTCCGACGCTAACCGCTATGTGTAATAATTGGTATCTTTTTTGACTGTATGCAAATTTTGAGTTAATCGCATTGTTTTCGAACTTACACTTCCGCGTAGTGAATTAAGGCTTAGTGTCATCTTACAATCAAGCCTGAGAAGATTGAACTGAGTAGGACTGTACCACTGTTGAATAAAGATTAAGTCATACATCGACACTGTTAAGGTAAGAATTGGTAACTTTTATACAAATTAGAATTTGTCATCTATTGTAAATCATCCTGTAAATTGCTGATGTAAATATCAGAATGGAGTGGCTAAAGAGTCCTCTGTCGAAACTCAGTCTCACTGACTCTGACAGACATTCTTAAAATGTTTTCGATTTGATTATTATGTTGTCGTTCTTATTGTCGTTCGAAGTTCATAACATTCCGTTCGGAAGCGAACGGCAACCGTGATGATACCTTATTAAACACAGTTTAACACATTTTGATATTTGAAATTATCTGAAATGATAAATTTTAAAACTGTAACTGATATTTTTGAATTAGCGCTCACTCTGTGTTAAATCAACAATGTCTCTTTCGTTTTTCTGTTAAAGCATTTGAACCGCTATCAGGTTCGATTTCACAACCTCTTGGCTGACGCCCTTTAGCATATAGAAATTCCGAAGAATCTGGAACTGAGAATCAGGTCCAAAAATATAGTTGAAAGAATATTTATGCACCGAATATGCATACTTGATTGATATCGTGCTGTGACTGCAATTTTGGCAATTAAGTCCTTTTCTTCGAGCCAGTTTCCAAATTCTAGCAATCAGCAGTAAGATCGAGTCCTGCATGCAGTGAGATAGATCTATAGAAAAGATTGTTTTTGAATCTATTGATTGAATATAATATTTGCCGTGGGTTTAGCTTCAATATATACGTCGTACTAGACACACGAATGCATATTCAAGCATCAAAGTTGGTTTGGATCGCGTTAGATTTAGTTTACCACCCCTCACACACGCTGCTTGATACGCGCCTTTATTTTAAACATCTGTTCGATCGTTGATACATGTTTTAGATGATTTAGCATAGTTAAATTCGATTTGCTTATTTCAAGCATAAATTGAAAAGACAGTGCTCCGCGCGCAACTTGTCATAGACCATATACTTCAGTGCTAAAAGAAGTAGCTGTGACAAGAAATTGCGGGGTATTTGCATGAGTTGTTTTTTTATTGGCATATTTACATTCATTTTAATTCCTTTCACTTTCAGTTTTGTTTCAATATGCCATCTGTTTTGAAAATACATAAATGCAGCAATGAAATTCGGACTATTCGTGTTAAAGATTAACTCAGTAATATAAAGATTTGTTATTAGGAAATCTTTGTGGCATAATAATAAGAAACATTGCAGAAATATGACGCCATGATCCTTGGAGGAAACAAATGCACGCAGAGATCGATGTTTTATTTTAAGTAAAAATAAGAAAAATATATGCATGGTGCACTCAATTCTAATATATCTTTAAACGAGAGAACTAGAAAAGTTCTATGCTAATTTTCTTAGAGCATCAAAGTGAGACATTCCAACGCCAATCTACAATAATCATTTTTGACTGTATGCAAATGTTGAGGTAATCACATTGTTTTCGAGTTTGCATTCCCGCGTAGTGAAGGCTTTAAAACATAAAAGACCAACTACAGGTACCGCTCGTGTTAATTCACAATCAAGCCAGAGAAGATTAAATTGCATGAGTATTAAATTAAGATTGAATTACGCCACTGTTAAGGTAAGACTTGGGAACTTTTATACAAGCTTTACATTTTCTTTAAAATTTTGATCAAACATATCCAACTTCTTTGTAAGATTGGGTTTGGAAATATTTTTAGAAGTAATATAGAAAGCTTGCGCCTTCTTTATTTTATTTTGCTATACAAATCATTTCTTCGAACCAGTCAGCAAATACCAGGAATTAAAGGCAGCATCCTGCTGCGAGTATAATAAATGCATGCATGGTTTAAGAAATTAGCACGAACTAAAATTAATAGAATATTGCGTAGTTAGACAGCACATTAAAAATTTGGGAGTGTTATTGAACATGCTGTATGGTGTAGATAAAGACAAGCGATATGTTATCACGGACAACACTATCCAATATTTCTATATATATGGAGAGGAAAATGATCTCAAAACCACTATTTAAAAAGTCAGCAGAATAGTTCTTCCCTTAGATTATCTCCTGTTTCGTTTCTTCGGAAGACTCCTCTTCATTTGTATTTACACTTGGATTATGTTTATTGTCATGATTCTGGTTCAAGAAAATGGACTCTTTGAAAGTGTCCAAGCGATCAGCGTTAACAGAACTAGTATTGTTGGGGGAATGTTCTCGAATTTTCAATGCACAATGCTTTTGATGAGATATGAGAAAGTTCTCAAAGTCTCAAACCTATATTTAGAAAGTTAACCAACAAAAGACTTCAAATGAATCCTTTAGCAACTCTTATATATGATTTTTCTTTAGAAGCTAGGGACTTTCGCAGTTTCGCGTGTATCTATACTGAAAACGTAGAAATAATTGATATTTATTTATTATTTAATCTATTTATTCTATATGACTGAAAACAATTTAACGACCACTTTTATAATAGTTATTATGCCCCCTCACACACCCCTAAAACACCCCTCATACACCCCTCACACACTCTGCTTGATACGCGTCTTCATTCTAAACATCGATCTGTTCGATCGTTGATACATGTTTTAGATAGTTCAGCATACTTAAATTCGATTTGCGTAATGCAAGTATGAATTGAAAAGACAGTGCTTACGCGCGCAACTTAGTTATAGACCATGTACTTCAGCCAGGTCAGTGCCAAAAGGTCAGTCTGGAAGGATCGAGATCGATTACATTACATAAGTCAATAATGTAAAGATATGTTATCGGGAAATCTTTAAACGAGAAAACGAGGATATCGATAAAAAAAAATTATATAAGTTCTATGCGAATTTTCTTAGGGCATCAAAGTGAGACATTCCGACGCTAACCGCTATGTGTAATAATTGGTATCTTTTTTGACTGCATGCAAATGTTGAGTTAATCGCTTTGTTTTCGAACTTACACTCTCGCGTAGTGAATTAAGGCTTAGTTTTATGTCACAATGACACAATCAAGTCTGAGAAGATTGAACTGAGTAGGACTGTACCACTGCTGAATTAAGATTGAATCATACATCGGCCCTGTAAAGGTAAGAATTGGTAACTTTTATACCAATTGGAATTTGTCATCTATTGTAAATCATCCTATAAATTGCTGATGTAAATATCAGAATGGAGTGGCTAAAGAGTTTGCAGGGTATATAAAGCACTGTCCATGAATAACCTGGTTGAACCGAGGCCAAACAGAGGTCGAACCGTGCTGAGACCGAGGTTAAACCTCTGTCGAAACTCAGTCTCACTGACTCTGACAGATATTCTTACAATGGTTTCGATTTGATTATTATGTTGTCGTTCTCATTGTCGTTCGAAGTTCATAACATTCCGTTCGGAAGCGAACGGCAACCGTGATGATACCTTATTAAAGACGGTCTAACACATTTTGATATTTAAAATTATCTGAAATGATAAATTTGAAAACTGTAACTGACATTTTTGAATCAACACTCAGACACTCTGTATTAAATTAACAATGTCCCTTTCGTTTTTCTATTAAAGCATTTGAACAGCTATCAGTTTCGATTTCACAACCTCTTGACCGGTGCTCTTTAGCATATAGAAATTCGGAAGATACATATAACTCAGAATCAGGTCCAAAAATATAGTTGAAAGAATATTTATGCACCCAATATAAATACTTGATTGATATCTTGCTGCAATATATATGAAATAAACGTTTGCCAAGGCCTATTACTGTTGTATTATAGGCTATATATAAAGATATATACTGAGATCATATATGGTTATAACTTCCATTTCGTTTTTGACAATAACTATTAATTGTCTGTTTCATGCAAGGCCATTCTTTTAAATTTGTAAAAAAAATATAAGAATCGAAGATTTACAGATGTTTTTATTTTAGTCTTTGCTACACGTCTCATTTCATAGAATCAATTTCCAAATACCGGGAATTGGAGGCTATCAAATTTCATAATATATAAAATTTAGTTTAGTAGGACGCTATGGTCGCCAAAGTAGCTACAAGTATATTATAGTAGCGTAGTTTTTGACAGTTATAAGAAATTTAGTTGCGCAGTTAGACGGCGCATTAAAATAATTGGGGGTGTTATTGAACATGCTGTATAGTGTAGATAAAGACAAGCATAATTATGTCCACACTATATCCAAAAGAACTATTTAAAAAGTCAGCAAAATAGTTCTTCTTTTAGATTATTTCCTGTTTCGTTTCTTCGGAAGACTCCTCTTCATTTGTATTTACACTTTTTTATGTTTATTGTCATAATTCTGGTTCAAGAAAATGGACTCTATGAAAGTGTCCAAGCAATCAGCGTTAACAGAACTAGTATTTTTTTTGTCACTTGGGGAATGTTCTCGAATTTTCAATGCACAATGGTTTTGATGGGATATGAGAAAGTTCTCAAGGTCTCAAACCTATATTTAGAAAGTTAACCAACACAAGACTTCAAATGAATCCTGTAGCAACTCTATATATATGATTTTTCATTAGAAGCTAGGGACTTTCGCGTGTATCTATACTAAAAACGGAGAAATGATTGACATTTATTTATTATTTAATCTATTTATTCTATATGACTGAAAACAATTTAACGACCACTTTCATAATGGTTATTATGCCCCCTCACACACCCCTAAAAAACCCCTCATACACCCCTCACACACCCCTCACATATACACACCCCTCACATATACACACCCCTCACATATACACACCCCTCACATACGCTGTTTGATACGCGTCCTCATTCTAAACATCGATCTGTTCGATCGTTGATACATGTTTTAGATAATTCAGCATATTTAAATTCGATTTGCGTAATGGAAGTATGAATTGAAAAGACAGTGCTTACGCGCGCAACTTAGTTATAGACCATATACTTCAGCCAGTTCAGTGCCAAAAGATCAGACTGGAAAAATCGAGATCGATTACATTACATAAGTCAGTAATGTAAAGATATGTTATCGGGAAATCTTTAAACGAGAAAACGAGGATATCGATAAAAAAATTAGAAGTTCTATGCTAATTTTCTTAGGGCATCAAAGTGAGACATTCCGACGCTAACCGCTATGTGTAATAATTGGTATCTTTTTTGACTGTATGCAAATTTTGAGTTAATCGCATTGTTTTCGAACTTACACTTCCGCGTAGTGAATTAACGCTTAGTTTTATCTCACAATCAAGTCTGAGAAGATTGAACTGAGTAGGACTACTGTTGAATTAAGATTGAGTCATACATCGACACTGTTAAGGTAAGAATTGGTAACTTTTATATCAATTGGAATTTGTCATCTATTGTAAATCATCCTATAAATTGCTGATATAAATATCAGAATGGAATGGCTAAAGAATTTGCAGCGTATATAAAGCACTGTCCATAAATGTGACCTTCCACGGGAAAACATACGTTAACGCTATTTCGTTCGTTCGAAAATATCGTTCGTTATCCGTTCGTTTGCCGTTCAAACGCTTGAAGCGTTCGTTGAAACGATTTTCGAGATCGTTCATCGTTCGAAATTGCCCGTTCGAACGCTTAGGAAAAAACGTTTGAAAATTGGTCCGAAAGCGTTCAACCGTTTGATTTACTGTTCGTTGAAACGTTTGCCGGAATTTCGTTCAATCGCATTGGATTTGGTTCAACATATTAGATTAAACATTTGCAATGCTACAACTTTGTAGAAGAAGCGCAGAATGTGCTACACAGAAATACTCCCAGAAACGTATTCAGTTCCTTAGTATAGAAGGCTTGTAAAGGAAATAGTGGGGTTCTATCAATTTAGCCTAATCGAATGCTATTTTGTGCGCTTCATGTTATGGTTTATGCTTAGCGTCATGCAGACAGAAGGCTATTAAGATTCAGTGCATGCAATTATTCCATTAGCGTCAAATTTCACGTCTTAAGCTTTCTTTCAAAAAATTATCGTTTTTTGAATTTCGGTAATGCACTAAATGGTTACAATTTGTGCTTTACTATACTTCTGTAGCTTCCATAAGCCAAATTTCACCGCGCACCCAAACAACTCGCAAGCCATATATTAGCATTACGAGCCATAATATGCCTTGGCAAGGTGCTAATTAAGTTGCATAATTGTCGGAAGTCTCTAAATGTATGTAAACAGACAAAACCAGATTTTAAAATGAATTGAGGGATTTTGCGTGTTACATATTAATATCGTACTTTTAAACCATGTGTATATATAGCTAATTTATTTACATCTGATAAACTTATCTGGCCTCCGTACGAAGCAGCTACTGATTAAAATCTATTCAAAATTAAGAACCGCATCCTAGGACAGACCTTTCAGCTTGAAATTCGTTGTCTTTAATGCAGTCTGAGATAGCTACAAATTATACAACAATTGAAATACCCTAGGTAATATTTGAAGACATAAATACAGTGACCTAACGCGCGTTCGGTAGGGTTACGACAAGAACTAAGAGATCCTCATTTATTGGAGGCCAGGATAGATAACGAAACATCATAGTATAAGCAAAACGTGATTTATGACAAACAGCGAATTAAGGGACCCCGCAGTACCAAGTATACTTCAAGACCCCATCCTTGGCTCTGTTCGTTACGCCACTGCATGAATATAGCAATTTAAATATGTAGGTGCATCTAGTCTAAAACTAGAGCCGGAGCAACAAGATCCTCAGTGCCCCGCTTACAAAATTGTCTTATTTCCTTAAAAAGGTATCTTTGTCTCCCCAGATCTAAGCCATCTGGCTCGATCGTTGCTGGCATGTTGAACGGTGGCAATTGCATAAATATAACTTATATATGGCATAAATATAACTCATGCATTGTAAATATTTATTTAGACTCTTAATTCACAAAAAAATACTTCATATATATATTGATATATGCACATTTCAGCACAATTCACTCCCCATGTATATTTTGGTTGTAATTTGATTTCTCTCGACTTGCTCCTCGAATCGGAAACGTGGAACGCGGAAAAGGCTCAAATCGTATAAATGATAGAGACTGTATGAGAGTAATGAACCTATATCAATGATGTTCATTGTGTGACTTTTTTATTACAAAAAAAATTCCGTGTTTTGTGAGGTTGAGTTTTGCGCTATGTTTTAAAGTGCGTGCAGTCCTTCATTGCGCACAACTGGGCTGACACAAGCCCAAAGGGCAAGTTGCCAAGCTAACGTTTACAAACATTTAAGTTTGACCTTTCAGATATTTTGCCACATATATTTCGCTATATATAATTCATCAGAAAAGGAGCATTGGAATTTATCTTGCTTGGACAACATATCAGCTGTTGGGCAACAGGAAAATTTTCACTAATTTTGATTTGGCTCCCTTGATTAGAAATTACATTCCGGATATTAAATTGCAATTATGCATGGTCATTGCACCTTGAAGCCTGCCAGCTAGAGCGGCAAAATGAGCAAATTTGAAATGGCGCCTGTCAACTGTTTATGCGTGCATGAGCGCGCGGGTAAAGATCTTTACCAATAATTTCGCGAAGACTGTCCCAAATATTTGCAGGATATTAGCATCTATGGAGAAGTCAAGGCGTTTTAACGCAAGCATATATAAAGGTTAATACCAGGTATGAACACTAAATGAAACATTAGCTATGATATAAGAAAAAGTCATGACTTGGCCACTTTATTAGGCGCGCTTGCAATTATTTTCCTCCAAGCATTGAAATCAGGCTTATTGATGAAATCATCAACAGAATTCGTATAACGGTTCTCTCGATTTAAACTAAAGTTTTTTTTCCCTTGAGTGTATTTGCTTGGCTAAACTGTAGCTCTCTATTGACCATGCATATATATCGAAATATGACACGCATTCGAAGTAAGATTTCATATATAGATGATCATGCAATTGTATATAACAAGACGTTCTCAATTGCATTTTATGTATATGTTAACGCGAGTAAAATGTATTCGGATATATAAATAAATGCGCACTGCAATATAACTCTTTAGATTGCTTATCATGGCCGGTGGAATCAAGTTGGGCCACGATCATCCAATCATTCCGAATAAACATGACATGAAAGGTTGCCAGACCTTGAAAATGGCTTGGCTGAGGTTAGAAAAGTTGTTAGCTTGGGCCGTGGTGGTTACAATTTATAGGATGCATTTACTTACATTGAAACAACAATTGTTTACAAACTTTGCTGACATTTTTCATAAAAAAGGGGTAGATGCTACCTCGAAATATATATAATTATATGATATAAAAAGATTTCGCCAGACAAAATGGATTAATGCTTTCATGCATGTCTTAAATAATCTTGATTAGTTAATTTTACTGTAAGCAGGAGGCACAAATTGTGTCACAAGTAGATGTCTCGAAGATGTTGAGGATCGTTTGTTTCTTAAAATGGTGAGTATAAACTCCCCTGTGCATGCATTTGGCATTGTCGTTTCTATATGGGCGGCAGCATTGCTATATGCTTTGCAGAAAAAATTATTTGCACTCTTTGTGATTTAAAAACCCGGTTCTATATGGGCGTCTGCTATTGCTATATGCTTTAGTGAAAATACTGTGCAATCTTTTCTTGCTGCCGGGGTTGAGTATTAAGTTGTTTTGCAGGGCGGAACTGAATTCGGACCTTCGGGATTGCGGTGGTTTGAAATGAAGATTTCGAAAATTATCCCATTAATTTACGCGCGTTCTATTTCTTTAGGTCACTATTGTTAGGCTCATGCAGGTAGCATAGGTATTTACACAGTTACCTATGTAGATGGTCGAATATTTGGGGAAAATAAAATATTTCCTGATGAATATGACCACCAGGAATTTAGTTAACTAATTTAATATCACAAGTATTAATTAGCGATATACTGGTTCATAAGTCATAACACATGCATATGTGATCGTATGGTCACAAAACATATCACTTACATGAAAAAATATGGCGGCAGAAATAGGGACATTGCAGCTTTAGCTTTGCGAAGAAAATATGGCGATGGTGCATGCAGTGGATAAAATAGATTATTATCAAATTTTTAAATATTCTTAAGGTATAATGATGCCCTTAGTTGCTACTGACAGTACTGTGTATAGGCGACATTCCGCGACAAGCTTGACCGCAGCTAGAGGCTATTGCCGCACGAAACATATTGTGAGCACTAGGTAAATATCCAAGCTTATATTTTAAATATTTTATTACCGCGCAATGCATTGCTGAAATTGAAATGTGGATTTTCACGTGCATAAATGGTTGGGATATTTAATGTAGTAGGCTATTTATACCAAATAAGTTTTGACAGCATGCAAGCACACGTTACTACGCTGGTTCGTATACAAACGAGCTTTGCGTATGCGATATTCTGTATAACTGTTATTAATGTCTGGTTATCATCTGTAAACAACTTGATCCTTGCGATAATTAATTTAGTCTTTTGCGCGTCAAAGAGTATAAGCAATAGTGTACAATGGAATCTCTTGTGTTTAGTTTAACATAAAATATGTATCCAGTAGCTGAAACTCAACGAAACTTAGACGGTGACCAATGACATTGCCTATGATATTATTATCGAAGCCATGCAGGCCATTTATGGCAATCTTCGTTTACTCTCGGTTTAGAGCCGTGTTAATAAAACGGATGCATGCATGATGTGTTTATATGTCCTTAACCACCCATACATATAGTTTGTCCGTGGAGAGATTTACAAAATCTGTTACGTTGTTGCAAATAAACACGCGCTGAATATTTTGATGGGTATAGTTGCAGATGATGCATTGATTAATTTGACGTAACGATGATAATTTGTACTAATAACTGAAGAATTTCTAACGATTAATAAACCCGAATTTTGATGCAAAATGCAAATGTATATATGTATATAAAGTATAAAATAAAGTGATTTAGGTAGTTTAGCTAATAAATTTAGTTAAACATTCAAATGAAGGTATAGCTATTTATATGTACACGCATACTTGCGCCAACACATGTTATGTGTTTGAAAATATTTCCTATTCTTTTAATTAGTCAATAATATCTTGCGTCAATCATACGCGCAACAGGCGTTCAGACTAATTCGTTAAAACCGTTCATAAACATAAATCGTTCAAACGGCTTCAGATTGAACGTTTATTTATCCGTTCGTATTCTCGACTTTAAACGTTCACATTTTTAGCTGAATTCGTCAAAACGTTTTTTGGGTTCGTTGAAACGTTATTACAGATCGTTCACTACCCGTTCGTTATCCGTTCGTTTTGCCGTTTCAACGAAATATCGTTAACGTACGTTTTCCCGTGGAAGGTCACAAATAATCTAACAAAAACCGCGGTTAAATTAGGTCAACCTTGGTTGAACCGAAAACAGACGGAGGTCGAACCGTGCTGAGACTCTGTTGAACCTCTGTCGAAACTCAGTCTCACTGACTCTGAAAGGCAACTGTTATGATACCTTATTAAACACGGTTTAACACATTTTGATTTTTAAAATTATCTGAAACGATAAATTTGAAAACTGTAACTGATATTTTTGAATTAGCACCCACACTGTGTTAAATTGAAAATGCATGTCTCTTTCGTTTTTCTATTAAAGCATTTGAACAGCTATCAGGTTCGATTTCACAGCCTCTTGACTGACGCTCTTTAGCATATAGAAATTGCGAAGATCCATAACTGAGAATCAGGTCCAAAACTATAGTTGAAAGAATATTGATTGATATCTTGCTGCAATGTATATGAAATAAAGGTTTCCCAAGGCCTATTACTGTTGTATTATATAATAAAGATATATACTGAGATCATATATGGTTATAACTTCCATTTCGTTTTTGACAATAACTATTAATTGTCTGTTTCAAGGCCATTCTTTTAAATTTGTAAAAAAATATACGAACCGAAGATTTACAGATGTTTTTATTTTAGTGTATTTGCTACACGTCTCATTTCTTGGAATCAATTTCCAAATACCGGGAATTGGGGGCTATCAAATTTCATAATATATAAAATTTAGTCTAGTAGGACGCTATGGTCGCTAAAGTAGCTATACAACTATATTATTGTAGGGTAGTTTTTGACAATTATACGAAATTTCTCGAATGGTCAATATAATGGCTAATGGTGAAAGACAGTCAATATAAGTTCTCACGGTCTGATTCAAAGTTATATTTAGAAAGTTAACCAAAGCTTACTCTTAACACACCCCCTCAGCGCGTCAAATACTCATGCATACACAGTCATGCTGATGCAATAATATTTTATAGCAATATAGCTATGTTAGCAATGAAGATTTATTAAATCATAATACTTCTTGAAAAAAAACTGGATGAATACATGCACTATGTATCCCAGCATGCATGAGCTCAATAGAAAGTACATCAAACACACATAGAGCTGCATGGTCTTGCATTTGCTTATACGTGACTCAGATGATTCGAAAATGAAAATAAAACATACCAATGATTCCGATGAAGAATATGCATTCAAATAAGAAAGATCTCCCGCAATGAGTGTATTATAGAATTACAAAGAAAATTTGATGTTTTTGAAATGAACCTACGCACTGTTGCTTTTTAACTAAACTGCGTTGTTTTCGAAAGTCTTGCTTATAAAAGACATATAGTTATAGACTTTAAAGCTACAGCTTATTCTCGAATAGCGTAAACTGGATCTTTGGGGGAACAGAACAAACATTTGTGTGTGACTGTATTGTACAAATATTCATCACGCTTACATCGCCGCTGTGTGTATAAAGGTAAGTATTTATCGACTATTTTGTCAGTTCTCTTAAAACGTTTTGGCCTAACTTTTTAGCTTGAAAAGCACACTTCCATGCATATATGCCTTTTCAAATTTGTTCAACTGGGCCTGTGAACATAGTCGCGCGTAGCATAATTTACGTAGAAATCGTTTACAATGCAGTAATTTTTTAACAAAATTATTGCCAGTAACATCATGTGCCATTTGGTTGTTAAGATTACTCGTTTTATAAATTAGTATACTATTCTCTTCAAGCATGCAAGCATAGCTATATTTTGAACGGTCACTGTTGTTCACGTTCGTCCGATTTGATTGATCACAAATTACTGAAAATATCAGTTCACCCTCAATATTTGTGCTTCAGTAAAATGAGCTGCACGATCGCGAATTTAACTACGCAGATATATCTAAATGGTATAAAAACGTATAACTTACGGACACGTTAGCTAACGAATCAAACAGCGTGCGTCAGGGGTGTGTGTGACACACCTATCTTTTCAGAATCGTCGGTAAACAGATAACTGATATTTTCAGCAATCAACAAAAGGATATGCTTTTTCCGAACGCTAAGGAGTTGTGACAAGAAATTGCGGGATACTTGGGTTGTTTTTTTAGTTGTCGTATTTACTTGCATTTTTAGTTTCTTTCACTTTCGTTTTTTGTCTCAAACTGCTGCTTGTTTTTGAAATGCAGTTAATGCACTGATTCAGAAATGAAACTTTGACCATTCGAGCTAAGTGAAGAATAAGCCAGTGCTATCAAAGAAATAGAAAACATTTCCCGTGTTTCTATGCAGTTATAGAAACACGCGTGGTAGTTTGGGAGAACGAGAAAAAATCAGTGGCAAAAAGAGCCCGTAGATTGAATGTACACCAATATTCACGCAAGCTTAATACATCACCGCGCTGTCAACGTAAGTCTTTGTAACTGGGTTTAAAAACGCTTTGAACAATCAAATAACCATGCATATCACTCGTAAACTGTAACCTGTGCCGTTTAAATCTGCTTCATATGAAATAATGGTTTGCCAAGGCCTATTATTGTTGTATTATATATATAAGATATATACTGAGATCATATGATTATTACTTTCATTTCGTTTTTGACAATAACTATTAATTGTCTGTTTTAATTCATATAATATACTATTCTCTGAAACGAACATATTTGAAAGGCCAACTATTAATTGTCTGTTTAAAGGCCATTCTTTTAAATTTGTAAAAAAAATATAAGAACCTAAGATTTACAGATGTTTTTATTTTAGTGTATTTGCTACACGTCTCATTTCTTGGAATCAATATCCAAATACCGGGAATTGGGGGCTATCAAATTTCATAATATATAAAATTTAGTCTAGTAGGACGCTATGGTCGCTAAAGTAGCTACAACTATATTATTGTAGCGTAGTTTTTGACAGTTATACGAAATTTCTCGAATTGTCAATATAATGGCTAATGGTGAAAGACAGTCAATATAAGTTCTCACGGTCTGATTCAAAGTTGTATTTAGAAAGTTAACCAAAGCTTACTCTTAACACACCCCCTCAGCGCGTCAAATACTCATGCATACACAGTCATGCAATAATATTCTATAGCAATATAGCTATGTTAGCAATGAGAATTTATTAAATCATAATATTTCTTGAAAAAAAACTGGATGTATACATGCACTATGTATCCCAGCATGCATGAGCTCAATAGAAAGTACATCAAACACACATAGAGCTGCATGGTCTTGCACTTGCTTATACGTGACTCAGATGATTCGAAAATGAAAGTAAAACATACCAATGATTCCGATGGAAAAAAAAGCATTCAAATAAGAACGACCTCCCGCAATGAGTGTATTATAGAATTACAAAGAAAATTTGATGTTTTTGAAATGAACCTACGCACAATTGTTTTTAACGAAACTGCGTTGTTTTCGAAAGTCTTGCCTATAAAAGACATATAGTTATAGACTTTAAAGCCACAGCTTATTCTCGAATAGCGTAAACTGGATCTTTGGGGGAAAAGAACAAACATTTGTGTGTGACTGTATTGTACAAATATTCATCACGCTTACATCGGCGTTACGTGTATAAAGGTAAGTATTTATCGACTATTTTGTCAGTTCTCTTATTAAAACGTTTTGGCCTAACTTTTTAGCTTGAAAAGCGCTTGAGTCATTTCGGTATCACTTCCATGCATATATGCCTTTTCAAATTTGTTCAACTGGGCCTGTGAACATAGTCGCGTAGCATAATTTACGTAGAAAACGTTTACAATGCAGCACATTTTTAATAAAATCATTGTAACATCATGTGCTATTAATTCGTTTGTTAAGATTACTCGTATTATAATTTAGTATAGCTACTATTCTCTTGCTTATAGTTATATTTTGAACGGTCACTGTTGTTCATGTTCGTCCGATTTCATTGATCACAAATTACTGAAAATATCAGTTCATGTCCTTTTGTTGATTGCTGAAAATATCAGTATCTGTTTACCGACGAAGGCGACGAATCTGAAAAGATATAGATGTGTCACACACACTCCTTACACACCCCTAACGCACGCTGTTTGATACGTGACGTCTGTAATTTAAACATTTGTATACATCGTTGATACATACTTTAGATATCTCTGCGTAGTGTTAAATTGGCGATCATGAAGCTTATTTTACTGAAGCATAAATATTGAAGGCAGTGCTTAGACAGCTCGTGGTATATGCACTGTACTTTTCCAAACGCAAAGCAGTTGTGACAAGAAATTGCGGGATACTTGAGTTGTTTTTTTGGTTCCCATATTTACTTGCATTTTAGTTTCTTTCACTTTCGTTTTTTGTTTCAATATGCTGCTGGTTTTTGAAATGCACTGATTCAGAAATGAAACTCTGAACATTCGAACAGCTCTTCCGCAGGCATCTCTTATGTATTTCTATTAGGCATTTATATTAATTTAGCGCGACAGTCAAACCTGGCTATAATAATTGACATCTTTATCCCTTCACACGCCCTGCAAAATGTCCCTCTTTATACGCGCACGCACGCACGCACGCACGAGGGGCGTTGATTAAAAAAAATAAATCTATTATTTACCAGTTTAGTCGGTCCGTATAGGGAAATATTTCCCTCGGTCTCTCTTTTGAGACTTTGGTAAGGACTTCCAAACTGTTAGATAACATATATATATTGTTCAACACATAATCATGATAAATCACACAAATAACGCAAAGACTTCAGGGACATCTTCTACATCTCACTCTTTGTTTCGCTTACAAAATATGTAATACGATGATCTTATGCACAAATAATAATAATATGGCTATTAGCTATATAACAATGAGATGGCAAAGAGAGGGCCAACAATGATGGGATGTTTCGAAAATTTGCGAGAAATTGAGATGAGGTTATATGTGTCGAACGAAAAGTTGGAGACGTTTTATGAATCAGGTTTGTATTCGTTTAAATGAAACGGTTCATTTCTTGCAATTTTTGAGACATCCCATCATTGTTGGCCCTCTATTTACCATCTTTGGTCCACAAAAAGGACCATTATTCAACTTAAATACCATGGGAATTAACGAGAAATCTATGGGAGGCTCTACTATCATAAAATACGCAAGTTCAGATCAACATATTCAATTTCCAACTCACAAGGTATCATTTATTGTAAATTAGAAAAATTATCGACTGGACTCAGAGTCTTAGACTTTTGACCCCCCCCCCCTTGTATATTGTTTTTTTTCAATCAATTTTTTTAATCTATTTGCTTAAACAATTCCATTATAGCCTAGGCACCCTTTAAATTTCTAATCCAATTGCATGTAGGAAAAAGCCTCTTGAAATAAAGTTTTTATTGTTATTATTATATTATTTGACCAAAGTACGATTGAAAAGCACAATTTGGTGAGTAGCAATAGCTTCCCATGTATACAGGCAAAGGTAGAAAGAAATTTAAAAATCTCAATGAAGTATTTTTGCAATATTACAGGTTCTGAAATTCAACGCCGAAAAGTTGCATTTGGTATACCGTAAGTCAATCCTATCAATATGACTGATTGTGTGTATCTTAGGTTCGCAGTTTTTGTCGTCTTCGTTGCTTCAATTGGCTTTGCCCACGAGAGTTCAACATCTTCGCCAGGAGGTAAAAATGTTTCAAATGACTCACGAATGGAAACTGCTAATCTGACAAACGCATCGATAAACTGCGGAGACGAGAAGATCAAACTTCGAATTAAGAAGTCGGACATCGAGAATATTCTTAGATTGATGCTTCAGTATACTACCAATGTCGTAGAGATGGAATTGACAATCCATTCCAAGAATGAAACGCGATCTTTTCCTAAATATAAATGGTCTTGGGCCAGCGAAATTGGTCGAACAATCATTTCTTTGATTGCACGACCTTTTATTAAGATATTAGGTGTTCCACCCAGTAGTCTGAACTTTATTACCTTAAGACGTGGGATCGAAAAGGTGAATGTTGCTGTCTTTGAGGAAATTGAGGGATGCCTACCAACAGGAAGTGATGGATCTGAACTTGTTTTCGACTTTCTCCTACATCAGCTTTCTCATTCAGACGACACTCATGATTATAAGTTATGTCGCCCTCATGCTGACGAGGACGGTCTCAAACAGTATAACTGTTGCAGAATAACTAGTGGGGAGCTTTCCGTTTGTGGTGACGTCGACTACATTTCGGATACAATTGATGAAGCTGGTAAATGCATAACGATCATTACATGCGTCATTGTTTTTTTTGGTCTCCCATTAATTATTCAATATTTGCGTGTTATGAATGCGCGTGATAAGAGAACAGGCGAGAAAAAAAAATATGAAATTAGTGACAGCCCACTAGCACTTAAAACAATTTTATATACTCTCTTTATTGAAGGACATGGTGAAGTAAAATCTTTCGCCAGAAGATTTTTCTTCCTGCTTACAGCTGCATTATTGCATATCATTAGTACTTCATCCGTCGCTATTCAAGCAATTTCTGGGTCTTTAGTTTTTCTCGCGCCATGGGACATTTTTTCAATAGGAAAAGATGTTGAGGACGATGAGTATGACGACTATATACTCACCATCACTTCTCCATTTAATGTGAATCTCTGGTCGAAATGTTTGACGTTTGATCAGAGCCAATCTCGTTGGAAAAAGATTCTTTGCATATGTTTCTTTCCTATTTTGTTTTGTACTGTTAGCTTTTTGTCTATACTTTCATCGGGTTTTGCGGTGTTGGTTGGAACATTTTATATTCTGCCGTATACTCAAATCAAAAGTTTTCCTTTGTATATAAATGTTCCCAAACTATTTGCACCAGCGGTAGCAATTTGGTGCATAAACGCCTTTGCTTCTTTCTTGAATATGATGCTGGCGTGGATGGCTGGTATTTATCTTAATGGACAATTTTTTAGTCCATACTTCACGGCAATCATGGGTGTTGTTATTTATTCACTGAAGCACTGGAGATGGTCAATCGAAGCGAAGTATCTGGTTCTTAAAACGAACATATACGAAGTATGCAAAGAAATGTGGGAGAAAAATAAAAATAATGAAGCAAATCCAGATGAAGAAATTCAACCTGGGACATTTGATTTTAATATTAAAGATGGTAAAGTCCCAAAAGCTCTATACAAAGAAATAAGAAAATTAAACCTGCCCTTTCACAGATTATTGTTCCATTTCTTCGCTAAAATATTTATTGTTGCAAGTTTCTTCGTCGTCGTTCTGGTCATGATGTTATTAGCTCAAAATTCCAAAATCTCAGGACCCGTTCAAATAATAAGCACGATTGCAGCAAGCACATTGCCGTTTATCTTCGACACCTTATGGACTGAAGATACTTTTGAACAAAAGAACGCCTATAACATTGAGCAACAGCGAAATATCAAAGGACAACTGACTCTAGTAGCGAGATATGACACCGAAATAAGAATCAGAGTACACGAAAGACGTGTAGAAGACATCGACAATAATACTTGGCGTGACGTTTTTTTTATTTTTAATCCGATTATGAAAAGATTTTATCAATCTTTGAATAGTTCAAATGTGTGAATAGTCAAAATCCACAAATTGAACAGAACAGTGAAAATCAGGTACTGTTTGAAAAATTAAAAATTAGATCTAGTGCAGATTGATTCTTAATTTTTGCACCCATTTTTCCCCGTTTGTCACATAGTTCGCGATTAAACGTTTTCTTGATGCATAATAATTATATATAGAAACTACAATTGTTTTTGAAAGAAGTGGCGGAACGGAGAAAGTTGCATGGGCATGCAGTTAGGTATATTGTGGGGCCCTCTTTGCTAGTAATCATTTTACTCATACCATCATCACGATGTTTCATTATTTATTTTCTACATTTAGTGTAGACAACATACCAGTCTCGCATGACAGCGGGACATTAGTTCTTGTCCCTACTTTGTGCGTTGCGCCACTGTTCGCTATAAAGGACATATACATGCACTATATCTATCTACATAGTTATTTTTAACTGCATGGGTCAAGTCAGTTGTTCATGTAATGATGAAAGCTTTACTATTCAATTTTTCTATATAGTTACAATTGCGAATCACGCTTAAAAGTAACTTACAATTGCATGGCTACTTGCGGTTACAATTTTACAAAAGCCACATTAATTACTGTAACTTATGTAGCTACTAATAAGTAAAAACATTTTCATATAGCGCATCAATAGTATGAAATCTAATGTTAATTAAACTATTGAAATGTCAAAAAACTGCTAAAACCAAATATATCATATATGCATGCACTATTTAGAAACCAGTTGAAAAGATGTGTTTTAAGATATTCTTGGTCTTGCAACAATTCGTCCCCATATGTCTTAAAAGCCCCGTTTACATGCACTACACTAAATTTATTGGCATACCCATATTAGCCGTGCCGCGCCAATAAATCGAGTGTAGTGTAAACGGGTCTTTATCCTCGAATATTCCTTTGAAGTATACGCCGCAAAGAATGAATTTGTGGCAGCGAGGAGCCAAACACACGCAGCTGCATGGTCAAGCATTTGTTTACGTAGCTCATGCCGACGATACGAAAATAAAACTAAAACATTCCGATAATTCCTTTGAAGAACTTGCATTGAAATATGAAAGAGTCCCCGCAATGAGTACATTAGAATTATAAAGAAAATTTGATGTTTTAAAGTGAACGCTTTATGAACACTGAATATATATAGGACCTTTAATTCTGCAGCTATTTCACGAATAATCTCAACTAGATCTTTGGAACAGGAGATAAATTGCTGTGTGACTGTTTTGCACCAATATTCAATCAAGCTTACATCTCGCACATGAAGGTAAGTTGACATCGTTACTATTTCGTCATGCAGTTATCTTGACTTATATAAAAACAATATAAATTCCCCGTACTGTGACTTCGTGCGATTTTAACCTACGAATTGCTTTTTTGTGTTTTCGAAGTTGTTTAATTCGGCTTAATATCTTATTTCATGTAGCAAAGATTCACTGAAATCATGGTTATCATGTCATTTCGTTATTCATGCATATGTTCGTTAATGTTATACTTACATTGCTCTCAACGCATAAGTGCATGTTTTCTTTTGATGACTATATTGTCATTTGAATTCCTCAGTAGTGACATTTTCGACTCAAATAAACATATTTGAATGTCTTGTCCAAAATCTGTTTCTTCATGTTCGTCCCCATTTAATATATCTTAAGATAAATTGGCCCCCAATTTATACTATAGACGAACTATGTAGACGAATAATTTATGTCAAACAAAACAGAATCGCGCGTTTAGAAAGTGCACGGGATTGGGAAATTATTTATGTGGTAAAAAGAGTGCCATGCAAGAGCTGTTTTATGATGAATTTTTCGTAGTTCGTTCCCACCCCGTATTTACACTAAAAGACGGATGATGCATCAAACCCAACCTCGCAAGCCAGCCTTTTCTACCGCAGCGTGGGTCGTGGAGCGTAGGTAGAAAAGCTTGCGTCAAGACGAACTATCCATTCACGGATAATTCCTGTTCAACGGATGGTCGGTCTGTTTGCCTGTGTTTATACATGGACGAACTAGAAAACGAGCTATCTTTCGCTTGCCCAAGTTCGTCTCGTCAATTATATATTGCTCACTAAGGCACAATTATTGCAGTGTTTACGTATTTTTTGACAGTTGGTAGGAATTTTTGAATCATTAATTCAGTGCGCATTGCCTTTGGTATAGGGAAAAGGATAAGTTCTCACTGTCTGTCACGGTCTCAAAGTTATATTGGAAGTTAACAGACAGGGGCCGGTTCAAAAGGTGTTTAGCTTTAAACGGCGGATAATGAATTGAACAACTATATAAGCTGAGTAAATTAATAGCTTAATTAAATAGAAGTACCAAGTAAAAACACGCAAGATGTAGGTGTATTTTTAAACCTCGGCTTATATACTTTGGTTTATCCACCCTTCAATCAAAACTGTCCACTACAGTCTGTTTCATCCGTATAGGAATCTTCAGTCTGTTTTATCCGTATAGGAATCTTCAGGTGGTAGACAAATAACGAAATGATACCGCTTAAGTAGTTTTGATCGAAATGTGGGTGGGTGGGCGTTCAAGCAATGTATGCGAGGGAAACGCCGAGAAGTGTTTTGTCTATTTTAGGCAGTTGTTATACCACATTTGATGCTGAATTGTTTGAAGACACTGCCACGCTGCTCCCTGGTTATATTGGAATGTATGCATTTCTAAGATACTTTCCGTTTAATTAACCAATTGGCCTTGATCCTCCCGCGTACGCAACTGCGCGTTTTACAATTGACCATGTTAGGTTGAAATCTTTGTTGTTGTTTTTCAATTGCCAAATATGTTTCGAAATTTCAGTGTCATTTGAATACCTTTTGTGTCGAAACGATTTAATATGATTCCTGTATCGCTCTTTAAATGTGTTTGCGGTCATGCCGATGCATTGCTCTCTGTTGTTTGTATTGCTAGTGGTGACAGTTGCCTTATATACTATGTTCTTCCTCATGCACTGATTTCATAGGGAGCATTTGCTCTTAGTGGTGCAGTTGCAGCTGTCTGCGGTTATACTGTGCGACTGATTGTTCCTAATTATACGTGCATGCATTGTGTTTAGTGACTACGGACTTCACGTTGTTCATACAACTGTAGCTCACGTTAACAGTGTTTTTATATTAAAGATCTTATGCAGCTTGTGGCTAGGTGGAAAGTGTTTGTCTAGCAGGTTTAGGAAGCTGCGGCCAACATCGCACTCTTACTGAAAGGACGTTGCAGTTTGTGGCTGTGGTGCATGTTTCATGTAGTCTAATTTATGTCTATAACTGCTGTGCCTTAGTGAGTTTGGTAAATAGGTGCTGCGTCATTAAATTATTGCTCGTCAGACGAGAGTGATAATATGCGTTTATTATACGCATTGCTGGGGGTATCTGGGGTATCGCCATTGGAATGTTTGTCTGTTATCTTGTATTCTTGTATGTCAGATCGTCATTGGGCCTCCGATAAGGTTTATACTTTCCGAAATAAAGATCGAAAATCGCGTCTAAAAAGTTTACGACATGCAGATTTTCCTCGGCTGTGATTTTTAGATCAAATTGTTCGAAAATTTTGTGGAGTTCTTTTCTAGTTTAATCTGCCAAACGTGCTGATTTGTTTCTCAAAATTGTCTGGTTCGGTACCCAGCAGCCTTCATGATCCTCCATGTTTGACTTCACTTTTAGATTATACTCAATGTACACGAGCGATATAAACCAATATATAATCCGATATAAACCAATTGCGCAAAGTCGTTGCGCATGAACTGAACTATGACAATATTTTGCTTTCGATCTTATCAACACCTCATGCAATCAACATAATGTAAAGATGCGTAGCCTGGACTCTGACTTTGGGGGTTATAATTCTAGAACTTGAATCGTAGTCGTATATTATGTTCCCTTCATCAGATGCATTGCCCAAACTCTGATTTAATATGGTTTGACTAAATAAACAAAACTAAACTATAAGTAACAAATCTAAGTAAACATATTTACAAACATATATACAAAGCAAGAAAATGTCCGATTACTCACAACTATGTCCTCTGATAAAGTAAAAAGTTGAAAGTTCTATATATGCTCTATAATTCTTGTTGAGTTTCTCGTTCGAGGACCGATTAACGGTATCTACAGTACATGCTTTCTGGGTGCACTAACTTAAGCCTTTAGCATTAATTATGCTAATAATTTACATTAATTAACAACGTACCGAAATTAACAAAGGACCGGAAGAGCGTTTGAATCCTACAATAATCTTGGGGCAGTGGGCACCATATCATAACACCCCGAATCTGGAAGATTTAAAAATCTGTTTCTCAACTAATTTTTCATTCAATTTTTTATGTGCAGATTTCAAAGTTACCGGCAAGTCGATGCAAGATGACTTTACTTGTGAAACTCGCGTTCGCAGCTTGTTTTGTCCCTTATTTGGCTGGTTTTGCTCAAGGAAATCCAACATCTTCACCAGGAAGTAAAAATGTTTCCATCGACGAGCAAATGATAACCTCCAATCTGACGTCCAACCAATCCACCATCTGCAGAAATGACGAGGTCAAACTTCAAATTAATGAGTCAGATATCGAGAAAATTCTCAATCTTATGCATAAGGATACTACCAATGTCGTAGATATTGAAGTAACTATCAGTTCAAATAAGGATTACCCCAAACTCAAATGGTCTTGGGCAAGCGAAATTGGTCGAACAATAATCTCACTAATTGCAAAAGAAAGCCTCGCATTTAACACCTCCAGTTTTTTTAATACGCGATCTTATCACCTAACCACACTCAAAGCTGGTATCGAAAAAGTGAATATTATGGTTACAGAGGAGAAGTACGGATGTTTGCCAAAAGGAACCAATGGATCTGAAATTGTTTTTGACTTTCTGCTGCACGAGCTCTTTCGTTTAGACGAAGTTCATGATTATAAGTTATGCCGTCTACATAGAGATGAGAAAAACGTGAGACAATACAACTGCTGTAGGGTGGTGGATGACGGAAAGCTGACAATTTGCGCTGACTACTTGTCAATTATACTTGAACATGCCGAACGCTACATAAAAATTGCCGTGGTATTTTTTTTTCTTTATATTGGTTTTCCTTTGGTGGTGAATTATCTATTATCACAGCAGGAGGAAAGTTATTACTACAAGATAGCTGATAGTCCAATGGCACTTTCATACATTTTCCACACCACATTCATCGCGGCAACAAAAGGTCTAATGAAAAAATGTTTTAGAAGATTCACGTTTTCGCTGATAGTCACAGTGATTCTCTGTGTTAGTTACTCAGGATGGGGTTGGATTCCCCTTTTGTTGGTGTGGATGTTCTTCTTTACGTTTTTTGGGATCTTTGAGAGGAATAGGAAAGTTGAGGAGGATATAATTATTGATGGAAGCAATATCTTCAAATATTCGCTTTGGATAGTTACATTACCGTTAAATATTGATTTATATCTGTGCGTTTTAACCGTTGCCATAAAGTTCCTATTAAAGGATTGTTCATCAGAGGAGCGTTTTTCATGGGAGCGTCCATCAAAGAGGTGTTTACCAGAGGAACGCGTACGCCCACTAGAGACACGTTTACTAGAAGGGCTTTCCCTACAGGAGACCATTGGTTCTTTCTGCAAGCAAATCTCGTGCACAACAATTTATGTTTTACTTGCCGTGATTTTTTACCCCTTTTATTTAGCTTTTACTTCTGTCTTAGTTATATTCTTAATCCCACTGGTTACCTGGTTTATAACCATCAAAAAAACTTCTCGTCGATACATTTTCGACTATTTTGATAGAGGGCTTACATCCTCGGGGGTGTTTAATTGTTTCTTAAAATTCAGCGCATATTTATTTTTTAGTTCTATACCCCCAATTAATCTTTTTATTATTATCACCTTCTTCATTGCTCTTGTAAATTTTGCGCTGTATTTGGTCATCGGTTTTTACCTCAATGGGTCATCTTACAGCCCCATCATCACGCCGATTGTAGTTTTTGTTGTTTACTCTTGGAAATACTGGAGATCGTCCGTAGAAACAAAGTACTTCCAACTTAAAACAGAAATTTACGAAGTGTGCAAAGAGTTTGAAAACACTGCCGAAGAAGAAAATGAAAACACAACACCACCAACCTCGGTCTCGGAAGATATTTCTGAAGAGAACATCTATCATGTGAACGTCAAAAAGGGAACAGTTCCGAAGGATCTCTATGAAAAATTACGGGGGAAAATTTTGCCGTATTACGAAGTCTTGTTTTACTTCCTCGCTCGAATGTATTTCGTTGTCAATTTTAGCCTTTTTGTGTGCGTCGTGATAATGTTGGCCGAAGAGTCTAACATTTCAGCACCTGCAAAAATTACGAGTGCCTTTGTCATCGCTACTCTTCCGCTTCTTTTTAACACAATTCTGGTTGAACATTCATTTGAAGAAAAAGATGCCTATAGGAAGACACTAAAGCAGGAAATACAAAAACGTATGGAAATTATCGAAAAGTCTCTCGACATCGTAGCTGTTTATGTTATAGAGGATTTCGAAGGAAAAAAGGCAGACAAAGTCTTTGATCGATTTCTTCGTTTACGTGAACTGTTATTTAACAATAGAAATTAACATTGGAATGCCATTGGTTGATTAAAAGGCAAGTTGATTAAATCTCTGATTTATGGTTATACTGTTCGTCCTTGTTAATATCATTGCATAAGACTTATCTCTGCGTATTTTTGTGCCAGGCTTGTGTGTATTGCAAACTCGTATTATAATCGATGTTCATTTTGTATGGCAACAGCTTCACAATTTCTCAGAATCCAATGGTGTATATATTGTCAATATGCAACCAGGTAATCGTGTACATGGTATAACGCGTGTTTATTTTTGCACTGAAAACTATTTTACTTGACTGGAGATATTTTTTTAAAAACACGAGTTCTATATCATGAATATACAAAAGCGCAATTTTAAAATTAAGCCTGCTTGGTACAAATCTAAATATTCTGATTTGTCTTATGTATAAACTATAGTAAAAATATATATGTAGACATTATTTGTAGTAAATAGACAATGAGGCCATTATGACATTTAACAGTAATGAATAATTGTATACATCCTGCGGGGATTATTAGGTCGAGTGACACGAATCTACATAAAAAATAATTACTTCGTCTCGCTAGGAGGCGAGAGACACTTAGTAGCGATAACATACATTAAAATATATAATATAATACTATATAATCTTTGCACCAATTATACTCTATAAATTTTACATCTATTCTGCTGCTTCAGTTTCTTAAATGACATTGAAAATAGTTCACAAATGTAGCTTTTCTGCAAAGCGCTCCAGTTGTTCGCGGGTTCACTGCAGAGCCGTGCATGGCAACCACGCAGGGGTTGTGGAGGGTCTGACACCTGCAACTACAGCTTTGGATTATACACGATGTTTTTGTATTGCAGTTTTCCTGAAATGACATTCGGATTTCATTTGACAGTCGCAGCTCAACCGAAATTCCGCTTTTGACATTCCCCACTCATTAGTGGCTTAAGCCCTTTTCCACTAGGCAAATTCATTCGCTCCACGCTAAGCGATATCTAAAATCCGGTATTGTGATTGGTTTCCGAAAAAAAATTGTCGCGAAAAAGTAGAATCGTTTCCTACTTTTTATCAGTTTGCAGGAATAAATTCGCCCAGTGGAAAACAGGCAAACGTGTCAATGTCCCTTTAGAAACGTCATCGCGCAACGGTTAAAATTAGAATTGTCTACCACCTGGTAATTCCTATATAAATGAAACAGTTAGTTGTAGTGGAAAACGTTTAGCAAACAAAACTTCACAAACAAAATATCTATTACCAAAATCGTACATTTTATAACAACAGACTAGTCTGCTAATTGTCCCTGCAAGAATATACTGGTTTCTATTCTTCAATGTTTTGGGGCGTCAGTTTGCGCTTGAAGCTTGAACATCAGTTTTACTGTCGCTCACAGAGGCTCTGCTGTCTTGCACTGTATCCAAATACGAGAGCATGTCTTTGTCTAAATAACAAAGAAAAATAAAGGGTTATGAAGAAATATAGAGGAGGAATAGAGGATTTACGACGCATATTTTCTACGACTATTTAAACATATTTGTTAACACCAGAATGGTTGCATTGTTCCGCTCGATTCTCCATGAACGTCATGAAACTTCTGTTATTTATCTCCATCAAGTGAAGTGTTAAAATTACATATGATATTTTTGCCCATGCATGCCCATGATATTTTTGTGTGTACAATGAATGATACTATATACGGCAAAGAAATACTACGGCAAAGAAAATTGTAAGAAATACATATTCACAAACATTCACTTGAAATTTGCATCTATGCAATTTCTTGGCAAGCTGCATATTAATTGTCCGCGATTTCTGGCCATGAACGCTATATTTGTTATAAATGGCAGAATTATCCTCTAGCATCCTAGCTGGTTTACGATCCAATCATGTCTTGTTTTATGAGCCACCTAAAGTAAGCGTTTTCATCCTCTTTTTAAGTTTTAAGTTGTCTAAAACAATAATCTTAATGGCTAACGTGTGATTGTACCAAAGGCAACAGTAGTCTGAACAGAATAAACATAAAATACTTTTAACTAGATGTGAATGGAGCATGGAAACCAAACGAAACATTGTTCAATAAATACGAGACATATGTAGCTATAGCTACCGACAACGGAAAAAGTATGGTTTAATTAGCACGTCGGTCGGAGTAGCAGTCGTCCGATTACAGTGGATTAGCAGAGTAAATACAGAACATATTATTAGAACGATTATTACTAAAATGTAAAAGCGCCAGGAAATTATATTTTTCAATATATAATTTGGAAAATTCTCAACAAATGAAAATTCTCATCAAATCTTCTAGTTTACGTAGCACAGCACTAAAATTAATGGAATATTGCTTAGTTAGACAGCACATTAAAATATTTGGGAGTGTTATTGAACATGCTGCATAGTGTAGATATAAAGACAAGCGATATGTTATCATGGACAACACTATCCAAAATTTCTAGATATGGACAGGACAAGAACTCGCTAACAAATTTGATGAAAAAACTGACGAGACAATAATCTCAAAGCAATTATTTAAAAAGTCAGCAGAGTAGTTCTTCTTTTAGATTATCTCCTGTTTCGTTTCTTCGAAAGACTCCTCTTCATTTTGTATTTACACTTGGATTATGTTTATTGTCATGATTCTGGTTCAAGAAAATGGATTCTCTGAAAGTGTCCAAGCAATCAGCGTTAACAGAACTAGTATTTTTTTTGTCACTTGGGGAATTTTCTCGAATTTTCAATGCACAATGCTTTCGATGGGATATGAGAAAGTTCTCAAGGTCTCAAACCTATATTTAGAAAGTTAACCAACTCAAGGCTTCAATTAAATGAATCCTGTAGCAACTCTTATATATGATTTTTCTTTAGAAGCTAGGGATTTTCGCGTGTATCTATACTAAAAACGGAGAAATAATTGACATTTATTTATTATTTAATCTATTCATTCTATATGACTGAAAACAATTTAACGACCATGCACTTTTATAATAGTTATTATGCTCCCTCACACACTCCTAAAACACCCCTCATACACCCCTCATACACCCCCACACACCCCTCCCACACGCTGTTAAATACGCGTCCTCATTCTAAACATCGATCTGTTCGATCGTTGATAAATTTGATAAATTCGATAAATTTAAATTCGATTTGCGTAATGGAAGTATGAATTGAAAAGGCAGTGCTTACGCGCGCAACTTAGTTATAGATCATGTACTTCAGCCAGTTCAGTGCCAAAAGGTCAGTCTGGAAAGATCGAGATCGATTGCATTACATAAGTCAGTAATGTAAAGATATGTTATCGGGAAATCTTTAAACGAGAAAACGAGGATAACGATAAAAAAAATTATATAAGTTCTATGCTAATTTTCTTAGGTCATCAAAGTGAGACATTCCGACGCTAACCGCTATGTGTAATAATTGGTATATTTTTTGACTGCATGCAAATGTTGAGTTAATCGCATTGTTTTCGAACTTACACTCTCACGTAGTGAATTAAGGCTTAGTTTTATCTCACAATCAATCCTGAGAAGATTGAACTGAGTAGGACTATACCACTGTTGAATTAAGATTGAATCATACATCGACCCTGTAAAGGTAAGAATTGGTAACTTTTATATCAATTGGAATTTGTCATCTATTGTAAATCAACCTGTAAATTGCTGATGTAAATATCAGAAAGGAGTGGCTAAAGAGTTTGCAGCGTATATAAAGCACTGTCCATAAATAATCTAACAAAAACCGCGGTTAACTTAGGTCAACCTTGGTTGAACCGAAAACAGACGGAGGTCGAACCGTGGTGAGGTTGAACCTCTGTCGAAACTCAGTCTCACTGACTCTGACAGACATTCTTATGATGTTTTCGATTTGATTATTATGTTGTCGTTCTTATTGTCGTTCGCAGTTCATATAACATTCTGTTCGGAAGCGAACGGCAACCGTTATGATACCTTATATTAAACACGGTTTAACACATTTTGTTATTTAAAATTATCTGAAACGATAAATTTGAAAACTGTTACTGATATTTTTGAATTAGCACCCACTCTGTATTAAATTAAACAATGCATGTCTCTTTCGTTTTTCTGTTAAAGCATTTGAACAGCTATTTGGTTCGATTTCACAGCCTCTTGACTGATGCTCTTTAGCATATAGAAATTCCGAAGATCCATAACTCAGAATTAGGTCCAAAAATATAGTTGAAAGAATATTTATGCACCCAATATACATACTTGATTGATATCTTGCTGCAATATATATGAAATAAAGGTTTCCCAAGGCCTATTACTGTTGTATTAATATATATATAAAGATGTATACTGAGATCATATATGGTTATTACTTCCATTTCGTTTTTGACAATAACTATTAATTGTCTGTTTCAAGGCCATTCTTTTAAATTTGTAAAAAAATATACGAACCGAAGATTTACAGATGTTTTTATTTTAGTTTTTGCTACACGTCTCATTTCTTAGAATCAATTTCCAAATACCGGGAATTGGAGGCTATCAAATTTCATAATATTTAAAATTTAGTCTAATAGGACGCTATGGTCGCTAAAGTAGCTACAACTATATTATTGTAGCGTAGTTTTTGACAGTTATACGAAATTTCTCGAATTGTCAATATAATGGCTAATGGTGAAAGACAGTCAATATAAGTTCTCACGGTCTGATTCAAAGTTATATTTAGAAAGTTAAGCAAAGCTTACTCTTAACACACCCCCGCAGCGCGTCAAATACTCATGCATACACAGTCATGCAATAATATTCTACAGCAATATAGCTACGTTAGCAATGAAAATTTATTAAATCATAAAACTTCTTGAAAAAAAACTGGATGTATACATGCACTATATATCCCAGCATGCATGAGCTCAATAGAAAGTACATCAAACACATATACAGCTGCATGGTCTTGCATTTGCTTATACGTGACTCAGATGATTCGAAAATGAAAATAAAACATACCAATGATTCCGATGAAGAATATGCATTCAAATAAGAAAGATCTCCCGCAATGAGTGATTATAGAATTACAAAGAAAATTTGATGTTTTTGAAATGAACCTATACGTACTGTTGCTTTTGTTGTCGAAGGTCTTGCTTATAAAAGACCAATACTTATAGACTTTAAGGCCACAGCTTTTTCTCGAATAGCGTAAACTGCATGGATCTTTGGGGAAATAGAACAAACATTTGTGTGTGACTATACATACTGCACCAATATTCATCACGCTTACATCGCCGCTGTGTGTATAAATTAAGGTAAGTATTTATCGACTATTTTGCCAGTTATCTTAAAATGTTTTGGCCTAACTTCTTAGCTTGAAAAGCGCTTGAGTCATTTCGTTATCGCTTTTAAACTATAACTTTGTGCTATTTAATCGTCGTATTTCCATGCATATATGCCTTTTCAAATTTGTTCAACTGGCCTGTGAACATACAGCCGAGTAGCATAATTTACGTAGAAAACGTTTTACAATGCAGTAAATTCTTAATAAAATCATTGTAATTTAGTATACTATTCTCTTCAAACATGCAAACATAGCTTTATTTTGAACGGTCACTGTTGTTCACGTTCGTCCGATTTGATTGATCACAAATTAGCTACGGAAAATATCAGTTCATGTCCTTTTGACTTTTGTTGGTTGCTGAAAATATAAGTTATCTGTTTACCGACGATTCTGAAAAGATAGATGTGTCATGCACACCCCTGACGAACGCATGAGTGTTAAATTAAGATTGAATCATACATCGCCATGCACTGTTAAGGCGGATTTCCACTTACAGCGAAATCGTTCACTAGCGAAATATTTACATATTTTCTTTTGAATTTTAACAGCATAAAAAAATTAGTTCGACTTGACTGTTCTCAATTCAAAAGAAAATATGCAAATATTTCGCTAGCGAATGATTTCGCTGTAAGTGGAAATCCGCCTTTAAGGTAAGACTTGGGAACTTTTATACAAGCTTTACATTTTCTTTAAAATTTTGATCAAACATATCCAACTTCTTTCTAAGATTGGGTTTGGAAATATTTTTTAGAAGTAATATAGAAAGCTTGCGCCGCTTCTTTATTTCATTTTGCTGTGCAAATAATTTCTTCGAACCAGTCAGCAAATACCAGGAATTAAAGGCAGCGTCCTGCTGTGAGTATAATAAACGCATGCATGGTTTGAGAAATTAGCACGAACTAAAATTAATAGAATATTGCATAGTTAGACGCACATTAAAATATTTGGGAGTGTTATTGAACATGCTGCATAGTGTAGATAAAGACAAGCGATATTTCCACGGACCACACTATCCAATATTTCTATATATGGAGAGGAAAATGATCTCAAAACACCTATTTAAAAAGTCAGCGGAATAGTTCCTCCCTTAGTCTTAGACTATAACTCCTGTTTCGTTTCTTCGAAAGACTCCTCTTCATCTGTATTTACACTTGGATTATGTTTTTTGTCATGGTTCTGGTTCAAGAAAATGGACTCCATCCTTCGCTTGAAAGTGTCCAAGCGATCAGCGTTAACAGAACTAGTATTGTTAGGGAAGGATATGAGAAAGTTCTCAAGGTCTCAAACCTATATTTAGAAAGTTAACCAACACAAGACTTCAAATGAATCTTTTAGCAACTCTTATATATAATTTTTCTTTAGAAGCTAGGGACTTTCGCGTGTATCTATACTGAAAACGGAGAAATAATTGACATTTATTTATCATTTAATCTATTTATGCTATATGACTGAAAACAATTTAACGACCACTTTCATAATATTTATTATGCCCCCTCACACACCCCTAAAACACCTCTCATACCCCCCTCACACACCCCTCACATATACACACCCCTCACACACGCTGTTTGATACGCGTCTTCATTCTAAACATCGATCTGTTTGATCGCTGATACATGTTTTAGATAATTCAGCATATCTAAATTCGATTTGCGTAATGCAAATATGAATTGAAAAGACAGTGCTTACGCGCGCAACTTATTTATAGACCATGTACTTCAGCCAGTTCAGTGCCAAAAGATTCTGGAAAGATCGAGATCAATTACATTACATAAGTCAATAATGTAAAGATATGTTATCGGTAAATCTTTAAACGAGAAAACGAGGATAATGATAAAAAAAATTATAAAAGTTCTATGCTAATTTTCTTAGGTCATCAAAGTGAGACATTCCGACGCTAACCGCTATGTGTAATAATTGGTATCTTTTTTGACTGCATGCAAATGTTGAGTTAATCGCATTGTTTTCGAGTTTGCATTCCCGCGTACTGAAGGCTTTAAAACTTAAAAGACCAACTACATGTACCGCTAGTGTTAATTCACAATCAAGCCAGAGAAGATTAAACTGCATGAGTATTAAATTAAGATTGAATCATACATCGCCAGTGTTAAGGTAAGACTTGGGAACTTTTATACAAGCTTGACATTTTCTTTAAATTTTGATCAAACATATCCTACTTCTTTGTAAGATTGGGTTTGGAAATATTTTTAGAAGTAATATAGAAAGCTTGCACCCTCTTCATTTTATTTTGCTGTGCAAATAATTTCTTCGAACCAGTCAGCAAATACCAGGAATCAAAGGCAGCGTCCTGCTGGGAGTATAATAAACGCATGCATGGTTTAAGAAATCAGCACGAACCAAAATTAATAGAATATTGCATAGTTAGACAGCAAATTAAAATATTTGGGGTTGTTATTGAACCTGCTGAATCCTGCTGAGTGTAGATAAAGACATGCGATATTTTCACGGACCACATGCACTATCCAATATTTCTATATATTATATGGAGAGGACCATGATCTCAAAACAACTATTTAAAAAGTCAGCAGAATAGAGTTCTTCCCTTAGATTAACTCCTGTTTCGTTTCTTCGGAAGATGGCATCATTATATAAAACATTGTAGAAATACGACGCCATAATCCTTGGAGGAGACAAATGCACGCAGAGATCGATGTTTATTTTAAGTAAAAATAAGAAAAATATATATGCATAGTGCACTCAATTCTAATATATCTTTAAACGAGAGAACTAAGAAAGTTTTATGCTAATTTCCTTTGGGGAAAAAAGTTAAAAAAGTGAGACATTCCAACGCTAACCGCTATATATACCATAATTGGTATCTTTTTTTACTGTATGCAAATGTTGAGGTAATCACATTGTTTTCGTGTTCCGCGTAGTGAAGTCTTTAAAACTTAAGAGACCAACTATAGGTACCGCTAGTGTTAATTTACAATCAAGCCAGAGAAGATTGGACTGCATGAGTATTAAATTAAGATTGAATCATACATCGCCACTGTTAAGGTGAGACTTTGGGACTTTTATACAAATTCTAATTTGTCATCTATTGTAAATCATCCTGTAAATTGCTGATATCAATATAAGCGTGAAGTGGCTAAAGAGTTTGCTGCGTATAATATTGGTGAATATATATATGACGTTTCCGAAGCGAAAGCTATTTTGTTCCGACTATTATAATAGTGATGATACATTAAACACGGTTTAAAAGGCATTTTGATGCTTAGAATTATCTGAAACGATAAATTGAACAATGTCTTTTTCGTTTTTTCTGTTAAAGCATTTTAACAACTAGCCATATCATGCAGGTTCGTTTCTTTAGCCTATAGAAACTTCGAAGATACATAACTGAGAATCATGCAGGTCCAGAAATACAGTTGAAAGAATATTTATGCACCCAATCAATATGCATATTTGAATAATATCTTGCTGAGACTACAATTTTAGCAATTAAGTTCTTTTCTTGGAGCCAGTTTCCAAATACTAGGAATTAGCTGTGTATGCTTTGGAAACGTGGCTAAACCTTTGTTTATGTTTAATGATCAAACGTGTCCACGGTAAAAACAATAGAGTTTTGACATGAAAAGAGTTATATAGCTAGCTATAGCCATAGTGTCTCTTAAAATCGCGAATTGGCTATTTGCATTGGTAATATGATGGTATATTTTCTCATGCGATTAAAGATAAAACATGCATGCACGAGTGAGTATTTTAATTAACGCTTAATGCTCAGCGGATATGGGTTTAGATTTTAGTGCCTGTGTAGCAGGGATTAGCCATATTATACTTAGATGAGTATTTTTAGAAAATTTATATTAGGCAAAACCAGTATTATTTTATTGTATTTCATTGCACTATATATAAGTAATTCCTACTTCCATTTTGATGTTATATATTTGTTAGTAAATAAATTGCAAGAAATGTCGTTAATTTGACCGAAAAATTGATGATAGTACAATTATACAGGGTGTCTCAAAAAAACGCAACCAGCAAGACATTAATACAGATCTAAAGCGCAATAGATAACTAAGATAAGCACCTTTGGGAATTGAAAATGTCTCATAATCCTTTATTTAAAATGCTAAAATTCATTTTAGCTGAACTATGGTGCAAACCCGAACAATCTAAATATTCTTGCATACTTAAGTGGTTGCGTTTTTTTTTGAACACCCTGTACAGTCTAATCAGAGGACTTTCTACAGGGTGTCCCAAAAAAAACGAAAACTATTGAAATCACTCATTGTTAAAATTTGAATGCAGTGTTCACGAATTACAGCCCGTGGGGATTTAATGCAACTTATAAAATGCTAAATGCTTTGTATTGCTATAGAAAGGGGACATGTCGTAGGTCATGATCCTTGAGATGCACATTTAAATAATGTTATCCATATTTGTAAATTTTAAATATTGTTAATAAATATCATTTTCGAACAAGCAAATTTTACTGCATCGTATGCATGCATAAAAATGACTACATGGCAAACATTTATACACCTATTGGTCCCAACAGAGTGCTTAGGCATTCAAACTCTAACAATTGCATTGTTATGGGTGATTTCAATAGTTTTCGTTTTTTTTGGGACACCCTGTAGAAGTATTCAAACATCAGCTATTGTTATTAAAATGCACCTTCATATGCACCGAACATACATGCAAATTACGTTGTTTGTAAGCCTATTGATGCAATTGTTGTGGAAGGTGTTGTGGATGAAAGACTTGTAGATTTCGCTATATTATATACCCACATTTTATATAATCAAAATACGCCTATACATCTCTCAATGACCTGTAAAGGTAAGACTTGATTAACTTTTAATCGATGAATTGATCAGCTGTTTCCTAAGTTATATATTGATCATCTGTTTAGGCATATATGCAGCGCTTTAACTTATACCTATTGCCCATGAACAATGATGCCATTTCAATCTTAATTGTAGTAGCCGCTACTTTTAAAGTTAGCCCGGTACCGTAGTTTTGTGGACTTCGAGTCGTAAAATGCATGTAATTCATATAATATAATGCATATAAACTTTGCCAAGCCAAGCTATATTGTTTTTTTGAAAGATTCAAATCGTTTGTAATCAAGTTTATACCGAAGTTATAAAAGCGCACTTCGATGACTATATAGCTACTTGTCGTTTGAAAATAGTGGTGATTGAAACACACCATGCAGCAGAAAGGACAGAAAGCGTATTTTAAACAATAAAATTAAAACCAAGCAAATTACTTTCAAACAAGACTATATTGTCGTTTCAATAAGCTGAACACTCAAACTCAAAATACCATGGCAAAGTAAACATATTTGAATGGCCAATATTCTTTACATTTTGTCCGATGGGCGATGTTGAACACAATTCTTTCAAAACAAGAAGTACAAACGGTTGATTCTACTCCAATATACAATTAACACACATACCAAATAGGTTTTATTTCTTAAAACCAGTTCCTAAATACCCGGAAATGGAGGCTACATGCAACCATTCATATTGTCCTTGTAGCTACATATTTCTTGTGAAATAATCATTGCCTGACAAGGCCTGCCTCACATAAGTGTATACAATACATATACCATATACAGCATGCTTAGAACATAAAAGTGTGAGAGGCCTATTTTAAACTATCTATATATATATATTATTTAACAAATAGCCTAGAAAACATTTTCCGCGTTTCTATACAGTTATAGAAACACGCGTGGGAGTTTGTGAGAACGAGAAATAATCACTGGGAAAACGAGCCCGTATAGAACGAGTTTTTTATAGGTAGAGCGATAAAACAAACAAAGAGAACAAAAGCAAATTTTGCTGTCGCTATTCCGAGTTTCACGCGCTTAGGCGATCATCAGGCAACTCTCTTTGTTTGTTTATGTGTGTGTATATATATATATATATATATATATATATATATATACATATATATATATATATATATATATATATATATATATATATATGTATATATATATATATATATATATAATTATTTTATATATTATTATATATATTATTAATTGAGATCATTATTTGAATGTAATGTACCTTTATATGCAAATTATAATGTTGAGTTGTTAGAGTTCTGATAAATTTTCTGTTAAACCATATAGTTTGTTGACAACTGAAAATATAAACTAACCAAGTAGAACTGGATCACCTGTAATCAAGCTTGAACTGTACATCATCGCCACTGTTAAGGTAAGACCTGAATTGATTTTGTTTATTTTGGGTTTGTTGTAAGTAATAATTGTCCATTTTATTTGTAAATATGAAATTGGTATGTCGTTTTGCAAAGACATAACCGACTATTAACGGCTTTACATAATTGCTTTAACTTCAAAAAGAGTTCTTTAAAATGTAATTCGGAGTTTTTATATAACAAATATCACTTCAAACTTTCAGTGTCGACTGCAATCACTGCGTAAATATTTTTGGAAAACAGCAGTCGACGTTTAGTCTTTGAGTAGGGGATTTAATTTAGATGTTGTCGTATTTTGATTGTTCAGTGAAATTAAGCTGTGAAAAGCAATAAATAGCCTGTTCAATGCAACCGGAAAATGGGTGATGTTTACTTCGTTTTTACCATTGTATGAAGGAATATCCTGGCTACGCCTCGAAGACTTTTTCTAGACTGGGTCTAGCTGTTTTGACACCTATATATCTGAATCGGCATAAAGAGATCTCCTAAATTATCCGTGAGCTGGCACGACCGGCCGCCGGGCGACGGTACTAATTTCGCCCGGAGATTTAAGCCACTCTTGGAAATGTAAATACAAAATTGAAGTTGTCCGGCATTATGTCATGGACGTTAGGCGTTTTTGTAAGTTATGCGCATGCGTGAATTTAAGATTAGTAGAAACTGGTAACTAGCAGACGTTGCAAACGTTAGATAAACTAAATTAAAATTTTGCTTCGCGTCAGCATTACTACCACTTTAAAACTTTTTTGAAAATGTTTTTTAATAATGGATCATCTTGAAAATATACAGAAAATTCAATGTTCAAATCGATTGAAAGGAAATGTAAAATTTGCCCTCGGAGAGGAAAAACTTTAATTCAAAAGGTAGAGTTTGACATGTGAATTTATCAACAAATATTGGGAGAGCCTTAATTTCATACTTCAAACTTCAAACAAGTTTATAAAGGTGATTCTGATTCAAAAAGCAGCTGAAATTTCTGTAAAAATTTTTAGTACTGTATTTAAAATAATTTGTAGCACAATAGCCCGGCAGTCGACTTAATCAATGTATTTAGCACCTATGCGAAAGGAAAATTTGTGCATTTCTCAATTCACAATGTACTTTATGACAAGGGTATTATTCAAACACTCATTTGTTTTCATGCATTTGTTACGAAGCTGTATAGACGATACGAAAACGCAAGTAAAGCATAAAAGAACATAAAAGACTTATTATAGCTACTTATATATTATATAGATGTTTCGCAAAATAACATTGACTCGATCTTTGAAAGCAAATCTAAATTGCCGATATTCTTCTGGTATAACATATTTAAATTGTCCATATGAAGTACTTTTGCTCACATCATATTCAACAATTATTATTTTACATAAATTTGCAAACACAGTAAGCTCTTTTTCTTAGACTTAGATTGTTTATATCATTAAACTTTGGCGAAATATTCATCAGAATTAAGACGTGCACTTATATAGTTCGTGCATAATATAATAGATGTATACAGAGTATGTGATTTTTAGAGCCAGTTTCTAAATACATGGAATTGTAGAGGCTAGCAGCCTTCATAGTTATTTAGTTTTTAGTAGCACAGCACGTTTAATAAATATAAATTATTGCAATGTGATTTTTGGCAGTTGGTGGGAATTTTTATATAATGCACGATGCTTAAAACCTTTACGTTTTCACGGTGTACTTAAAGTTATATTTAGAAACAACCGCAGGGTTCAAATTTCGAGTTAATTTCATAACAATCCTCATATTTTAAGTGTTTCGTTCATTTACTACATTTATTATATCCAATATTAAAATGTATCTGGGGTACGAAAATACTGATTTATGTAATTTTCATCTGAAACCAGTCTGTTATTAGAAACAACTGGATTTTAGCGTTCAACAGGGGGCGTGTAGCGCGGGCTTAGATGACAGTTTACGAACATTCTAGAAGCATCGGGGTGTCACAAACACGCACACCGCTTTTCCAGCCTCGTACCCAGGCGCTTTATTGGAAAACATAAAGGCTGCATGCCGCTTTTCTCTAACGCGCTGCTTGATAGGCGCCAGTAATTTAATTGTTTTTACAATGGTTGAAAACATGTTTTGGATTCATTTGGCGTAGTTAAATTCGTATTGCTTATTTCAAGCATAAATCGAAAAGTGCTTGGTAGTATATGAAAAAATATATGAAAATGCTAATTCGATTGGGATTTCAAGTAAGAACGTTCAACGTATGGTGAATATATTAATTGTCGATATGTTAATTCAGCTATATGGAAATTCTGAGTAATTTTGCACTTCTGTAATGAAGTCTATAAAAGACCGGCAAGCTTCTGTATCAGCCTGGACAGTTAATCACAAACAATCCTGAGTGGATTTGTCAAAAAAGTACACTACAGTAGAACTGCACCATTATTGAATCAAGTTAGAATCATACATCACCACTGTTAAGGTAAGATTTCAGTTGGTAAATCTGATTTATTTTTCCACCAAATGCATGTCACTGTCGTAACTTGTTAGTTAAAAAATTGTGTGGTCTTGTCAATTACAAAATTGCACATAAAGTGAATACAGTGAATAATGAGTATAATGGGTATATTTTGATCAAACTTGCTTGATCAAACTTGTGATGCTTTGAGCCCGATTTGAAAAACATTTTGATTAACGTTATATACGAATTCAAATCTCCCTACTGCAATTCTTGCTGCAAAGGCAAGACCACGACCGGACAATCTTTGAGTATCGAACTTGTCAGGAATTTTGCTTACTGTTTAATATTGCTTATACACGCGCTTATACATAGCTACGAATATACCAATATTCCGTTGCATAACTGTTAAAGACAACTTAACACAACAGCACACACTGGACTGCCTTTTTATTAAGTAGGTAACCTCAATAGATTTTGTTAAGAATTTTTAATCCCTAACTATTAGGCATTTCTTGTGACTGGATTGTAAACAATATATTTCTTTTGTTTTACTATATTTACATCGAAAAA
The DNA here is from genome assembly GCF_004324835.1 of Dendronephthya gigantea. Taxonomy (NCBI): domain Eukaryota; kingdom Metazoa; phylum Cnidaria; class Anthozoa; order Malacalcyonacea; family Nephtheidae; genus Dendronephthya; species Dendronephthya gigantea. Next base: position 228,562 of record NW_021163039.1, on the reverse strand, counting down.
TTAATGAGTTATTCATAATCAGACAGTTTAAATTAAAAGTTTGATGCATGCGTTCTGATATATGCAATCTTTATTCGGAATGACTGTCATTCTATTTTGCTGAAAATATAGGCTGGAATAGGATTTAAATTTAATTTAACTATAGCTATTTTACGCAATATAGCAAATCAATTTCAATAAGTGCCGTACATTTTATATTTTTTAACTTTCTAGAAAAAAATTATCAGGACTGATAACAATTCCAAAACCTAACAAATATACTTTAATTTTGTCTCAACGGTATTATTTCTTAGAACCAGTCCGTAACTACCTGGAAATGGAGACCATACATGGTTAATTCGTTTTTAGTGCCACAGCATTATTACCTAACCTACTCAATTATTGCAATATTGTTTTTGACAGCTGGTGGGAATATTTCGAATTTTTAATTTATAATGCACAGTGATTTTGGTATAGGTAAATAAACAATCTATAATATCATTCACTGTTTTTTTTTTAATATATCCAATTGTGCAAAAGATGTTCACTTGATTTACACAACAATAACCGATTTGAGATTAAACAGGGGACGTGGCGAGGGCTTTTTTACAGGGAAAGACTTTCAATGAAATCCATGGCCATTGCACTTATGAACGCACCAATTTTTGTGCATTCATCCTGTATACACAATACAACAAATAAAACAAATTACTGACCACCTTAGTTAAAATGGTTTTAAAACCGTAGAGGTGTTTCAATTCGTGATGGTTTTGGTTGCCATAAACCAATTCAAACACCCACGTCATATGCAACGTTAATTTCAACACTATGCAGTAAAAATACATGCATTTAGTACCCCTCGCCATTTCAAACCATGCAAGCAAATGATTTTCTGAGGTAGCCAGGGGACCTAAGCTTATATTTTGAAATGACGTCCGATGATAAAAGTGATAAAACTATATTTTACTCATTCATAGCTCAATCGTATCTGTATCTGTGTTGTTTATCCAATGTTTATCGATTGCTTGTGAAATGTTTTCAATGAAGTACATACTTTCCGCTTTCCATCAGGACGTGGCTTATTACCAGTCTTAAGCTTCCAAATTTCGCGCATACTCATAATTAACAAAACAATCCAACGTCGACCGTCCATAAAACCGTAGAAAAACGTCTGCGTATGTTTTCAATTGCGAAAACTATGGCGGAAAAACTGAATATCAACTTTTGAAACAAAACATACCCATTACAATATTGGTAATGTAGTTAAGAGTGATAAGAGTGTAAACACAACAGCCCAGGAGCGTTGTCCAAAGGACACCGCGGAAATTGGTAAGACTTCTCAATACTTCGCAATTCTCAAGAAAAAGATTTATAAGTACTCATCAAAATATGTCTTGCACAAAAGATTTGAAAATAGCGCACGACAAAAACGAATCGTCCTGATTAATAACCTTTGGTTGGTTGGCTAATTAATGCGGATCAGAACTCAGCAAAAAAATTGTACTTTTTAAATTTATGCAATTTTTTTCTCTATCTTTTCTCTGATAGCGATACAGAAATGCACAATTGTGAACCAGTAGATTTTGTGGTTGGAACTTCATGTAAACACCAATTTCTGCGGTGTTGCTTCGAAGTTGCATTTTTTGCATCCACATGTAAAATCATAAGTCCTTGGTATGATGCTCAACTGACGTATTATTTTGAAACATGTAGGATTTGAGCTTCAACTGAAGCAGTCGACCACGTTTCAAGATGTCTTTGTTTAACGTCTTGGTTCTCTTCGTGTATTTGCAATTGTCAACGATAATTTTTGGTCATGAAAATTCAACGAATAATGATGAAGTAAATGGAAAAAATATAAGCATTGTCTCTTGCCAAAAAATTCAATTCGATGAGATAAAATTGGCAGAAGTGTTGCATCGAATGCGGGAACCTGCCATAAACACCGTTGAAATAACAGTGACCGTTGCTTCCGCAAATAGAACTCGAATTTTTCCCGAAATGGTGTGGCCCTGGGCTAGCGAAATTGGTCGAACTTTAATTTCTTTGATTTCTATTGCTAAGACCAGTATTTTCTTTTCGTTGGTTTTTACCTTCCCATTAGAAGTCGGAATTGAAAGAGTTTCTATTGAAGTCACGGAAGAACCCATTGGTTGTTTACTCACGGGAAAGGAAGGATCTGATCAGATTTTCAACTATCTTTTGAATGATCTTTTCTTACACATGGAAGATAAAGATAAAGACAAGTACTACAAGCTCTGTCGTCCGCATGATATTGAAGGGCCCGTTCAGTTCAACTGTTGTCGAATTACAGGCCGTCATGATGAGAACCTAAAAATCTGTGCTGATTATTCTTCTATTGTGCTTGAATGGGCTCGTCTCTGGGTTATAATCATATTATTAACAATATTCTCTTTAATGACGTTACCTTTACTAATGGAACACATGTTAACGTGCCATGAAAAAAAGTTTTACAAAACTTCTTTCAGTCATATGTCTCTCACTTCTATCGTGTCAATGATATTCTTTGAAGGTGATGGGCCAGTTAAATTCCTATTAAGACGTTGTGTATTCGTGGGGCTTATGTTTATAGTTTTTCTTCCAAACATTTTTCAGATTTTGTGGTTGAAAATTGTATTTGGTATATGGGCTTTTTTTTTTTGTGTATATGACTTAGTTGAGATGACGTGGAAAAAATTGAGCAAGCAAAAAACCGAAATATTTGAACCACAGCTTGAGCAAGGCCTGATCGAATGTTTCACAGTTCCGTTATCAACTCCTTTTATATACTACAAATTTTCAATTGCAACAGTTGGGCCGGGTTCAAAGTGCAAGAATTGCTGTACTCGACTTAAGATTCTCATTCGAACTCTCATTTGTGCACTGTTAACTCCTATTTTGATAACATATTATCTTTGTATATTTATCTTTTATAAGTTTCTAAAATGTTTTTTTTTTCCCTATGGCTATGCTGTTCTGCCTGTTCAAGGAGAAAAAAGTGATAAATGCCTGTGTATTTTTGCATTTCCTGTAAGATTTCTTACTTTGGGGGCTATCTTATACTTTACCTGGTCGATTCTTATATTCGTTTTCTCTGTAAGTGTTGGGTTGATTCTAAATGGAGAGATTTTTAATCCTGTCGTTGCCATCGTTATGGTACTGATAGTCTTTTTTTGGAGAAGTTGGCAGTTTTCAGTTGAAGCACAATGTTTGCGACTTAAAACGACCATCATCAACGTTTGCAAGGACAAAGCAAAAAATATTGTTGTCAATAATGGTCCTAATGCAGGAGGCACCACGAGTTCCACAGGTAAACCAACAACTAACGCTCGCAGTAGGAAAAATAGACAAATTTAGGCCTGATTAATTCACACTAGTTCTTAAGAATGGGGGATCAATTGTATTATTTTCCGATAGACAAAACATTTTGCGTACTATAGTGACCCCATAGGCCCAGAAAATGGGAATCCCAAATTCTTACGACAATTGTGAATCAGGCTTTAGCATAAGGACGGGAACGTAAAGAGGAGGTGAAAATGGCCAATAAATACCGTATCATGTCCAAATATAGACGCATCACACCATTTATTCGCCATTTCTACGTTTCTACATTTCTACGACGTCCACGTCCTCTTGCTAAATCTGCCTTGCTGAATGTTTCTAGAACACGGTATCGGTGTCAAGTTACGCGTGCAAAGTTCTGTCCTATAGCAACACTGTTTAAAAAACAACGTTATCAGCTTTTCTATATATTAAATGATTTTTTAATAATTGAGTTTAAAAAGCTTTCTTTTAGCCGCCATCCGGCTCGTCGTAGATGCCTAAGATCCCTAATACATAAATAGCACCCACGTCCCAGCTTCAACTTTCTGTTAACTGAATTTCATTATTCAAGCGTTATTAGTACTCAAACTCAAACCATGTCGCTAATTTAAACGTTACATATAATCAAGCCTTTTTTCATTATCACATGGTCAATCTATGGCCCCATCCCTTTAAACATTTCCTGATATATAAATATATATATATATATATATATATATATATATATATATATACATATATATATATATATATATATATATATATATATACATAGATATATATATATATATATATATATATATATATATATATATATATTATAATATAAATATATATAATAATATATATATATATGTTATTTACCTCCAGATTGGAGGTCCGTATAGGGAAATATTTGCCAAGGTCTCAAAAACAGGAGGGAAATATTTCCCTATACGGACCGACTAAACTGGTAAATAATAGATTTATTTATAATACGGACCTCATATGGACCTTCGCGTAGCCAATCAGATTGCAGGAAACGCTAAAATATGAATTCGGACCACAAGAAAAAAGATAGAAATACGTATTTCGGTAGATATTGCATGGTTGCATGGTCTAAAATTACATCGCTTTATAGAGGACCTTAAATTTGAGAGAGAAAAACTGGCTATTAAATTTGAAGAGAAAACTGGCGAGACAATGGTATCAAAGAAACTTTACGAAGAAATCAGCAAAATAATTCTTCCTTTGGACTATCTTCTGTTTCGTTTTTTCCGAAGAGTCGTCTTCGTTAGTTTATACGCAGTGATTATGTTTATGGTCTTGAGTCTATCGCGGAAAACGGGACTCTCTGCTGGTGCTCAAGCACTTAGCGCTATTGTTGGTATCCTAATACCGTTTATTTTTGACACAATTTACGCCGATAATCATAAAGCACAAAGGAACTCGATAAATATAGCGACAAAGGCCCAGGTTGGGCATCTACTAAAGGTTCACAAACGCGAAAACAACATAATTAGGGTTGAATTAGTCAACAATTTGACAAGTTAGAATTATTTTGTCCTGTGCAGACTATCAGTAGCCTGCATGTGTTTTGGCACACAACCGCGGCTACGCTATTCGAGAATATTTTCGGGGGGCATGGCACTATATTATAATATTAATTGATCAGCCTAAGCCTGGATTCTTTAAAACCATAATCTAAACAACGTAATATAGTCATAGAGTTTATTCTGTAACATCGCATATACAATTAAGAGAACGTAGTTGCGAACTATCCCAATTTTGTGGAACAAAAGAGGCCCACAAGTGAACAATGGGAAGTAGATGAGTAGTCTATTATACAGGGTGTTCAAAAGGCCGATAACTATTGAATTCATCCATAATTATAACAATGTCAATGTAACAGTTAGAGTTTGAATGCCTAAGCATCCTGTTGGAACCCACAAGTGTATAAATGTTTGATAATAAATAAAATTTGTTCAGCTGCACCCATTCACAAATGATTTTTATTAACAATATTAACACTTCACTAGCAATACATGCATGCAGCATACCCTCGCCATTTTAAACGAAGCAAAATATCTCCTGAGCTAGCCAGACCTTACCCTCTTAGCTTATGTTAGGAAATGACCTAAATAAGCCCATAGGCCCAGCATAGCTGATGTTTCAAATTTTTCCGAAAGGTGAAGTAAAATCACCAGTATTCCTGCTGAATTTATTTATGTGAGAGTTGATGCATACTTCACTATATAGTTAAATCTTCAAAACATCAAAACAGCACAAATTTTAAAATCCCCAAGCACTAAACGTCGAATTTTGTTTTCGATTATTGAATTTATGCAGTGATTACAGTCGACTCTATATAAGCTTTAAAGTGATCTTTGTTTTATTAAAGCTCCGAATTACACTTTCAATAATTACTTTTTAATAAAGTTTAGGCGATGATGTATTAAATAGTTGGGTAGCTAGGTCTTCGTAAAACGACATACAAGGTGCTCATACTTATGAAAATAAAATGCATTCTTACACCAAACACGAAATAAACAAAACAGACACCTACCACTTTAAGGATTATAAACTACGAGTCGTTTGTTATTTCTCCACTAGTCGTTCCTATTTCACCAACTGTTTCAGTATGTGTACTGATAATCTTTTAATCTTCTCCCAGTGTTTATACAATTGTTATTTGATTCCATATTTCATTTTGATTAAAGTTTACGAAACATTTTTTCAAAAAAAATGCTGTGCAAAATGACAGTTAAAATACGGACGTTCTTTTTGAGATACAAACTTTTTGCCTTAGCCAATCAGCACGTCGTAGATTACCGTTCTTTACTAGTTCAAATTTCGCGCATGCGTACAAATACCATGAGCATTAAACGTGCAAGGGCCATGGCATTTGGGCAACTTATTTTGGTTTCCGCTATGTTCTGTCACAATACCCGGGTCGGGTGTAATTCCTAATCTCCGGGCGGAACTAGTGAACAACTGACTGCTTATATAATATATGAAAGAAACCTAACCAATTTAAGATGGAGTGGGTGTTCAAAAAAAATACTGTATTGACGTACTTACATTGTTTAATAAGTACATTTAACCATGTCAGAAACATAGTTTAATGCTTGAATACGTACTGCATAGAAATCTGCATTGCAAAATGGCAACCCGATTTAACCGCGCCTCAGAAAAGTATTTTATGCTTCACAGTTCTGACTTCCGTGTTTGCAACATTTAGGTGTTGAGGTCGAAAGCAGCCAAGTTTCAAAATGCCTCTGTCTAACCACCTGACTGTCTTTGTGTATTTGCAATTGTCATTGACAATATTTGCTGATAAGAATTCAACGAATATTAGTGGAGTGGATGGAAAGAATACTAGTTTTATCTCTTGCAAGACCATTCAATTCGATGAGATAAAATTGGCAAAAGTGTTGCATCTAATGCGGGAACCTGCCATAAACACCGTTGAAATAACAGTGACCGTTGCTTCCGCAAATAGAACTCGAATTTTTCCCGAAATGGTGTGGCCCTGGGCTAGCGAAATTGGTCGAACTTTAATTTCTTTGATTTCTCGCGCCAAAACTAGTATATTCGCTTCGTCTTTATATACTTTTGCTTTAGAAGTCGGAGTTGAAAGAGTTGTTATTGAAGTTACGGAAGAACCCATTGGTTGTTTACCCTCCGGAGAAAAAGGATCTAATCAAATCTTTAAACTTCTTTTGAATGATCTGTTTTTTCACATGGAAGATAATTACAAGGACATGTATTACAAATTGTGTCTTCCTCATCATGTTGAAGGACCTTCCAGATTTAACTGTTGTCGAATAATTGGTAATAGGACAATCTGTGCTGATTATGATTCCATGGTGCTCAAATGGGCTCGCCCAGGCTCAATAGTCGTTGTGGCAATATTCGCTATTACGATGTTACCTTTCCTACTAGATCACATAATGACCTATCCAGAAATAACATTTTATAAAACATCTTTCAGTCATATGTCTCTTATTTCTATTATTTCCATGATATTCTTTGAAGGTTATGGACATTTCAAATCATTTCTGAGACGGTTTGTGTTTGTTTTGCTCACATTAATTGTGTTTCTTCCGGTCGATTTTTTTGAATATTCCTGTTTAAAAATTTTATTTTCTATCTGGGCTGCTCTGTTTTGTCTCTACCCTGACAAGCAGATAACAAACGGAGAATTCAACAAACAAAAAGATAAAAAATTAAAACCCTATTTTGGCAAAAACCTAATCTTTTGTTTCACATTCCCTATTCATCTTCACGAAAACTACCGCAAATCTAAAGACAGAACAGACGGCGGATCCGACAAATCACACAGATCGTGCAAGAAACTATTTTCCAAATTAGGTGTTTACATACTTGTTTTCATTTTAGTAATTATTTGTTCTTTAATAGTGTATCCATTCATTGTAGGCGTTTTTTTAATCATATATGTCCTTTTCAATTTCCCATTAGGTTTTGTTGTTCCCCAAACCAGTTTTTGTAAACAATGTTTTCTAAAAGTTATCGAATTCATTTTCGGGACTATTATAAGATTGGTAACTTTGGTGGTTATGGTCTTTTTCACTGGGTCGATTCTTATATTTCTTCTCTCTATAACTGTTGGGTTGATTCTAAATGGGGCGTTCTTCAATCCTTTCATTGCTCCCATCGTCACTCTAATAGTTTTTTTTTGGAAAAATTGGAAGTTCTCGGTTGAAGCACGATGTTTGCAACTTAAAACGTTAATCACTGAAGTTTGCGAGGATAAAATGGAGACGACGGGCACGGACGAAAGCCATGCTATTTCTAACAACGAACCAGAATCATCAGAATGGGACTTTCTATTCTGGTGGAGACATACATGCATTGAAGCAAGTCGTTGTTCAGGTAAAACGATGAACGAACGTACTAATTACCGGCAACATCCGCCAACAACCGACAATTCACAAACATGCCGGCATAAATATACAGACAACGAACCAAAGTCAGGCTGATAAATATAGCACTAAAATACGAGCCTCTAATAAACTTAAACTAAAAGTATTTGTTTATTTAATAAAACATTGTCATCTTTGAGGCCTGAAAATGTGGCGCTCTAGTAAACAAACAACTAGTTTTACTGAATAAAAGTGTTCAGTAAAACATTGTTTTATGACCTCGGGTCGATAGATACAATAAGGATAAACATATGCGTAAGGCTCAGTCACTTGATAGCATAAAAACACTGGAATCCCTGGATAGCATAAATGCTTGACTATAAAGTTCTGCGATAAGATATTTTTCCTTTCATTATATATGGCGTGCGGGTCTTGTGACTACATGCCGTGCGTTGATTGTTTGTGGGTCTGGAATACCCTAGTATTAGACCGTTGACGAAATAACGGTCCAACATATTTCTAAACAAAAAAATATTTCACTTTTATTCTTCACATGAAAAATATATATGTTATTTACCGGATTGCATGGAGGTCCGTATAGGGAAATATTTCCCGAGGTATCAAAAACTGCCCGAGACGTTTTTTGTTACCGAGGGCAATATTCCCCTATACAGACCGACCAAACCGGTAAATAATCTTTCTTTTTTTTCATTATTTTATTCTATCGAGGAAATTAATTAAATGGCGCCAAATAAACAAGATTGATCATGACATATTTATTTTTATGAAATAACATGTATATAACGCGTGTTCTGATTGTTCGAAGCCTGTGTTTCGATCAGGCCATCCAAACACGGAAATTTAAAGTTTCAAAGAATTTAAATTTAAATTCAGGCCTTGTCGTTCGGCTAGTGTTTCGCGCGCTTTTCTTAACTCTTGCAACATTCCCGCGTGTCTGGATCAGGCCATCCAAACACGGAAACCATTTAAGTAATTGTATAAAAATGCGAGTAAAACGAATATACAAGCAATATCCAAGTATCAAAAGAATTAATTCCTTTTTAAAATATATAAAATAGTTTATTATAAGGCAGGAAAACGTTATATAAAAATTCTATTTAGTCCGATTCATTGTCATCACTGGGATTTAAATTTCGCGCGATCCGTACGGCCTGACTCTCCTAGCCATTCAGATTGCAAGAAAGCAATGCCGTACAGTAAAATACCTTATCAACCCGTAACATTCGGTCCGTACTGGAAAATTATCAGACCTCGGTCTTTTATTTTTTCAGGACGGACCTCATATTCGGCTAATAAGTGGTATATAATTATAGATGTTAAAAAGTTAAAAGACGACATTTCGAAGTTATTACAGAACGTCTTAATTAAGTCAATAAATCTTTATTAATTCGAGTTTATTTTTTTATTGCAATCTACTCTTTTATTACATATATAGCTTCTAGAAAATTTTGATACCATCTATACAGCTAGTCATTGTCTGCATTTTTATTTAGCTTGTTGTTAATATTTTTAAGCTTTTGTCTGTGTATTCTCCTTCAGTCGGTAAATTTGTTCCTTTATTGTCGGTCGTTGTCGGTATAGATAGCACGACTCCAACATATTTGAAGTTCTTTCAAGTTTACAATTAGATGTGAGAGATCTATTTAATATTTACAAAGCAAAGGGATCAGTTCAAAAGAATGAATCGAAGTTAACCTCTTGCTAGATTAATAATCCATTTATCGGGTTAAAATGTTACATTTCTCTATAATTTATAGATAGCAATAACAGTCAGGAAAATGGCGAAAATGTTGAAAACAATTACAATGGAGATAAATTACTGGCTATCAAATTTGAAGAAAAAACTGGCGTGACAATGATATCAAAGAAACTTTACGAAGAAATCAGCAAAATAATTTTTCCTTTGGACTATCTTCTATTTCATTTTGTTCGAAGATTTTTTTTCGTATTTGTTTACGCTTTCCTTATGTTGATTGTCTTAATTCTAGCGAAGGATTCGGGGATTATGGAGAGTGTTCAAGCACTCAGCGCTATTGTTGCGATCTTACTACCGTTCATTTTTGACACAATTTACGCTGATCATCATACAGCACAGAAGACCGCGGTAAATATGGCAACGAAAGAAAAACTGGAACATATAATATTGAGAGTTAAAAAACAAAAAGAGAACTTGTTTCTTGTTCAGTTGAAATATCCCAACAAATTTTTCACACAATTGTTAAAATCAATGGAACAATCGCTTAGTGCAATCGAAAAATTGATTGGAGAAAATGTTCGAACAATCGAACCATGGTGGCTAATAACGGAACAATCGTGGAAAGCGATCGAATGCTCGTGGCAGACAATGTTGTCAACACATCAACAATTAGAGCTCATAATACAACAATTAGAGCTCATAATACAACAATTAAATCCCACAATGCAACAAGAACTTTCAGCTCCTACAATCAATGCAACAAGAACAGTCAGATTATTCAATGCAATAAGAACAGTCAGATTCTACAATGCAACAAGAACAGTCAGATCCTACAAGGCAATGCAACAAGAACTGTCAGATCCTACAATGCAACAAGAACAGTCAAATCCTACAATGCAACAAGAACAGTCAGATCCTACAATGCAACAAGAACAGTCAGATCCTACAATGCAACAAGAACAGTCAGATCCTACAATGCAACAAGAGCGGTTAAATCAAACAATGCAAAAATTAGGGATCACCGAGCAACAATTGAAACTAGCAGCCGAAAAGTTGAAGAACGGGCAAGTGACGAAAAATATCAAGCAGTCGTGGGACAAAATCAAACAATACCTAGAATCATGGAAAAAAATCAAAGAAATATGGGGTGGGATCAATATACATGGTATTCAGTTGGAACAACCGTGGGACGATTTTATAAAATTCAAAAAATCATTTGAAAATTTCAAAGAATCATGGGAAAGAAATGAAGAATTAGAATTTGAACAAAATTGGAGAATAATTAAAAGCTGGGTACTGAATGATAGTGGCCAATTGGACATGCATTCCTAGCCTTCCCTCCTGTCATTCCTAACCTGATCGTGGCCATAACGATGGTAAAAAAATTGTGCCAAAATAAGTGACTATTTCAATTTATCGCAAACAAAATTTATGGGGTAGCTGTATGTATGAAAATGTTTTCACTTTAGAAAAACATCAGTTAGTTCGTTTAGTAACTTTTCAGGGGCCGGTTGTATGAAAGCTGGAGAGCGCTATCCACCAGACAGTCGTTTCTTCAATCGCTTTAACATTGATTAAATCTTATAGTAATCTTGAATTGTTGCTCCTTTTTAATAATTGTTGGTTCCAAGGTGAAATATTGTTGTTTGTCAAGCATTTTAGTTCGATTGAAAAAATCACTATCCGATGGATAACGCTATTCAGCCTTCGTACAACCGACCCCTGGTAACTTTGAACAACTGAAATAAATTTCACGGTATTATTATATATTCGCATATTAACCAATATATTAACCTGAAAAAGGATAGCTAACTAAATTCCAATTTGGGAATAGTTTGGGGTTTTTGTAGTATAGATATTTGTTTAGGCATATTTTTCAGGATTGACGTTAAACATAGGGCTTAGTTAGCAATGTGACTGTGTCTGGCATGAAAAGTATGTCAACACTTCATGTAAAATATTTTCCTCCGCATCGATACTTCTTCTGCCTCTTCTTTATAATCTGAAATTTTTATTTGACACACCAACAGGCTATTTATCGGGCTCTAAAAAGCGAATTTAATAACAAAAAAAAATGAAAATCGCAAATCTTATTAAAACAGACGTGTCTGCTAACTATCAGTCCATGGATACCGGTTCTCCAATCAATTAAAAAAATCGAATTTAGATTACCTCCATGCGTAGTGATTATATCAATCTTGGATCGTAATATTTAATCTAAATTATTATTTATATTAACCACATCAAGCTGTCGTAAATGCGTAGGCCGGCAATTTGGAGCAAATTATATTTTCACGAAACCAAAATTTATATATAGGCTTAATGTTAAACCTGAATCAAACGACGTAAGCCATCGGATGACTTGAAACCTGAGACAAGAAAAGGAATGATTAAATGTGAAAGCAAGTCAACTCCATCCGTTGATTTGAGCTTTGTTTGCATATAGTACTGCACCACAAGAACTGGTGTTTCTCGAACGTACCTGCTGGTAAAAACCGATAAACACCTGCGCTGTCAATTACATTTGACACTAATCGTTGGCCATTACCGTCAACAACATTTCACGGATCGCGTTTCCTAAGGTAAGAATTTAAAGTTAATTAAACTTAATTTATATTGATGCATTCTTTCCTGTGACGGTATAAATACAATTATAGTCTACTTTTGTGCTGTCAATAAACCCAAAGTTTAGCATTATTCTAGAACCCATTCTATGCATGAGTTACAACGAACTATTTGACTATGCCTCTTGTGACAGCCCTTCACGACAGGTATACGGAACACTCAGTATATATAGACCTGTTCACAAAATAAATTGATTTTAGCTGCTCATATAAAAGATTTCTTTCCTTTTCCTTGAAAACCCCAACAAATTTTAACATTGCTGAAAATCATAGCTTATACGTGCCTATGTACCTTTGAATTTTAATTACAAAAATAATTTCTAAAGGTTTCATCCAAGAACGAACAAGGTTATATAACTTACCAACATGCATTAATTATACAATATTATACTACAAAATCGGAGAACCTCAGAAGCGTGTTAGTTAAACTTTGTTATAAAATTCTGTGTATAATTTAACATATCTTGGATACATGCGTCATTGTTTGTGTTACGTGGTGAATCTTATAAAGGACCCGTAAGTTTGATATAAACATAGATATAAACCGTCTAGTTTGATATATATAGACATGTTAAAGAGGAAATATAGCTAAATATGGTTCCTTTCTCGTCACGTGTCTATTGTATTTTAGCTAAACGTACCAATGGCATTCGTCTTGCTCAGCTCATCAACCTTGACTTGAAAAATATGTTAATTATAAGATTGCTATTGGTTTATCTGTGCAAAATACAATAGACATGTGATGAGAAAGGAACAATTTTTTGCATAAATCTACCTCAACATAGATAATGAGTTGTATTATTGTAGTTTTATATGGTCTGTGAATCTATAGGTGGGATTGTGGGAAAAGTTCGTGAGGTGCCGCCATGCATGATTAGTACAAAGCGAAAAAAAATGTGAAATTTGATTGTGGCAAACCGGTGCTCAGTAAGCTGTTAACAATCTTAGTTCGAGTATATCTTCCTCTATATATATATATATATATATATATTAATATATATATATATATATATATATATATATGTACGCCCTTAACACTAAATAAGTCCGGGTACTGTGCACGTTAGGAGTTGTGTGTTGAAAATAGGAAAAACTTTAATGCCGGGTAAACGAAAGTAAAACTAAAAACACCGCACAAAGGAACTTAAAAATGAAAAGCCTGGTTGAAAATCACAACATATTCAGTTATTACGTCTGAGCTTGAGTAGGTTTGATGTGCTTAGTCCATTATATTAGCGCGAGTAACAATAAATATAGAGTTGTATAAGTTGTATACAAACAAAGCGTTTGCGGTTCGTATTAAAACCGAACCTGTCCTTCTTCAGCCAATCAGTCCCAAACTTGTGCCTGTTTTGCACGCTTTTTGTAGCTTACACTACCATTATTGAATCTACAACAACATGCACAATTAAATGTATTTCTAAAAACTCCCTATTTTTCTACATCTTTAAATTGCGTTGAAAACTAAATGGTTAAATACACTTTAATTACTATACATTAATACTTAATTAATTGCGATAGTCCCTATTCAGCTTATTCTCTTTAGGCTGGGGTTTAGTGAGCAATGGCCTATATAACAATCTTAATAATTGTTTTACTATGTTACAGGTTTTTAAAAACTGACTGAGGCAACAAGTTATTATTTGGTCGTATCCTACGAGTCAATACGAAATGTCTTTATTTGTGTATCTAAAGTTTGCAGTTTTCATCCTCGCTCTGTCCTCGGCTAGTTTCGCTGAAGAAAATGCAACTTCTTCCACAGGAAAGTACAAAATATTTCAACCGACCAACAAATGACAGCTGTCAATATGACAAATGCATCATCCATTTGCCAAAGCTACAAGCGTAAACTTCAAATTGATGAATCAGACCTCGAGGAAATTCTGAGACTTATGCATATTTATACTACTAATGTTCTAGAGATAGAAGTAACTGTCGGTTCGAATAATAATTCTCTCCAATTCACATGGTATTGGGCAAGCGAAATTGGTCGAACCATCATCTCACTGATTGCAAAAAATAATATTTCGTCGCTGTCTTCCTCTAGTTCTTACCACTTAACCACGCTTAAGGCTGGGATCGAAAAACTGAATGTTGTCGTTTCTGAATCTGAGGATAACTACGGATGTCTGCCAACAGGAATCAACGAGTCTGAAATTGCTTTTAACTTTTTGCTACATAAGCTTTTTCGTCCAGAAGACGCTCATGACTATAAATTATGCCAGCTTCACAGTGATGAGAGGGATGTGAAACAATACAACTGCTGTAGGGTAGCCATGGGAAACCTGACAATTTGCGCTGACTATTCATCAATTATGCTTGAACATGCTGAAAGTTACATAACCTGGGCAGTGGTCTTCCTCTTCCTCTACATTGGTTGTCCTCTGATGCTTAATTATATACTATCATTTCAGGAAGAGAGCGATAGATACGAGATCACTGACAGTCCAATGGCACTTTCATTTATTTTCCATAGTGTATTTATCAAGGCATCGAAGAATCCATCAAAAAAATGTCTTAGAAGATTGGCATTTTCGTTGACAGTCACAGTGATTCTCAGTATTACTTCCTTAGAGTTAGATTGGAATTCGATTATCTTTTTGTCGGTGTGGACATTGTTTTTTACGATTTTCGATATCTTTGAGATGAACGAGTTCTCTAAGAAGCGAATAGGAACTGATAAAGCCAATTTCTTTAAAAAATACCTCTTCCTTTTAACATTACCGTTAAATGTCAAATTCTATTGGACGATTTTTGCAGAGAAACGTTCGCAAAGTGAGCGTTCGCATGCAGAGGATCGTTTCCGAGTACAACGTTTACAAGAAGAGCATCCTTCAGAGGATATTTCACCAGAAGAGCATTCACAAGTGGAGCATTGGCAAGAGGAACGTTCACGAGAATGCCCATCCCTCGATGAGCTTTTTTCAAAGATGGTGTCTTCAGCCTGCTGGAAGCATATGCATAAGAAATTATGGACGTTAATATACATTTTCTTTTCCGTGATTCTATATCCATTATTTGCGTGTGTTACTTTTTCTCTCGCTACCTCCGCCCAGCAGTTAACGTGGTGTATACTTATTTTCAAATATAGCAAGCGCTACGCATATTTGGGAACTATCACTATTAATTTGATAAATTATGCTATGATTCCAATGACTTGCGCTATTGTTTTCGTCTTCGTTACAACTTTTTTAAATTATGTCCTCTTTTTCGTCATCGGTCTATACCTTAATGGATCACTTTACAGCCCAATCGTGACGCCGATTGCAGTTTTTATCGTTTATTCTTGGGGCAGCTGGAGATCGTTGGTAGAAACAAAGTACTTGCAACTTAAAAATAGAATTTACGAAGTTTGCAAGGAACGTGCAAAGAATAGAGGTTCTGCTGAAGATGAATTGCAAATTTTGGATACTTCTTCGGGGGATAATGCCCTTGCTGAAGCAGAAATTCACAATGAAGATCGTTCTGTTGGAGCAGCCTCCTCACGAATTATGTATTCTGTAAACGTTAAGGACGGAGCTATTCCGGAAGCTCTCTATGATAAACTACGTGAAAATATCTTGCCGTATAACGAAGTCTTGTTTTATTTCTTCGTACGAATGTATTTTGTGTTCAATTTTTGTCTTTTTTTGTCTGTTATGATATTATTAGCTCAAAAGTCCAACATTTCGGAGCCTGTTCAAATCATGAGCACATTTGCAATGGCTACACTTCCCCTTCTGTTTACCATAGTATTGGCTGAAAATACATCTGAGCAAAAAGACGCCTATAGCGAGGAACTGAGACAAGAAATCGACAAATTTTTGGAAATAGTAGAAACATCTGGAAATATGGTAATTGTTAATGTGAAATGTGAAGGAAAAAATATGTACATGGCAGAAATGATTGATTCTCTTCGCCATGTTTTATCCCAAATGCAAATGCTATTGCGAGGCAACACACATCGAGTACCTAACTACAGTGAACATCAACCTTAAATTACATAATTATATAAATTGTTAAAATATTTATACATGGGGGGGGGGGGCGTAAGTCATTACTTCCTAAGATGTTTTAACTTGGTACTGTTTACAATAGAGATATATCGGTAGAATTAATTCATAGTTCAAAAGCTTGAAAATATAAACTAATACAATACATAAGTAATTTAGCTTGTAGACACGGCACGTTTACTCCCCCTTACCGTGCATGTGGTGTACCTACAAGCTAAGTTACTTATTGACTGTCACCATGCAAACATGCAAGAATATTAATACAATACAGCTTTGCTCATATATGCATAATTTTGTTCGTCGGACGAATTTCCTTGTAGTTAATTTAAAAACGCAACAGTTTGTAGCTAAATGCTTTTGACATGCAGGGCCTGTTCATCCTGATAGGCGAGAAAATATCTACGCGAATTGGCAAACAATTTTACTAAATTTACCGACAGAAAATATAAAACGTTCAACGGCAATTATATGAAACGAAGGGCTTTCCTTGTATACCGAGATCTCGCCAGTTTACAGATGAAATTTAGGTAACCAGGATATTTTGCACACACACACGTATGAACCAGCACAATTTTCGAAACAACCGTTTTTTCGAAACAACTGGACGAGGAGTTGGTGTAAGCAAGTTCCAACATGCGAATAAACATTTTCTTATATAGTTTGTGCGTGTTAAGCTGTATGTCAGTAAAAAAACGGGGAGTAATTTTTAAAAATATACGTACTTTCGCACAAGAGATCTTCATATACTGCTCAAAACGCTATATGCTCAACTGATATATTATTAGCTATAGTGTAATATATATGAGGTTATAAACATACAGGCATACTTTTCTTTAATTATTGCACCTGCTAATTTCTGAAGTAAATCTTTTAAATGTATAATTATCATAATTTAATCAATAATAAACACGAGAGTGTTGTTTGCTGACGTTTATTAATTACAATTTAATCAACACTAGGTTCAAGTCATTCCCTCAGTTTGCATACTTGAAGCTTGAACATCAGTTTTACTGTCGCTTGCGCCTTGCAGACGCTCTGCTGTCTTGTACTGTGTCCAAAAACGATAGCATCTCCTTATCTAAAAAAATGACGTAGAAATGTCTTCTAATTGGATCTATATATATAATTACACAATGGATGGTCAAGTGTCACTAAAATCACCGTACCATTTTGACGTAGCATATTAAAACCCCTTGAATACAGCTCCAACGCATGAGAATGATATTTGAGCTCACTCTCTGTGAACGCGAGGAGAACAGCGCGGAGTTCTTCAACGCGTTGTTTATCAAATGACTCCAGCTCCTCCTTCAACGAATGAAATGTCTTTTCTGTCTCGACGATCGACGCGTTAAGCGCCGACTGCGCCTTTGTGAACTTCTGCTTGTCCAACGGCTCCGTCTACTTAATCTTTCTAAGATGCTTCTCTTTGCGCATCTCATCTTTCTGAGATTTCAAAGCAAAATCGATGTTGAACGTCGCTTGCTTGCAACGACACCGAGACAACGATAATTCTCCGATAACCTTGTCATAAATCATGGAAACATGTTTTTCTTTGTACTTTCCGACATTGATTAGGATTTTCGAGAATAGTTCTAACGTTTCTCGGAATTTTCCTTTCTCTCCTATGAAAATTTTTTCGATGCTGTTACCAACTTCGTCGTTGCGTTTTTTACTCTTGTTCAAGTCTCGTATAGTCGAGTATTAGAGAGTTTGGGCAATACAACGACAACGGCAACCGCAACGTGTTTATCAACATTGGCATTTATCCTTTAAGACAAAAGAAAATGTAAATTAGGTGGCCTTTAACGTTGCACACTGCCGTAGTTGGTGAAACGACATCGTGACTTACACCAATTCCACGGTGCATGACAACGCGGCAACAGTTAATGTGTTCGATGTTGTTTGGAGTCTTAGAAGCAATTTTGCTGATCGACCATATTTAAATAATTTACAACTGTAGAGGAAAGAGGAAACTTGAAGAGGCAAATCAAGTGAATACTAGATCGTATTTTTTTTTAATACCACAATATTAGGTATATATTTTGCAGTTGCCGTTGCCGTTGTATTTCCCAAACTCTCCACTCGTAGAGTTGCAACTGCGAAACAAATTGGCATTTTTTCGTGAAACAAATTGGCGGCATATTAATGTTTGTGATTTATTCATTATACGGCAATTTTAACCGAAACCCAGCAATGTAACAATGTGTTACATTTACGTTTACATCTTAACATCATTTTCCACGTTGACCGGCAGACATATAGCAACTTAGCAGCCTATACTTCTATCAAAACACGCAAATTTTGTATCGAAATGTTTGTCCGATTAGACTACGCTGATTTCACAGGTATTCAGCAGAGCACTCCGGCGGGAAATAAGCATACGCCATATCACATGAAATGAAATTTACAGATTCTTTCTTAGACCACGCAGCTATTGAAGGGGAGTCTATGATTTTGAGAAAACTATAACAGGTCATGGAAAAAACTCTGCCTTGTAAACGGTCGAGTTCTAAATCTTTGATTATTTCATACGTGGCGTACGTATGCGTTGTACACGTTGTTGCCAATGAACCTCGTGCTGTGAGTAGTTGCTGGGGTTAGAATTGAAGAATGTAATTAAATTTCAACTTTAAATTGCGTCCTATGCATATTGGACGGCATATTGACGTGGGCGGCATTGTTGTTATGAGATAGCGTTGCACGCAAGCTATATATTATTATATTTGCACGAGTGACTTGTTTTTGCGTTCAAATCAGTCCTCAGGTCTTCTTAAACATGTTAATCCTCGTACAAAGAAGTTTATCTCAGTTACTATATTTAAACCATAATATATATTTTCCCATTTCTACAAAGGAAATTAACAATGCACGAGCCACACGTTGGGAACATTACGTTATGCGGTGCATGAGCAGTGGATTGGATATTTTAATTACAAAACGGTTTAGCAGTTAAATTTAATCTATATAATTTCACGAAGTTGCGTCCTATTGGCTGAGGTGGCGTCTGCTCCGGGAAAACAGGTTTTCGATCCACCTGCTTCATGTATTGCAAATAAAATTATATTGACGCAATTTTGCTCCTCATTGCTGTGACAACAAGTCGTCTTCAAGTGAGCTGGAACAATTCATCGTCCACCGTTAACGGGTCTCAGGTACGATGTGTATATTATAGATATGCTTGGGCCATATATATATATATAGTTATACAATGTACAGTACTGTCCAGAGATAACCTAACAAAAGCCGCGGTTAACCTCTCGGTCGTATCGCGGTTGAACCAAGGTCACACCGAGGTTGAACCGCGGTGAGATGGAGGTTAAACCTCGGCCTAACTCGGTCTGACAGACATTTTTTAAGATTTTTTCGATTTGGTTATTGTGTTGTCCTTCTCAGCTGTTCATAACATTTCGTTTGGAAGCGAACGGACACTGCGAAGGTATTTTTCCCCTTTCGGTTGTCAACCTGGTGCACAGAGTGCGCATATTATACCAAAGGGTCCTAGAAATGCAATTTAATGGCAATGTAACTTGATAACGATATTTGTTACTCGTTCTACTAAATTAATAACTACTTTTACTTGTAGCACTTGCTTCTTAACATATACGATATTTAATGAGTTTTTCTCAACAACTGTTCCCGGTTTAATCTTAAGCCGGTTTTCCGCTTGCCATATTTCTCGTGCAAAGCGAATTTATTTCTTTTCAGTTCGATTGTATTTTAACAAATTTCTTAACACCAGATGCTTGCAGGAACGCACCTGCGTAGTGAAAAACGTAGTGAAAAACGTAGTGAAAAACGTAGTGAAAAACGTAGTGAAAAATAAGCCTTATATTTCCGCTCGATTCTCCATGAACGTCATTTCCAACGTTATTTACCTCCATCAAGCGAAGTGTTAAAATTACATATGATTTTTTTTGTCCATGCATATGATATTTTGTGTGTACAATGAATGATACTACTATGCAAATGATCCTACGGCAAAGAAAATTCGAAGAAATAAACATTCACTAGAAATTTGCATCTATGCAATATCAGGGCATGCTGCATATTATTCATTTTTCACGATTCTTGGCCATGAACGCTATATATTTGTTATATAAATGGCAAAATTATCCTCTAGCATCCTAGCAGGTTTGCTGGCAGTTTGTCAATGTTTTTCAAGTTTTCAAAGGATTCCATATTGATATATGATGTTTGTGAACAATCCAGCTTGAAATTTATGCACTAATATGTTCACTTTTGGTCTTCGGGTAATATAGCTAAATACGATCCAATTATATCTTGTTTTATTGGCCACCTAAAGGTAGCGTTTTCACGCCTTCCTCCTCTTAAGTTTTAAGTTGTCTGAAACTATAATCACACGCGTGATTGTACAAACGGCAACAGTAATCTGAAGTGAATACAGCATGGAACAAAACGAAACATCTTTCAATAATTACGGCATTGTTCAATAAATACGAGACATAGCTACGCAACGGAAGAAAATATGGTTTAATTAGTGCTTTATCGGTCCCTTTTTTCATTACGTGGAAAATACATTTATATTAATGTATTCTTTCCTGTGACGGTATAAACACAATTATATAATTTTGTGCAATCAATAAACCCTAAGTCTAAATCTGGAACATGCACATGCACTCTATATATGCATGAGATATGAACAACTATATGACTATGCCGCCTGTGACAGCCCTTTTCGACAGGTATAGGGAACACTCACTTGAGTATATATACACCTGTTCACGAATAAATTGATTTTAGCTGCTCATGTAATAGATTTCTTTCCTTTTCTTTAAAAACCCTAATAAATTTTAGCATTGCTGAAAATAATAGCATATACGTGCCCGGAATTCAAAGGAATTTTAATTACAGGAATAATTTCTAAAGGTGTTATCCAAGAACAAACGAGGTTAAATAACATTAATTATACCAACATTATTTATACAATATTACTACAAAATCGAAGAACTTCAGAAACGTGTTAGTTAAACTTTGTTATAAAATTCGATGCATAATTTAACATATCTTGGATACATGCGTCATTGTTTGTGTTACGTGGTGAATCTTAGGACCCGTTAGTTTGATATAAACATAGATCGAAAATCAAACATGTTCAAGAGAAAATATTCGCAGCTATTTAGATTTATATCGGGATAAATACCGCTGTATTTTTGCGAACTGTAATTTAGTCTTAACAAGCCGTGTAGATGAG
Source organism: Dendronephthya gigantea (assembly GCF_004324835.1). Lineage (NCBI taxonomy): Eukaryota > Metazoa > Cnidaria > Anthozoa > Malacalcyonacea > Nephtheidae > Dendronephthya > Dendronephthya gigantea. The sequence goes on along the minus strand of NW_021163039.1, from coordinate 206,849 downwards.
AGTGTGTATAAAGGAATCAGAGACAATCACTACAATATCTGAAACATGGGTACAAAAACGTTTATAATATAACATTTATAGTACGCGCGTGCTGATTGGTCGAGAAGCGTGTTTCTATTTAACAATTAGACCACGAGTCCGAGTTGACAACGAAGGCGAGTTGTCTAATTGTTTTAGTATACACCCTGTACCTATAGATACATTAATTTCGAGAAAATAATCGAAATTGCACCGAAAAATAATTTAATTAATTCAATTTTATACGGTCGCCTTCTATTTCTTATTAAATAGTCTTTATACAGATACAGTGGCGAAGCCAGCCTGACGAAGCTAGCCTTCATTTCTTTAGAAATTTATTGTTTTCCCAGTCATTGAACACCAAAATGTTAGCATAGCGGGACAAATCGTCAGGCTGGCTACGCTACTTTACAGTTATTGCTATTTATTGAAGCATACTGAATTGAAGCTAACGACGCGCAGGCTACGCCCTGAAGATATTTCTAAACAGTATCTAGCTGTTTTGATAAACCCTATAAATCTGAATCGGCAGAAAGTGATCTACAAAAGTATCTTTAAAATATTGCAGGTTTTGAAATTTTTCTCTAGCAAGAACCTGCATTTGGTCATAGTGGAAGACGATGGCTTCATTTGCATATCCTACGCTCGCAGTTGTTTCGCTCTTCCTGTTTTTGGCTGTTTTTGCTCACGAAAATTCAACATCTTCACCAGGAGGTAAAAATGTTACAATAGACCAGCCAATGACAAACCTTAATTTAACAAACACAACGAATAGATGCGAAAGCCACAAGCCCAAACTTCGAATTAAGGAATCGGACGTTAAGAATATTATTAATACCATGCATAAATATACTACCAATGGGGTAGAGATAGAATTGACAATCGATTCAAAGAACGAAACGCAATCCTCTCCTAAGTATAAATGGTCTTGGGCAGGCGAAATTGGTCGAACAATTATTTCATTGATAACATATGTAGCAGGCAATACGTTTTTCGGTATTACGCTAACACCAGGGATCGCAAAGGTGAATGTTGTTGTCTCTGAGTTAACTCACGGATGTCTGCCAACCGGAAACAAAGGAACTGAACTTGTTTTCGACTTTCTTCTACACCAGCTTTCTCATTCAGAAGATACTCACGATTATAAGTTATGTCACCCTCACACTGACGAGGACGGCTTGATATTATATAACTGTTGCAGAATAACCACTGGTAACCTGACAATTTGTGCTGACCATGCGGCTACAAATCTGATCGCTAGAGCCCGCGCATACGTAACATTAGTCCCATTTTTCTTGAGTTTTATTTTATTCCCTTTAATTATACAATATTTGCGATCATCGTCGAAGAGAAAAGAATTGGAGAAAGAAGCGGAGAAAGAAGCGGAGAAAGAAGCGGATTACGAAATTATTGACAGTCCATTAGCCATTTCAACAATTTTTTATATGCTTTTTATCGAGGAGAAAAGCTTTCCCATACCTATTGTTAGAAGGCTTTTCGTATGGCTTTTACCTGGATTACTGTTGTTTATAATTTTACCTCTCGTTCCAGCTATCCTTGTATCCGTAGCATTTTTTTGTGTCATGGTGCCATTTGATATTTTCTCACTAAACGACCCGGAACACTATTTTTATTATCAAAGCTCTAATGATTATATATTTACAATCACTTCTCTTTTTAATATTAAACTCTGGGGGAAGCTTTATAGTTCATTAGTGTATTCTCATCATACAACAAGAAGAGAGAAGATTTTGTGGGCTGTTCTTTCCATTATTCTCTTTCCTATCGTCTACATTATTGTTTTTGTTACCGTTATGTTAACTGTAGTGTATGTATTTGCAATGACATTACACCCTAGTACTCATGTCCAACATCACTCTCTGTTGTGGCGTTATGGGAAGTTTGTGTTATCCTTATCTGCAGCATTTTGGTGTATCTTTTCCACTTCCATTTTCATGAATCTTATTTTCCTGATGATTGCTGGTATTTATCTTAATGCACAACTTTACATTCCATACCTCATACCCATTATAGCTGTTGTAATCTACTCGCTAAAGCAATGGAGATTGTCAGTCGAAACAAAGTATTTAGTTCTTAAAATAAACATTCACAAAGTATGCAAGGAATTGTGGGAAGAGAACAAACCAGAAGGAAAAACCGAACTACACGAACTACATGCAATGTTTCTTGTTGATATTACTAATGGAAAAGTTCCCAAACCTCTCTACAACATGACAAGAGAAGCGATTTTGCCATTTGACAGAGTCTTCTTCTATTTCTTTGCCAAAATATTTTTGGTTGCAAATTTCTTTTATCTTTTAATTTTCATGATTTCCTCAGCCCAAGAATCTAACATCTCCGTAACGGTTCACATCATCAGCACAATTACATTGAGCACGTTGCCGTTTATATTCGATACTTTATGGAGAAAAGATACCTCTGAACAAAATCAACTGGATAACATGAAACAAAAAATACAAATAAGGTCCTTGATGACACTGGTGGAAAGAGAAAAAACCGTAGCAATAGTAAGCTTGAACGTAGTTAAAAAGGACACATCTATCATTAATTTCGGTACTTTTTTTCGCGCTTTCAACCCAATTTTGAGCAAGCATTCTTCAAGAAATGTTGCAAGGAGAGGCGATAGCTTTGAAATGCAAAGTTCGCAGCTTGTGGAGCCAAATTGAACAACATCTTTTCTTCTTTTCAAGTTTATGTAAATTGAACGACCAAATCAAGTTAATTAAGTCCATTTCGCCAAAAATTATACATGCTTTAAAATGATCCGTCGCTATTTCACCTGCTGACCTCGTTTTGATGCAGCTTGGAACACATTGAAGTACTATGCCAATTTTTGAAATTTTTGAAATGTAATCACGAAGCCAGCGGCGAGGTCTTGGACTAGTTAGTGAGCATCGTATCCGGTTTTGAACACTTTCGACACCTAATTTAAGATTTACGACGCCAATTGTGACAGCGAAAGCAGCTAATAATAAGTAAATTGAATATTAAAAGTTCAATGGTGCTTCACTAGACGTTGTTGTTATATCTGTTGTTAGAAATCACAGATTCTTGCGTAATGTTTTATGTAAAACGTTTGCATTTCAGTCTTACCTTAAGCTGAAATTTAAAAACTTGTTTTAATAGAGGCTCTTTCCGGCCGTAAACCGATGTCTTCAACCAATTATAACTGTACACAATAGATAATAAATGACATGTTTTCTTTACAACAAGTTAACTGGTTTATTATAAAGCTGTCGTCGTCATGTTGCCGTCCTAAGTCGTAAACTTTCTATTTACTGGCTAATTTCACACCCTGTGTTTGTGAACTTGTAAATTCAATCGTTTTTTGCCAATATAAGGCTTAAATTTTAGGCATAACTTTGTCAGTCGAAAGAGAACAATCATCTCATTATTAATAAATCAACAAGCAAATTACAAATTTATCAATTGTCAAAATTTTGACTTGTCGTTTTCTCAAAAACAATTGTTATTGCTAATAGTAAGCATGATTAGTGAGATTTGATTTTTACTAGCAGTAAACAAACATTTGTAAATAATCTTATAGTATCATAGTATTTCATTGTTAGCACATTGTATGTAACTGATTCATATATGTAATCTTTTCTTTTTTTCTAAGTAAACAACTGCAAATTACCTAATAAATATACTCACCATGAAACGATACTAACAGTACCAATGTTGATGTTAACAGTACCAATGATATCGATAAACTTTGGTCTTGCTGGAAAAAATCGTTCCTTAATGCAGTAAATAACCACATTCCAACTAAAATAATAAAGGATACCAATTCTCTTCCTTGGGTAGATAAAGAAGTTCGCCATCTTATCCGAAAGAAATACTCAGCATTGAAAAGATATCGCCAAAACAAGTGCGAAACGAGAAAACAAAAGCTAAGAGGCTTAAGTGACGCAGTCAAGTCGCTAATTAAAAGGAAACATAGAGAATATCTAAGGAAAATCGAAACATCATTCGCAACTAATCCGAAACTTTTCTGGACCTACCACAAAGCAATTTTGCATAGCAGGTCAAAACAGACTTCTGACATTGTCTTCAGCGGTATTACAGCAAAGTCGTCTGCAGAAAAAGCCGAGCTTCTAAATTCTTACTTCTCCTCAGTATTTACAACATCCAGTACTAACATCAGAGACTGTTATGGCGAGGCGTCCGAAACTGAGCTCAGACTGGGTGAATTAACAGTTGATGTGGCTGAAGTGGAAAATTACCTCAGAAATTTGGATATCACCAAAGCGAGTGGCCCTGACAACATACCAGCACGTCTACTAAAAGAATGCAGTTGGCATATTGCGCCTAGTCTCTGTGAATTATTTAATGTATCTCTGAGTGTCGGACGACTTCCCGCAGAGTGGAAATCAGCGAATGTAACACCAGTTCACAAGAAACATCTAAGAGAACCAGCGGAGAATTACCGACCGATATCCCTCTTGCCCATCATTGCGAAACTATTGGAACGTTGCGTATGTAGGCGACTATATGAACATGTAATCAACGTTATCTCCCCGGGACAACACGGTTTCTTACGCAATCGATCATGCACTACACAACTGCTGCAGGTGCTACATAAGATTGGAGAAAATCTTGACCGAAATATTCAGACAGACATTGTCTATTTGGATTTTGCCAAAGCTTTTGACTCTGTCGATCATGGATTAATCTTGGCAAAACTCAGGCATTTTGGTGTACATTCAAACATGCTAAATTGGTTTACTGACTACTTAACTGGTCGGACCCAAAGAGTCGTCGTTGATGGTGTTGCTTCAGGTTGGTCCTCAGTAACATCTGGTGTACCGCAAGGTAGCATACTCGGTCCAATGTTGTTTGTATTATTCATTAATGATTTACCCGACATCATTCCTGAAAAATCAGAATCTGCCCTATACGCTGACGATACAAAAACATTCAGGAAAATTACTTGTGAAGATGATGCTCGCCAATTACAACAAACTTTAACAAACCTAGCCACCTGGAGCAATACCAACAATATGAAGTTCAACGAGTTAAAATGCAAAGTGTTGACTGTGTCGCGAAAGAAACAACCGGTGGATTTCCCGTATCAACTGGGCTCAACCACTCTTTCTCATGTTGAGAAAGAGAAAGATCTCGGAGTTACAATGACTTGGAATCTTTCATGGGATTCTCATATCTATGAGATTACAGCTAAAGCGAACAAACTGCTCGGTTTATTGAAGAGGACATGCCCTTTCTTAACTGACGTCAGTGTTCGCCGTACTCTGTACCTTTCCTTAGTGAAATCAAATCTAACTTATGCCTGTGAAGTTTGGTCACCATATGTTTGCTCACAGAGGATAAAGATAGAGCGAGTGCAGAGGCGAGCCACTAGATGGATATTGAAAGCTAGGAAGGGTGACACCAGCTACAATGAACGTCTCAACGATCTGAACTTACTACCTTTGTGTTATGATAGAGAGATAAAAGATCTAATCCTCTTCTACAAGGCTCTTTATGGTCTTTCTGATGTCAATGTTCATGAGTATGTCTCGTTTGTTACCCATAACCACTCTCGTCTATGTCGTAATCCCAACCTGTTGCTTAAGATTCCACTGTGCAAAACTACAACATACCAGAACTCGTATTTCAACAGGATCGTGAAATTATGGAATAGCGTTTGTAAAGATGCCCCACCAAATACATTCTCCAGTGTCAAAACATTTAAATACTACCTCTGTAATCATTATTCTATGTTAGTATCGACTGTATTCGACGTAAACTTGTTATGTACCTGGTCCATGTCACGTGTCTGTCCTTGTCATAGGAGTTAATTGTCTCGTTGTGTAAACTTGTTATTAGTGTGTTTATTAGGTAAACTATATTCACATGTATTTTTTGGCAAGGTGCCTCGCATGGATAGCACAAATTTACGTTCCGTTCGCACCTCTTCCAATTGGGTAATACTGTATATGTTCTGTGCATGCATATTATAAGTACGTCTTTTTGTAAATAATCATGTTCATATTTACCCAATAAAGTATTAAATTAATTAATTAATACTGAGTCGTTTATATATTTTTTGAAATCGTCTTGACAGAGCCATTCTAAATTCATAATATATTTCATGAAAAGAGTGTGGTTCAAAATCATGGGCATGCATGGCAGCTAATTTTATTGCCATGCATTAGGCCTAATTTGTTTACGAAGCTGTAGACGATATATACGAAAACGAAAGTAAAACGTGCCGAAAATTCCGATTATTATTATTATTTTATCAATGGTTTAAAATACACACCTTCGCAATTAATTGGATTACGGTGCGTTTACAAAAATTATTGAAGTAGCTATTATTTACAGTATATTTACACATAAAAAAGTTAAGCTATTATTTACAGTATATTTACACATAAAAAAGTTAAGCTATTATTTACAGTATATTTACACATAAAAAAGTTAAGTCGAATCTAAGTTTAAAATCTTATTGCACTACTACAACGATACTCGTTATATATGCTTTCATTTTGAGAACACACGACTACACAGTCATATAATTAATAGCCTTATGCTGTATAATCAGATTATTCTAATCCGTACTTAAAATTGACGCAATATTTATGTAGCTATGTTATTGAAAAGATTTGACCTCTGTAGGAAAAATATGAGCTCTATGTCAAATCTTATTTAACTAAAAATTCTTGGTGGTCACAAAATACCTCTAAATATTTCATAATGAAATACTTTATCCCTTTCCATATTTTAGAGCATCTGCCAAAACTTTAACAGTAGAATATAGGCTACTGATATAGCTAGCATGTTATCTGAATAATACTATACGCTATCTGCGCTACACTGCATGAAAAAAAGTTTTTGTTAGTTGAATATGGGGTCGAAGGCCTGCGTTCCGTAATCCAAACGTCAAGATTTCCGCCCTGAAAAGCAACTTAATACTCCATCCCGGCGCAAAGGTGCACAATTTTTTAGCCAAAACATATAGCAATTACATATACCGCCCTTATAGAAACAGCGGATCGAAACTGTCAAAAATGCGCACATTTTTTTCTGCAAAGCATATAGCAGTGCAGTCGCCCAAATAGACACGACAATCCCAAACGCACGCATAGGAGAGTTTATACTCACCATTATAACAAAAAATCAATCCACATCATCTTCGAGACATCTAATTGTGACACAATTTGTGCCCCCTGCCTACGATAACCCAAGCAAGACTTCTTTAGAAACATTATGTGTTGATGCATAAAATGTATCTACTGACTCTCGTGTCTGGAAAAATCTTATTTGCCTGTCCTGCCTGTCTCAGCTTAGGAATTAATAAGGTTGCATCTACACACAAATTACTTAGGAATTTGCATACAATTTTTGGTTAAGAGAAATTGTTGGTGTTTGAGTGCAGATGCACCTATTTATACTATCGCAGTTTTGTGACCACCCAATTAAAGTACTCAAACCTCTTTGAACCTCTGGCAAACGATGTTCGATTTTACGATGTTCGACTGAACCAAAGCGATCTTGAACAAACAGCAACATTCTTTTGTCATATAGTCTACAAAAATTTCATATAAGCCTTAGTGCCACTTAACAAATAAATTATATGCACACACTTAACAAATAAATATATATGTGCACAAGGCAAAAAACATAAAGTTTTGATCGAGCCAACAGTAATACGAAATCTGATGATCCATGATTTCATCGATAGGGCCCGATTTCAATGCTGACGGGAATTATTTCCAAGCGCGGCTCATGCATAAAGTGTTTTTAATCATACATGCCTTATATCAAACACTACAATCTAGAAATTAATCAATATGCATGTGTTCATACCTTTATATGCACGTGTTAAAACACCTCGACGTATCCATAGATATGAATATCCAGCAAATATTTGGGATAGGGCTTCGCAAAATTATTGGTAAGATCTTTACCCGCGTGCTTATAAACTTGATTGGCGCCATTTCATATTTGTTCACTTCGCCGCTCTATAGCTGGCAACAGCCTTCAAAGTGCAAATGTGCAATGATCATACATGCCAAATGCATGATTACAATTTAATATCCGGAATGCAATTTTCTTATAAAGAGAACCCAAATCAAAATTAGTGAATATTTTTCTATTGTCCAAGCAGCTGTTAAATTCTAATGTTCATTTTCTGTGAGGTCAAACTTAAATGTTTGTAAGACCTATGATAATAAAACGAATTGAGTTTCTTTTAGATATAACTTATCGCCAATATTGTATTAGGCTTACGCTGCAGCATGTCAGCTGCCAATTTTACCAATTGGGCTTGTGCCAGTGTGCGCAAGGACTGCACAAACTTGGTAAAAACAAAGCGCTAAAACTTTACCTCGTAAAACACGGAATTTGTAGACCGTGTCTTTCATTGCTTATGCTATAGTTTAATATCCAGAAAGCTTATATATATAGTTAAATGGTATAATATCGATTATAATTTCTGGTTTGTTATATTTGTCACATGATCCTGATTATTTTGAAAAAATAATATGGCTTGTGTTTTGTGCCTATCAAAGTTTAGCTACGCTAAATTTCAGTGAGCAATATTATGATGTTCATTAGGCGACTTCCTTGTGGTTCTATTTTTTTCATTACTTTCATACAATCTCTATCATTTGTACAATTTAAGCTTTTCCACGTTCCACGTCTCCGATTCGAGGAGCTAGTCGAGGGAAATCAAATTATAACCAAACATATAAGATGCCTGATTATAAATGTGCTTCAGTGCTTGGTGCATCTGACTTTGCCGAAAGTTGCGAAGTGTTTTATTCGGATTGCCCTCGGCCGGTGAACGTCGGCGTCCATGATCAAGCGCTTCAAAAGATCTATGTCTATTGTTGATACAATTATTGCGATGTAGTTTAATAGTTATTTGCATTTATTTCATTGTTTACACAACATACAGTATAAGGGTTTTAATTATTGCATACTATAGATATGCAGTTATCCGGTGTTGCTCCTACTATCAGGTTGCTTCGTATCTATCCCAATGACCATTTAAACCGGACTTCCAGCAACCACACAACAACTATGCAATTCTACGTAATGCTGTTTTAATGTATATATGCCTAGAGACGTTGCATGTTTGTGCGCGCGTTGAACTTTGGCTCTATGGAAACAACAAAAGTATTAAAGCATAGATTCTAACCATTGCATTACCGCGGCATTAAAAAAAACAATAAATTTTTGAAAGAAAGCTTTTGCAGTTTATGACTTGAAATTTGACCTTAATGACATAATTGCATGCACTGAACGCTAAGAGAAATCTTGAAGCGCACGAAATAGCATTCGATTCGGCTAAAATGATATAACCCCTTTACAAGCCTTCTATATTAAGGAACTGAATACGTTTCTAGGAACATTATGTGTTACACCTTCGTCGCTTCTTCTATAAAGTTGTAACATTGCAAATGTTTAATCTAATGTTCTACCAAATCCAATGCGATTGAACAAAATTCCAGCAAACGTTCCAACGAACGGTAAATCAAAACGCTTGAACGCTTTTGGAATCATTTTCGAACTTTTTTTCTCGAGGCGTTCGAACGGGCAATTTCGAACGATGAACGATCTCGAAAATCGTTTCGATTCAACGAACGCAAGAATGCTTGAAGTGTTTGAACGGCAAACGAATGGATAATGAACGATATTTTTCAAGGAACCAAATAGCGTTAACGTATGTTTTCCCGTGGAAGGTCACACATAAACAACAAAGTAAATTGCTTCGCACGAGTGGCAAATCACAACTGTATGACTGTTGCTGGTCTGCTTGCTTCTACTACGTATAATTAACTTCGTTGACTAGGTACATATGACATTGATGGAGTATTTATGTGTAGCTGTCAACGGAGCGTAATTAGCCCTAAAGCTGTTGGACGGCATGTATCATAACATATGTCTGCAGTCAGTGCAGTGGCATGACTGTGGCCATGTCCTTCAGGTATATTTTGCTATTGTTTTTACAATTTTACTCCATTTTATGATTTTAATATTATCCATGCTGTACTGGGATTACGTAGCAATAAAGAGCAGTGTGCGGAGAGCGATCGAAGCTCTGGCTCCCTCATAGCTGAACATAAACAACGTATAATGTTACATCCGCTATTTGCGTTTACCTGTTAATCATTTTCCCCCTCCCGGTATATCAAACATGCCCATGCAACAGACAGTTGACATATTTTACCGTTGTTTGATTTAAAAACCAGTATCATGGTCTAGGATCAAAGGCTTTCCAAAATCGTCTGGTTTCGTCCGTTAAAATGGGTATATAAATTCGTCAAACCGTTTATACGGATGAGTCGGCCCATCCAAAAAAACGGCTCATTTTTCTGTGCGTTTAAACGGTTATTCCTATCCGTGCAAACGCTTTCTCCAAAGCGTAAAAACGCTTTCTTGAAAGCGTTAAATTTTTTCATTGAACCGTTTTAACATTTTAACGAACCGTGAAAACGCTTTAAGGCATCCGTTTATTAACCGTTTTGAATCCGTTTTTTTGCCCATTTAAACGGAAAAGCGTTAATGTATGTTTTCCCGTGGAGGGTCACAAATAACCTAACAAAAACCGCGGTTAACCTAGGTAAACCTTGGTTAAACCGAAAACAGATCGTTGATACATGTTTTAGATAATTCAGCATAGTTAAATTCGATTTGCTTATTTCAAACATAAATTGAAAAGACAGTGCTTCGCGCGCAACTTGTCATTGATCATATACTCAAGTCAGTGCTAAAAGAAGTAGCTGTGACAAGAAATTGCGGGGTATTTGCATGAGTTGTTGTTTTAATTGGCATATTGACTTTCATTTTAATTCCTTTCACTTTCAGTTTTGTTTCAATATGCCATCTGTTTTGAAAATACATCAATGCAGCAATGAAATTCGGACTATTCGTGTTAAAGATTAAGTCAGTAATATAAAGATTTGTTATTGGAAAATCTTTGCCTTGTTTGACATAATAATAAAAAACATTGCAGAAATATGACACCATAATCCTTGGAGGAGATAAATGCACGCAGAATGTTCTCGAATTTTTAATGCACAATGCTTTTGATAGAATATGAGAAAATTTTCAAAGTCTCAAACCAATATTTTGAAAGTTAACCAACACAAGGCCTCAAATGAATCCTGTAGCAACTCTTATATATAATTTTTCTTTAGAAGCTAGGGACTTTCGCGTGTATGTATACTGAAAACGGAGAATTAATTGACATTTATTTATCATTTAATCTATTTATTCTATATGACTGAAAACAATTTAACCACCACTTTTATAATAGTTATTATGCCCCCTCACACACCCCTAAAACACCCCTCACATACCCCTCACACACGCTGTTTGATACGCGTCCTCATTCTAAACATCGATCTGTTCGATCATTGATACATGTTTTAGGTAATTTAGCATATTTAAATTCGATTTGCGTAATGCAAGTATGAATTGAAAAGACAGTGTTTACGCGCGCAACTTAGTTATAGACCATGTACATCAGCCAGTTCAGTGCCAAAAGGTCAGTCTGGAAGGATCGTGATCGATTACATTACATAAGTCAATAATGTAAAGATATGTCATCAAAGTGAGACATTCCGACGCTAACCGCAATGTGTAATAATTGGTATCTTTTTTGACTGTATGCAAATGTTGAGTTAATCGCATTGTTTTCGAACTTACACTCTCGTGTAGTGAATTAACGCTTAGTTTTATCTCACAATCAAGTCTGAGAAGATTGAACTGAGTAGGACTACTGTTGAATTAAGATTGAATCATACATCGACCCTGTAAAGGTAAGAATTGGTAACTTTTATACCAATTGGAATTTGTCATCTATTGTAAATCATCCTATAAATTGCTGATATAAATATCAGAATGGAATGGCTAAAGAATTTGCAGCGTATATAAAGCACTGTCCATAAATAATCTAACAAAAACCGCGGTTAAATTAGGTCAACCTTGGTTGAACCGAAAACAGACGGAGGTCGAACCGTGCTGAGACTCTGTTAAACCTCTGTCGAAACTCAGTCTCACTGACTCTGACAGACATTCTTAAGATGTTTTCGATTTGATTATTGTAATGTCGTTCTCATTGTCGTTCGTATAACATTCCGTTCGGAAGCGAAAGGCAACTGTTATGATACCTTATTAAACACGGTTTAACACATTTTGATTTTTAAAATTATCTGAAACGATAAATTTGAAAACTGTAACTGATATTTTTGAATTAGCACCCACACTGTGTTAAATTGAAAATGCATGTCTCTTTCGTTTTTCTATTAAAGCATTTGAACAGCTATCAGGTTCGATTTCACAGCCTCTTGACTGATGCTCTTTAGCATATAGAAATTCCGAAGATCTATAACTCAGAATCAGGTCCAAAACTATAGTTGAAAGAATATTGATTGATATCTTGCTGCAATGTATATGAAATAAAGGTTTGCCAAGGCCTATTACTGTTGTATTATATAATAAAGATATATACTGAGATCATATATAATTATAACTTCCATTTTGTTTTTGACAATAACTATTAATTGTCTGTTTCAAGGCCATTCTTTTAAATTTGTAAAAAGATATGCGAACCGAAGATTTACAGATGTTTTTATTTTAGTTTTTGCTACACGTCTCATTTCTTAGAATCAATTTCCAAATACCGGGAATTGGAGGCTATCAAATTTCATAATATATAAAATTTAGTTTAGTAGGACGCTATGGTCGCTAAAGTAGCTACAACTATATTATAGTAGCGTAGTTTTTGACAGTTGTAAGAAATTTAGTTGCGCAGTTAGACAGCGCATTAAAATAATTGGGGGTGTTATTGAACATGCTGTATAGTGTAGATAAAGACAAGCGTAATTATGTTATTATGGACCACACTATATCCAAAAGAACTATTTAAAAAGTCTGCAGAATAGTTCTTCTTTTAGATTATTTCCTGTTTCGTTTCTTCGGAAGACTCCTCTTCATTTGTATTTACACTTTTATTATGTTTATTGTCATAATTCTGGTTCAAGAAAATGGACTCTTTGAAAGTGTCCAAGCAATCAGCGTTAACAGAAATAGTTTTTTTTTGTGACTTGGGGAATGTTCTCGAATTTTCAATGCACAATGGTTTTGATGGGATATGAGAAAGTTCTCAAGGTCTCAAACCTATATTTAGAAAGTTAACCAACACAAGACTTCAAATTAATCCTGTAGCAACTCTTATATATGATTTTTCTTTAGAAGCTAGGGACTTTCGCGTGTATCTATACCAAAAACGGAGAAATAATTGACATTTATTTATTATTTAATCTATTTATTCTATATGACTGAAAACAATTTAACGACCACTTTTATAATAGTTATTATGCCCCCTCACACACCCCTAAAACACCCCTCATACACTCCTCACACACCCCTCACATATACACACCCCTCACATACGCTGTTTGATACGCGTCCTCATTCTAAACATCGATCTGTTCGATCGTTGATACATGTTTTAGATAATTCAGCATATTTAAATTCGATTTGCGTAATGCAAGTATGAATTGAAAAGACAGTGTTTACACGCGCAACTTAGTTATAGACCATATACTTCAGCCAATTCAGTGCCAAAAGATTCTGGAAAGATCGAGATCGATTACATTAAATAAGTCAATAATGTAAAGATATGTTATCGGGAAATTTTTAAACGAGAAAACGAGGATATCGATAAAAAAATTATATAAGTTCTATGCTAATTTTCTTAGGGCATCAAAGTGAGACATTCCGACGCTAACGCTATGTGTAATAATTGGTATCTTTTTTGACTGCATGCAAATGTTGAGTTAATCGCATTGTTTTCGAACTTACACTTCCGCGTAGTGAATTAAGGCTTAGTTTTATCTCACAATCAAGCCTGAGAAGATTGAACTGAGTAGGACTGTACCACTGTTGAATAAAGATTGAGTCATACATCGACACTGTTAAGGTAAGAATTGGTAACTTTTATACCAATTGGAATTTGTCATCTATCGTAAATCATCCTGTAAATTGCTGATGTAAATATCAGAATGGAGTGGCTAAAGAGTCCTCTGTCGAAACTCAGTCTCACTGACTCTGACAGACATTCTTAAGATGTTTTCGATTTGATTATTATGTTGTCGTTCTTATTGTCGTTCGAAGTTCATAACATTCCGTTCGGAAGCGAACGGCAACCGTTATGATACCTTATTAAACACATTTTGATATTTAGAATTATCTGAAATGATAAATTTTAAAACTGTAACTGATATTTTTGAATTAGCGCTCACTCTGTATTAAATTAACAATGTCTCTTTCGTTTTTCTGTTAAAGCATTTGAACCGCTATCAGGTTCGATTTCACAACCTTTTGGCTGACGCCCTTTAGCATATAGAAATTCCGAAGAATCTGGAACTGAAAATCAGGTCCAAAAATATAGTTGAAAGAATATTTATGCACCGAATATGCATACTTGATTGATATCTTGCTGCGACTGCAATTTTGGCAATTAAGTCCTTTTCTTCGAGCCAGCTTCCAAATTCTAGGAATTAGCTGTAAGATCGAGTTCTGCATGCAATGAAATAGATCTATAAAAAAGATTGTTTTTGAATTTATTGATTGAATATAATAATTGCCGTAAGTTTAGCTTCAATTTATACGTCGTACTAGACACACGAATGCATATTCAAGCATCAAAGTTGGTTTGGATCGCGTTAGATTTAGTTTACCACCCCTAACACACCCCTCACACACGCTGCTTGATACGTGTCTTTATTTTAAACATCTGTTCGATCGTTTATACATGTTTTAGATAATTCAGCATAGTTAAATTCGATTTGCTTATTTCAAGCATAAATTGAAAAGACAGTGCTTCGCGCGCAACTTGTCATAGACCATATACTTCAGTGCTAAAAGAAGTAGCTGTAACAAGAAATTGCGGGGTGTTTGCATGAGTTGTTTTTTTATTGGCATATTTACATTCATTTTAATTCCTTTCACTTTCAGTTTTGTTTCAATATGCCATCTGTTTTGAAAATACATAAATGCAGCAATGAAATTCGGACTATTCGTGTTAAAGATTAACTCAGTAATATAAAGATTTGTTATTAGGAAATCTTTGTGGCATAATAATAAGAAACATTGCAGAAATATGACGCCATGATCCTTGGAGGAGACAAATGCACGCAGAGATCGATGTTTATTTTAAGTAAAAATAAGAAAAATATATGCATGGTGCACTCAATTCTAATATATCTTTAAACGAGAGAACTAGAAAAGTTCTATGCTAATTTTCTTAGAGCATCAAAGTGAGACATTCCAACGCCAATCTACAATAATCATTTTTGACTGTATGCAAATGTTGAGGTAATCACATTGTTTTCGAGTTTGCATTCCCGCGTAGTGAAGGCTTTAAAACTAAAAAGACCAACTACAGGTACCGCCAGTGTTAATTCACAATCAAGCCAGAGAAGATTGAACTGCATGAGTATTAAATTAAAATTGAATCATACATCGCCACTGTTAAAGTAAGACTTGGGAACTTTTATACAAGCTTTACATTTTCTTTAAAATTTTGATCAGACATATCCAACTTCTTTGTAAGATTAGAATATAGAAAGCTTGCGCCTTCTTTATTTTAGTTTGTTATGCAAATCATTTCTTATAGAACCAGTCAGGAAATACCAGGAATTAAAGGCAGCGTCCTGGTGTGAGTATAATAAATACATGCATGGTTTAAGAAATTAGCACGCACTAAAATTAATAGAATATTGCATAGTTAGACAGCACATTAAAATATTTGGGGGTGTTATTGAACATCCTGCTGAGTGTAAAGACATGCGATATTTTCACGGACCACACTATCCAATATTTCTATATATATGGAGAGGACCATGATCTCAAAACAACTATTTAAAAAGTCAGCAGAATATAGTTCTTCCCTTAGATTAACTCCTGTTTCGTTTCTTTGGAAGATGGCATCATTATATAAAACATTGTAGAAATACAACGCCATGATCCTTGCAGGAGGCAAATGCACGCAGAGATCGATGTTTATTTTAAGTAAAAATAAGAAAAATATATGCATTGTGCACTCAATTCTAATATATCTTTAAATCTTTAAACGAGAGAACTAGGAAAGTTCTATGCTAATTTTTTTGGGAGGAAAAAGTGGAAAAAGTGAAACATTCCAACGCTAACCGCTATATGACTGACTTGTGTATGCAAATGTTGAGGTAATCACATTGTTTTCGAGCTTGCATTCCCGCGTAGTGAAGGCTTTAAAACATAAAAGACCAACTACAGGTACCGCCAGTGTTAATTCACAATCAAGCCAGAGAAGATTAAACTGCATGAGTATTAAATCATTTGAATCATACATCGCCACTGTTAAGGTAAGACTTGGGAACTTTTAAACAATTTTTATCTTGCAAATTGCTGATATCAATATAAGCGTGGAATGGCAAAAGAGTTTGCTGCGTATAATATTGGTGAACGTGTATATGACGTTTCCGAAGCGAAAGTTATTTTGATCCGACAATTATAGTAGTGATGATACATTAAACACGGTTTAAAAGGCATTTTGATACTTAGAATTATCTGAAACGATAAATTGAACAATGTCTTTTTCGTTTTTCTGTTAAAGCATTTTAACAACTAGCCATATCATGCAGGTTCGTTTCTTTAGCATATAGAAACTTCGAAGATACATAACTGAGAATCAGGTCCAGAAATACAGTTGAAAGAATATTTATGCACCCAATATGCATATTTGAATGATATCTTGCTGAGACTACAATTTTAGCAATTAAGTTCTTTTCTTGGAGCCAGTTTCCAAATACTAGGAATTAGCTGTGTATGCTTTGGAAACGTGGCTAAACCTTTGTTTATGTTTAATGATCAAACGTGTCCACGGTAAAAACAATAGAATTTTGACATGAAAAGAGTTATATAGCTATAGCCATAGTGTCTCTTAAAATCGCGAATTGGCTATTTGCATTGGTAATATGATGGTATATTTTCTCATGCGATTAAAGATAAAACATGCATGCACGAGTGAGTATTTTAATTAACGCTTAATGCTCAGCTGATATAGGTTTAGATTTTAGTGCCTGTGTAGCAGGGATTAGCCATATTATTCTTAGATGAGTATTTTTAGAAAATTTATATTAAGCAAAACCAGTATTATTTTATTGTATTTTATTGCACTATATATAAGTAATTCTTACTTCCATTTTGATGTTATATATTTGTTAGTAAATAAATTGCAAGAAATGTCGTTAATTTGACTGAAAAATTGATGATAGTACAATTATACAGGGTGTCTCAAAAAAACGCAACCAGCAAGACATTAATACAGATCTAAAGCGCAATAGATAAGCACCTTTGGGAATTGAAAATGTCTCATAATCCTTCATTTAAAATGCTAAAATTCATTTTAGCTGAACTATGGTGGAAACCCGAACAATATAAATATTCTTGCATACTTAAGTGCATGGTTGGGTTTTTTTTTTGAACACCCTGTACAGTCTAATCAGAGGACTTTCTAGAATTATTCAAACATCAGCTATTGTTAGTAAAATGCACCTTCATATGCACCGAACATACATGCAAATTACGTTGTTTGTAAGCCTATTGATGCAATTGTTGTGGAAGGTGTTGTGGATGAAAGACTTGTAGATTTCGCTATATTATATACCCATATTTTATATAATCAAAATTAGTCTATACATCTCTCAATGACCTGTAAAGGTAAGACTTGATTAACTTTTAATCGATGAATTGATCAGCTGTTTCCTAAGTTATATATTGATCACCTGTTTAAGCATATATGCAGCGCTTCAGTAACTTACACCTATTGCCTATGAACAATGATGCCATTTCAATCTTAATTGTATATAGTAGCCGCTACTTTTAAAGTTGGCGCGGTACCGTAGTTTTGTGGACTTCGAGTCGTAAGATGCATGTAATTCATATAATATAATGCATATAAACTTTGCCAAGCCAAAGCTATATTGTTTTTTTGAAAGATTCAAATCCTTTGTAATCAAGTTTATACCGAAGTTAAAAGCGCACTTCGATAACTATATACTTGTCGTTTGAAAATGGTGGTGATTGAAACACATCAGCAGAAAGGACAGAAAGCGTATTTTAAACAATAGAATTAAAACCAAGCAAATGACTTTCAAACAAGACTATATTGTCGTTTCAATAAACTGAACACTCAAACTCAAAATACCATGGCAAAGTAAACATATTTGAATGGCCAATATTCTTTACATTTTGTCCGATGGGCGATGTTGAACACAATTCTTTCAAAACAAGAAGTACAAAAGGTTGTCTCTACTCCAATATACAATTAACAGACATACCAAATAGATTTTATTTCTTAAAACCAGTTCATAAACACCCGGAAATGGAGGCTACATGCAACCATTCATATTGTCCTTGTAGCTATATATTTCTTGTGAAATAATCATTGCCTGACAAGGCCTGCCTCACATAAGTGCACTTATACATGTATACAATAATTATATATACCCATATACAGCATGCTTAGAACATATAAGTGTGAGAGGCCTATTTTAAACTATCTATATATATATATTATTTAACAAATAGCCTAGAAAACATTTTCTGCGTCTCTATACAGTTATAGAAACACGCGTGGGAGTTTGGGAGAACGAGAAATAATCACTGGGAAAACGAGCCCGTTGAACGAGTTTTTTATAGGTAGAGTGATAAAACAAACAAAGAGAACAAAAGCAAATTTTGCTGTCGCTATTCCGAGTTTCACGCGTTTAAGCGATCATCAGGCAACTCTCTTTGTTTGTTTATGTGTATATATATATATATATATATATATATATATATATATATAAACAAATCAACAAAATATAATCATAAAATTGTATTTCATCGCTACACTGTGTTTCACGTACTAGTTTTAGTACGATCCTCAGGCGATAACTATTTACAACGGTTTACGCGCACGCGTTTTTGATTGATTACGCGAGAGTTTCACTACTATTTACTTGTATTGAGCACTCTGGTTTACTACGCACAAATCCAAGATTATATATATTATTAATTGAAATCTTTATTTGAATGTAATGTACCTTTATATGCAAATTATAAGGTTGAGTTGTTAGAGTTCTGATAAATTTTCTGTTAAACCATATAGTTTGTTGACAACTGAAAATATAAACTAACCAAGTAGAACTGGATCACCTGTAATCAAGCTTGAACTGTACATCATCGCCACTGTTAAGGTAAGACCTGAATTGATTTTTTTTTATTTTGGGTTTGTTGTAAGTAATAATTGTCCATTTTATTTGTAAATATGAGATTGGTATGTCGTTTTGCAAAGACATAACCGACTATTAACGGCTTTACATAATTGCTTTAACTTCAAAAAGAGTTCTTTAAAATGTAATTCGGAGTTTTTATATAACAAATATCACTTCAAACTTTCAGTGTCGACTGCAATCACTGCGTAAATATTTTTGGAAAACAGCAGTCGACGTTTAGTCTTTGAGTAGGGGATTTAATTTAGATGTTGTCGTATTTTGATTGTTCAGTGAAATTAAGCTGTGAAAAGCAATAAATAGCCTGTTCAATGCAACCGGAAAACGGGTGATATTTACTTCGTTTTTACCATATATGAAGGAATATCCTGGCTACGCCTCGAAGACTTTTTCTAGACTGGGTCTAGCTGTTATGACACCTATATATCTGAATCGGCATAAAGAGATCTCCTAAATTATCCGTGAGCTGGCACGACCGGCCGCCGGGCGACGGTACTAATTTCGCCCGGAGATTTAAGCCACTCTTGGAAATGTAAATACAAAATTGAAGTTGTCCGGCATTATATCATGGACGTTAGGCGTTTTTGTAAGTTATGCGCATGCGTGAATTTAAGATTAGTAGAAACTGGTAACTAGCAGACGTTGCAAACGTTAGATAAACTAAATTAAAATTTTGCTTCGCGTCAGCATTACTACCACTTTAAAACTTTTTTTTAAAATGTTTTTTAATAATGGATCATCTTGAAAATATACAGAAAATTCAATGTTAAAATCGATTGAAAGGAAATGTAAAAGTTGCTCTCGGAGAGGAAAAAATCTACGATTTTTAAGCTTTTTAGAGTTTGACATGTGAATTTACCAACAAATATTGGGAAAGCCTTAATTTCATACTTCAAACAAGTTTATAAAGGTGATTCTGATTCAAAAAGCAGCTGAAATTTCTGTAAAAATTTTTAGTACTGTATTTAAAATAATTTGTAGCACAATTAATATATAGCTGAATTTTGATAGCCCGGCAGTCGACTTAATCAATGTATTTAGCACCTATGCGAAAGGAACATTTGTGCATTTCTCAATTCACAATGTACTTTATGACAAGGGTATTATTCAAGCACTCATTTGTTTTCATGCATTTGTTACGAAGCTGTATAGACGATACGAAAACGCAAGTAAAACATAAAAGAACATAAAGACTTATTATAGCTACTTATTATATAGATGTTTCGCAAAATAACATTGACTCGATCTTTGAAAGCAAATCTAAATTGCCGATATTCTTCTGGTATAACATATTTAAATTGTCCATATGAAGTACTTTTGCTCACATCATATTCAACAATTACTATTTTACATAAATTTGCAAACACAGTAAGCTCTTTTTCTTAGATTGTTTATATCATTAAAATTTGGCGAAATATTCATCGGAATTAAGACGTGCACTTATATAGTTCGTGCATAATATAATAGATGTATACAGAGTATGTGATTTTTAGAGCCTGTTTCTAAATACATGGAATTGTAGAGGCTAGCAGCCTTCATAGTTATTTAGTTTTTAGTAGCACAGCACGTTTAATAAATAGAAATTATTGCAGTGTGATTTTTGGCAGTTGGTGGGAATTTTTATATAATGCACGATGCTTAAAACCTTTACGTTTTCACGGTGTACTTAAAGTTATATTTAGAAACAACCGCAGGGTTCAAATTTCGAGTTAATTTCATAACAATCCTCATATTTTAAGTGTTTCGTTCATTTACTACATTTATTATATCCAATATTAAAATGTATCTGGGGTACGAAAATACTGATTTATGTAATTTTCATCTGAAACCAGTCTGTTATTAGAAACAACTGGATTTTAGCGTTCAACAGGGGGCGTGTAGCGCGGGCTTAGATGACAGTTTACGAACATTCTAGAAGCATCGGGGTGTCACAAACACGCACACCGCTTTTCTCTAACGCGCTGCTTGATAGGCACCAGTAATTTAATTGTTTTTACAATGGTTGAAAACATGTTTTGGATTCATTTGGCGTAGTTAAATTCGTATTGCTTATTTCAAGCATAAATCGAAAAGTGCTTGGTAGTATATGAAAAAATATATGAAAATGCTAGTCTATAAAACGACCGGCAAGCTTCTGTATCAGCCTGGGCAGTGTTAATCACAAACAATCCTGAGTGGATTTGTCAAAAAAGTACACTACAGTAGAACTGCACCATTATTGAATCAAGTTAGAATCATACATCACCACTGTTGAGGTAAGATTTCAGTTGGTAAATCTGATTTATTTTTCCACCAAATGCATGTCACTGTCGTAACTTGTTAGTTAAAAAATTGTGTGGTCTTGTCAATTACAAAATTGCACATAAAGTGAATACAGTGAATAATAAGTATAATGGGTATATTTTGATCAAACTTGCTTGATCAAACTTGTGATGCTTTGAGCCCGATTTGAAAAACATTTTGATTAACGTTATATACGAATTCAAATCTCCCTACTGCAATTCTTGCTGCAAAGGCAAGACCACGACCGGACAATCTTTGAGTATCGAACTTGTCAGGAATTTTGCTTACTGTTTAATATTGCTTATACACGCGCTTATACATAACTACGAATATACCAATATTCCGTTGCATAACTGTTAAAGACAAATCACTTAACACTAGCCTCACACACACTGGACTGCCTTTTTATTAAGTAGGTAACCTCAATAGATTTTGTTAAGAATTTTTAATCCCTAACTATTAGGCATTTCTTGTGACTGGATTGTAAACAATATATTTCTTTTGTTTTACTATATTTACATCGAAAAATTAATGAGTTATTCATAATCAGACAGTTTAAATTAAAAGTTTGATGCATGCGTTCTGATATATGCAATCTTTATTCGGAATGACTGTCATTCTATTTTGCTGAAAATATAGGCTGGAATAGGATTTAAATTTAATTTAACTATAGCTATTTTACGCAATATAGCAAATCATTTTCAATAAGTGCCGTACATTTTATATTTTTAACTTTCAAGAAAAAAATTATCAGGACTGATAAAAATTCCAAAACCTAACAAATATACTTTAATTTTGTCTCAACGGTATTATTTCTTAGAACCAGTCCGTAACTACCTGGAAATGAAGACCATACATGGTTAATTCGTTTTTAGTGCCACAGCATGCATACATGTTGACTATATAACCTACTCAATTATTGCAATATTGTTTTTGACAGTTGGTGGGAATATTTCGAATTTTTAATTTATAATGCACAGTGATTTTGGTATAGGTAAATAAACAATCTATAATATCATTCACTGTTTTTTTTTAATATATCCAATTGTGCAAAAGATGTTCACTTGATTTACACAACAATAACCGATTTGAGATTAAACAGGGGACGTGGCGAGGGCTTTTTTACAGGGAAAGACTTTCAACGAAATCCATGGCCATTGCACTTATGAACGCACCAATTTTTGTGCATTCATCCTGTATACACTGAATACAACAAATAAAACAAATTACTGGCCACCTTAGTTAAAATGGTTTTAAAACCGTAGAGGTGTTTCAATTCGTGATGGTTTTGGTTGCCATAAACCAATTCACACACCCACGTCATATGCAACGTTAATTTCAACACTATGCGGTAAAAATACATGCATGCAGTACCCCTCGCCATTTCAAACCATGCAAGCAAACGATTTTCTGAGGTAGCCAGGGGACCTAAGCTTATATTTTGAAATGACGTCCGATGATAAAAGTGATAAAACTATATTTTACTCATTCATAGCTCAATCGTATCTGTATCTGTGTTGTTTATCCAATGTTTATCGATTGCTTGTGAAATGTTTTCAATGAAGTACATACTTTCCGCTTTCCATCAGGACGTGGCTTATTACCAGTCTTAAGCTTCCAAATTTCGCGCATACTCATAATTAACAAAACAATCCAACGTCGACCGTCCATAAAACCGTAGAAAAACGTCTGCGTATGTTTTCAATTACGAAAACTATGGCGGAAAAACTGAATATCAACTTTTGAAACAAAACATACCCATTACAATATTGGTAATGTAGTTAAGAGTGGTAAGAGTGTAAACACAACAGCCCAGGAGCGTTGTCCAAAGGACACCGCGGAAATTGGTAAGACTTCTCAATACTTCGCAATTCTCAAGAAAAAGATTTATAAGTACTCATCAAAATATGTCTTGCACAAAAGATTTGAAAATAGCACACGACAAAAACGAATCGTCCTGATTAATAACCTTTGGTTGGTTGGCTAATGCGGATCAGAACTCAGCAAAAAAATTGTACTTTTTAAATTTATGCAATTTTTTCTCTATCTTTTCTCTGATAGCGATACAGAAATGCACAATTGTGAACCAGTAGATTTTGTGGTTGGAACTTCATGTAAACACCAATTTCTGCGGTGTTGCTTCGAAGTTGCATTTTTTGCATCCACATGTAAAATCATAAGTCCTTGGTATAATGCTCAACTGACGTATTATTTTGAAACATGTAGGATTTGAGCTTCAACTGAAGCAGTCGACCACGTTTCAAGATGTCTTTGTTTAACGTCTTGGTTCTCTTCGTGTATTTGCAATTGTCAACGATAATTTTTGGTCATGAAAATTCAACGAATAATGATGAAGTAAATGGAAAAAATATAAGTATTGTCTCTTGCCAAAAAATTCAATTCGATGAAATAAAATTAGCAGACGTGTTGCATCTAATGCGGGAACCTGCCATAAACACCGTTGAAATAACAGTGACCGTTGCTTCCGCAAATAGAACTCGAATTTTTCCCGAAATGGTGTGGCCCTGGGCTAGCGAAATTGGTCGAACTTTAATTTCTTTGATTTCTCACGCTAAGACCAATATTTTCCTTTCGGCGGCGGTTTTTACCTTCCCATTAGAAGTCGGAATTAAAAGAGTTTCTATTGAAGTCACGGAAGAACCCATTGGTTGTTTACTCACGGGAAAGGAAGGATCTGATCTGATTTTCAACTATCTTTTGAATGATCTTTTCTTACACATGGAAGATAAAGATAAAGACAAGTACTACAAGCTCTGTCGTCCGCATGATGTTGAAGGGCCCGTTCAGTTCAACTGTTGTCGAATTACAGGCCGTCATGATGAGAACCTAAAAATCTGTGCTGATTATTCTTCTATTGTGCTTGAATGGGCTCGTCTCTGGGTGATAATCATATTATTTACAATATTCTCTTTAATGACGTTACCTTTACTAATGGAACACATGTTAACGTGCCATGAAAAAAAGTTTTACAAAACTTCTTTCAGTCATATGTCTCTCACTTCTATCGTGTCAATGATATTCTTTGAAGGTGATGGGCCAGTTAAATCCCTATTAAGACGTTGTGTATTCGTGGGGCTTATGTTTATAGTTTTTCGTCCAAACATTTTTCAGATTTTGTGGTTGAAAATTGTATTTGGTATATGGGCTTTTCTTTTTTGTGTATATGACTTTGTTGAGATGACGTGGAAAAGATTAAACGAGCTAAAAAACGAAATATATGAACCACAGCTTGAGGAAGGCCTGATCAATTGTTTCACATATCCTTTCATATGCGACAAATTTTCAATTAAAAAGGTTCGGCTGGGTCCAAAATGCAAGGTTCTCTTTTTCTGTGCATTATCTCCTATTTGGATAGCATGTAATCTTTGTATGTTTGTCTTTTGTAAGTTTCTGAAATGTTTCTTTTTTCCCTATGGCTATGCTGTTCATGGAGAAATAAGTTGTATATGCCTGCGTATTCTTGCATTTCTTATAAGATTGCTTACTTTGGGGGCTATCTTATACTTTACCTGGTCGATTCTTATATTCGTTTTCTCTGTAACTGTTGGGTTGATTCTAAATGGAGAGATTTTTAATCCTGTCGTTGCCATCGTTATGGTACTGATAGTCTTTTTTTGGAGAAGTTGGCAGTTTTCAGTTGAAGCACAATGTTTGCGACTTAAAACGACCATCATCAACGTTTGCAAGGACAAAGCAAAAAATATTGTTGTCAATAATGGTCCTAATGCAGGAGGCACCACGAGTTCCACAGGTAAACCAACAACTAACGCTCGCAGTAGGAAAAATAGACAAATTTAGGCCTGATTAATTCACACTAGTTCTTAAGAATGGGGGATCAATTGTATTATTTTCCGATAGACAAAACATTTTGCGTACTATAGTGACCCCATAGGCCCAGAAAATGGGAATCCCAAATTCTTACGACAATTGTGAATCAGGCTTTAGCATAAGGACGGGAACGTAAAGAGGAGGTGAAAATGGCCAATAAATACCGTATCATGTCCAAATATAGACGCATCACACCATTTATTCGCCATTTCTACGTTTCTACATTTCTACGACGTCCACGTCCTCTTGCTAAATCTGCCTAGCTGAATGTTTCTAGAACACGGTATCGGTGTCAAGTTACGCGTGCAAAGTTCTGTCCTATAGCAACACTGTTTAAAAAACAACGTTATCAGCTTTTCTATATATTAAATGATTTTTTAATAATTGAGTTTAAAAAGATTTCTTTTAGCCGCCATCCGGCTCGTCGTAGATGCCTAAGATCCCTAATACATAAGTAGCACCCACGTCCCAGCTTCAACTTTCTGTTAACTGAATTTCATTATTCAAGCGTTATTAGTACTCAAACTCAAACCACGCCGCCAATTTAAACGTTACATAATCAAGACTTTTTTCATTATCACATGGTCAATCTATGGCCCCATCCCTTTAAAGATTTCCTGATATATATATATATATATATATATATATATATATAATTATATATATATATATGTATGTTATTTACCAGATTGGAGGTCCGTATAGGGAAATATTTGCCAAGGTCTCAAAAACAGGAGGGAAATATTTTCCTATACGGACCGACTAAACTGGTAAATAATAGATTTATTTATAACACGGACCTCATATGGACCTTCGCGTAGCCAATCAGATTGCAGGAAACGCTAAAATATGAATTTGGACTACAAGAAAAAAGATAGAAATACGTATTTCGGTAGATATTGCATGGTATAAAATTACATCGCTTTTATATAGAGGACCATGCTGATGAAGATGAAATACTGGCTATTAAATTTGAAGAGAAAACTGGCGAGGCAATGGTATCAAAGAAACTTTACGAAGACATCAGCAAAATAATTCTTCCTTTGGACTATCTTCTGTTTCGTTTTTTCCGAAGAGTCGTCTTCGTTAGTTTATACGCAGTGATTATGTTTATGGTCTTGAGTCTATCGCGGAAAACGGGACTCTCTGCTGGTGCTCAAGCACTTAGCGCTATTGTTGGTATCCTAATACCGTTTATTTTTGACACAATTTACGCCGATAATCATAAAGCACAAAGGAACTCGATAAATATAGCGACAAAGGCCCAGGTTGGGCATCTATTAAAGGTTCACAAACGCGAAAACAACATAATTAGGGTTGAATTAGTCAACAATTTGACAAGTTAGAATTATTTTGTCCTGTGCAGACTATCAGTAGCCTGCATGTGTTTTGGCACACAACCGGCTACGCTATTCGAGAATATTTTCGGGGAGCATGGAACTATATTATAATATTAATTGATCAAGCTAAGCCTGGATTCTTTAAAATCATAATCTAAACAACGTAATATAGTCATAGAGTTTATTCTGTAACATCGCATATACAAGAGAACGTAGTTGCGAACCATCCCAATTTTGTGGAACAAAAGAGGCCCACAAGTGAACAATGGGAAGTAGATTAGTAGTCTATTATACAGGGTGTTCAAAAGGCCGATAACTATTGAATTCATCCATAATTATAACAATGTCAATGTAACAGTTAGAGTTTGAATGCCTAAGCATCCTGTTGGAACCCACAAGTGTATAAATGTTTGATAATAAATTAAATTTGTTCAGCTGCACCCATTCACAAATGATTTTTATTAACAATATTAACACTTCACTAGCAATACATGCATGCAGCATACCCTCGCCATTTCAAACGAAGCAAAATATTTCCTCCGCTAGCCAGACCTTACCCTCTAAGCTTATGTTAGGAAATGACCTAAATCAGCCCATAGGCCCAGCATAGCTGATGTTTCAAATTTTTCCAAAAGGTGAAGTAAAATCACCAGTATTCCTGCTGAATTTATTTATTTGAGGGTTGATGCATACTTCACTATACTTCACTATATAGTTAAATCTTCAAAACATCAAAACTGCACAAATTTTAAAATCCCCAAGCACTAAACGTCGAATTTTGTTTTCGATTATTGAATTTATGCAGTGATTACAGTCGACTCTATATAAGCTTTAAAGTGATTTGTTTTTAAAGCTCCGAATTACACTTTCAAGAATTATTTTTTAATAAAGTTTAGGCGATGATGTAAATCCTTAAATAGTTGGGCAGGTCTTCGTAAAACGACATACAAGGTGCTCATACTTATGAAAATAAAATGCATTCTTACACCAAACACGAAATAAACAAAATAGACACCTACCACTTCAAGGATTATAAACTACGAGTCGTTTGTTATTTCTCCACTAGTCGTTCCTATCTCACCAACTGTTTCAGTATGTGTTCTGATAATCTTTTAATCTTCTCCCAGTGTTTATACAATTGTTATTTGATTCCATATTTCATTTTGATTAAAGTTTACGAAACATGTTTTCAAAAAAAATGCTGTGCAAAATGACGGTTAAAATACGGACGTTCTCTTTGAGATACAAACTTTTTGCCTTAGCCAATCAGCAAGTCGTAGATTACCGTTCTTTACTAGTTCAAATTTCGCGCATGCGTACAAATACCATGAGCATTAAACGTGCAAGGGCCATGGCATTTGGGCAACTTAATTTGGTTTCCGCTATGTTCTGTCACAATACCCGGGTCGGGTGTAATTCCTAATCTCCGGGCGGAACTAGTGAACAACTGACTGCTTATATAATATATGAAAGAAACCTAACCAATTTAAGATGGAGTGGGTGTTCAAAAAAAATACTGTATTGACGTACTTACATTGTTTAATAAGTACATTTAACCATGTCAGAAACATAGTTTAATGCTTGAATACGTACTGCATAGAAATCTGCATTGCAAAATGGCAACCCGATTTAACCGCGCCTCAGAAAAGTATTTTTTGCTTCACAGTTCTGACTTCCGTGTTATTTTGCAACATTTAGGTGTTGAGGTCGAAAGCAGCCAAGTTTCAAAATGCCTCTGTCTAACCACCTGACTGTCTTTGTGTATTTGCAATTGTCATTGACAATATTTGCTGATAAGAATTCAACGAATATTAGTGGAGTGGATGGAAAGAATACTAGTTTTATCTCTTGCAAGACTATTCAATTCGATGAGATAAAATTGGCAGACGTGTTGCATCTAATGCGGGAACCTGCCATAAACACCGTTGAAATAACAGTGACCGTTGCTTCCGCAAATAGAACTCGAATTTTTCCCGAAATGGTGTGGCCCTGGGCTAGCGAAATTGGTCGAACTTTAATTTCTTTGATTTCTCGCGCCAAAACTAGTATATTCGCTTCGTCTTTATATACTTTTGCTTTAGAAGTCGGAGTTGAAAGAGTTTTTATTGAAGTTACGGAAGAACCCATTGGTTGTTTACCCTCCGGAGAAAAAGGATCTAATCAAATCTTTAAACTTCTTTTGAATGATCTGTTTTTTCACATGGAAGATAATGACAAGGACATGTATTACAAATTGTGTCTTCCTGATCATGTTGAAGGACCTTCCAAATTTAACTGTTGTCGAATAATTGGTAATAGGACAATCTGTGCTGATTATGATTCCATGGTGCTCAAATGGGCTCGCCCAGGCTCAATAGTCGTTGTGGCAATATTCGCTATTACGATGTTACCTTTCCTACTAGATCACATAATGACCTATCCAGAAATAACATTTTATAAAACTTCTTTCAGTCATATGTCTCTTATTTCTATTATTTCCATGATATTCTTTGAAGGTTATGGACATTTCAAATCATTTCTGAGACGGTTTGTGTTTGTTTTGCTCACATTAATTGTGTTTCTTCCGGTCGATTTTTTTGAATATTTCTGTTTAAAAATTTTATTTTCTATCTGGGCTGCTCTGTTTTGTCTCTACCCTGACAAGCAGATAACAAACGGAGAATTCAACAAACAAAAAGATAAAAAATTAAAACCCCATTTTGGCAAAAACCTAATCTTCTGTTTCACACCCCCTGTCTATCTTCACGAACACTTCTGCAAACCTCAAGACAGAAAAGACGGCGCATCAGACAAATCACACAGATCGTGCAAGAAACTATTTTCCAAATTAGGTGTTTACATATTTGATCTCCTTTTAGCATTTCTTGGTTCTTTAGGGTATCCAATCATTGTAGCCGTTTTTTTATGCATATATGTCCTTTTCAATTTCGCATTAGGTTTTGTTGTTCCCCAAACCAGTTTTTGTAAACAATGTTATCTAAAAGTTATCGAATTCATTTTCGGGACTATTATAAGATTGATAACTTTGGTGGTTATGGTCTTTTTCACTGGGTCGATTCTTATATTTCTTCTCTCTATAACTGTTGGGTTGATTCTAAATGGGGCGTTCTTCAATCCTTTCATTGCTCCCATTGTCACTCTGATAGTTTTTTTTTGGAAAAATTGGAAGTTCTCGGTTGAAGCACGATGCTTGCAACTTAAAACGTTAATCATTGAAGTTTGCGAGGATAAAATGGAGACGACGGGCACGGACGAAACGTTAATCATTGAAGTTTGCGAGGATAAAATGGAGACGACGGGCACGGACGAAACGTTAATCATTGAAGTTTGCGAGGATAAAATGGAGACGACGGGCACGGACGAAAGCAATGCTATTTCTAACAACGAACCAAAATCATCAAAATGGGACTTTCTATTCTGGTGGAGACATTCATGCATTGAAGCAAGTCGTTGCTCAGGTAAAACGATGAACGAACGTACTAATTACCGGCTACATCCGCCAACAACCGACAATTCACAAACGTGCAAATACCGGCATAAATATACAGAAACGAACCAAAGTCAGGCTGATAAATATAGCACTAAAATACGATCCTCTATTAAATAAACTTAAACTAAAAGTATTTGTTTATTTAATAAAACATTGTCATCTTAGAGGCGCTGAAAATGTGGCGCTCCAATTATTGTGAATTTATAGTAAACAAACAACTAGTTTTCACTGAATAAAAGCGTAAAACATTGTTTTATGACCTCGGGTCGATAGACACAATAAGGATAAACATATGCGTATGGCTCAGTCACTTGATAGCATAAAAACACTGGAATCCCTGGACAGCATGAACGCTTGACTTTAAAGTTCTGCGATAAGATATATTTCCTTTTATTATATATGGCGTGCGGGTCTTGTGACTACATGCCGTGCGTTGATTGGTTGTTTGTGGGTCTGGAATACCCTAGTATTAGACCGTTGACGAAATAACGGTCCAACTTACATATTTCTAAACAAAAAAATATTTCACTTTTATTCTTCACATGAAAAATATATGTTATTTACCGGATTGCATGGAGGTCCGTATAGGGAAATATTTCCCGAGGTATCAAAAACTGCCCGAGACGTTTTTTGTTACCGAGGGCAATATTCCCCTATACAGACCGACCAAACCGGTAAATAATCTTTCTTTTTTTTCATTATTTGATTCTCTCGAGGAAATTTAAGTGGCGCCAAATAAACAAGATTGATCATGACATATTTATTTTTATGAAATAACATGTATATAACGCCTGTTCTGATTGGTCGAAGCCTGTGTTTCGATCAGGCCATCCAAACACGGAAATTTAAAGTTTTAAAGAATTTAAATTTAAATTCAGGCCTTGTCGTTCGGCTAGTGTTTCGCGCGCTTTTCTTAACTCTTGCAACATTCCCGCGTGTTTGGATCAGGCCATCCAAACACGGAACCATTTAAGTAATTGTATAAAATGCAATTAAACGAATATACAAGCAAATTCCACGTATCAAAGAATTAATTCCTTTTTAAAATATATAAAATAGTTTATTATAAGGCAGGAAAACGTTAAATAGAAATTCTATTTAGTCCGATTCATTGTCATCACTGGGATTTAAATTTCGCGCGATCCGTACGGCCTGACTCTCCTAGCCATTCAGATTGCAAGAAAGCAATGCAGTACAGTAAAATACCTTATCAACCGATAACATTCGGTCCGTACTGGAAAATTATCAGACCTCGGTCTTTTATTTTTTCAGGACGGACCTCATATTCGGCTAATAAGTGGTATATAATTATAGATGTTAAAAAGTTAAAAGATGACATTTCGAGTTATTACAGAACGTCTTATTAAGTCAATAAATCTTTATTAATTCGAGTTTATTTTTTTATTGTAATCTACTCTTTTATTACATATATAGCTTCTAGAAAATTTTGATGCTATCTATACAGCTAGTCATTGTCTGCATTTTTATTTAGCTTGTTGTTAATATTTTTAAGTTTATTTCTGTGTATCCTCCTTCAGTCGGTAAATTTGTTCCTTTATTGTCGGTCTTTGTCGGTATAGATAGCGCGACTCCAATATATTTAAAGTTCTTTCAAGTTTACAATTAGACGTGAGAGATCTATTTAATATTTACAAAGCAAAGGAATCAGTTCTAAAGAATGAATCGAAGTTAATCCTCTTGCTAGATTATCCATTCATCCAGTTAAAATGTTACATTACTCTATAATTTATAGATAGCAATAAAGGTCAAGAAAATGGCAAAAATGATGAAAACAATTACAATGGAGATAAATTACTGGCTATCAAATTTGAAGAAAAACTGGCGAGCAATGATATCAAGAAACTTTACAGAAATCAGCAAATAATTTTTCCTTTGGACTATCTTCTATTTTATTTGTTCGAAGATTTTTTTCGTAATTGTTTACGCTTTCCTTGTTGTTGTCTTTTCTAGCGAGGATTCAGGGATTATGGAGAGCGTTCAGCACTCAGCGCTATTGTTGCGATCTTACTCGTTCTTTTGACAATTTACGCTGATCATCATACAGCACGAAGACCGCGGTAAATATGGCACGAAAGAAAACTGAACATATCATATTGAGAGTTAAAAACAAAAGAGAACTTGTTTCTTGTTCAGTTGAAATATCCCAACAATTTTTCACACAATTGTTAAAATCAATGGAACAATCGCTTAGTGCAATCGAAAAATTGATTATTAGAGAAAATATTCCAGCAATCGAACAACGTCTAACAATCAAACAATGGTGGCTAATAACTAAACAATCGTGGAAAGCGATCGAATGTTCGTGGCAGACAATGTTGTCAACACATCAACAATTAGAGCTCATAATACAACAATTAAATTCCACCATGCAGCAAGAACAGTCAAATCCTACAATGCAACAAGAACAGTCAGATCCTACAATGCAACAAGAACAGTCAAATCCTACAATGCAACAAGAACAGTCAAATCCTACAATGCAACAAGAACAGTCAAATCCTACAATGCAAGAACAGTCAAATCCTACAATTCAACAAGAACAGTCAAATCCTACAATGCAACAAGAACAGTCAATCCTACAATGCAACAAGAACAGTCAAATCCTACAATGCAACAAGAACAGTCAAATCCTACAATGCCAAGAACAGTCAATCCTACAATGCAACAAGAACAGTCAAATCCTACAATGCAACAAGAACAGTCAAATCCTACAATGCACAAGAACAGTCAAATCCTACAATGCAACAAGAACAGTCAAATCCTACAATGCAACAAGAACAGTCAAATCCTACAATGCGACAAGAACAGTCAAATCCTACAATGCAACAAGAACAGTCAAATCCTACAATTCAACAAGAACAGTCAAATCCTACAATGCAACAAGAACAGTCAGATCCTACAATGCAACAACAACAGTCAAATCCTACAATGCAACAACAACAGTCAAATCCTACAATGCAACAACAACAGTCAAATCCTACAATGCAACAAGAACAGTCAGATCCTACAATGCAACAAGAACAGTCAGATCCTACAATTCAACAAGAACATTCAGATCCTACAATGCAACAAGAACAGTCAGATCCTACAATGCAACAAGAACAGTCAAATCCTACAATGCAACAAGAGCGGTTAAATCAAACAATGCAAACATTAGGGATCACCAAGCGACAATTGAAACTAGCAGCCGAAAAGTTGAAGAACGGGCAAGTGACGAAAAATATCGAGCAGTCGTGGGACAAAATCAAACAATACCTAGAATCATGGAAAAAAATCAAAGAAATATGGGGTGGGATCGATATACATGGTATTCAGTTGGAACAACCGTCGGAAGATTTCACAAAATTCAAAAAATCATTTGAAAATTTCAAAGAATCATGGGAAAGAAATGAAGAATTAAAATTTGAACAACATTGGAGAAAAATTAAAAGCTGGGTACTGAATGATATTCCTAGCCTTCCCTCCTGTCATTCCTAACCTGATCGTGGCCATAACGATGGTAAAAAAATTGTGCCAAAATAAGTGACTATTTCAATTTATCGCAAACAAAATTTATGGGGTAGCTGAAAAACATCAGTTAGTTCGTTTAGTAACTTTTCAGGGGCCGGTTGCAATTGTATGAAAGCTGGATAGCGCTATCCACCAAACAGTCGTTTCTTCAATCGCTTTAACATTGATTAAATAGTAATCTTGTAATCTTATAGTAATCTTGAATTGTTGCTCCTTTTTAATAATTGTTGGTTCCAAGGTGAAATATTGTTTGTCAAGCATTTTAGTTCGATTGAAAAAATCACTATCCGATGGATAGCGCTATTCAGCCTTCGTACAACCCAAAGTTTAGCATTATTCTAGAACACATTCTATGCATGAGTTACAACGAACTATTTGACTATGCCTCTTGTGACAGCCCTTCACGACAGGTATACGGAACACTCTTATATAGACCTGTTCACAAAATAAATTGATTTTAGCTGCTCATATAAAAGATTTCTTTCCTTTTCCTTGAAAACCCCAACAAATTTTAACATTGCTGAAAATCATAGCTTATACGTGCCTATGTACCTTTGAATTTTAATTACAAAAATAATTTCTAAAGGTTTCATCCAAGAACGAACAAGGTTATATAACTTACCAACATGCATTAATTTAATATTATACTACAAAATCGGAGAACCTCAGAAGCGTGTTAGTTAAACTTTGTTATAAAATTCTGTGTATAATTTAACATATCTTGGATACTTGCGTCATTGTTTGTGTTACGTGGTGAATCTTATAAAGGACCCGTAAGTTTGATATAAACATAGATATAAACCGTCTAGTTTGATATATATAGACATGTTAAAGAGAAAATATAGCTAAATATGGTTCCTTTCTCGTCACGTGTCTATTGTATTTTAGCTAAACGTACCAATGGCATTCGTCTTGCTCAGCTCATCAACCTTGACTTGAAAAATATGTTAATTATAAGATTGCTATTGGTTTATCTGTGCAAAATACAATAGACATGTGATGAGAAAGGAACAATTTTTTTGCATAAATCTACCTCAACATAGATAATGAGTTGTATTGTAGTTTTATATGGTCTGTGAATCTATAGGTGGGATTGTGGGAAAAGTTCGTGAGGTGCCGCCATGCATGATTAGTACAAAGCGAAAAAAAATGTGAAATTTGATTGTGGCAAACCGGTGCTCAGTAAGCTGTTAACAATCTTAGTTCGAGTATATCTTCCTCTATATTATATATATATTATATTTATATTATATTATATATATATATATATATATATATATATATATATATATATATATAGGAAACAATTGTAACTACCACGGCCAGAATTGTTTCCTATATGTCTTTGCTACCGAGCAGTGTGGGAATACTTGTTGGTTATTTATATATATATATATATTATATATTATATATATATAATATATATTATATATTATATATATATTATATATATTATATATGTACGCCCTTAACACTAAATAAGTCCGGGTACTGTGCACGTTAGGAGTTGTGTGTTGAAAATAGGAAAAACTTTAATGCCGGGTAAACGAAAGTAAAACTAAAAACACCGCACAAAGGAACTTAAAAATGAAAAGCCTGGTTGAAAATCACAACATATTCAGTTATTACGTCTGAGCTTGAGTAGGTTTGATGTGCTTAGTCCATATTAGCGCGAGTAACAATAAATATAGAGTTGTATAATGTTGCTTTTGCGTGTACAAACAAAGCGTTTGCGGTTCGTATTAAAACCGAACCTGTCCTTCTTCAGCCAATCAGTCCCAAACTTGTGCCTGTTTTGCACGCTTTTTGTAGCTTACACTACCATTATTGAATCTACAACAACATGCACAATTAAATGTATTTCTAAAAACTCCCTATTTTTCTACATCTTTAAATTGCGTTGAAAACTAAATGGTTAAATACACTTTAAATTACTATTACATTAATACTTTAATTAATTGCGATAGTCCCTATTCAGCTTATTCTCTTTAGGCTGGGGTTTAGTGAGCAATGGCCTATATAACAATCTTAATAATTGTTTTACTATGTTACAGGTTTTTAAAAACTGACTGAGGCAACAAGTTATTATTTGGTCGTATCCTACGAGTCAATACGAAATGTCTTTATTTGTGTATCTAAAGTTTGCAGTTTTCATCCTCGCTCTGTCCTCGGCTAGTTTCGCTGAAGAAAATGCAACTTCTTCCACAGAAAGTACAAATATTTCAACCGACCAACAAATGACAGCTGTCAATATGACAAATGCATCATCCATTTGCCAAAGCTACAAGCGTAAACTTCAAATTGATGAATCAGACGTCGAGGAAATTCTGAGACTTATGCATATTTATACTACTAATGTTGTAGAGATAGAAGTAACTGTCGGTTCGAATAATAATTCTCTCCAATTCACATGGTATTGGGCAAGCGAAATTGGTCGAACCATCATCTCACTGATTGCAAAAAATAATATTTCGTCGCTGTCTTCCTCTAGTTCTTACCACTTAACCACGCTTAAGGCTGGGATCGAAAAACTGAATGTTGTCGTTTCTGAATCTGAGGATAACTACGGATGTTTGCCAACAGGAATCAACGAGTCTGAAATTGCTTTTAACTTTTTGCTACATAAGCTTTTTCGTCCAGAGGACGCTCATGACTATAAATTATGCCGGCTTCACAGTGATGAGAGGGATGTGAAACAATACAACTGCTGTAGGGTAGCCATAGGAAACCTGACAATTTGCGCTGACTATTCATCAATTATTCTTGAACATGCTGAAAGTTACCTAACCTGGGCAGTGGTCTTCCTCTTTCTCTACATTGGTTGTCCTCTGATGCTTAATTATATACTATCATTCCAGGAGGAGAGTGATAAATACAAGATCACTGACAGTCCTATGGCACTTTCATTTATTTTCCATAGCGTATTTTTCAAGGCATCGAAAAATCCATCAAAAAAATGTCTTAGAAGATTGGCATTTTCGTTGACAGTCACAATGATTCTCAGTATTACTTTCTCAGATAGGAATTCCATTATAATTTTGTCGGTGTGGACCTTCTTTTTTACGATTTTTGATATCTTTGACATGAATGAGTTCTTTAAGAAGCGATTAATAGGAACTGATAAAGTCAATTTCTTCAAAAAATATCTCTTCCTTTTAACATTACCGTTAAATGTCAAATTCTATTGGACGATTTTTGCAGAGAAGCGTTCGCAAGGTGAGCGTTCGCATGCAGAGGATCGTTTCCGAGTACAACGTTTACAAGAGGAGCATCCTTCAGAGGATATTTCACCAGAAGAGCATTCACAAGTGGGGCATTGGCAAGAGGAGCGTTCACGAGAATGTCCATCCCTCGGTGAGCTTTTTTCAAAGATGGTCTCTTCAGCCTGCTGGAAGCATATGCATAAGCAATTATGGACAGTAATATACATTTTCTTTTGCGTGATTCTATATCCATTATTTGCGTGTGTTACTTTTTCTCTCGCTACCGCCACCCAACATATAACGTGGTTTATACTTATTTTTAAATATAGCAAGCGCTGCGCATATTTAGGAACCATCACTATTAATTTGATTAATTATGCTATGGTTCCAATGACTTGCGCTATTGTTTTCGTCTTCGTTACAACTTTTTTAAATTATGTCCTCTTTTTCGTCATCGGTCTATACCTTAATGGATCAATTTACAGCCCAATCGTGACGCCGATTGCAGTTTTTATCGTTTATTCTTGGGGCAGCTGGAGATCGTTGGTAGAAACAAAGTACTTGCAACTTAAAAATAGAATTTACGAAGTTTGCAAGGAATGTGCAAAGAATAGAGGTTCTGCTGAAGATGAATTGCAAATTTTGGATACTTCTTTGGGGGATAATGCCGTTGCTGAAGCAGAAATTCACAATGAAGATCGTTCTGTTGGAATTATGTATTCTGTTAACGTTAAGGACGGAGCTATTCCGGAAGCTCTCTATGATAAACTACGTAAAAATATCTTGCCGTATAACGAAGTCTTGTTTTATTTCTTCGTACGAATGTATTTTGTGTTCAATTTTTGTCTTTTTTTGTCTGTTATGATATTATTAGCTCAAAAGTCCAACATTTCGGAGCCTGTTCAAATCATGAGCACATTTGCAATAGCTACACTTCCGCTTCTGTTTACCATAGTATTGGCTGAAGACACATCTGAGCAAAAAGATGCCTATAACGAGGAACTGAAGCAAGAAATCGACAAATTTTTGGAAATAGTAAAAACATCTGAAAATATGGTAATTGTTAATGTGAAATGTGAAGAGAAAAAGATTTACATAGCAGAAATTATTCATTCTCTTCGCCATGTTTCATCCCAAATGCGAATGCTATTGCGAGGCGACAGACATGCATCGAGTACTCAACTACAGTGAACACCAACCTTATAAAAGAAATTACATTAACTGTTAAAGTATTTATATCCGTCGGACGAATGCCAACATCACTCTAGTTCATTTAAAATCAAACGCAACAGTTTGTAGCTAAATGCTTTTGACATGTTCATCCTGATAGGCGCGAAAATATCTTCGCGAATTGGCAAACAATTTTACTGAATTTACCGACAAAAAATATAAAACGTTCAACGGCAATTGTATGAAACGAAGGGCTTTCCTTGTATACCCATATTTCGCCTGTTTACCGATGAAATTTAGGTAACCAGGATGTTTTGCACACACACGTACAAACCGGCACAATTTTCAAAACAATCGTTTTCTCGAAACAACTGGACGAGGAGTTGGTGCAAGCAAGTTCCAAAATGCGAAGAAACATTTTCTTATATAGTTTGTGCGTGTTCAGCTTACAATAAAAAACGGGGAGTGATTTTTTACTAAACTTTAGCACAAGAGATCTTCATGTATATACACTGATCAAAACACTATATGCTCAACTGATATATTATTAGCTATAGTGTAATATATATGAAGTTATAAACATACAGGCTTACTTTTCTTTAATTATTGCACCTGCCAATTTTTGAAGTAAATCTTTTAAATGTATAATTATCATAATCTAATCAATAATAAACACGAGAGTGTTGTTTGCTGACGTTTATTAATTACAATTTAATCAACACTAGGTTCAAGTCGTTCCCTCAGTTTGTATACTTGAAGCTTGAACATCAGTTTTACTGTCGCTTGCAGACGCTCTGCTGTCTTGTACTGTGTCCAAAAACGATTGCATCTCCTTATCTAAAATAATGACGTAGAAATGTCTTCTAATTGGATCTAATTACAAAGTGGATGGTCAAGTGTCACTAAAATCACACACGTACCATTTTGACGTAGCATATTAAAACCCCTCGAATACAGCTCCAACGCATGAGAATGATATTTGAGCTCGCTCTCTGTAAACGCGAGGAGAACAGCGCGGAGTTCTTCAACGCGTTGTTTATCAAACGACTCCAGCTCCTCCTTCAACGAATGAAAAGCCTTTTCTGTCTCGACGATCGACGCGTTTAGCGCCGACTGCGCCTTTGTGAACTTCTGCTTGTCCAACGGCTCGGTCTCCTTAATCTTTCTAAGATGCTTCTCTTTGCGCATCTCATCTTTCTGAGATTTCAAAGCAAAATCGATGTTGAACGTTGCTTGCTTGCAACGGCACCGAGACAACGACAATTCTCCGATAACCTTGTCATAAATCATGGAAACATGTTTTTCTTTGTACTTTCCGACATTGATTAGAATTTTCGAGAATAGTTCTAACGTTTCTCGGAATTTTCCTTTCTCTCCTATGAAAATTTTTTCGATGCTGTTGCCAACTTCGTCGTTGCGTTTTTTACTCTTGCTCAAAGTCTCAGAGTATTTCTCGATGTTCTTTTTCAACATCGATATTTCTTTTTCGAGCTTTTTAATATTTTCTTGCTGAGCTATTATCAATTCGTCGTATTTGTCCTGTTTTTCTTTCCTGTTTCCGCTGTCCTTTTCGCTCATGGTTAGATTGGTCTTTAGCTATCTACGAATTGAGAGTGGCAATTTGCGTGTTGTGATTCCGAATTATGGTTTGAAGAGAAATTTTGCGCGCGCATCATTATTGTGACGTCAGTTTATTGTGTAGTCACATGCTGATACGCTCGCGCTGCTGCAGTGTGCATTTTATAAAACTGGAGCAAGATTTATGAGTATTCATATTGACAAATTAACTTCAACGGTGTTGTAAGTACATGCAGTCATGTTGATTAGAATTTTATACATTTTTAAAACTTTTGTTTGTCAGTAAAGATTGTTTGTAAATATTATATTTTTCTATACTTTATTGCGACATGTATAATAATAAAGACTCGTACGTTTTACTGATACTCATAAAATTAGAATCATACATTTAGATTTATACTATTTTTATACTGTCTTCTAACATTGACAACACACTTGCTATTGTTGAAACTGATAGTCAAATCAGGCCGTCGCTAGTAATTGGGGGAGGTGGGGTGCATATTCATATATTCGTCTTATACCCGACTGATTTCTTTTACTAGCTATTGTTTTTACGGTTATATGCAAATGGTTATATAAGTATAAAACCATCTATTAAACTAGTCTTTTAGCGACAGCCCTGAGTCAAATCATTCGAAGTGTCAAATTTTATTCGTTTCATGCTGATGTAACTTCTTCTTCAAATTTCTGACGTTTCTTTCGGTAACGGCGGTGAGATCGTGAACGTAGATGAGCCTCCCAATTCTGATCACCGATAATGATCATACCGTTGCACACGGTGCACGTGTGATTCGAGTGCTTGGCCTCGATGCTAGTAATTTTCCTCTCTAATGGCACGTGTGCAACCTCTTGTCCTGTCTTAAACGATTTCACAATGTCCAAAGCCTTCTCAAGCGCCTCGGATTTCCATTTCTCTAAATCAGTTGCATCTAAACCATACACGTCGGGAGAAGAGGTAGAGGGACGACCTAAGAATCTGTTGGTTACCCACCGCACCTGCTTCCTTGCATAGCGACGGGTTGCACATTTCATAGCCTCGACGCAGCTTTGAAACAATTCCGGACTTTCCTCCACTTTGGAGTTTCCGCCATCTAGGAATTCTCGGAATTCTTTAAAACCGATCGATTGGAAGATACCCTCATTGTTATACATTTTAGATTCGGAGGATTCATGTTTCCAAGAAATATAGAAATCTATCAGCTCTTGGACAAGACCCTGTTCTATCATCTGGTCAACTCTAGCATCCAGTCTCTTGTCAAGGGTCTCGAATTCGCACTGCAACCATAGAACACAAACATTCTTAAATCTCATTGGTCCGCTGTACACGCTGGAGCCCGCACGCGACTGTTGCTGTGAAATATGCTCCGTGTGAGTGACCCCAGACTTCTGGTACACCTGCAAACTTCTCTTGATTTTTCGTGTGTCATTGGGATGAAGCTTCTGCGCCATAGCTAAATCAACTTTCGCTAGCTGCTCATGCAATGAAATATCGTGTATGGTATGTTTACTGGTGGAGCAAGGTGGGACACTGCTATCAAGGATTTTCGAGTCCCCGCCTCCCTGCATTGAATTTGGGGTTTCAGAATTCTTTTGACCGTTATGACAAATTTCCAAACTGCTTTCTTCAGTTGCATTTAGTTTTGGTCCGGTAGTGGAACTATCACTATCGTCATCTTCCTCTTTTTCAAATTTCGCGCCAATCGTGCTTGTCGGGTTTCCACCGCGTGCGCTGTTATCTTCGTTTCGTTTTTCGCGTTCATCTTCTTCGACTCGCGTGCTTACACTGCTGCATGCAGAACCACCTTCGTCTCGTTCCCCGATTTCAACATTTTGAAACTCCGATTGAATTTCCTCATCTTCCGCTCGACGAGCATTTCGTTCATCGATCAAATTTTCCCACAGCAAAGATTCGATATAATAATTCGTTCCGCCGACAATTATCGGTACTTTTTGTCGCTCGATTATATCAGAAATAACATTTAACGCAATTGTTTTAAATTCGACCACCGAAAATTTGTCTTTTGCGTCGACAAAGTCCAGCAGATGATGAGGAATTGTCGCTCGCTCCTCTGCCGTGACTTTGTTCGTAATTATGTCTAATCCTTTGTAAACCTGCATCGAATCAGCGCTTATTATTTCGCCATTGATTCGCTTTCCAATTTCAAGGGAAAGTTTAGATTTTCCTGTCCCTGTGCAGCCGAGTATAACTATAATAAATGGCTCCGTTTCGTTCCCATCGGTCGCCATTTTTGTGTTTGGAAATCGTCAATGTTGATAATATATGCTGCCACTTCGAATTATTTTGCAATGAAAAATTTTACTATGCCAAAGCCTTCTCATAAACAATCCGGTGGCATAGTTAAAAAATATATATTCATGGCTCAAAAACACTTTACGACCAAAAAGATTTTTTAATTTGAAAACAATGCAGAATATTTTTATTAAAGTTTTAAAAAAACATTTAGTTTCATTTTCAATGTTCTTTGAAGCTAAGGAATTTGCAGCATCAAGCGGAAGCACAAAAATTGAAATATGGCGGCAAATTGCGGCGGGAAACGAAAACGTGGTTTGAGTTTAAAATCGTTTAAAAAGCCCGCTTTAAATTCATATTTTAAAAAGCAATCACTTGAAAAATGTTCTAAAGAAGTGCCTTCGAGTAAAGGCCAGTCAAATTCAGGCCCAGAAAAGATAAATTTGGTGAATAAAGCAGAAAATGAGACACCAATTTCTGAGACTAGGTGAGTATGTTTAATTCAGGAATGTTTACATGAGCCCGGTTCCCTGAGATTCAGCAAAGCGTGAGTTGATTTTGAGGTATTAAAATTTCATTCACAGATATTTGTACATGCACAGAATATTAGACCTGTTGTTATGCTGCTTTTACCACTTGCTTTTAGAATTTGTTTACAATATATAGTACTTGTTCTAAAATATATGTTACTTGTTTTAAAAAATATATTACTTGTTTTAAAACATATATTACTTGTTTTAAAATCTTATTATTTTAATGACTAATAATATAGTTTTTCACAGCTTGTTGAAGATAGAAGTTTGTTGTAAATTTATTCCCGCAATTTGCAATCCTTCTGACTTGAGTCAATTGAACAAATTGTGACAACCATGTAGTAATTATGATGCATAGTACAAATCACTGACTAGATTAAAATATAATAGGGTAATTGGGTAATTTTTGTGGGAATTGTTTCCCTGGCCCCTTTAATTTTTAGGCCCGTACGCCTGTGATTATTGACAAAATTATAATAATAATAATAATAATTAAAATTTATATAGCGCAAATTAACATATAAATATGATCAAATGCGCTTTTTGGGATTGTTTGAATTTCAAAACAGTTTTATTTGTATGTAAAACAGAAGTGTTCTGTACTGATTTGTGGAATAAATATTTTAGAATGAAGCTGTTTGGTCTGATGCAAAGATTCAAGAACTGGAAGGATATGACACCTCTTCCTTTAAGTCCTTTGGTAGGAGTCTAAGTACATCTTATTATATATGATAAGGGTTTCCGAATTGGAAATTCCAAGCTTAGCTGTTGTGGACTAAGGCAGCTAATAAAATGTATCAGGTACTACAAATATTACATTGTATACCTGTTACTTATGTATTTTATTGCAAAATTGTTTAACTAAGCAAATGAAAGCAAGATATTCACAGTGTATGTGAATTCTGTCAATGGTCAATGTATTCTAATATAGGGTAGACAAACATTTGTTTACAGTTAATGAAACTTTTTTG
This sequence comes from Dendronephthya gigantea, assembly GCF_004324835.1. Lineage (NCBI taxonomy): Eukaryota > Metazoa > Cnidaria > Anthozoa > Malacalcyonacea > Nephtheidae > Dendronephthya > Dendronephthya gigantea. The sequence continues at coordinate 163,337 of NW_021163039.1, read as the reverse complement.
CATTTTGCAAGAGTTGACTGGTTGACAGTTGTACAGAGACTCTGAAGGCAAAGCCAACATAGTTTTGTACTTAAATAGAAGATGTAAAACTTGCACTCAGCTACTACATAGAGATCAGTAGCTTCGACAAATGAGCATGCGTGGGTGTTTGGCGAGGATGTAGCTAGAGAATAAAGCTTTTTTTCCCACAGCCACCCTTAACCCATGTGTCAGCTCTCTTTTATGCCACTGATCTATATGTACATAGCAGCTGAATGAATTTAGGTTGAAGCCAACTGCTTTATTGATAAGATCTCCCACCTTGTTCTTGCGAGCAGCAATTTAGCTGCCCACACTGCCATGAACATTTGGTGTTTCTTCAATGAAACACAATTATGGTTCAAATTTTGAGGAGTGTTGCAGACTGCTGCTTCAAAATATGTAAATGATGGGTATTTTCAACCTCATTGGACTGAGCTGACATAAAAATAATATTTTTCAGATTAAATCACTAACTGAAACCCAAAATGAGGTCAATGATAAATGGACTGAGACACACGGTAGCTCAAATAGTTGTACTTCCCATGAAATGGGGAACAACAATTATGTTGACTTGCCCAAACTTGGGGATCACTTTCTTTCTCACAAAGCACAGTTTTATGCATTCAATGAATATGATGAGTTTTGTATGGAAACAGACGAGCATGAACCGCCTGCGATCCAAATAAAACAACAGTCAAAAAATGAATTTGGAAGGGACAAAAATGAGCCAAACCTTTTAAAGCATAATGAAAAGATAGTGAAAGATAATGAAATGATTGAATATCCTTGCTCCAAGGAGAAAATGAATAAGCGCTCTGATTTTTCTAACCATGAATTGGGAAAGTCTGTGAGGTCAACTGACAATGACTACACAGGATCAAATCAGGGTAGCAAGAAAGTAATTGAAATTGATTTAACTGATGATATTCAAGAGTTGTCTGGGTTTGACTTTGATGATTTTGAGTTTGAGGATACAGGTTTAGCCAAGGAAACAAAAGATGATTTGACAAAAGATGATAGGGTCCAAAATTCGAGCGAAGATAAATCAACTGGGGGAAGCAAGAACATAAATCTTGAAAGTATAATTGATGTCGCCTCACACGTTAAAGATAAAGCAAGCAATAGACATGATAGGACTTTGAAATCTAACAACCAATCAAAGAAGGGGAGAATTGACCAAAGGCAACACAAGAAAGAGAATACAAGTATGAAAGATGGAAATTCCATCAAAATTGTATCTACCAAAAGCCTCAAAAGTATTGTCTGTCATGACAGTAAAGATGTAGTACCAAATACTCCACCTAAAATAGGAAGACATGTAGAAAACAGCTGGGACTATAAAGCCCCACTCGAGCAGACAAGTAGGGCTGTAGATAATTCTGTCATTGCAAGACAGAGAAGTCCAAAGTTCAACAGTTTTTCTGAAGCAATTCGAGTAAGCAAATCTGTTAATGAAAGAAAAAATATCCCGAACAATTCTGAGAATACTTCACAGCGAGAAACGAAACCCCAAACATACACGTCTACGAAAACACCTTTAACTACAAGAAAAGAGGAAGCTGGGATCGATAAGAGTTCAAATGAAAGCTTGAAAGAATCGCATATTCCACATGGTATATCTCTGAGGGATTCTGTATTCTCGAAAAATTATGGTTCAGAATTTAAAACTGCTAATGAAATGTACAGTTTAAATAGAAAAAATGATCCGAAAGTACAAGATTTTACAAACAGATATGTAGGGGTGTCTCATCCCCCCAAAAGGCAAGGTATATTCAAAGAAGAATCGGGTAAAAACTATTCTGAATCAAAAAGTTTCCATTTGACACAAAATAAACAATCGTATGAGGATAAAAGAAAGCCGAAGCAGACGCCTGAGGGTGGGAAGCAGAATGCCATAAGCACCTCCAGTTTTTACACAAGTAGTCACAAATTAAAGCAATCCAAATGTGATAATAGTACAAATAATAGCCGCTTAGATGGTAATGATGGTCATTTGGAATCAGATGAGGATTTATTTGGATCAGATGATGGACTAGACGAAATCTTGGCTACAAGCTTTATAGAAGGTATGGATGAAAATGACCAAGGTGATACCAAGAGGTTAGGAGGGACAGATAATGATGGCATAGATGACTTACTTGCTAACGTTGACGAAGACATTGATGATGGTACCTTGGTAGCTTGCTGTGATGAGGCAATGTCACCAATGATTCCAGTCAGACAGAATTCATCTACTTCAAGATATTCAGGCTCTGTTCAGGTTAAGAATGAGAATCTTTCGAAGGGTGTGAAAAGAAGACTGGATATTCCTTATGGACAATCAAAGTTGAGAAAGTCAGATATCTCTGATGTCAGCCTTGAAGAATGCCCATTTTGTGCAAAACAGTTTCATTCTAGGTATATGCTTTTTGAACAAGTAATATTTGCTTTTTCTATTGTATATTGCATTGTCACTGCTATCCCCTTTTGAGAAAGTTAAAGAGATGTATTCTTTATGTATGTTTGTCAAGCTTTGATATCTATTTTATTTCCAGCATTTCACAGCACGACGTAAACCAGCACATAGCAATGTGCTGTAGTAGTGAAGATCTTGGTAATGACGATGAATTTTGGTGAATTAAAAGTTAACATCCGCCATACTCTGGCATTAAAATATCATGTTTTATCACTTGGTCGTGTATGTTATTGCAATTTCATGTTTTATTAATGGTGGTGTTTCAAAAAAACTTCAGGAGTTCGTCTATTGACTATGGTAGTAGTTCAAATGGCCAAGAACTACGTGAGCTGAAGCGGATTAATATTTTTCTTTTCATCCATGGATACTGTGTACCACAATCCCGGTAGATTGATTTCCAGAAGTAGGATGTCTTGTGCAATCGTTCGTGTTTATAAGTAATGCCTGGTCCTGGATAGACTTTCACATGTATAGCAATGTAAATAATGATATAATTAAGAGATCTAAATAGAACACAAGGTATATATATATGTATATATTATTAAAACATAGACATTACACAACTATATTACTACAATTGTTCTGCTATACTCTGTAAACGATTTGTTGACAACGGTCATTGAATAAATTAATGCAGTTATACAATATTTAATATTTTTTATAGTAATTGTTCTAAATATGAATTAGGCGGTTATAGGGAAACCCCAAAGGTCTGTCTATTTAACATTATTATTTGCAAAAACCTTTGTTAAAGCAAATATCTAGTTTCTACTGTTTTAGTTAAGAAAATATTCAGAACCTCTAGTTTCGGGTTTTGTACCGTAATCATGTAGGGCTTGTTTAACCCGTACTATTTCCTATGTTAATACAAACGAATTGGATCATTGTTGTTCTGTGCAAACTAGAGAAATAGTAACTATGTATATAACAGGCTTCATGTAAATATCAACAGGTATATGTGCTGTTACCTTAAATTGTCATTTTTGACCAATTATTAGTCCATAATTTGCGTAAACGTAGCCTCGACTATCTATAAATTACTATTCATGCATGTCTAATGCCATACTTAATTTGTTTGCTAATGTTAAATATTGTTCATTTTTTTTATTTGTTCGTTTCCACTTGTCCAGATGCCACTGGTACTTCAAAACTGTAGAGAGAAAAATATTTATTTTTAACCACTCGAATGACAAGAGGAAATAAATCTATCTGGTATAATGGAAACAAAAATACGGTTGATAATTTTATTTACCTTGAAGCTGCTGAATAGGTTCCACGTTCTAAAACAACAATAAAAAGACTTTAAATAACAAGTTCTTTAATTTCATCAAGCTATATTATTAAGCACTGGAAACTGGCTAAATTCTGAAGTCTATGGTGCTAGTATCATCTTAAACATTTACTTTGTCTTGCTCTGTCGGTCGTTTCCTTTGTTCTCAACGTGATGCCAAATATGTCTTCATGGTAATAGCCGTTGGTCTGTATTGGCGAAATTTTTAAGAATGATTTAGGTATATCGAGGTTTCAACAATTATCAAATGTAAAAAGTAGATTTCAGGGAAGTTGTTGATGTAACAACATGGGTTACCTTCATATTTTCCACAAAGTCTTCCACATTGTTATTCTGATCTTTTCCCACTGCCTCAAGTGCACTCTGTTTGGAAAAGAAAAAAGGTTGTTTTATAGTATTCTGAGAAACGCTTTTAACTTCTGTTCGTCTGTGTTTTGTCGACGCTTTATAATAGCAGCGTAATACCTCAGGCGAGGAGCTTAATGGTAGCAATTTTGAAACCAAAAAGCACATTCTCCTGCGTATCAATTATACATTGAGTTTCCGTTCACCTCTAGTGAGTTATAAACATCATCTGCCATAGAAACATCTCCACAGACATAAAAATGTCCGCTCTTGTTCACTAACATGTCGTAAACCTCGCTGGCGTGCTTCTTGATTAAATCTTGTACGTACGTCTGAAAGAGAAAGTGACGTTTTTAATATGGCATGTGTCCTGAACTATCATTACATGTCGTTTTGGTGGTGTAGACCTTAACTCGGCAATTTTGAGCACTGAACTGTGTACAAGTTCACTGCATGTAAAGGTCCTCACGATATCCCTAAAGCGATATGTCTTTAGGCAGTTTGGGGTGATTATTCATGGTAGCTGCTGGAGTTTTCATTGATAGAGTAATTTGTGCTTCTAGATTGTGCCCAGAGTAATGATGAATTATTTTTTGTCAAATAGAGAAACATTACTGGTACCTTTGGTGTATTTGGTTCCCTAGAGAATGCTGTGTATACTTTATCTAACCCTCCTTCTTTTATGGCTTGGGTTGTCTCGTGTTTGTATATATCATCATGTTTCGAACTGCGGCAACCGAAAAAGAGCGTCATTGGACCCCATGTAGAATTCGTGTCCTTGGAAAGCGTTGACGGACCTGGAAAGGCGAATATATTTAATTATGATAACGACAAAACTAGTTCAGCATTGCGTATCTGTACTGCGATGTTTTTAATTCCATATCATCAAATGTACACTCGGGACTCTTATGCTGAAGCAGCTAATTCAGTAACGGTCGGAAAAGACGAGTCTTAAAGTAGACTAGCGTATTTCATACAGCAGAGATGTCGTGTTTTTCTTCTTAATATGTTTCTTTGTGGAGACTTACGTTGATTTTTCCCTTTGTTTGTCAATTTATTCTTCTTTTCAAACAAACGCTGCTGCCAGAAACTGCGGAACGGTGCAATGCCAGTCCCAGGTCCCACCATGATGACGGGTACTGATGGATTCTCGGGCATGTGAAATGCACTGGCACTATGAATGGAATAATTTTTGTTATAGTGGAAAAGTAAATTAATTCTTTTAAAGAGGCGCGACGTGTTGCCATTCAGTTATTTCTTGTTCAGTAATTTAGTGTGTATGGTTTCTTGGAACTATCTCTATTACATTATTTGAAAAATATTATTCGATGGGTAACACCATTCAGCTGTTGCATTATTTATTCTTTCTCAAAGTGTGTGTTGGGAGGAGTTCAGGTACAGCTGACCGTTGAATATCGTCATTTGAACCAACGCAACTTGTTCAATTTTGTGTGAAGGTGGTCTCTATCAAAATAATAGGTGTAATCACATACTGTCTGACAGAACATGGAATCATATCTCCTGGTTTAAGGCTTTCTAACCAAGTGGAACATACTCCATTGTGCACTGGTCCTTGCCCATCTGTGGTCAAAAATGATAAAGATTATTCATTCTATGAGGTTTTTAAATGTAAGATAAAGATTATTCATTCTATGAGGTTTTTAAATGTAAGAAACAACAGTAATTTGTCAACAGTATGATCATTATCACTGAAAGCAAACACTAGGGGGAAAGGGAAAACGAAACATCAAAGACAAGAAGATATTGTATAGAACAGAGGACTTACTTTCTTTTTTAAATCTCACAACAGCAACAGTAGCATGGATTTCTCCCGGGTGCGCTTGAGGAGACGATGAGATGGAATAGAATCTCTGTTGATGGATATAAAAAACTCATTAGCGATATATAAATGTCTTTTAACGAAATTCTTTCTTTTTTAACTTGCCGGTTGTAGTCGTGGCAACTGCGTCAACAGAAGAGCAGCGGGAAGGTTTAAGGATGAGAAATCTTGAATCATCTCGACAATGTTTTTATTTTTATGGTACTTCCACTCTTCGTATTCAGATTCACCCTAAAAAAGGAAAAGCCAAATTGAGAAGATTATCTTCATAATCTTTATACTTTTAATACAGCTAATTAAAATAATCTTGTAGTATATGACTGGCAAGTTCAAATTGCTTGAGTGGGAGATATACCAACTTTCTCGACTGCCTTCGTATCAAAAGATGTAAACGATTTAAACCTACCTTTCCAAGAATTTCCAACTCCTTTTTCTCTGCTTCATCAGAGGCCTGTATGAAGAAACATCAAATTATTTACATCGTTGTAGCCGAATATCTGTCTTCAGAATCTGGTCTTACCAATGTTGCAAGGTAGTTGATCATTTGTGGTGACGGTGTCGCTGTGATATCGATGTATCTTGAGAATGCTTCGCGCAATGTGCAAGGATTGGGCAGGCTGTTGACCGAGTACCATTTCGTCACCTTGCCAAAAGGACCTTTAAAACACAGTGGACTATAGTTGTTTTATGAAAAAAAGAGTATATATTGTCTGCTAATAAAGAAACCAAACTTCTAAGATTGAATCTCCATGCATATAACATTTTTCTTGGATGTATACTTTCTTTTCTAAGTTGTCGGGCTAATCAAACATAGCTTATGGAAATTAACTGAGCCTATCATCATATGTCCGTTAGTTACCTGATTCAACTGTTGATGATTGCATGTTGATTGGTTTATCCGGCTGTGGAGCATTGTGAAGCTTGCTGAGCAGAGCTTCTACCAGATTGACGTCATTGGCAGGGAATATTGATACGTGATCACCAGGTTCATAGGCTAAGCTCTTCTCTCCCTGAGTATCGATCTTGACTAACAATGTAACATGACTAGAGAAAGGAATAACAATTATAAGTACAGGAACACACCTGAGATAATCTGTAACGAATATTTAAAAGGACTACTTTACCTTGCATCCCCAGACTGTAGATTTTTTTGTTCAACAAGTTTGCAAGGGTAAATCGTTCCCCGATAGAGATCACTGAGACCTAAAAGATCAATTGAATATCATACACGATAAACACTAGCATGTAGAAGTGCTCTTGAACGAAGCCAGCCTGGAATATAACTTGTCGCAAGAACGCCCTTTTTTTTCAAACCGAACACATGATGATCTTGAAAACTTACTTTTACATAACGGTGCAGGCTTGTCTTTCACTTCAACAAATCTGAATTTATCTGGCGACCATTCAGCTGAGATGGTGTCTAAGGGTGTGGCTGAACCAGACATGTTGGTATCCTCAATACAGAATGTCTCGCATGCCGCCTTGACAAAAAAGTTTACAATTGTTTCATAAGAGGCACTCTATGCATGAGAAATTATCTTTTGTTCTTTCAGCTTACAGACTTTAATCAAGATTCTATCCTGCATATAGGAAATATCTTGTTCTGTTCTTGACCAGGATTCCTCAATTCTTTATTAAGATTATGTTGTTAGAATTTACCTTGAATACATTCTTGGCCCAGTTCTTAAAGGATTCCTCTTGGCCACAAAGCTCATCTCCAGTTCCCAACGGTAAAATCGCCTCTCCGCCAAGTTCCAACAACAGCTTGTCAATGGATCGCGCAAATGCGCAGAAATTGGGGTAGGCATTGGAACCAAGACCGAACACAGAATATCTGTAAAGATGGTAAATTCGTTTTATAAATCAATCGCGGTTGAAAGTTGAAATTCTTTTCATAAATTTCTTCTTTCTTCTTTACCTTAAATTTGCAAGTGGCTGCGCATCTTCATCTTTTTTCGTATTTGACTTTTTCTTGTTCATTTCCATTAGTAACGCACTCGTTGTTCGTTTGAACTTTGATTTGCTCTCGCTTAAAATGATAAAACACGATTAAAATAGAAATTTACGTAGTCTTTCAGATCAGCAATGGAAGAAATTGGCGAAATTAGACGATGCTGCCTTGAAACCACGACTCTGAAACTGCATGGGAAGATGTTCAAGGTTGTACGACGCATGCAGGAGAATATCCCGCAAAATCGCTATAATTGAAATATACTACCTCGGAGGATGTCTGAGTTCGTAAAGTTCGTGCGCGTAACTCTAGAGAGGAAGGGAAAAGTGTATTCATGGCTGTGAACTCAGTAGTTATGTCCAATTTATCTCCGAAATGCTACGTATCGTCATGTATGGAAAGAAATTTTGTACGATAAAAAATAGCACAATGCTTACCTCTCCGTTCTCAGGGGGATCTCCATTACCGAAGGTACTCGTAACGACCAAAAGAAGCTCTTCGTATTCCATATCTGAGAAATCATAGTCGGCCATGCAAAATACCTGAAATATTGTATAAGTTGGAACTCGTAATATTTCTTGGAAATATTTACACGACATATTCTCGGATAGATTGTCCGGTGGATTACTTACCCTAGGATTGAATGCATAGGAAAACAATTCCTTCAATAGATTTGCATAATGCTCTGACTTTCCAGTCTCCGTTGCGTAGAGAATTGTGGCTTTCTGTCGCTTGGCCATCGCTTGGCCCATCAGCTTGGCTGAAAACTTCACCGCCCTGCACATAAACATCAACAGACTGGTTAGAAATGAAACACAAATATTCACGGAATAGAGAACACCGAACAGTACTTGCATTCGATGGAGTCTAAATCACATCCCAATGCGAAACAAATCGTTACCTGGCGACTTGTTTGAAAAGAAGTTTCTTTTTTGGTCTTTTTGTTCTAGTAAAGTTGTAGACTTTCCACGGATCTTCCTGTCAAGGACCAGAACAGGAAATAAATGGAAAATCTGCCTAGACTTGATCTATATTCCCAGACATGCAATGTTACGTCTTCGCTTCTTAAAATATATCATCTAAATTTTAAAATATCTTACCTGGTAGTCGTATGAGGGTCTTAAGTTGTAGTTTAACATTTCCTGCAAGAAGCGAGGCTTGTGTTACAAAAGACCGGAAGACGAAGCTTGAAAAGAATGTACGAGCAGCTCTTTTTGAAATATAGATGTTGTCAACTTACCAAATGAAAGACAGGGGTAGCACTCCCCGAAATAGGTGGGACAATCCACACCCAATCTGCGGGACAACCACCTCGAGCACGTTCCTAAGAGTAAAGGCGATTTCATAAAGAAATAACAAGGCTGTTGTTATCTTTTCAGAATTTTTACTGCATATCTTCCACCTTTACCCCCAGTAGTGAGTTTCCAAATACAAACCTCGTTTGCAACATGTTTCATGAAAGACTCTGTGGTGCTGTGGTGATCAGCAATAGTGACGTTGGCAAGCTGTAAAACGGTGTTAAAAAGTCTTAGTAATAATAATAATATCAGACTACTGTTTTTTATATCATGTATTTTCTTTTTCTGAAATCTTATTACCTGGTAACTATGTAGGACAGCAACATTCAATTCTACCAGCGCTCTGTCTTTCCAAAGTGTCGCATTGCTGCTAGTGTTCAGTCCCATTTTTTTTGCCACAATCTACAAATGAAAATACCAACACTGGTTGAGTAAAGATTCCAAAATGAATAGAAAAAAACCTCCTGGGATTTCCTACTTTAACTGCCACGTCAAGACTCGATGTATCTCATGGGTGGTGCTTGTGGTAATACGTACCGGAAGCATGTTATATCTGTAGGTGTCCCCGAAGTTCCTTGCTCCAATTTCTGTCCCCATGTACCTTTGGAAGAGGGAAGTATACACGTGAACGATGTTCAGAAACGTTAGAAAAAAGAAGGTGGAAACGCGAGGCCCATAATTAAAGCGAACTAAGTCAAATGAAATTTCATCAAGAAGTGGATGTTGTCAAAAAGTGTTATACGTATATTAGTATATAGTGTTGACCTCTTTCAAACCCCTATGGCAGAATCACGATGCAGAATCGTGCTCTCTAAATCTACATCAAGGGGTGACTTGACTCAAATACGCTTCTTGCGATTTTCCGAATTGCACGAGAAGTCAGAAAAGGTCAAAGCATTGGATAAATCACCGTGCAATGAAGTTAGAAAACAAGTCTAAGGATCGCATGCAACCTTCTTTCTTGATGTTGGGCTCGCAACTGTAAACTGGGTATTCTTTGCTCTAACTTACCATCCGTTAAAGGGAATTGCAGGAAACTCAATTCCACCACAATTCAGCATAAGACTGGAAACGGCAGGAATTGCATACCACTTCAATCCAAGCTCGGCAAACCAATCGAACCTATATGACGAAGGATTAAAAGTTATCTGGTCAACCCTGACACTGAGTTATCGCTCCAGTTGCATTAGAGTTCACTGGCCTACATTTACGTACTCTGGATGTGTTATGTCCACTTCCAAAATAATATCTTCTGGGATTTCAAACACCTCGGGCTCTTCACCATTGGCTTGAAGAACCAACGGCAGAACATCAAATCTACCATATTTTGGTTCCCATCCTAAACTGACACAGACCTGGCAAAGGAAACGAGAGAGAAAAAGCCCGTCAGTACGTTTCCAGAAATGGTACGAAAATAACAAAAGTTGCCTTTGCTCGTTTATAGGTATCGGCTTTTGTTTCCTAAATACCTCAAACAAAAACTACTTCGCCCAAGTTTTATTAAGGTGGAAAAAACCGTTTAGAAAATTACGTCATTAGCTTGGTAGCCTCGGTTTCAATGGTAGCTAGTAGATGCAAGGTGATAGGCCCGCGATATATGGAAGCCCCCGCGGCCAATGATGTAATTTTCAAAAGAGAATATTAAATATCTACACATCTTACGTCTGTAAACTCGACTCCGGCTGGATCTCCAATAATTGTGCCATCCTCTTTCTTGTACCCTGCATATCGGATCAATTGAGAATTCCAAACTCTGAAGTCTCTTCCTGGACCTCGTCTTTGAGGAAACACTGTTATGGCCGATCTGAAACGGTGATTTAGTGAAAAAGCATTAAAGACCACGGTGTTTGTATCATTTATTTTGGCGTAACCAAGGAAACACGGAGGTTCCCACTTGTGTTGTTTTTTTTGAAATATTTACCTCAGGTTTCCCTTGTTTGTTGCATACTTGATGTGTTTGCAGATTGCTTCAAACATCTGCTGGGCGTTGAACACATCTCGCGAGTCAAATACCTAAGAATTTACGATAGTATATCTGAATACAAGCACTTCTTGGAATAACGCAATCAATGTTTGGTACTGATGAAAAAATAATCTGCTCCTTACCAATAAGACGTATTTTAATGTGACTATTCTCTATAACTCTGCAGGTGATCATTTTTCAGGTATAAGTACATTGCTTCACGCACCTGCAATTTATTCCACTGGATTCTTCCCACACATCTGGGAGCATTTCTCCAAGCTAGTTTCGCACCGAATACAAGCTCCTTCGCATCAATTTCGTACGTTCCTCTGTCGTCGATTTCTTTCAAAACTTGTTGAACTCTTTGGTTGTGTGCTGGGGTATCCACTCTGTAAACATAATTTGGCATTTAAGGAAAAACTGGTAAACAAACCTTTTTTCATGGAAAATCGCATCTTAGATCGGATTTTGCCTTTTCCCACAAGTAGCCTGGCTTTAGTCTTTGTTTTCTGTCATATCTGTCTCTCACGGAACTCTGTGTTTCACTCCCCATGAAAACTATATTTCCGCTACAAGTTTCGTTAATGGTATCCATGCATCATTTTGTTGGTGTCATCAAGCCTTTTAATCGCTCTTCCATTGATGCAGGTATGGAATTTTCTAAGTTCTTTCACATGCATGTTATACTAAAATCTACCTCAAACATGCAGGTTCTGAATCTATCTTAAATCGGTTGAATTGCTTCTGACACAAAGCCATCTAAGTTTTAGAGTTCATTTAAGAAGATATTGGATAATTTGAATTTGAAAATGGATTTTTATAGCTGCCAACTTAAGTGACGTACACTTAAGAACGTGGGACTTGAAAATAAACAGTGATAACACTGCACGATTTTGAAAATTTGCATATTAGCTATTTCTCGGGCTACGTCATGCATACGTACTTCTTCAAGGATGCGTAGTATTGCCTCAAGAAATCAACGGCGTCTTTCTTTGCCATGTCTTTGGGCATCAGCTCTCCGTTTGAGGAATTCTTGGTTGGAAACATAATTGAGCCCTTACAGCGATGCTCGTCGCAATGTGAAGGCTGAAGAGAATAGTTGGTCGCGATTAGTCATGCACTCTGTTTATTTATTTATTTATTTATTTATTTATTAAAAATTCTTTACACACGGTAACCTATTCAGTACTTTTATCTTAAACTATATACATTACTGTTTTTCAAAGGGCCGTCGGTCTGTCACTAAGGGCTGCCTCCACTGTCGGGGTTTTTGTATACCTATACGTATACGCACGTGAAAGTTTAAAATCATTTGAATTATTCTTTTGAGATCAATGATTGAATAGATGCTTAGGGCTGGATTCTGGTGAATATTTGCTGTGTTTTTCTTGCATAAAGTTGAGAATATACAACAACTTAGAAGGTTTTTAGATTTTACGTGCGTGTACGTGCGTATGAAAAACGCGTAAGTGGAAAGAAGCGCTAACACTCTTTTCTAATCTGATGTGTTATTCGTTTAATCCTAGCACTTAATCCCATATGTCAAACGACTTGAAGAACCCTTAAGCAGATTTATAATCAATCCAAACTCCAATCCGTCAAAAGTCTTTATCGGGCGAAACCTCATTCTATCCTACTGCAGTGTTATGATTGTTATCTCAGTTCTAGGGATTGATCAAGACTCCATCCAGTCTTGTGGAACTTGATAAGATCCTCTAAACCCTCATCAGTCTAATAAGTCGTAATGGAATCTTGATTTATCCCAGGAAATGACCAAGACTTCAGTCTCCTACTTATATCAATGAAAACCTCATCCAACTTGACCTAAAGCTATGTCAAAGTTTAAGCAGTCATAGGACTTGATCAAATCGTATCCAGCTCCAGGATTTGATGTGTCTAAACTTTATTCCATTCTGGTCTTACGAATTGCAATGTACATATTACCCTAAAATTTTTATCCATCGAAACGTTTTCTAAAACATACCATATTTTTCTGTTTATGAAGTGTGTCTGTGACTTGCTTCTCGGTATTCCAGTTTTTAAGACGGACAAATTTCTGTTCGACGACCTCGACATTCTTTCCGTTTTTAGCTCCTCCGTGTCCGTTGACAATCTTATCGTTGGCATCAACATTCTCAATTTTCGGTGATCTAATTGTTTTCATCGGGGAGCCCGCCTTGTTCGGAGAGTAAACGATCTCGCTTGGGCTAGCCTCCCGAGAATGTGTTTTGCCCAAGAGCTTCTTCATTGTCAATTCCTGAAATGAAAGAGTATATGTGTCGCGATAAACACTTCAAGAAATATTTAAAACTCAATGCGATGAGAATGTGTTTTGCCCAGGAGCTTCTCCATGCATTGTCAATTCCTGAAATGAAAGTGTGTATGCATGTGTCGTGATAAACACTTCAAGAAATTTAAGACTGAATGCAATCTGGTTTTTGTTTAGTCGTAAGTGTCGTGGACAGGTCAAGATGTTTGATGTGATAGAATGCTTCTATGTGTGGGCAATCCACAATGACCGATTTAAATACAAAAATAAAGACGGCCCAGAACGAAATCGCTAAAATCCATCGGTTGCAATCAAACCGCGGTGTTAACATGTCATAACCGAAGATCGCTGAATCTTTTCTTAGAATTTTATCAGCCGATATTGTTACAAAAAGAACAAAACAAAAATATTATTATACATGCCTTGACCTATTCCTATGTAAAGATATAGCATTCAAAATTTTTTGCTATATATACCCGCGGTTTTTGTCTGCTCAGGAAAAAATAAAAAGTTTTTGAATTCCTATATGCTAAGTCTCTTTCAAGCATTCATCATAATGGCAAACTCGCAGGGTGCTATGCTCGTTACCTCATGCAATATACAAAAGTTTCTTTGTAACATCCAACATGATCCAACAAGGTTCTACAACATTGTTAACAATACTGTTCCCAGGGTGCAGCACAACATTGTTCACCCCTGATGCGACAACCTGATCAATTTTTAGGCGTGTACAATTGTTATTAAAATAAAAATGGTTAAATTGACTAAAGTTGTCACAACACTTCATAAAAATATCATCATCAAACGAAAACATCCCTACCCAGACTAAGAAATTCTTCGGTTATTTTGAGCTAAAACGACTTTGCATCTCTTTATAACAGATAATATTATACATAACATTGCTGTTCACCTTAAGGCGATAAAAACACAAAGGTCTTATAAGATCTTATACTGCTTGCGTAGCCAAATTGCCTTATTATATGCTAAAGACCAGTAATACAGTAAGACATGCAGGGGTCCGGATATATTTTGTCTATAGCAATGGCGAAAATCGACAACAAAATGTGCTTGTCCGTTCCCCTCAAATGTTATAATCAAGCTGTCGGCCGTAAGTGAGGTTGCCTTTTTCGCGTTTTCCCTCCCTCGGCAAACACAAATGATACTTCAAAGACGCTCAGGTTTTTCTGTCGAATGAAACAAAACAGGGATAAAGGTTAAATAACTACCGGTGCTGCGCTTGACATACACGACATAACGACATAAACTACGCCGAGTGCCGTTTGGTGCAGCACAGAGGTTTGTTTCGTTCTGTTTTGACTCTTCATCAATCGAAAACAACTTGTGCGTTTATAATCGTGTATACGTATGAGATAAGTTTGTTTATACTTTTATTGTCGAGTAGTTTGTCTATATATTTTTAAGGACCAGAGTGAATTAACTTCTAGTCAACTAATACGGAGTAAACTCATATTAAATTAAATCAATTAGGATTTTTGGCACTTCAATTGATGTAGGTAAATTCTAGAGGTTGAAAGGGTCTTAATTTAGAGTGGAATTATACACACTTCAAATTCAAGCCAGGAACAGTTGACGGGAAAATGAGTCAACTATAGGTTCTCCGGCAGGAATCGAAACTACGCTTTTTGCAATGCGGATGCAATGCTCTTGCCACTTAAAAAGCGTAGGTTCGATTCCTGCCGGAGAACCGATAGTTGACTCATTTTTCCGTCAACTGTTCCTCAGTGGCTTGAATTTGAAGTGTGTATAATTTCCTCTAAACTAAGACCCTTTCAACCTCTAATATTAAAGTAGTTATAATCTCTCGGAAAAAAGTACAAAAAGTTCATTCTTCATTCCGTTGTTCGAGAGAACTGGATGCTATAATGATCGTTGCCATAGTACGATATTGCCCGGTTTATTAATTGCGCATCAAAAGAGCACTTTAAGTACAAAACTGCATTGCTCTTAATTGTATATAGCAGGCCGTCCGCAATCTTGACGGGAAGTTGAATGATGAGGTTAGGCGTTAGCAGTTCTTAGAATAACCCTGCCGGAACAATCTGAGTTCGTCGAATTGACAATTTAGCTCTGTATATGACGCAAAACTGTGATATCCTTAGTCTAAGAATTGCGGCTTTGCTTGATTAATTACTAGCTATATTTATTACCGTCTATTGAACCGTGTATTGACATAAAGTTTTAGACAATTAAATCTCTTGTTACAAATCAACTTGTTGCAATCGTGATATTGCTTACATACATAGTTACATAAAAAATTTATTTCACGCTATATATGGCCTTATCAGCCAGCCATTTGGAGACTGATTTCCATGAGGCTCGTAATGGTAAAATTAACTACAGTAATTTTGAGGATTGTGGTTAAGCACAAGCCTTTTTAAGCTCATTCTTTTGTTCAACATTGTTATCCATATTGTTACCCATATCACCTCAGCTCTATAATTTGCCATCAGATTAGTAATCTTTATATATTTCAAAGTATTCTTTGGAAATCAACAATTAATAGCGTTGTTATTCCATATTTCATGTTTCAGATAATTTATCATTTCATCGCTCTATTCGCTGCAAAACTGATGGTCAGTTTCTTTAGTTTGACTAAATATTTTCTTATATGTCTTAAATAACCCATTTTTATAAGAGATGGGTAATCTCTTAGATGGATATAGACTTGACACGGACAATAGGCCAAGAAAATATAGTTCGTCGAATCGCCGAACGCCATGCAAGGAACAAAAATATAACCCATAAGTGATAATAGAGAGGAACTGTTTGCGAAGTTCATTTGAATCCCAGCATTAAATGAACAAACTTTGAATTCATAAATTCTCTTAAAGCTTCCTTAAAAATATTGATTCTGAGTTAACCCGCCTTTATCTCCCCTAAACTATGTTTGGTATTTAAATTAAGTTGCTTTAGTAATTTTACAGCCGTGCAAATCTTTTTGCCATAAAGGTCTCATTGTGTACTATAGTCGAAGGAAAGTCCACTGAGTATTGCATGGGTGATAAATTAAATTTGAGAACGTTTAAGATCTAAATTTACCGAAATAACTATATTCCGTATAACCAATCTTAAAAAACGTACCAAAAGTTCATCATTAATGTAACCGCATTTCTTTTTGTTGATGGTAGGCATTTTTTCAGGATGACTATCAACACTTATATAGTATATTACACTTTAGCCAGCTTTGTGCCTTTCGTCTTGTTCCACTTTAGTTACCAAACTGATTTAGACCGTTTGGATCGTATCTTATTTATATGCAAGCGCAAACATATTATAAGGTTAATAGACCATTGCACTGTCGTCACAGTCTCTTTGTTTCCCAAATCGTTCCTTGTGTTAATAAAGACTCACGCACATCTAAGAAAGCGCTAAACGAACCAAAGTTCTTTCGCTATATATAGCTGCGATTTCTATGGTTTTCCAGACATTTACGTAAGTCGGAAAATTTATGCTTTAAGAAATTTATGCAACGTCAAGGGCCTTTAGCAGGCTTCTGTGCTCTTTTTTTAGTCTCTACAAGGCAGAAATTTTTCTTGCTTGCATGATCTGCCGATGAAAGATTTTTGCTTTCTTTTGCAGTTTTGCTGTCTGTGTATTGCATCGTATCCGAGTAATCGGATTTAGACATTAGAGAGGTTGATACCCCGGTTTTGGTATACGGGTACGGGTAGCCATAATTTGCTCATTGGAATTTCTTGTTGTTTGCACGTTTCAAGATACAAACAATGCTTACCTCAAGAAGCTTAATTCTACTGGAAAAGAATTGTCGAGGTAACCTTCGAAAAATTGAGAAACACTGATGGAAATTCACTGAACAAAATATCTATCCGTACCCGTATACCGGAACCGGGGTATCTTAACCTCTTTATTCAATGTGGGGTTTGCGAGCACTTAGATGAACGGTCACATATAGTTTAATTCTTTCTAGCACTTGAATAAGTTGAAGGGCAGCAAAGAAACAGCTTTTTTAATGCCAGAAGGAAGTCACGTCTGCATTAATAAAACGCACAGCGGTGTGTCTAGAAATACAGACCTGCACAGGAAATACCTTTTATTATAGATATCAACGAATTCGTGTATATTAGACCCCTTTTACATTATACCGGATTCGCATTGTCGCGACATCAAAATTGCCCACGTCGAATAAAGCGTGTTTTATCCCCAAATTGTGGTAACATTGTTGCCCTAACATGATCTGCCAAATGAAAGAGTTCTGCGGGAATAGAGGTACCGTAAAACAACTTAATCTGATGTCGTGACCATCTGAATCCTGTATAGTGTAAATACGTAGGGTCTTAGTGTATTATATGCACGCGCGAACACAGTAATGGTCCACTTTGAACGTTTATAGAATGTTGTGACGTCGTAATGTCCCGACATCAAAATCAACCACGTCATAGCGTGTTTTACCCCCCAAATTATGATAGCAGCATTGCTTTAACATGATCTGCCAAATGAAAATGTTCTGCGGGAACAACTTAAACTGATGCCGTGACCATGTGAATCCTGTATCATTACCAGAAATTTGTGACAAAATGGCTGTCGCTTGTGCGCTAATTTGCATTTAATCCGTAGATAAAGGGCCTTCGAATTTTACTATAAAATACATTGAGTGAAATTATAAAACGTCGTAATATCAGAGCCACTGACTTGGAGCACTGTTTACCGACCTTTAGATGGATAGAACGTGCAACTGAACTTATAAAATCGCTCACATTTATACGAACATTTCAATTTGGATTGTTGATGAATTGACGTGTAAAATACCAAGAAATTTTGTTAAATATATTGTCCTTCGTATTCCTAATATGAGTAATATGAATTTCCTGTGCGGTCCAGATTTTTTCTGCAGTTGCACATTAAAAATATTATCAGTCTGATAAAGCAGTTAAACCATACAAAGCGTAAATACACATTTGAACACAGTCAGTTGGCGGAACGTAGAAACACGCAAGGTAAGTAATTCGATCATCAAAGCGTTTTAAAACGGCTGTTGTATTGATCCAGAGGTCGGCAAACAGTTGGCAACATCCAGAGCAACGTTAATTTTAGGTGTTGTGCTTTGCTATATGTATCTTATGGTAAAAGTAAAAGGCCATTATTGTTGAAGGTCAAATGCAAATTACTTCATATGCAAATCACCATGTCGCAGATTTCTGGTAATGAGTGTAAATGCATGCAGTCTTATTGTATAATACGCACGGCCGAACAGAATAATGGAACTTTGAACGTTTATAGAAATTTATGACGTGTAGGGAAAACGTTTGCGTGTGTAGTGGATAGCTACTTTCATTAATTAAACCAGAGTAGCGATAATTGCGATGGATTATATACCTGGTTGCCGTGAACTCATTAACTTCACCTAGAATATCAATCGAAATGAGAACTCAGTTGCGAAAACTTGTTTCGGTAAACTTGCCTATATACATATGACTTTTAAAATGTCAAATTTGTAGTTGATGAAAGCTAGTGAAAATTTTTAAGGACGCTCTTGTGCACATGCATAGCCTGTTTTTTTTCTTTTTAAAAGGACTTGAACGTGCTCGGCTATTTTTTCGGGCTATATTTTTAGATAAGTTGTTTGTTTTAGTTCGACTTTATCGTAATAATTACTTTGCCTCAAGTGGATAATTATCGCCCTCCCCCCAAGATAGTCTGTACTGTATACTTTGAAAAACATTCGCCGTCGCCTCTCGCCAATTTCATGTCTGCATTCCCTTTCCGACAATCGTGCTGCGTATTTCGTAACTTATTTCATCGTTACTTTTTCACTTATTCGTTCACTAATTTCATCGTCGTCCGCGAAAATTCAGTGAGTCCATTCGCGGGTCTAATGAATGCTGTTGGCAACGATTTTTCCGGCATTGCCTGATATTACTACAAGCGCTAAAAATTTATCTGCCAGAGAAAACAATATGTCTGAGACAGCACTATAATAATCTATATATAGCTACGAGTTCTATATAATTCACCAGAGATTTACGCCAGGAATTTATGCTATGTAAATTTGTCCTTTAGATGCCTACTGTGATGTGTCTGAAAGGGTGTAATTTTTCTTCAAAAATATAATGGAAGGTTTTTGCTCATTTCGCTTTTGTTGTCCACCGTAGTTAATGCATCGACCCATATAATCGGATAATATAGACATTCATCTGTAGTCTGGTGCTTATAGCAGGTCGTGCCATTAATTTGAATCTTCTAAGGGCAGTAAAATAGTTGGTTTTGAATGCGAGAATGTTTTGAATGGAAGTCAAGACTGCATGTTAACTTAAAATCTGTATGAATACACATCTGGAGCTGGTTATTCGATATTGGCTCAAGAGATTAATTGATTTCTCCCTGAGATAGTCTGTATTGTATAGTTTGAAAAAACCTTTGCTGATACTTATCGGCAGTTCAATGTCGGCATTCCCTGTCGAGCAATCACCCAGGGGCCGCTTGTATCCAGCTCGTTTATCTTAAACGGTGGATAAGTCAAAATTAAATAACACTCTTACATCTCTCTTGAATGATCAGTCAACTTGAATATTGTGCACTGAATATGTATAGTTGTAGACAGTATCTTTGTATTAAGGTTAAAAACATTTAGTTTGCTTCTTGAATAAAACGATAGACTTGCTTTCTATTTTGAACTTAACCACCGTTTAATTTAGCTAAACGGGCTTGATACAACCGCCCCCAGAACGCGCTGCGGATTTCCACGTGGTATAATCAATTTATTTCATCATCGACTGACTTATATCTTATACGATGAGTCCATTCGGCATATCTGTAAGATGATATGTTGATATAGCAGATTTCAACTCAAATCCCATTTGCCTAAACGCAAAATCGATTTAAAATAATAACGCGACAAGGCAGACGTTATTTTGCAAATCTTCGACATTTAATATAGCTACTATACATTATATATGCCCAAACATATAAATTTGGTAATTTTAACTAAAGCTATTATATATATTTACCGCCAAAACTCATATTATGAAGAGAGAGATCAATTACTTTCATACTGCTTTTGAGCTCATGCATCCACTTATTATATATATTAACTGATTATTGACCGAGCGTGAGGTCTGGGGCCGGTTGTATGAAAGCCGGATAGTGACTTTTTCAATCGTTTTATAATCGCCCATTGTTGGGTATAACTTTGATCAGATCTTTGTATTCCTAAATTGAGGATCCTCTTTAATAATTGTTGGTTCCAAAGCTGAAATTTTATTGCTCTTCAAGCATTTCTAGTACGGTTGAAAAAATCACTATTCGGTGGATAGCGCTATCCAGCTTTCATACAACCGGCCCCTGTACTGTTTATTATATGGCTGAACTGCATGAGACATCCGGGATACTGGTCCGGATATGGGTTTTTACCGACCGCTCGTCAACCAATCAGAATAGAGTATCTTGTAAAGCCATATAATATTATTTTAAGGTTTTCATGAGGATTGAATACTCAATGTAGTGTTGTAAACAGCCATGATATATACCGTTGCGACCCGGTGTGTTTTAAGGCAGGTTTTTGCAAAGATATTCCGGGATTGCTGCAGTGTCGTATATCTACAACGCTGAGTTATTTATTTAGGCAAAGCATAACTAATATCCTGGGAAATATTCAGGAACGCAAAATCAATCCCAATACTTAGTTATTTCATTTCACGTGTTGAAAATATTTCCAAGTTAAATGACCGTAGAACAAGAGGACTGCATTCGTAACAGTGCGTTAGGGTTACTTTCCACTGTCGCGTTTTTTGCACGTACGTAAAAGTTTAAAACCTTCCAAGTTGTTTTAAAATTAATTTTATTGCAGAAAAAACTCATCATTATCATTTAAGGCGGTGTTACACCATGGCAACTTTCCTTGCAACTTGCAATGCAATTCTACTCCTGAGGCATCTAAAGTTGACAAATACGAACATTTCTCACGATCTGCTAACGTTTTCTTAGCATTTCGAACACTCTTTACTAATTAACATCCCTCGAAATTATAATTGCATTGCCGGCAAGTTGCAAGGAAAATTGCATAGTGTAACAGCGCCTTTAAGTGATTTTAAACTTATACGCGCGGGTATGCGTACGAGCAAAAAACACGACGCTTAAACTCAGTGCATGGCGTACCTCAGCCGCTTTTTTTAATAAAAGGCGTGTGCAGATTTTCCATTAGTTTCAATGAGAGCTATTAACATTGTTTGCTAAACAAGCGCACTAAAGGTCTTCCGAAGCCCATAAATAGTTAAAAATTCTTGTCGCGACGTCCATTAAAGCGTTTATCACTCGCAAAAAAACGCAGATGATCCAATAATCTCGCCACGATTTGACGAGCGACACGGAATTCTGTCGTGATAATCGTCTTTTTCGAAATTTGAACTGGTTCTGCGAATACTGCGATATGCTTTTAGTATGACGTCAAATTTACAAGATATTAAGGCAAGATGATAATACGTTGATATAACAGATCTAAAGGTATACCACTTTGCCCGTTCGTTCACAACAACAAAACTATGCAGATAGGCAAATAGCATGTTTCTAAAGACGTGCTTTATATAGTCGGGTCTATATCTAGAATTAACATGATGTCTGCAAGTGTAAATAAAGTGCGATTATATTCATGATGATAATTTAACGATTATCGTATTTGATACAGGAAGCAGGTATTATACCCACCCTGATAGGTAAAAAACTTTCGAAAAAAATTCTCCATTTTGAATTTGCTGTCCGAGTGCTGTATGAGTGCCGAAAGGATGATAAAAACCACGAATGAATGAAAATAAAGCTGGTCGTTTAGGCCGCGACCCATGCAGTTTTTATATTTACACATTGAACAAAAGTAAGCGCTTGATCAGAGAATAGTTTAACTCCTGGCTCGACATTTTACTCAGCTGTTAACACATGTAATGGCTGCGCGATTGGGGATGTTCAAATCACATCAGAGCTAGATCCTCACTTGTTATGAGCAGAACCTATGCGCAGAACGGACTTGACTACCACTTTAAGCTAAGTTTTGTTTAATAAAAACTGCTGTACTTAACATTGTTAACAATATTCTAAACCTTATTCATTATTCGTGTAATGATTGATGATTTTAAGGATCGATATATGTCATGTGCAATGTAACTAACTATAACTAACTGCGTATTCAGATCGACTTCGTTTCCTCAGTCATGCAAATGTTTTAGGCATGCATTGGGCTCTCATGGCGTATTATTCTCGAATGCCAAAGGTGAGCCCAGTTTGTTTCGTGTTTTGAATAAAATTCCAAAAACTTTGATGACTTGAATTTTCGGAATCGACTAATTAGTATAATGAATTATGAAAACCTACCAGAAGTTCGTCATTAATGTGCCCACATTTTCTTATCTTGTTCGAGGTCATTTTTTTAGGATGACTGGATGCTATTGTAGCAGCCATATTACCTGCACGTTATAATCAGCAAACTGATTTAGGTTTTTTTATTTGGCGAACTGCAAATCATTAGTGCAACGTGACTTTCGCGAACTTTGCCCACCATCGCGTTCAGGGAAGCTCGCACACGCTGGTTCTAATTCAAGGGACTGTATCTTTCGTATTTTTTTATTCACGTTTAATTCTCTATCTGATTACATTCAATCTTCGGTTCTAATCAACAATCTATTAACGATCTACTCACAATCTGTTCACAATCTCAATCTCTCGCTCATACAATTTAGCTCTCTATTTATAACAACTGGTGACTCCCTTTTGGCGCGTACAATTTGCAGTTCCGTTCTCATTCGCCCTCAAGGGAGCATTTCTGCGTTATCTTGTTAAGTCCATCGTCCGTTTCAACATAATGTTGGCAAAAACAATCTTTTACTTCACAAACAAATCTAACATAACTTCTACTTGGCAATAACAACGCTGGCGTTCCGCGCCTACTTGAAAATCGTCCAAGTGCTCTTCGAAAGGTTTGTGAGGATAAATCTTCGACCAATTCTAAGTGAACTGCGCGCGTCACGCAGCAAGTGATGTATACTTTCTCTATTTCTCCTTTTTTACGCTTTACGTACAGTGGTCCGGCAAAATCTATCCCTATTTTAAAGAACGGAAAGGTTTCTCTAACTCGAAATTCGAGTAAAGAAGCTGTGGGTGGATTACTGTAAGACTTACTTCCCATTCTCTTACATACGACACACTTATTAATTTGTTTCTTTACGGCTTGCCTTCCTTCCCTTCGGCACCCAATACCTTGAACGTAACTCCCTAACGATCCTCTAAGCCCACTATGGTGTACCTTAAATGACAATCTTCAATAATTAATCGAGTAAATGCGTGTTCCTTTGGAAAAATCAATGGTTTGCGGGCGCATTCTTCTAAGTCGGAATTTCCCAGCCTTCCTATGCACCTAAGCATCTTCTTCTCGTCTTCAACTACGTTTGATGACTTTTTGAGTTGATCAAAATTATTTTGTTTTCTTAAATCTACCTGGGCTGATTTAACCCACGCATATTCTGCGCTGACCAATTCTCCTCGACTTAGATGTAAAGTGGCAAATTCCTCCTGTGTCGATACCTTATTACTCCCCTTTAATTCTTTCCGGCCTTTCAGCTTATTAACGAATCGTGACACTAACGCTGTAATGCGCACAAGCTTTCTTAGCGAACTGTACCTACTTATATTTATGACATGCGAAATATCGCCTGGTGTTGAAGTTTCAACAACCAACGAACTAATATCCCCAACCTTTTTCTCACTATTACTTTCAGTCGTGTCTAAAATTGTCTCTGTCTGGGGCCATTTAAGGCTAGTTTCCACTCAGGAAAATTATCCTTTGGATCGAACAGAACAGGAAAGTTTCCTTTGTATAAACGCCGCCTGAGAACTCACCGACAAAGGAAATTTTCCTGTCCGTTCCGATCCAAAACAGATTTTCCCTGAGTGGAAACTAGCCTTTACTGTCATCCTGACTTAACCATGGGGGACCGTTCCACCAAAGCGTTTCGTGTTTTAGGTTGGAACCAAACATTCCTCTTGAACCTAAATCTGCAGGGTTTTCTCTGCTGGGGCAGTACCCCCAATCTCTTTTGTTTGTTAATTTCAATATTTCATTCACCCGGTGCCTAACAAATTGTTTCCACTCCCCCCTGTTTTCAATCCAACATAGGGTAGTCTTACTATCTAGCCAATACCTTATATTGCTGAATTCTACATTATGCCCCATAGCTGTTGACACAGTATTCATGAGTTGTGCCAAAATCCTTGCTGACATTAACTCTAACCTTGGTATAGTTTGTAATTTCAATGGTGCTACTCTGCATTTAAAGTAAGCATTGTCGTACATGTGCCCTCGTCAGTAACGTATACCAAATACACAACTGCGCAATAACCCTTTGTGCTTGCGTCTCCAAACCCATGTAGATCGCATCGGCGGATTACCCGCTTTGGATGTGTATAAACACATCTGCTAATCCTAATTTCCTCTTAACTATATCCTCCCACGCACGCTTATGGGGTCCCTCTAAATTTGCGTCCCATTCAATATCTTCTTTACAACAATCTTGAAACAGCATTTCATGCGTATGATAATGGGCCCTATCCATCCTAATGGGTCGAATTGACTTGCCAGTAAACTTAGGAGCTGTTTACATGAGCCCGGTTACCCGAGATTCAACGAAGCGTGAGAGGACTTTGAGGTATTGAAATAAGTCTTTATGACACCAAACAAGCACATGCTATTGTTGTGGTGATTATACGACTGCCAGGATCATGTTATCTGCTCATTTCAATACCTCAAAA
The DNA here is from genome assembly GCF_004324835.1 of Dendronephthya gigantea. Lineage (NCBI taxonomy): Eukaryota > Metazoa > Cnidaria > Anthozoa > Malacalcyonacea > Nephtheidae > Dendronephthya > Dendronephthya gigantea. The sequence goes on along the minus strand of NW_021163039.1, from coordinate 138,138 downwards.
TCATCTCACGCTTCGGTGAATCTCGGGTAACCGGGCTCATGTGAACAGCCCCTAAGTAGGTTGCGTTTAGTAAGGGTGGTATTTTTAGTCGCCTCTGCGAGCTTTGAAAATTCGAATAAGAATTTGTCACTCTCAACGTCCCATGCAAGAACCACAACCTTCTCATGTCCGCCACTTAACTTGGATGCTGTGCCTAATGTTTGTTTGGCATAGCTCTCTTCGCAAACTACGGTTGGCTTTACGTCAGAAGTATGCGGATGATTCGAATCTACTCTTTCATTTTCTGCTATTTCCTCTCTCAATATTTTATCGTTAGTCAGCCATTTCCTTAGCTTAAACCCAGCTTTGCCCATCCTATCTTTGGCTTTTTATACAACGCGTATGCCTTTCGTGTGTCCTCTTCTTCCGAAACTAAATCATCAACATAAAAACTCTCTAAAAGTTTTCGTTCAAATTCCGGGTCTTTCGTGTTGTATTTAGAAATGTGATACCTTAAGGTTGCGGTTAGCAAAAATGAGCGATTATTCTCACAAGCGCATGCAAACACGATAATTGTATATATGTATATATAGACCATTGCACCGTCGTTACAATTTCTTTGTTCCTCAGGTGGCTCCGTGCGTTGGTAAAAAGACTTCCGAGCGCTAAAAATTTATCTGCCTGAGAAAACAACATGTCTGAGAAAGCACTATAATAGTCTATATATAGCTACGAGTTCTGTAATTCACCAGAGATTTACACGACGCGAGAAATTTATGCTATGTAAATTTGTCCTTTAGATGCCTACTGTGACGTAGTGTGCAAACACTCTTTAGCAGACTCTCTTTAACTCTTTACAAACAGTCATTTTTGAGCCTGATCTTCAAAGATGATGAAAGGTTTTTGCTCATTTCTCTTTTGTTGTCGACCGTGCTTAATGCATCGACCCATATAATCGGATGATATTGACATTCATCTGTAGTCTGGTACTTATAAGAGGTCGTGCCATTAATTTAAATCTTAGCACCTGTATGTGCAGCAGAGTTAACCAAGGGCAGCAAAATAAAGTCTGCATGTTAACTTAAGATCTGGGGCCGGTTATTCGATATTGCCTCAAGAGATCAATTCATTTCTTCCCACGATAGTCTGTATTGTATAGTTTGAAAAAACATTTGCTAATATTTACCGGCAATTTAATGTTGGCATTCCCTGTCGAGCAATCACGCAGGGGCCGTTTGTATCCAGCTCGTTTATCTTAAACGGTGGATAAGTCAAAATTATATAACACTCTTACATCTCTTTTGAATGAGTCAACTTGAATATTATGCACGGAATAATTATGTAGTTGTAAACGCGCGCAAAAACGTTCTGATTTGACACCTAAGACACCCTATACTTTCAGGGCGTTTCCGCGTTTTAATTTAGCGTGCGTCATTAGACATTCGTGCTGGAATTAAGAATGAATTTGTATATCAATTAATTAAGTGGTTTTGGTTTGCGCATCTTTTAATATTGATAAATTGATAAACTGATGACAATGTCTCTTCTGCCTGAAAGGCTTTCTTGCGTTTCATGTTAGAAAAGGCTAAACCTAGCTCATTGAAGCGAATTTGTCTAAATGTTTACTAATATATATTACTTCCATATAGCATATCGCTGTGACGCAGTTTTAAAACAATGCAACACATATGACAGCAGTATTTAATATGCTGAACCGTCTTAAACGTCGTCGCTTGCGAAGCTAAGAACGACCCGACTGTCTCTCAGCCTTCAAAATGCGAAATATAAAATTATGATATAAAAAAGTAATTGTCAATTCGAATATGTTATTACAGTGAATTAAATATTTCAGAAACAATTATTGTTACACATATATATATATCCGGCTTCATTAATAGGTACGAGCAATACAGTTCCTCGTAAAATCTTCTAGAACATGTATTTCAGTTCAATTGGCGCCTTGCTGTGAACACTACCAAGTCGATTCGCTTTGAGTGTCTGAGAAATATGTCTGAGAAGGCACTATATATAGCTACGAGTCCCGTAATTCACCAGGGGCCGGTTGTATGAAAGCCGGATAGTGTTTTTTTCAATCGTTTTAAAATCGGCCGTTGTTTGCTTAACTTTGATTAAATCTTAGTATTCCTAAATCAAAGATTCTTTTTAATAATTGTTGGTCCCAAAGATGAAATTTTATCGCTTTTCGAGCATTTTTAGAAAGGTTAAATTTGTCCTTTAGATGCCTACTGTGACGTAGTGCTGTGCAAAGACTCTTTAGCAGACTCTTTTACAAACAGTCATTTTTATAGTCTGATCTTCAAGAATATGATGAAAGGTTTTTGCTCATTTCTCTTTTGTCGTCGACCGTGCTTAATGCATCGACCCATAATCGGATGACATAGGTTTGTACATTCATCTGTAGTCTGCAGGTAGCTACTTATTTATAAGAAGGCCGTGACATTAATTTAAATCTTCTTAGCTGCTGTGTAAGAGCGGCATAGTTATAACCTATATAGGGCAGTAAAATAGTTGGTTTTGAATGCGAGAATGTTTTGAATGTAAGTCAAGTCTGCATGTTAACTTAAAATCAATTAATTTCTCCCCAAGATAGTTTGTATTGTATAGTTTGAAAAAACATTTGCTGTTACTTATCGACAATTTAATGTCGGCATTCCCTGCATGTCGACTGTCGAGCAGCATCACCCAGCACGCTGCGGATTTCTACGTGCAATAATTAATTTATTTCATCATCGACTGACTTATATCCTATACGGTGAGTCCATTCGGCATATCTGTATAAGATTATATGTTGATATAGCAGATTTCAATTCAAAAAGTATACCATTTTTCAACGCAAATCAGTCAAACCCGTTTGCCTAAACGCAAAATCGATTTACAATAATAACGCGACAAGCCAGACGTTATTTTGTCTTCGACATTTATATATAATATATATATATATATATATATATATATATATATATATATTATTATATATATATATATATATATATATAACGTTATTTTGTCTTCGACATTTTATATATATATATATATATATATATATATATATATATATATATATATATATATATAAATATATATATATATATCAGACCGAGGCTTTTTAGTATGGACTGAGCGACGAAGGAGCAAGATCGAACAAGCAAGGTCCATAATCTGTTTATTATATGGCTGAATCGTATAAGACACCCGGGATACTGGTCGAGTCCAAAACACGCATCACGTGAAACAAACACGCGTCGCGCATGCTGTTCTGATTGTTCTGATTCCGATAGCAGCATTTGTGTTTATGTTTCTCGCTGGTTTTGGCAGTGCGTTCGAAAATAAAACTAGACAAATATCGCGAGGTTATTAATGTTTCCACGCGCAAGAGTACGACTAAATATACTGTTTCGAGCCACCTTATATGGCCGTAGAACAAGAGGACTCAGTAGCGTAGCCAGCCTGTCGATTTGTCCCGCTATGCTAATATTTTGGTGTTCACTGACTATAAGAAAACAATAGATTTCTAAAGACATGAATAATTATAATAACTCGAAATTTACATCGCGGGACTAAATCGTCAGGCTGCATGGCTACGCCACTGAGAGGACTGGGTAACAGTGCGTTAGCGTTGCTTTCCGTTGTCACGTTTTTTGCACGTACGTAAAAGTTTAAAACCTTCCAAGTTGTTTTATAATTGATTTTATTGCAGAAAAAATGCACCATGCAAATCTTCAACAGAATCCAACTTTACGCATGTATTCAATCATAAATTTTATAAGTATCATTTAAGTGATTTTAAACTCTAACGCGCGTGTACGTACGACTGCAAAAAACACGACGGTGGAAAGCAGCTCTTAAACTCAGTGCATGGCGTACCTCAGCCGCTTTTTTTAATAAAAGGCGTGTGCGCCTTTCCCATTAATTTCAATGAGAGCTATTAACATTGTTTGCTAAACAAGCGCACTAAAAGTCTTCCGAAGCCCATAAATAGTTAAATTCCTTGTCGCGACGTCCATTAAGGCGTTTATCACTCGCAAAAAAACGCAGATGATCCAATAATCTCGCCATAAGCAATTTATAATGTTTGCCAAACGCTTTTTTCCCTGGGCAAACAAACAGATCAGGGGATCAAGCAGAACAATTAGATTAATTTGGCGTTCATGTAAATTTTCCATCTATTCTATAGCCGTCATGCAAGCAGGACTTATGTAAATCAATAGGTCGTCAGCTATATATTATGTTGAGTACACATCCGCCTTAAAAAAGTTTATGGACATTTACAAGAGCAGTTACATTACTGCCTATAATATTCTTTATCTATTAAACATGAATGAAATCCAAATACGATTTCATCCAACGAGTGTTTTGATCTCAGCCAAGAAATAAATATCGTGCACGTGAAACTTTCTTAAAAAATGACGGACAAGCGTTTGTCAAAATAAATTGCCGCAGAGTCAAAAAATAGTTATGATTTGTTTGAACTATGGACCCTAAATTCGTAACAACGCGAATTTACAGTGTTGATATCTACACTAAAACCCATAATTTTTATCTTCATCAGTTCAGAAAATATCTGAGCCAGATTTTTTATGGTTGTATATTAAGTGGAACTCACAGCTACGGGAACGCATATTTTACGATGAACTTTTTAATCTAAGAGTTTTATTTAGCGGACATCGCAAAACGCGCGCAAAAATGTTCTGATTTGACGCCTAAGACACCTTATACTTTCAGGGCGTTTCCGCGTTTTAATTTAGCGTGCGTCATTAGACATTGGCGCTGGAATTACGAATGAATTTGTATATCAATTAAGTGGTTTTGGTTTGCGCATCCCCTTTAATATTGATAAATTGATAAACTGATGACAATGTTAATGCAATATATATACTTGGGTTTTTTCCCATCTTCTGCAATCTGGGTCAAACGAAGGTTGAATTTTCTCTTGCGTTTCATGTTAGAAAAGACTAAACCTCATTACAGCGTTTTGTGTAAATTTTTACTATCATATTTTACTTCCATATAGCATATCGCTCCGGTGCAGTTTTAAAACAATGCAACACTTGTGACAGCAGTATTTAATATGCTGAACTGTCTTAAACGTCGTCGCTTGCGAAACTAAGAACGCTTTGATGAAAGCGCACTTGCATGCATTTCCTATATACACATTTTCTCCTATCATTTTATAACATGAACTATTTCCTTTGCGCTTAATTATATATAGCAAGAACATTTCATAAGTCATTATTTCATAGACAGTAATCATATTTATATTCTCTGCATTGTTTATCCTGGAATCTCTCATCCTGCAAAATGCGAAATATGAAATTATGATATAAAATTGTAGTTGTAGTAGATTCGCTTGAAGTGTCCACTAGGTTGTTATAGCTATCGCTGTAGGAAATGCATTGAAACTATGCGAGTTATGTCCAATGGAGTTGTTTACTTTCTGCACTTTAAAATTTTGAGGCACGACAATGGTGTGACGAGTGATCAAGCTGTGTACGCTGTACCCCCTAAAAACACACCAACCTGTGCGAACATGCATCGTATACGTAACAATTCACCGCGGCCGGTAATCAATAATTGCAATCACATACCCAACTAAATAGACAAAAGGAATGGAAAAGTATATTTTCAATTGTTCTATAATGCATGTACCATCGCGAAAAAAAATCGGTTTTTGTCCCAAGATCATAGCCACAGGATAGAATCGGGTTTGGCCTCTGGCGTCATAGTAACTCTTATATTTACAACTATATTTCGTCTACTATATAGGACTTAGTGAATAACGAAGAACGTTATTTCTTGGGAAGTAACTATCCCATGAAGTTTCATCTAAGAAGTACAGTTTGCGATATCAAAATAGACGAAAAATATTTCATCATATTTGCCCTAGGGCGTGTAAACTTACATGACTTCTCGATCATTTATCGAATTTTGTTTATGTAAGCGCGCTTCCATGCATTCCTTATACACATTTCCCCCCATGCATCATTTTATAACATGAGGGAAATATCCTTTGCGCTTTATTATAATTATAGGAAGAACATTTCATAAGTCAGTATTCTCCATATACAGTATAATCATATTTATATTCTCTGCATTGTTTATCCTGGAATCACAGCGTGTTGGAAAACCTTTGGTTACGATGTTATTAAGTTGATAAAATACGGAGTTGGCAAAATTCTATAGGTCTTCAACTTACCTTCAAACCACCGGGGCGCTCTGGTGTTCGTGTTGACGGAGAGTTACTTTGGGTTTTTTGCCCGCGAACTCTGGTTTTATTTCAAGGGCCTTTGAGCAATCGTATCTCTGTTGTGACTGATTTGCGTTCGGCTTCCGTAAATGTTTCCATCAACTACACGTAAATCTGGTCAAACATCTCGCCTTGCACCTGCGCGCGACTCGCAAAATTTCATCAAAATCGTTATACTGCGGTTTACGGTAAGGCAATTAATGACTGTTGTATCACGAATTTGTATTCAATCCCACGCCTTTGTTCTCCCAGATTCCTATTCATTTAAATTGCTAAGAGTTAAGCAAACACGAAATATCGTTTCCGACTAATAAGCAGCTGCTGTATAAACGAAGTACCGACTCGTGTAGTTTCAAGCGTGTCTCGTTCCTACAGATGTGCTTTTCTTCGTAAAAAAAACACGAGATGAAATGCGTGGACTTCGCGTTAATTTCTTTGTCGCTTATATTGGTGGTTCCTGTACGATTCTATTTGTTTTTCCTTTTTTAAAAGGTACAGAGATTGCAGATAAGTATCAAACCGATATCTCGATGTATTTAGGGTATAAATAAACAATTGGCTTGTCGAAAAGACTCATTAACAGGATTATTGATAATGGCTTTTTGAAGGAATTTAAATAAAACGAACTTAATTGGCTTCCCAGCAATGACAGTTTGTTCCGATATTCGTGCAGACACAAACCTTCGAAGCACGCTCGGAAATCTGATTGGGTTTATTGCTAGATATTCTAATTGATGCGCTATTTATAATATTTATATTTAAAATCGCTATCATATTAAAATGGCGCATCTCCATGTATGGAACTTCGAAACAGTTCTTTGCGACGATAATTTTAAACGTTTATAAATCATGCATTTTTAACCGATGAGAAATAGTCCGAATGTAAGTTCGCCCTTATTCTCTCATTTCTAAAGGTCATTTTTAACTGCACACGCGTAGAAATATCCATCACAACAGCGACCGAACACAAAACGCCCACAAAATTTTTATTATAGCGACATTTTAAACTTCTTTCGTGATAAGAACTTTTCCGAGAAATGAACTAGTGCGTATAGCCATAGGAGTTGGAATGAACCGTAATTTGTTTTGTGTGTTCAGTATCCACTTCAACGCTCTCGCGACGTGAGAGCTGGAATGATCTGGCCTATACTCGTAAAACCGGTTTTCCACTAGGCGGAATTTTTCGATCGATCAAAAAATCAGACGAAAAACTTCGTTCGGTTAAGAACCGGTTTCCACTACGCCGAAATTTTACATCAAACGAAATTCTTCGCCTCTTTCTTTTCTATTGTGAGAATTCGACCGCAGCGGTTACCCTTTGCCGCTCACAATTGAAAACAAATTCAAGCAAAAATTTTCGTTTGGTCGAAATGTTTAGCCTACAGCTATAATATGCAGTTGAAAACCGCCTGAAGTTCAAGGAGCTCTTAGAGCGACGACCATTAGTGCTGTATAATGAGACTCTCACGAGTCTCGTCATAGGGACGTCATTCACGAGATGACTCATCATTGCAGTGCCAGTGTAGAATTCCGTGAACTTTCTGTTCACGCAGTAATGAGCTCGTACATTTTCTGGATTGAGAAAGCGTTTGTAGTGGCAGGAATATTATTATTCCATATACAATATTATCACATCCGTAAATTTTCGATGATGAATTAATAAAAATACTATTGCTACTAATATATGTATCCAAAACGTTTGCAACAAATTAGTACGCCAGTGTAGATACAAACCTTTTTTTAAATCAGCAATTTTCTTGTCGATTCAAGGACAAAGCAATTGGATTTTTTTAGCGATTATTCCCCGAGATTCGCTTGTATTCTGTTGTCGCCGTTGCATTTATCAATCAAATTTCAGTGTAAATGCGTATCATATGAAGCCATGAAAAACTCACTTTGTACAGCTGTAGCAACTCTACACCGGTATATTGTCAGACTGTCATTGAATTGTTGGAAACATTAATCACGTTTTCAATTTTCTTTGTCCAAGATTTTTGATATAATTATTTTATTAATAATCATGTTTGATTTGGAGAATTTCAGTTGCCCAACCTCTAGAGATATATAATACCTTTTAACGTGCATTCGTCAATGCGGTTGCTATTAGCATTGCCTAATACATTACAATAGTCATAGATGATATTTGATTTCATTTTAGATTACGTGAATATCGTTCTATGAAAGTAGTACGCATAACTCGGCGACACGCAATTGCAGACTTGCAGTAGATGAACGAGACCCAAATATGATATTAATATTATTGTAATTCCCAGAGACCGATTGTACGCAGTCCGTTTCGCTTAACTCTACTGTTAACAGGGTCGAAAGAAAAGTATGTGCATATTATCATTTACAACGGACGAAAAGTTTTTCGACACGAATACAATAATAGTGTTTTATACAACTACACATGAAACATTTGAGAATTAAGTTCAATTGTTTACAACATATAAGAGTGTTAAAATTACCAGTGCATTCGCAATAAGGTACAATTGTAATATAACATTTTATAACAGCTTTAAGGCTTCGTCTTCGATCAAGGTAATTCAATGAGGATGCAAGTAATAGAATTGTAGGACTAATTACCCCTGTTGACAGTATTATGTTACAATAAACGATTTCGTCGCCTTACGTCAAACACTGTTTACACAAAAACTATGAACGGAGACTACTGCTAGCGTGTCCGCTTTGCAAAACTCGAGCGCGGTGTCTTTTGACAATATAACCAGCCGTTTGCTGAATGAAACTGCATCAAAGCTCTTTTTAGAATGAAACAACTTTACTACTTCGAAACTCGGAAAGCCTTCGTCAGCTATATTCTAAATTCATGCGTCAAATTATTCCTAATTAATTGATCTTTGTTTGCACAGCATATCGGTCGTCAGGAACACGCCGCGAAAACCACATACGAGATTAAGGAAACCATAATACTGCCGTTTCACAAATGTTTTGATTATCAAGAAAACTCTGATCTTAAAAAAGCCCGTCGAACTGCACGTTTGAACCAGCATATACATGCACTAAACGAAGGTTGCAAATGAATGTGGAATGCTGTTCTGGTGAGAAACTATATACGTTGGTGTTGTTGTTGCTGTTGACATACTTTATGTTAATTCAATCATGTCGATATATATTTTTTAAAAAAACTACGGTGGAAAACATACTTATTTCACGGTGGAACTGATTAACAATTGATACACTTGGCGGGGATCGTGAATTGAATGCCGTTTGAATATTTAATTGAGATATAGGCTTGCTGAACGTATCAATTACACAAACTGACAAACCAAGATGGAAGAGAAACAAGAACGGAGTTGAAATTATAGAATACGAATTTTTCGCGCGCTTTTCAGAAGACAGGCGACAGTGCTGGGGCCTGGTAACCAGCTTACAGGTTAGTCTTTTAGACTGAATACGAGAGTCAATTACACCACGCATCAACTACTAAACGATAATAGCTACAAAAAACTCCTTGGTCTATACTCCTTGGTCTACTTTTCATGAGATATGATTATGTGATTGTGTGAACGTACTTTGTTAAATAAATAACTACTAGGTTATTTATTTATTGCATAAAATGGTTTATGGTTGAAAATACGCTTAGCATCTCAATGCGAAATCTCGTACCCAAAGCCCGTAAGCGGTCAATTGAGTGTCTGATCTAACAAGGCATTAAGTATCTTGGTTTAACGCAGAGGTCTGTCGAAAATTGTAAAGAGATTTCACAGACAAATAATGGTCGACTCGCGCTTTAGACTGAGTTTTTGATCGAAGTAATAAGAAGAAAATAAATCACCACAGCTAAATGCAAAGTTTGGCTGTGAAATTTGGTAAAATACGGAAAATATAGCCATGCGAAGTTGGCAAATTTTGTATACTTTTCTATTACGTGTGGAAATTTGTAACTAAATTAGTTACAAACTTCCGGTCGTAATACAAAAGTATACAAAAATCGACAACTTCGCATGGCTATATTTTTCGTAATTAACAACAATTCGCAGCCAAACTTGGCAATTTTACTAATTTTAGTAAGCTCTTTCAGAAAATGTCCATTTTTGCTGAAATAAGAAATTAGTCTAAAGCGCAAGTCATTCCACATGACAAGCAGTCCATATTTACCACATCTGGTATCGTCGATTGTGAAGATAACTCAGATACATTTACGATTCTAAAAAATAATATTCTGCCCGTGAAACCATTCTGCATTGAGCAACAAAAGTATTGCACTTTTTATAAAGGAAATATAAGTTTAAAAATATAATGCTTTTCATTTCGTCTTTTTTCCAAATTAATTGACACTCGGTTTTATCCAACAATCAGTAAACATCATCAAAGTTAAATATAGCCATGCAAATTCCTAACCCGAACTTGATTTTAACCTTGCGAAATTTACGGTCACGTACGCCACCTCTATAATGACCTCTGATGCATTTTAATATCTTACAGACCTCTCGCTAGCAAGAGGAGGTATTGTAGGTCTAAAGTATAAATTCTTAGTACGTTCTTAAAAAGAAGAATGGATCTGTGAATTTGAAATTATGCGTACGTGATTTAAAATCATTATTAATTGAGTAACTAAAGTGAGATTAAATTGCAGAATTTAGGTTTCTTTATCAATCAATTGTGAATTCGTTGAGGTATTTAATTGTATAATATGAAAATTTTAAAATAAAGTTTGCCGCATGATTTAAAAGCTTTCGTGCCTGCTCAATTATGATCTGCCCTGATACGGAAGATTGCGTTGATATTATTGCAAAATCAAATGGATATTTTCGCCATGCACCACACCCTGCGGTTTCTCGCGTGCATGGAACCCCCGTTATCATGCACATACAGCTGTGAATAACACATATATATCTATATATACAACCCATGTTATGACTTACAACCCGTGAATATCACACCCAACACGGTAGTTATAGTTATAGCTATACAAAATATCTAATTTTTTTACCTTTATGAATTGAGCATTCATCATTTTACTCAGAGCATCAATTCTCAGTAAACCGTTGCACTGACTCTTCGTAACACGATAATAAATAACCTTTTATGGCGCCTCTCGACCAATTTTTAACAACTGAAAACCACTGTTGGCTTCTAAAAATTACTGTTGTCTTCTTAAAATCACTGCTGTCTGCTGCAAGCCTGCTAACACTAGCGATTTTTTTCGCGTGAAGCGTAGTTATGCTATTTGTCTGTGGACAATTCGTTCCGGTTGGCTGCCGTTTTTTATCCGAACACAAAAAGCCTTTTGCGCGAAAAATGTCGAATGTATTCAAATAATCTCGGGTATACATAATAAAGTCTAACGATCGAGGTCATTATCTTATCAACCTATTGTCACATTTTCTTTAGGTGCTACCGACTGGATAGGACATATGATATTATGAACCCTGGTTACCAGAGGTTTACCAAAGCATGAGATGATTTTGAGGTATTGAAATAAGCCTTTATGAAACAAACGAAGTGCATGCTATTGTCAGTATGACTACACAACTTCCAGGATCATGTTATTCGCTCATTTCAATACCCCAAAGTCATCTCAGCTTTGTTTAATCCCGGTTAAGCGGAATCATGTAAACAAACAAAAACATTAAGCAAAAATATTGTATAATGAGTTGTTAATACTGAGTAAATGGTTAATTATCACTGATCATATATGTATACTGCGATTTTGTTTCGTTTGACATATTCGTCTACGTAGTTCGTCTAGATAGTTTGTCGTGTATTTATACTTTAGAAAGATGATCTGTCAGATGGATCATTCGTCCGTGTTTAATATATAAATCGGACCAGTCCATTGTCGCCTTTACTGGCCAGCGGAATCAGCTTTGAAGCCGTCACCCGCGCTGTATTTAAGCTTATGTCGAAATGTCGAGAATTAATTTGAGAAAATTAATTTGACCCTTTGAACTCTATATTAACACTGGAATAACAACTAGAATATGGCCAACCTCGTTCCCGGGTAAAAGGCCCATCCTGGGATCGGCCAGCCGCTTCTGACTTCTGATTGGTTAAATGATTTATCCTAATTTATGTGTAATTAGCGGAATATTTTTTAGTTATTCCGAATCGAGCAAATAAATAGGGGAGCGTTCAAAGGGTGCGGTAAATGGTAGAATTTCGGCTCAGTTGTTCAAGACCCAAAAATTTTATGCCATTTATAATTGGATTTCAACGACGTCAAAACAGTGGCGTAGCCAGCATCGATAATTGGGGGGGGGGCATATTCATATATTCATGTTAACAGACTGTAAAGACAATTGATTTGAAAAGAAATTAATCCTGCGTATGATGGATATATGAATATGGGCCCCCAATTATAGTTCTGGCTACGCCACTGTGTCAAAATAGTACGATTTCATGGACAAATTGATTTGTTATTGGATACCGTGCAAAAGCAACAAAAAAAAGCTGGAACATACGGTGAATTATCTTCGCCAGTTTCACGATTAATTTCTGTCTTGACTTAGCAGTTATCATTCCAGTATTTATTGAGTTCTCGGTTGACCAAATAAATAAACATAACATAGATTAACTTTGTATAAACTTACATTTTCCAAGCTTTTCTTTCTTGGTGGTTTTGGCAAAGGCATCGTGCTATACGATATGACTGTCAACGTAAGATCTTAACAAAGCCCTCAGCTTCTGTATGCCTCTAAAAATCCTGAGATATCTTCAGCAGCGTTTCTTTAGCAAAAACACACGCGGTTAAACGAGACGATGTCTGAAAAAAATGTTCAATAATTCATCGCGATTTCATAACGAACGCTAACTTTTTATGAGCACTGCTTTGGTAATTAGAATTCAGACTGTTTTCTCAGCAAGTATATTTTATATTAAATCCGTCTCGTGGCTTACAAAACCTTGGGGGAGTGTTATCTGTCTTTGACTTTGCAAAACACATTTGCATCCAAAAACCGCACAAGCCGATCATTGTGAGTATTTTTTCGAGGATAAAGCACGGGACATGTATAACAACATAGCTTCGCATCCAAGTTTACGGACGGAAAACTTTGCAACGGTACATTTTCTCCAAGAAAACATTTGCATTGTCCAGCGTTAAACTGCAAGAATTTTAAACTCATTATCGGCAGTAAATTTGCGGCTTGTTTAACACTGTTCATTAAATTGTCGGCAGCTTCTTTCGCAGCAAACTGACTAAAAACAATTATATTCCTTGTATGACACAGAGTTACCTTTCAAATGCAATACTTACACGGTCGTTTTCAACAAAAACCACTTTTGTAATATTTACACAGAACTGCTCCGCGCCGTCCAGCCTGTACTTTGCTCGAAACAGCTCGCTGCTCGCAATAAAGAAAAAGGGTAATTGCTTTTTAATCCGATATAGAATCGCAGTAGATTAAACGGAGATTAGACAGCCTGATACAATGGATCCTTTTATTGATCAATGGTTTTGCTCGACCGACTGTCTGGCTGTGTATATGCTGATAGAGATGTCGCATGCTCTTTTTGATAGGAGATAATATGTTCCACTTGCCGTAATACATGTTAATTGAAGCCATGGAACACGTTAGTACTCCGGGCAAGGTTGTTCGAAAGGCGTTTAGCTTATAAGCCTAAGTTTAAAAGCACTCTCGTACATCTTGTGAACGACTGAGCCTACATCTTTTGCATTAAATATGTACTTCCTTTGAAAATTAAACTCGAAATATTTCAGCTCAGTTGCGTTCAATAAATAGATTATTCTGATTGCCATTTTGAACTTATCCACCGTTTAAGCTAAACGTCTTTCCAACCACAGGACCCTGGTTTAAACACCGTTTAAGAAGGAGAGAATGTAAGATATTGAATTCAACAGGAGATCAAAGTCTTTAAGCGATCAAATATTTCGTTTCCTTAAAGTTAGATCTGTTGTGATTAACGGAACACTTAACTTTGTCCTTCCTCCCTCTCACCCACATCTCTGCCCTCTAGAACTTCCCCCCCCCCCACACCTCACAAGCTAGTTCTTCACTCGCCCTATCCTCTCATTGTAAGGTAATGTTATTGTTACACGAAACAACTTTCAACATCAACTTGCAACGCAAAAATAAGCAAAAATCTAAACAACAATGTTGTGTGGAATAAAAACAGCTCATAAACTTTCAACTTGTTTCCAAAACAATTTCTGTGTTACAAACTAGCTCATATATATCACATTTGACGCATAAACCTTTTTCAAAACATTGTTGCGTTGCGAGTTGATGTTGAAAGTTGTTTCGTTTACAATTGCCCGTATAAGGACAAAAAGAATCGGAGATATTGAGTATCTTTTAAAACACTATTTTGTCGTATTTAGTCTTTTAGAGGAGTTCCTCCCATTGCTACAGCCGCTGAAAATGATCTTCTTTTAGTCAAATCTATTCGTCACTTAACCGATGAAAGCCTATGTTAAACCCAGTGAACTCTAACCTAACAACTGGAGTGGTTACTGTAGATAAAACTGCTACGTATTCCTAAACCCAAATTAGATTATATAAAGTTTCTATAGCCGAAATACTTGACCCCAAATGTTGTGGTGTTTTAAGATACCCTCCATTTGAAGGTAAAACAAATCCTATTTATTTGCCCGGCAAATTAATGCCAAATGCTTTCGAGTTTTTGTAGTTTTCAAATCAGTTTCTTTTTTACTGTCTCGAAATTTCAACACAAAATTAAAGTTTTTCAAAAGCTTAGTCGCTCGTACACGAAAAGGTAGTTTTTGGTGACAGAATTTTGCCCAACGCATACTTTGCAAAATATAGGTATTCAGTCTTATATATACAACTGACCATGCATAGATTGCTGCATGCCCTCACGGAACCAATGTACAGTTCTCGGATCTCGCTGTATGTATAACTGTCCTGCGATCTGATTGGCTTCGCTAAGCCTGTTTTCCACTTCAATCGTATCTGTAGCGTAACGTAGCGTATTTCTTTGTTTCCGAAGTGTTCGACCAGAACTAATGACTTCAAAACAAAAGCTGAATTCATATTAGAGACGGAAAACTCATCGAAGGCGGGAAACTCGGTTAATAAGAATCCGGTCACAGACGGGTTTCTCGTCCGAATTTACCCGTCTAACTTTCCCGTCTAAACAGACGGGTAAGTTGAACGGGAACCCCGTCTGGATGAGAAACTCGTCTTAAATTCGCATTTAGACGGATAAATGAGACGAGTTTCTGAAATATCAACACGGTCAAGGACGGAACAAAGCTATAAACAAAATGATTATCGTAATATTAATTACGATACACTTTTTAGCATTACCCGACCCATCACACGTATGAATTTATCCATTCCTATTCGTATTTAGACGGGGTTTTACCATCAAATTTCCCGTTGATGAGTTTCCCCTCTCTAATATGAATTCAGCTATTATATTATACGTTTCGCTACGATACTCTTGAAGTGGAAACGACCTTAATTATACTCCCGGTATATTGGCCATGTAAAGTCATGTTCGGAGAACAGTGAAAACAGCCAGTAATACAGTGAGAAGTATGAACGACTCCATCTCGAGGTATAATTGTTAAATATACCCAATTAATAGGAGGTCTAGTTTGGGTAGTTTGTACTACCTGCACTTGATCTTTAGAAAACCGGGTTTGCATTGCAGTAGCGCCGTAGCGCGGTAGTTTTTGCTTTTATAACTGCACTCATCTGCTCTGGACCGAAATGCTGAAACACTAAAGAATAATTATTTTCGAGCAAAATATATCAGTAATGGAAAACCTGCTTTAATAGGGAAATGTCTAGCGCACAAAAATGCAACAAAATATTTAGGAGAGAAGCTAGGCCGTCTTAAAACCGTACCAAATGTCATATTTCTTCGTAGTGGAATGAAAATTTTATTTCACGCTTATACTTACAGCCGATATATGACACTTCCGTTCATGCATAATTGTAACCGCATAACTACATGTGTGTGCATGCAAATATATTCATCGTGAGTCGAGTGCTTTTCGTGTATGCAACAAGACAAGCTTTGAGTGTCGACACTCGCCATCGAAGTTCGATCGGACTGACAAGACCAAAAGATGGGGAAATTCTCGAAAATTGGCGACGCTGTAGCGTCCGCAGTCTTTGTATACAATACAAGCAAGCTTGTAAACATACGAAGCAGTCTCGTCGGTGTTATGAATCGATTCATACAGCTGTTGATACTTGGCTATATTATCGGGTATGTCTAATGTCTTGCATTCGCTAGCATTAAGTAAACATATATTGAGGCTTTTGTATCAAAATTTGCCCTCCCAAGGGGACGTGTATATCCTGGGAATAAATTGACGATGCCTCTGCCTGTGCATGACTTGAATTTGCCGTTCAAATGCTGTCGGCCGGAAACCGGATTCGCAGAATCATCGCCCATTTCATCATAGCATAATGTGACTTTTTAATAATACAAATTTTCAGCCACAAGCAAATTAATAACGACACGTTTTTACTTGTTGAGATTGTGTGTAGTTATGTCTTAGTTTGTAATACCGTAGCCTGTGTTAGCACTAAGGAAGACCCTGGCCCTGGGAACTGCTTTCTAGTTGAGGTCTATTAGGTTTTCTAGAATTTTACGTTTCCATCTCAAACGTATATTGAGGGCTATTACATGAGCCCGCTTAGCCGATATTTCACGATGCGTGAGATGACGTTGAAGTATTGAAATAAGTGTTTATGACACCAAGCAAGCAGATGTTATTGCTAGGATGACTACAGGATTAGCACGATCGTGTTATATGCTCTTTTCAACACTTCAATGTTATCTCACGCTTCGTGAAATCTTGGCTAAGCGCAGGATCACGGGATTAACAGCCCGTAAACCGGATTTGTAGGGTCACGACATCAAAATTAGCCGAAGATCCAAGCCAGGCAAGCTCCGAAGTATGAGGCCCGTTTTAGAGTCTACAGAAGCTAGCCTATTGCACATGCATGTATCTGCCTAAAATAGACAAAACACTTCTCGACGTGTCGACCTGAGGGCCTTCGTTAGCTTACTAACTCTCCTGACGAAGGTCCTCAGGTCGAAACGTCGAGAAGTGTTTTGTCTATTTTAGGCAGTTGTTATACCACAGTTGATGCTAAGTTGTTTGAAGACGCTGCCACGCTGCTCCCTGGTTATATTGGAACTTATCTACATCTAATATCCAGTTGTATCGTTACAGATACGCGATAATATATTCGAAAGGCTACCAGAAGTTTGACGATGGTCTCAGCTCGGTTACGACAAAAGTGAAGGGAATTGCTCAGACAAATCTTTCTATAGATTACCCTGTCACGGTCCAAGGGAAAACAGTATATCGCACTTTAGATCAAGGACCGAGGACCTGGGATTCAGCTGATTACATCCACCCGGCCGAGGTAGGTTTGCGCAGCTGCGATCCGTTTCTCTCTGAATACTTCCAGTCCTCCTGATCTGGATCGATTATTATATACACGAACATTACAGGAATACGATGCGGTCTTTATAATGACAAACATGATTCTAACACCTCTACAAGTGCAAGGAAAATGTCCCGAATTTGGCGTCATCGCAGCAAGGTGTAAAAATGACTCTGAATGCGATGTTGGCAAGATTCGAAAAAATGGCCATGGTATGTAATAATACAGACTATTGATTTCCTCTATTCTTTCCTCACCATATAAGGTTATCCCTCAAATAAAGAGATACTTCTTTATGATAAACCTAATAATGGAGGAACTGTTTTAGACAGGAAAGTTAGACGGGAAAGTTTGGACGAGAAACCCCTTTGTGACCGGAATTCACATCAGACGAGTTTTCCGTCTTCGATGAGTTTCCCGTCTCTAATATGAATTCGGCTAATATGGACACTTTCTAAAACAATTTTGACTCTTTAATACAAACACCACTCTAATACCAAGACTTCTCTAATAAGAACACCTCTCTAATACGAATACCTCTCTAGCACAGACACTTCCCTATTATACGAACACTTTTCTAACACAGACCCCTCTGTCAAATAGTTCATATTACGTACTTTTTTAAAAGGTGTAATGACGGGAAAATGTGTGAAGCCAGACCGCCCTGCATCAGCTAACTACTCAGTGTGTGAAATACAAGCGTGGTGTCCAGTTGAGAATAATGAGCTGCCAATGCAAGGAACAAATTTTGGTAAACGCCTTACGACGTAAGTTCAATTCGTTAATTTCGACGTAAGTTCATTCGACGTGTTATGTATGATGTTCGAATATCTTGTTCCAATATCTGATGTTCATGCACATAAAAGTTGAGTGTTTAAAGCCAGCGATGCTGGCGGTTGGGCGAGGTAAATAGACTGGCAACCTCGTTCCTAGGGGAAGAGGAAATATCCGGGCTAGTTTGCCTGTACATCAGGGTATACCACTGACCCGTTTACATCCTGCTGAGTTACACGTGCTGCACCCTGTGAATGGTATTGTTAAGAATAGTTCGTGAACCATAAATACTGTTGCAGTTTGTTGACAAAAAAGTTGTAACAACATTGACGGTCTAGCAAGGTTCAACAACCATCGTCAACAGTTCACTGTTCATGGGGTGCACTGTGTAACAACACAACACGCAGCGTGGGCCGTGGAGCATAGGTAAAAGACCCTTGGTACGAGGTTGAACACAACATTGTTCACTCCTGATTCAACAACCTGATTAATTTCTCCCCGTGTACCTATAAAACTGGTTAACTGACATAACAGAATATCTCTCTTTTGTTGAAATCACTGAACTAGTTAAATAGATGGATCTTTCAATGATTTACATCGCTTTTTTCTCTTTTGCCACTCTAACAATTATTTTGTGTTCGTTATTTCTCTCAGTAAATCCGTTATTTTTGACGAAGCCGTGGACTTCACAATCTTCATCAAGAACACAGTTCGTTTCCCGAAGTTTGGCGAATCAGTGTAAGAACTACTTGTTCTGTTGTTCAGGATAGAACGAACATCACCTTGTCATCTCTCAACTGTCTCTTGTTGAAGCTTTTAAAGTTTTCGTGTTAAAATACACGAGCTATGTAAGCAAAAATGTTTTCCAAATTATTATCTTTTGCAGGCGAAATATCAATGAGGAACACGGTGACCCAGATTACCTGAAAGGTTGTCTGTACAGCCGTGACGAACACCCGCTCTGTCCAATATTTTCACTAAGAACAATTTTTGCTGAAATTCCTGGCACGACTTTCAATGATACGGCTCTCAAGGTAATTGGACGAGAGGAGTTGGAAACGAGTGTGCACAGCAAGAAGAAATTTCATTGTAGACCAATCAGCAAATTTGTTTACATTTTGTGTAATCCAATCAGACTACAGAAATATGATGGAAATATACATTTCTTACCATTTTACATGAAGTTTTAAAAATGTAGGCATTCTGATTGGCTTAGCTAAAAATGTAAACAGATATGCTGATTAGTTCAAAACGAAATTCCTTGTTAGTGTATACTGTTTGTACGTAGTCCCTGAGGGTCCTGTAATCACGTGTTTTAGCTATATTCTACTCCCTAGGGTGGTGTTATCGCGATAAAAATATCTTGGGATTGTAATTTGGATTTTGACAAGAGTGAGTGTGTTCCAAAGTATTCTTTTGTGAGGTAGGAGAAGACGTAGAAAAAATTCACATTTTACACGTGATGAATTACTCCGAATTCAGATAGTCGTCACGAGGATGCTTTTTGTGAAATATTTTCGTATTTTTTTCAGAATAGACGACCCAACGTCAAAGAAATCTCCAGGATACAACATAAGGTAGGAACCGGCTGTTAAAAGCGCTAAGTTTTAACGATTGCAAGATAAGCTTTAATTGTTTCCTTTCTAGAATTGCACAATATGACATAAGCGACATAACTCATGAACGAAGAACTCTGATCAAAGCGTACGGAATACGGTTTGTTATCCTGGTTGATGCTCAGGTAAATTAAGTTGCGGTTTTCTGTATGGTATGGGTTAGTGTGGTGTGGTTTACTGTAGTATGGTATGGTGTGGTGTGGTGTGGTGTGGTGTGGTATGGTATGGTATGGTATGGTATGGTATGGTATGGTATGGTATGGTATGGTATGGTATGGTATGGTATGGTATGGTATGGTATGGTATGGTATGGTGTGGTATTGTATGGTATGGTATGGTATGGTGTGGTATTGTATGGTTTGGATGGTATGGTATGGTATGGTATGGTGTGGTGTGGTGTGGTGTGGTGTGGTGTGGTGTGGTGTGGTGTGGTGTGGTGTGGTATGGTGTGGTGTGGTGTGGTGTGGTGTGGTGTGTGGTGTGGTGTGGTGTGGTGTGGTGTGGTGTGGTGTGGTGTGGTGTGTGGTGTGGTGTGTGGTGTGTGGTGTGGCGTGGTGTGGTGTCAGTTAATATTCTTTATAGTTAATATCCTAGTTAATATCCTTTTTTTGCCAAAGGCTGGAAAATTTGACATCGTGCCTCTGCTACGAAATTTTGGTGCTGGTTTAGGATTGCTTGCATTGGTAGGTTCATAGACAATCAATTGTTTTTTCCTTTTTAACCTTCTACAATGCTAGTCTAGCTGTTGCTAGTAATACCAATATTAGCCTAACTAGCTTGCTAGTTACTTGATTCAGTGTCTTATTTAGTGTATCACTTCAATTATCATCTTATTATTTGAAGGCAACCGTGCTCTGTGATATTTGCGTTCTTTATTTCCTGAAGAGGAGACAGCTCTACCGAGACAATAAATATCTCTACGTTGATCCGGAGAAGGGAGAAAATCAGCAAACTGAGGTAAATAACCAGCTGGGGACTGAATATTTTTCATCACACTCCGATAGACGCATAGTATTTCATTTCCAGTAATGTTGTCTGAATGAAGTGTTTTGCGTCATGAAAAATGCAGTTGAATAACATGCAGCTCAGAACGAAAAGAATATTTATACATGAGTATCCAAATATTTAACCATTAAAATCACGCAAATTTTCCACCCTGTATCAACTCTATATGCCGTTGATGAAAAAGTAAATTTGTTGTTGTCGATCAGGGAGAGATTAAAATAACTTTACTCTATGGGGGGGGGGGTGATGAATTTGTTCATTGTTAATTAATTAAGTGCTTACAAATTTTAGAACAAGTTTCAAGACTCGAATGACAATACAAATTATGCCATGTTTTCCAACGAATGATAGAGGTAACATGAATGCGGAATAATGGGTAGAGCTGGGACTGGGAACTAGTAATAAACAAAGTGATAAGTGGTCTAGTTTTTAAATTTTAACTGTTGAAAAATAATCCACAATTAACCCAGACCATTTTAACTGCTAACGATTTTCGATCTCTTGTCCAGTCCTAATATTATCTGGCTATAAGACGTAGTAATTTTCTCCGTCTTGAAGCCAGATTTTGATTGGCTGAAGATGAAACTGACGTAAGCAAGTCTAATTGAGTAGAAATCTCAAGACTTTAACTAAAAAAAGAAATATTCAAATATTTTAATAGCTATGATTTGCCGTTTTTAACTCTAGGCAAATATCCATTTATCATCAGTTATCATTCCAGTTGAACTTGAGAGATCACTGCCTATAGGTAGGTAGGGAAAGTGAGCCGTGTCTCACTGCAGCCAGCCTGGGGTGAGCCTGCAGTATACTCGGAATGCAATAAAAATGCGATTTCGATAATCTGTTTAAATCATATGCGAATCTTTTTCATATAATGAACTTATTTAAACTTTCAACAACGGAAACATTGACAATAATCGATTTATAAAATGATATTATAAAATTTCAACAGAACAATGCTTGTTAGTCATCTTACAATATAAGAGAGTATCAGAACAATGCATATGAAACATTTCATCAATACAATCCTTTCTATAATAAGTTTTTAAATTACATTGAACGCTTTAAATTACCAATACTACATGCTGTTTCATACAAATATTGTATTTAGTAAATACTTAATTCTTATAAATATGAAATGGGTTGGAACCTCTGGATTTGTCGGTTAAAAAACGAGAACTGTAGTCAGTATTTTTTATGTTATAATTCGCTATAATAGAAAACATGGCAGCATGTCCGTCTTGGATAACCAGATGACTACTTTTTCACGAACTTTCGTATCGGTAAGATACATTTTTCTGTTTAAAAATACCAAATTTTGACATCGACCTGTCACTATCTTTTTGCAAACAGTAAAGTTTTGTTCACACGATCCAATTTTGTTGAATCCAATTGACTTCTGACGTATGAAATATAGTCAGTTATTGATAAAGCATGCAGTAGTGCATTGGCTTCAGTGGATTTGCTGCTGATATACATTACAAGACAACAAACTATAAAACATCCATCAGAAGTGAATTGGATCCAACAAAATTGGATCGTGTGAACAGACCTTAATTTAGATTATAGCCGGTGAGGGTAATTTATCCCGGGATATAGGTTATAACTGCCGTGGGGATAAAAATTCCCCACGCCTAAGCTATACTTTTACAGCCAGCCAGAAAAATGTCACCCACAGATTAAAACAAAGTCGTTTCGTCTTTGAAGATTACGAGCGCTGTACGATATAAATATTGTTCGAAGAGCCGACTGCGATCCTGGGGTTCGGTCCAGAGCGGTCGTTATCGACAGTGTAGACCGCGCGAGATAGATCCACCATGCGACCAATCGTCTAGGGGTGGGAAAAAGCGATTAGTGTCAACACAGCCTGGGGCCGGATATATGGAAACTGGATAGCGCTGCCCTATACCATACCGGGTGGTGATTTTTCAACCGGGAGTTCACTGATTTTAGCTTACCACGGTGCTGGTTGCACTTTGTTCTAACATTCTTAACATGTTCTGGTCGCTTCCTCCAGCGATGATCTGACCATCGGGCAACCACTGGGTGCAATATGTCTGTGAAATAGATGGTAGAGAAATGTATCCTTTTATCTAGTACATTACTCACTGATCCAAATAGAAAATCAATCCACGATCATCGCATCAAAACCACCGTGATCCCCTATTACCATACTCATTTTCACCATATAATCAAATTGACACCGTCGTAAACCTATCATGCATACGTCACCAAAACCTACCATAGACTTATTGAAATCATCCGGGACATCTCGTATCAGTTCACCGCTGTTGAAGTCCCAGATCTGAACGCTGTTGTCCTTGCGCCACGAGCCAGTTAAGATGTTACCATTGCTTGGCAGAATATCCAGAGCGTCTCCACAGATATGAGGACCGAAAATCCTCCTAAGTATGAAATAACAACAGACTTAGGCGAGTTTTTGAATGTGCTTGCATGCATGACTTTTAAACGTACAGAAAAGCAAATTTCTTTTCGGCGGGGCGGTCACAGCAATTACGGTTATTTGTAGTTCTTCGACCAGTTGTATCAAGCTCGTTTAGCCTAAGCGGTGGATAAGTCAAATTTAAATAACATTCTTACGTGAGTTACGTCTCTCTTGAATGAGTCAACTTGAATATTATGCATTGAATATGTAGTTGTAAACAGTATCTTTGTATTAAGGTCAAAAACATTTAGTTCGCTTGTTGAATAAAACGGCAGACTTGCTTTCCATTTTGGACTTATCCACCGCTAAACGGGTTTGATACAACCGGCCCCTGATAAACATTGTATACATACCTTACGGAGTGTTTTGAGTCGGCCCGACTGTCCCACCACTACACAGTATTTAAGTGTGAAAAGAAAACTAACATTACAAATAATTCAGATGAAAGTCTCAACGAAAGAAAGGGATGTCTCGCCAGTCTCGGCCTATTTTGTCAGCATAAAGCGTTTCAAAACGATTGCCATGCACGAGCCTGTATTCATCTATTATGAATCATTGATTCACAGAACCATGCTTATACCTAGGGCGAATTTTTGTCGAGGCTTGAGATGGCCACAAAAAAAATGATGGCCTTTCGTTCGATGCTACGATTTTCTTCCACGAGGGTTGTTGAGATTTGAGAAGTCATTTTGATGGCAGTCAAAGCTATGGGCCTCTTTTCCCGAGTCTGGTTTATAAGTAGTAAAAAGATTCGTTGAACACATGCACTCTCAAAAGAAACTACGCAAGACCTGTAGTGTGTCGTCCCAGCCACCGGATAGAAAGACGTGATCATCATTTGGGAAATACATAACTGAGAATATTCTCATCATATGACCATCCATCACGAGAAATGATGTGCTAAAATTTATATCAAGGTACTGACTTAGTAACTATTACTATCATTATTTATCATTCTCCAGATTTTCACCTATCATCATAAACCACTATTACCACGATCCTTATGATGACCCACAATCACCCACCATTATTAGCATCATTATTCACCATCATCCACAACCATTGATCATCATTATCCACCATCATCATCCAACATCACCCATAAACATCTACCATCCATCATTATCACCATTCATCAACCATCATCAACTATCAACCATCATCATGTACAATTTATCAACCATCATCATCTACCGTTCCTTATCTATCACTATCATGCACCTTACCTTGGTTCCAAACTGAACAATTTCTGTCTTGTGGTAGCATCATAAAGATTTATGGTTGTATCAGATCCAGCTGTGATGTATTGTGACGCAGATGCATTAAATGCACAAGCCAAAACCTGCCTACCACCTTCCTGGATTGAACTAATGCAATCCATTGTAGGAACATGCCAAGTCTTTACAGAACCACTTGCATCTAGCAGAGCAAAACACACCAGTTTAACATCACTCTTGCTAGCAATGTATCTGGCCTAGATTTGCCCAACTTTTATGTTTTACTCTGTATAATGCCAGATAGTTTTTCAATCAGGGCTAGTTGTTGAAAAGACAGTTAACTTAATACTGGGAGAATGCATTCAGATACAATGTTTTACGCACTGACCCTGATTAAACCCTTATGTCAAAGTTGATATGCGTTCAAAATATTAAAGTGTATTAAATATTTTACATGTTGCCAACAAGATATTCTTGAAATCTTGGTTCCCAATATTTGGCCTCCATCTGAGACACGTCACAGGCAAAGGTTGTCCGCCGGTATCTTCTGCTGGTAACACATATACACATGATAGCGGCTCAACTGTGTAGATCTGAAAATATCGCTCATATATTATATAGCTGGGATATTAACAAAAAGTAGCCTATATCTTATGCATGGAGCCTACTCTATATGGTATTTATGTAATTAATCTCTAGAGATTAATTGTCAAACAATTTCAATTGTCAGTTGTACCGCTTGTACGCTAACTTATTCACGGAAAATGTGCCAACAAATGCATTTTTACTTGCTTTCTTACTTCGTAGAAGAGCACTGCAAGTAATTGTACAATAAGCGGTCAACAGAAATAAAACCAAACGCATAAAATTTTGAAATATAAATACATGCTGCATACTTTTGTAACCCCGTTGACCAGACCAACAGCAAGTAGGTTTCCTTCAGGGTTGAAACGGCAGCACATTATTTCCGAATCGGTCTCTCTATTAGAAAGACAAACACAACGATCAGACAACCGCAAGCACTTTTAAAGTGTCTTTATCTTGTGGCTGTGCATGTATGCAGTATGCAAATAATAGCAAAAAGATATGTCAACTTACAAACGATTTAACAATTTCAAACCGCCTTCGATGTTCACTTTGAAACGATGTGAATGTCCAACATCGCTTACGAACTGTTCCCGCGGTGTAGAAGGAGCAGATGGAGGATTTTGAACAAGAAACATTGCGATTTTGTCTTAAAAAGTATTTTACAAATTTTCAAAACTTTTAAAAGTCTCCGAGTTATTTGCTAGGAAACTGTAAACAATGACAAACCTAGCTTACCCCCAGTGGGTTGGGGAGATTTGCTCGATCAGAGTTTGCCTGCAGCCAGGGTGGTGCATCACAAGAAGCCAAAGCTCGAATGCCCGCGCACCCGCAACCTTTTTCCCCCGCTTTTTTGCTGGGTCAAAGGTAATCGTCTGCACCGCAGGCTAAAGGTAATCTAGAATAGTAGAATTAACGAGCATCTCCATTTTCGGAGTATTAAACCCACATAGTTTTTTGTGCATAAAAGGATTTTTTTATTTTAGAACTTTCGAAAAACGCCTACAACAAAAGTAGTGTTGAAAGCAATTTAAATTCTCTCCAAAGAAATAGTTTAACTTCAGTCACTGGGTTCAATCTCCCAGAACACACTTTGTAGCATCTTGAGCGCCAGAGAGAACACACAACTCTTAATCCTTGCTTTGAATCAAAGTAAATACAAAGTATCACTGTATCAGTTCTCTGTGCCCCAAACAGTGGATTAGACCGATTCTGAAAAGTCGCTATTTTCCAAGATAGCTGAAAACTTGGAAATAGGCCAAAGTGGGGTTTAGTGAATAAATGCGATGTTTCCCGCCAGGGAAACAAGTGAAAAATTGTTGCCAGCTTCTTGTCATAACAAAGTAAAGTGATTTTTTTAAAATGAAATTGTTGTGTAACATGTATGTTTTTGTTCCTATATAACAAAGCACTTAATGTACACTACCTCGGGAAATAGTGAGTTTTGTTTTCCCTCGAGTCTCAGACTCTTGGGAAAACAAAACTCCGTGACTATTTCCCTCGGAAGCAAGGCATTAGGTTTAAGTGTGTAATAGCTCGCCATTATTCAGGCATTAACTATCTAAGTCAAAAAGTTTATTGCTGAGGCAGTCTTTAAGCTTAACAGCAATGTTGACCACGCACAGGCCTAATCTATCCGAGTCTGTAGCCATAGCAAGATTGTAAGTAGATGTATAAACAAGCAATCCCCCGGAAACAAAAAGTTATAAGGGTTGGAATAAGCTTTTGGCTTATCTCGCCGGGGGGCTAAAATCACCGTTAAACTTTAGTCTGTCGCCATGGTAACTGGTAAGTAGGTGTATCATTACAAGAAAATATCTGGACGTCTCGATGTGAACGTCTTCGTCAGATGACGTAAAAAGTATCAGTACAGCTTCACTGACCTATACTAGTATAGGTCATAATTTATAGTTACCACAACCTCGCCTCAGAGTATCAAAAATGACGTGTGTCAGAGAGAAAAAAATACGAAAGTCGAACACTAGTCTATGGAAAGGTCGAGAAATTTTCCTCTAAAATTACCGCGGCCCATAATTATAATTACTATATTATATTACTTCCCTTTGGCTAAAATTGCCAGCCGAAATTTAATCCAATTAATAACTTTGATCAGAGTTAATTAGAAAAACGAACTGTGCTTAAAAATAGTTTATCAATCAAAAGACATTTTTGTTCGTTGCATGGCCGATTACTCTAACCTAGTTTACACTTCGGGTCGAAGCTGCAGGGTGATTATTTATCTTGGTAACCATGGCAAAATGTGCCCATAAATCATTTGGACTTATGAACACTTTCAAACCCTCGTTACCGTTGTATATAACCAAAATTCCGATAAGACGCGTTGTTGAGAAAAGTATTTTTATTAGGGCACTCTATCACTTACTTCAAGCGCGTCGTTCAAGGATCGTGCGTGATTAATGAGGAATTCTCAGCGAGAAACTAAGGCTTATTGCATAACTTGCGTCTTGGATCTGCGTAAACAATTCCTAGAAAAAGGTCTTTTGCTATGGTTGTTTATCGCCTACGAACGCTACAAGCGAATCAAAGCTGTTCTCTTAATTCTTTGCCATTTCTTGTCGCAGGGGACGATTTTCGATAGCTGTCAGATTAAAGTCTACTTGGCTTATGATAAGTGATTCGTCTAAGAAAGTACCGGAGTTTGCGTCATTGACACGAGGTTCAAATGCCGACTATGTGGATTAGGATGTGTAGAGACGCTATGTCTGTTGTTTTCATTGATATGACAATTAATACACGTGAGTTGAGATGCTATCTTGGCCGACAACGTTTTATTTCACTCGAATTCACTGAATTTCACAGAAAAATTGCTGAAGCACATTTACCTCAAATTTCTTCACTTTGAGACTAATGGGGGCAGAGGTTTTCTGATAATTAACAAGTATTCAGGTTCGCGGTTAGGCTTCCAAAAAGTAGCATTTTTGTAAGTACATCTCAAATTCTACAATCTCGATTCAATTCCCAAAAATGGCGTTGCGAGTGGAGATGCAGCAGCGCTATATTCGGAATTGTTTTTCTCGAAAATATGTCCGTCGGATGGATGGAATGTGACCAGTTGTCAAAGCTTCGGAATTCGAAGTCTTGGATCGAAAGTAAGCGAGATTTTCCACCAAGCTGAATTATTTAATCAAACGAAAGTTTCGCCTGATTTCCATCTCAATTGCGTCCGGTCAAGGAAGTCCCGCTGCTAAATCATATGCTATATTGTTATTGAATTTATTCTATTTAACCTTAAAATGTAAAAAGAAAAATTTTTCACGATGTTTCTCCCGACAAAGGCATTAAGGCAAGAGTACTTTATCGAAGGCAGTTTGATGAAGAAATATATACACGGAACACGAGATTGCCTCGTCCCAGGGGTGTGTTTGTTGCTGGGGGGGGGTGCTCAGAAGGGCGTAATTCAACTCTTTCATTTCTACCATGCATTTAAGCGCCCAGCTAGGAATGCATTAAGAGAGATCCACTTTTCATTATTTTGGCAAGGTACCATTGCCTGGGGGTGCCAATAGGGTTAACAGCTTAGCGAATAAAGACTCTTTTCTGCAGTCGGTAAAGTTACGAACTATTAAGTGACAAGCGAATGAAAATCTTTGATTCTTTTACTCGAAATTATGCTTTTGATCGACCTTAAATGACTAAACAAAGTTTTACTGTTTCCGATTTTTTTTACAAACTATCAACTGTTTACTGACCACAACAAGTCAGCGAGATCCCGCGTTGGCATCCTCTTGTGGATCAGATCCTAAGATAATTAATACCTTGTTGTAGTCTGTATCTAGCTCAGCCCACCCATTTTATCGTTTACGTGGGGTACTTACACTCGTGTTAAAATTTCATTCACAAATGGGATAACTTAATTATATGCTTGTCAGCAACAGCGGCCGTGGATGAAATCTTGGCCACTGGCCCTGGGTCAAAAAATGGGTTCGTTCATTGCATACAGTACATACGGCATCTTCTTCCAAGCAAAAGTGACACGTGTAGTGTAGATTATATATGAATTAATGAAAGTATTTACCAAAAACATTGTCTCTAAATGCGGTAATTATATCAATAAAGATCCTTCGCGTATAATCCAGGTCGCAAGTTAACCTGGGCTAATCATGGTCAACGCCATTTCCGTGTGAACAATCACGACCGGATAGGGCGGAATAGATGCCCCTGCATGATGCAAGGAATTAACCGTCTTGTCTCTCTTGCGTAGCGACATCTTACGTTGTACAGTAACCAAGGCTTACACACGTTTGATGGGTTGGTTCTGTGGTTGGTTGTTGTGATGTTAAAGCCTTCGTGAAATAGTTTTCATCATTTTCGTCATAGACAAAGAGGTTTTTCTTGCATGCTATTTCGTTGGTAAAAAATTGCCCGGGAATTTCAGGAAGGTCGAGAAAACATTGACAAAAGTCAGCGACCCAGAAAATAATGCAGGATAGCGGCTATCGGTATCCACCGGATAACGTTTCATTTCAATCGCTTGAAAGTTTTTCCGTAGTTTAGTAAGTGACCTGTTGAAGTTTTAAATTAGTAGTGTTGGCGGCTCTACACTTTAATGGCTTTTCAAGCTTTTTGCAACAGTTGAAAAAATCACTATATATCCGTTTTATTGCGCTAACCTTGGTGAAACAAATCGCTGATCTTTAGCCTTTCACTGAAAAAAAGACTTTTGATATGGTAGTGATAGATCAGTTTTACGCACTGACGTAGAATACAAGTTGTTGAATGAAAACTCAATTCCGCGTTTGCAATTTCAGGTGTTTACCAACTGTAAGTGAGCATGAAATGTACATAATCCAGGTACAATCTGATCTTATGCTAGAGAAACATTTCATTGTATTCTCATTGTTTTGAAAATAAATTATTCCCAGCCGCCCCGCTGTCTCACTGCTTATTGTTTTGATACGCTTATTTTATACTAAGTATTTGATCACCACTTGCCCAATAGGTCACCACTATTCCTGCAAAACTAAAGAGGTAACGTGTATACTCCATTAATCTCGCGTGAACCAGTTTACTAATTTGTAACATTAGCGAATTCGGATCATTTCGTTCGATGCCATTTTTATTCAATTTCATTGTTCATTTCATTGTTAAATTGTCAACGTTTGCTCGATAAATCAATACTTTATTTTATCTTCAGATCATTATAGACCGATATGCTTGGCTTAAATTTAACGTTTATTATGTTATTTATGTAATTTCGGTGAAAATTAGCACATGCCTGTAATTAATCCTGAAATTGTGGATTTCATGATGTCAATTTCAATCATAAGCTTTTGCCGGAACTAACCGGAATGCCTCGGTGAGTTCCGTATTCGCCCACGTGACGCATTTCAACCAATCACATGCCGTTGCTGCAATAACTGGAGTCGGGAGAATCGCTGCCATTTTCCTTGTTCGTGTGAAACGTTTCGAAAAGTTTCGATTAAAAAAGACATTTTTCTGGCGTATCTTTTGGCCTTTTCCCGCTTCGTGGAAAGCAACGTCATGCGTCTAGCATGACTTCTGGCAGTTTATCTTCAAATGCCGTGGATTTAAGGGAATGTAGCTCCAATTTGTTCACATTGGTATGTCATGTTCTAATGCATATGTCGCTATGTTATGTTCGAATCGTTATTATACACACATGTTTACAATGTATTAAACGTTAAATCGACCGCTTTTAAGAATCCACCATTTGATCCAAGTGCCTGTAGAGTAAATACCAACAATTGTCTGACCAGAATATATTTATAAGCCATTAAATATCACCTACTTTAATGCACGCTTTCCCATCAGTGTTTTAATACACTATACATGTATATAATATGCTTCATTGACTTCTAACATTCGCGTTTGATTCTTCACTCTTATCTCTGTTTCATGGCGAGAAATTTTAAAAATAATTAGAGGGATTATTGATCTATATAATAGGCAAAAAGACTGCATATTATGCTTGAGATACAAGTCATTTGTGCGACATAAGAGACGTATCGTTTTGCCCGGTGTAAACAATGTAAAATCGTCACACAGACAATTTTATTATTTTACTCCGTTCTGGTAATCACTTCCTTACAATATGAACGGTTTCAAGCGGTGTATGAAGCCAAGTTTCAGACCACATAACCGGGCAATGGTTACTGTACACCCATGGTAATAGAAAAGCGTGAAACCCCAGTTAATTTTGAGCCATCTTATGTCATAAATACGGTACAATGTTTTATTCGAAAGAACTATGTCTGAGCCAGTTCGATGGGAGATAATTTATGTACGACTCATCTCTTCTAAAGATCAAAGTTAAATTTCACATTTTACCCGTAATATAATGTAGCCAAAATAACCTTTTTTAATTATATTACGGTATATATTTGTTTTGTATATACGGCACATCGAATATGTGCCAAAATGTGCAATAATATATGTAGAGATGCGATGTTTATCGAACTACGATGGTCAGATATTAATGTAATTTTCGCTTGTCATAAGCTGGCTTTTTGAGCTTACTAATTCTATCATAAATACACGATAAATCTCGCCGGTATATACACATACATTTGAGGCAAACAAGTGTCAAAATAATTACCGTTGTTTGGTAAAAAACAATTTCGGTTCAATAGCGCTAAGAGTGCGCCTAGATGGATAGGGAACTCCAAACTTGAAATATCACTCTGTGTAAATGACAGGCCTGTTATTATGCGCGTTAATTGACGAAGTAGACGTGATATTGGAAATAACAAGGATAGATGGCCTCAAATTTGTACAAATATACTGTGAAATATAAACCAGGAACCCCCAAAACATGCTTCTACCTTTTGAAAGCATTAAGCAAACATGTTTATTGTGCCTTGGAACTTAGATGATATTATACACTCACTCAACGTAATCAAAACTCGTTTGCCCACATGTGGCATTCAAAACTTTCTCCTTGCACCATTTAAATGCCCTTTAGGAGGTTAAAACCTCGAAACCTCATGCAAAATGTTATACAGTCTAGTTCGCGTCGATTTTAGCCCACAGTCGGATTGAATATCGTATTTTTTAGGAGCACTTAAGTTGCTGTCGGGAGATTCTTTTGCAAGAGAAAGTATATTGTCCTGTTTATAACGACAACAATTTATATTCCTCATAAGTCGAAATTAGTAAAGTTTACATTATAATGAGTGCGAAATATCAGACAAAATGATGTATATTTGAGTTCAATAACGTTACAAATAAGCTGTGAAAGCTATAATTTCCTGCTAGCAAGCGATTTACTTGGGAATATAAGGCCTTATCCTTATTATACTGCATTGTTGAGTCTTTATGTCCTCGACAATGTGTAATGACAATAATGTCTCTCGATTGTTAAACTTCGAAGATGGTTTTGTTAAACGCTAAGAAGTGTAAACAATATTACACCGCTATCGAGTTTATATTCCACAAACATTTAAATTTGCAATATGATATAGACTGTAGCGTACCAATTTAAATTTTCAATTCCCTGTTGACCTATGGATAAGTGCAAGCTTTAAAAGTGAACAGCATCTCGTAAGCACATTGAAATAATGATTATCTGTGTTAGGAATGCATTTAAACGATAAGGAGATGTCTTGTAACTTTTATCGACAATTAATTGCGAATATTTTGCCAATATGAGTTCTTCAGGCCAGTTAATTTTATCAGTTATTATATGTTCTTGAAAAAAATTTTCTATGTAGAAATTTTGAATGAAGTATGATGCAATATTCCTAAAAGTTTTAAAACGAAATTTTGATCTCAAGCTGAATGATCAATGCCAAATAAAGTTCTGCTTATTGTACATGAAAAATGTTCTGTATGTTGGGAATACAACTTTATCCAAAAAAATGGCAGTCCTATGTGATGCTCAGCCTTTCTGTAC
The DNA here is from genome assembly GCF_004324835.1 of Dendronephthya gigantea. Lineage (NCBI taxonomy): Eukaryota > Metazoa > Cnidaria > Anthozoa > Malacalcyonacea > Nephtheidae > Dendronephthya > Dendronephthya gigantea. Next base: position 105,018 of record NW_021163039.1, on the reverse strand, counting down.
AGTACCTGTAATTGAAATGGCATTACCCTACCATTGCATGCATTGTCAATTTGACAATTAAAATTTCTTGAGAGTTTTCTTAACCAACTCTTGCAGTAGTTTTAACCGTAAAAAATGGCAGGTATTTCAGAAGTGAAGTATTAACATTTACTGTAGGGCATATTGGCAAATATTATGCAAGTATTTATGGACAAAAAATAAAAAAAGCAATTCTGCGAGATGGTGTGGAAAGTCATCAAATTAAAAGTCCCTCGCTTTTTCCAGTGTTGATGTGTACTTTAACCCCTTAGTCAAAGTTATGAAATATGTTCTAGTTTAGCAACTTGAGACAAGTTCTGTGCCAAACCGTTTCAGACAAGCTTAAAAAAGAAGACACAACATAATTACTACACTATTACATAATTAGCATAATGGTATATAGCATTTCACACATTTTATTCTTTAATCGCCAGTATATTGATGGGTGTACATTACAAATAGCCTGGAGATATTTTTGTAGTAATTCTGTTTTGACTATATATTGATGGCAGTAGTTCAACTTTTCCACTCATTTTTTTTAATTTACAATCATTTTTGTTGCATGAGATAATCATTTCCAGCTGTGAGTGTTATTATTTCAGTTTTTAAAATCTATATTAGCTTTTCAAATTTTCCATTTGAGGTGCCTCACAGTTTTACATATTGTTTTGTGGTATTGCACAGTGTTACATAGTGTAACACAATGTTACATATTGTTGTATGTTATTGCACATTGATACAGTGTCACATATGAATTTATATACAGGATAGACACATTCAGCTGTAGAAAATTAGCTGTTATGAATGTGTGCCCTGATAATGAAAAATGTTCTGTTGTGTGAATACAACATAATGATACATAATCATACATATTGTTGTATGGTGTTACACTGTTATTACATGATGTCCCATAGTATTACATGATATTGTGAATGTTGCATAGTGTTAAACAGAATTTCATGATGTTATATAGTGTTACATGTTGTTGTACAGTGGTACCTGCCGTTGTACATGATTACATGGTGTTTAACAGTGTTACATAGTGTTTTACAGCATACATGGTGTTGTACAGTGTTACATGGTCTTAGAGAGTGTTGCATGGTGTTGTACAGTGTTACATTGTGTTGTACAGTGTTACATGGTCTTAGACAATGTTACATGGTGTTGTACATGGTTACATGGTGTTGTACAGTGTTACATGGTCTTAGACAGGGTTACATGGTGTTGTACAGTGTTACATGGTCTTAGACAGTGTTACATGGTGTTGTACAGTGTTACATGGCATTAGACAGTGTTACATAGTGTTATGCTGTAATCCATGGTGTTATACAATGGTTCATAGTGTTGCCCAGTATTGCATGGTGTTGATAACATGACATTACACAGCAGTACTGACCACAGTAATTTTTAGTTTGCTGAATTATTCTCCATTCATTTCAGGCTGATATTAATGCTCTAAAGTGGTGTAAATATACTGGGAATTTGCATTCGCTGGACAGACCCTTGGAGGACCCTGTCCTAACGTCCTTCGCCAATGCCCTCAAGAACAACGTGCTGTGTTCCTGGAGACACTCCCCTCCCTACACCACACCGAGGTTGAACCAAGGTCTGACCTGTTCGGAGAGCGCAAAGGAACTCTGGTTGTTTTGGTATGGAGATGATCCAAGAACGATCGATATTGTCGATACCAGCTTAAAAGGTATGTATTCATATTCAAATGCTCAAGCAATATGATGATTTGTGTAAACACTGGATTCAAATTTTTTTGGGTATTTCTAAATCTCAAAAACAGCTCTAAGGAATATGCCAATATTACACTATGTTAAATAGCTGTTCACCAACTTTCCTGTAAGTTTAGAATGTTATTAAATCAAGTACTTTAAGAAATGCAATAGACCATGATGTTTCAGATGTTGTGACCATGATAATAGCCATTGAAACTTAGTTTTAGCTAAAAAAAAAAAAAGCTGAAAAGGTCTTTTGGTGATCAATGTCTTTTGTACGAAATCTGTCAGACTAGAATATGTTGTCCACAGTTTTTTGATCATATATAGGCTGCTGTGTGTTTTATAAAGACAAACTGTAATTTTTTTTTCAGAATCTGATCATGGCTCATGGGAAAGTAACTTCCCCAATGAAGCAAAAGTTCTCCTGTTCAAAGCTCTTCACAACACGTTAGAAAGGTAAATACAATCAACATGGGAAATTAATGAGTTTTATTGCAAATGAAACCAATGTTTTGTGCAGTATATACTGATACAAAATTCCACCAGGTTGTGGCCAAAATTGTACGACAGTTTCATCCTTATAGTTTGAAAACTAAGAAAGCAATTGTTATTAATGTTCAGCAGTGTTTAACGCGGTTTCAGATATAATCTTGCATGCAATTTTGACTGATAAAGCTAGGTTAAATTAAACAATCATTTTTGAAGACCGACGATCTGTTATAATCAATTGAGTAGGTGTTACGATTTTATCACATTAATTTAACGAAAAGTTAAAATTAGGAAATATTTATTTAAAAGATATTTCAATCTATTTGCTAATGAATACAAACAAAAAAAATGAGAATTACGGACGATATATATAGCCTACAATTCGTCTTAGGATTATTATTTTTTTTAAAATCCTATTTAGGCCTTAATTTTTATCAATTCTGACAATATCGATTCCTGTGTAAGCGGATGTATCACTCTAAATATGGCATTGGAAATGCTCATGGCTTATATCAAATTTGAAGTTGTACATTACAGCCCTTTTTTCTAGTACCATTTATTTGGGTTTTCATTTTGCAACCGCACACACCTGCTGGTCGCCTACTCCATGTATATTGTGTAAATGACAAGTCTAATACAAGTGACCTCTTTTGTATTTAAATAGGCACTTGTTGTCCAGACATTATGTCCGTGTTGGAAAATGGTTTGTAAATTTAGACAACATAATCCCAAGCACAGCTGAAAAGTAAGTGTTCGTGCAATGTATATAATAGTTTTCGGGCTACTATTAAACGCGCAATGCGTTGCACTTTTTATAAATATGAGATATATACGAAGTGTTGGCAATCTGCCATGGATTTTATAGTTTAAAATGCCAATCCCATTTAAAACTATAAATAATCATTAGTTCACAAAAATGACGGTTTTCTGCGATAAACCTTGAATTGTACTGAGTCACATATGCAACTCGTAAATACGTGTAGCAATGGAAAGAGAGGAAAGTTGATAGTTTCTAGTCGAATTTCAACACATATTGTGTGCAAATATCCCCTGTGTCTGTGAATTATGCAAACTTCGCATTTAGCGAAACCAGACGTTTGACGTAATTATCTCATGCACAAACAACTACTTTACATCACTGGAATCTGTGAAAAAAGCGTGTGTGTATAAAAAAATGTGAGCGTGGAGTGCTTGCCCACACATACGCCTGTATTCAAAAAGCTCACTCACACTCATACTCATCGAGTGTGACATATAAATTTCGTTAATGCTGATCAATGAGAAAGTTCTCTCTGAATAGATGAAAAGATATAAGATAAATCACTGAAAATCAAGCCCCTGTTCGGCTGGAAATACCGCCATTGAAACGTTATGAGAAGATTAAGATCTCCCACTCAATGAGTTTGAGTGTGAGTGAGCTTTTAGAATACAGGCGATAGTCATAGCACAACAATCATGGCTTTCTTGTTCTTAACAAACACTATACATGCATAGGAAGTTAGAATGATTTTAAAGACAGAAGATGTTGCCTTAAGTGTTGAAAATTGTCAATCGTGCTTCATCTTTTGTGAGCTACAAAAACTCATTCCGGATTCTTCAAAAAAGCCATCTTGCTGCAAAAAAAAACACGTTTAAAAAGGTGACAAAATCTTGATCAGTTAAACTTTTTTGTGGGAACATATTTTAAGTTTTGAATTGACTGTCGTGTTGAAATAATTTTTATATGAAATTCTAAAGAAATTTCCGCAGGCGAACTAGTTTTCTGTAAGTGAAAATCCACCCTAACACATTTAAACTCTTGTATAGTTTGGAAATTTAATATCTAAAGATACTTGTTAATGGATTGCAACTTTTTTGTGTGATTCAGTTCCAGGAAACCGGAAAGCTATCCGCGCTTTTAGCAGCTCAGTCCGTCTGAAGCCAGATAATTTTGCTTGTCAGAGGAAGAGACCTGTTTAATCTCGAGGATATTGTCTTACGATTAACATGTTTGTTCAATTTTCTTGTAGAAACAAGTTGTTCTTTTCTTTCGCGTTTTGTCTCCAAGGGGAGAGCAAAATATGTTTGACTGTTGATGTGAAACAATTGCCCGGTGTTCGACACATCCTACCCGACGATTTAGCCAACGCGAGAGCTTTGCAAGGGGATTTTAAAGGTGCGTGTATCTTCATTTCAGGAGCCGATTGTTTGATGATAAAGTTGCCCACTGTATAGTGATTTTTTTAAAAATCTCTACCCTTTTGTATGGCCAAGATAAAGCTAAACAATTAAAGTTAAAATTGTTTTTAATAATTATAAATTTGATGAATGTAACTTTACTGAAAAGTATTTTGACGAAGAGCGAGTTTTCCATAACAAGACTTCCTCAACAAAATATATATTTTAGTTATTCTGGGACCGTATGGCGTCAAGGGAAATTTGACAGGCCAAGGTTATCAACATAATAGCGTCGGCGTGAACAAACTTCTAGAAGACTGGAAACGATTCTTTCCACTGGACGTAGTTGATGACTGGACAAACGTGCCTGAGGGGATAGAACACGATATACCCGTGGTAGTTGGGGTTAAAGTAGGAGGAAATGTCATCAAATGCCCCTCACATTACGTCTTGGTTTCCTTAGACAGCGACAGTGCTGAAGGTAAATAATTCGTCATCAAATCCTGCCTGTTCAGATCACGTGTTGATTTTGCCAGTAACGTGGGGTGAGAAAAACGACACGTGATCAAAACGTGGATTAATGGGTAGCAATTGGGATAGCAGGAGATACTAAAAGATATATGAAGGAAAATTACCACGTTTTCGGCTCTTGTAAAAATTATCTTAATTTTTTTTTCTAGAATCGTCAAACCAAACACCACCTGTCTTTATGACCCCTCCCGCCTCTCCATTTGCGCTGATAACCGCTGAGAAGAATAACGAGCGGCTCGCCTCAACGGCACCGGCCGAACCCGAGGCGAAGTCGGAGGGTGTGACGAAAGTCACGGACAGTAAAGCTGTGGCCTGCGAACTAGTTAATGAGGCGTGGAAAGACATTACCGCTACCAAGTCAACGTAAGTATTGGAGTCTAGAGTTGTTACACTCTCCAGCTATTAAGTATAAATAAAGTTAGCTTAGTTTAGGTTTCCTCCTGTAGTTAGACTGGATCAATACGAGATGATCCTTACTGGTCCTCTAGGAAGAACAGTTTAGAACTGATAGAGCTATCCAGTAAAAATAAAGTTAGTTTAGTTTAGGTTTCCTCCTGTAGTAACACTGGATAAATAAGAGATGATCCTTACTGGACCTCTAGGAAGAACAGTTTAGAACTGATAGAGCTATCCAATATAAATAAAGTTAGTTTAGTTTAGGTTTCCTCCTGTAGTAACACTGGATCAAAAATGATCCTTACTGGACCTCTAACTATTCAGTATGGCAAGTAAATTTTATCTTAAACTTCTTTACTTTTATATTTCAGAAGTAAAACATCGGGAGTGACTGCAGCTCAAAATAAAGCTTTTGGTACAAACTTCAAAGCCGATCAAGAGTCGTTCTGGAACCTCAAGGAACCTCTGAGCCGTAAATCGTGTTCATGCACATCAAGCAGCAATGTAAGTCGGTCGCGGACCACACCTCCTAACAGACCGTTTGGTATCAACCGACCCAACCCTACCGGGTCACAAAACACCCACATTACCCTCGCAAACAAACAGAAAAAAGAGCGGGAACGCAAACCTGTACTACCCTTCCATCAGAGAGAGGGGAAAGTACGAAATGTCACCCCGGCCTCCAAAGGACATTCCACGTATAACTTAGCGACCTACGTTGAGGACCAGAATCGTCAGCCAAACAGTCAAAACGAGGCTAACCCTAAATCCACAGACAGCGCAGACGGAATAAAATCCAAACCAGCGCTGCCCTTTACAAACGAAAATCTTATTGACAATATAAACAATAATGTTGGTGAAACGTTTCTGAAACTGACTCCCCCGGTTTCGACGCGACTTTCCGAAGTTGTACGAACGGGTGACGATCGTAAGAAGCCTTCACGAACGAAGGACGATGTTTACTCGAAGTCTCGAATATCGACTGCCGACGTATGGAAATGCTATGAGGTTTTTACCGGAGATCCGAAGTTCAAGCCCAGGCTTCCTGATGATGTGCTCGATTTCAGGGAGGGCGAGAGGCGACCGCTGACTACCGGGAACGTTGTGTCGATGCCTGAAAATACGCGGGAGGTTTTCAAGATTGAGACCATTGAAAATAAAAAGTAAGTTGTTAACGAACCTTGGGATGTAATGTAAATAAAGTTAGTTTAGTTTAGGTTTCCTCCTGTAGTAACACTGGATCAATAAGAGATGATCCTTACTGGATCTCTAGGAAGAACAGTTTAGAACTGATAGAGCTATCCAGTATAAATAATAAAGTTAGTTTAGTTTAGGTTTCCTCCTGTAGTAACCCTGGATCAATAAGAGACGATCCTTACTGGATTAATCTAGAAAGAACAGGTTAGAACTGATAGAGCTATCTAAAATAAATAACATTAGAGATTTGTTTATGCTGATTAAACTGTGTTTCATATTCGATAGTTATCAGAACAAAAGACAGTCAAATGACGATCCTGCACCTGAAGTTGAAGTTCCTACCAAACGCATGCGCCGAAGCTCCTCTGCGACTCAGCCTAGCCGGGTCAAGCCGGAAACGCCCGCTCCCGTAAAGCCTCGAGGGCATCGGAGCTCGAGTACCAACAAGTCCCAGATTCCTGCTCCGTCATCCGAACCAACCAGCCTTGCGCTTGAGACACCCGATTCCGTCTTTCTACCAGCATCGCGTGGTCGAGCCAACAGCACAAGCAGCACCGGGTCTGCGGCTTCGCCAGCACCTAACTCTACTTCATCTAAGACGAGTCGCAGTGCGAAGCAACGTCGACAAAGCAGGAAATCTCAGGATAAGAAATCGAAGGAACCTGTACCGAAGCAGGAACCTGTAAAACCGGAAGCAGAACAGGTTTTACCATTTATTGCCTCTCCCCCCACCCCCAGAGTATCGTTACGGACGGAAAAAGATCTACAAGTGACGTTTTCTGATCTGGACAACATGTTTGATTCCCCGGATGAGGAGGAAGAAGACAAGCAGGTGAGTTGCGATAACTGATCTATATGCTAATACTGGACCGCGCAGTATAGATTCCCACCATGAATGATCTCATTCGGCTTCAAGATCGGGCCACTTAATTCCGGCAGGAATCCACTTTTATCACTACTTATCCCATTACCACAATAGGTTTCGTTGATGTGTAGCAAATGCCCTATCCAGACTCTATCATTAGATCAGTGGTGTGTTGTCATGTGTTGATACTACTATATTGTCTCTATTTACACTGTCTGCTTCAAAAATTTCGCTTTAACATTCATCGTCTTATTTGTAGCGCCAACTGCTGTCCGTATTCACCGACAACCACTCGCCTCCAGTCCACCACGGCCACGAGGATTTGAGCCATAAGACAAAAGTGCCGGTGCCGGTGAATACCGGCCCTGGAAACGTTTCCCATAACGATCTTGCTCGGATGTTCCCCACTCCTCCCATGTTAGAAAATCATCCTCCGCATTCTCCACAACCTATGACCACCATGGCGCCGACTCCCCCTGAATATAGCGAATTCAAGACAAAGACGATGAGTGAGGAAATTCATGATGTGCTTAATCAACTGAAGGTACGTGTTTCTTGGCATTCTTAAATTAACTTTTTGTCATTTCGTCCAGTGAATATCTCCTAAATAATCTGGCGTCACTACAGGAGGAAACCTAAACTAAACTAACTTTATTTATACTGGATAGCTCTATCAGTTCTAAACTGTTCTTCCTAGAGCTCCAGTAACGATCATCTCTTATTGATCCAGCGTTACTACAGGAGGAAACCTAAACTAAACTAGCTTTATTTATACTGGATAGCTCTTATCAGTTCTAAACTGTTCTTCCTAGAGCTCCAGTAACGATCATCTCTTATTGATCCAGTGTTACTACAGAAGGAAACCTAAACTAAACTAGCTTTATTTATACTGGATAGCTCTATCAGCTCTAAACTGTTTTTCCTATAGAGGTCCAGTAAGGATCATCTCTTATTGATCCAGTGTTACTACAGGAGGAAACCTAAACTAAACTAACTTTATTTACACTGGATAGCTCTATATCAGTTCTAAACTGTTCTTCCTAGAGCTCCAGTAACGATCATCTCTTATTGATCCAGTGTTACTACAGGAGGAAACCTAAACTAAACTAGCTTTATTTATACTGGATAGCTCTATCAGCTCTAAACTGTTTTTCCTAGAGGTCCAGTAAGGATCATCTCTTATTGATCAAGTGTTACTACAGGAGGAAACCTAAACTAAAGTAAACTTTTCCTAGGAAACGGCGCCTATATTCGAAATCCCAACGGAGCAGGCATATTTATGTATCTCCACCGCAATACCGCCTGTGAAATCTTTGCCAAGTTCACGTTTACCGCCGCTCAAACTGACCGAGGACATGGTGTACACGCCATCACCACAGGTGAGAACCCGTTTGAATTTCTTATAACCATAAAAGCCTTTTATTCGCTTATACCTGAGACACCTTTTGCTCTGTTGTTTGAAACAACATCGTGTCCAGCCTTTAAATAGTATCGTAAAGAGTGCTACAGTCAGTAGCACTTCTTAAAGCCTCAAAATCATTGCCAAGAATTAAACTCTGAAGCCTTCAACCTGTTGTCTTATTTCCATTTTTCCCACACACTTTTTAAAGGTCAAATCATCCAGTTCTAAAGCTGATTCGTCAAGGTAAGTATTATTTCTTTAATTCCTTTCGATACTTATAAAAAACGAATCTTCAGCAAAAGCGCATTGACGCTTTGACCACAGATATTCTTTTTGAAAGTAGCAACCTGTGAAAACGTTTATCTCATTAAAGGTCGTAATCAATCATTGGTAGGATTTTTTAGGACCTCAAGAAAAAGGCGGGAAATATGATACAAAATATGATACAAATCATTTAGTATATATACCTGTGAATCGCGAGGGGTCTGAAACGATACCTTGCGTTGCATTTTTAAAGCCAAATTGATGAGTGTTACCAAGGCCCCATTCTACAGTCTTCATCCGAGCTTCAATTTTCCTAATTTTCCATTCTTCAAAAGTTTTTATTGCTCACTGAGTTTACTAGAGGAGACGAGCTAATAATGTCACATTTTCTTCCTAGCTTTGCCGCCACGCCTTCTACGAAAGCTCGTACCAGTCTATCGGATATCACCGCTCCGATTCTTGGCTCTGGAACAATCACAACTACATTCAATTCCCAATCGTCGAAGATGGACACAATGTCCCCACACGATCCTCAAACGTCCCAAACAAGACCCATATACGACACGTTTGATGCCGGGGAGCATGACTCCAACGCCATGCTTCACGCGAACCTATTTTTATCCGATTCTTATGTGAACTATAACTCTGATACAAATTTAGACGGCACGAATGCTTGCCTTTGTATAACGGGGGAGCGAAAACGTCCTACGCTGAGCAAGGAACCCATCGGGTTTCTTAGGAACAATGATGTATGTCAGTGCGGGTTGGGGATATTTGAACGCGAGAAACTGCGCCAACATACGGGTCTGTTTTCCAGCGAGTTACTTTATGTAAGCAGCTGTATGGAGAACATGGGCGTAACTTTGGACACTAGGTATTGTGACACGACCAAGAGGAAGCGAGCTGCTTTGCATCTTAAAAAGGAGTCTGTCATAAAGGATTTGAAGCCCGTACAGTCCACGGAATTATTGGGAACGAGTAATTCAACTGTTCTTGTTGATAACCTGCTTGACCAGTTCTCATCGCCGTTGCCCGCCTCTGCTACCTCGGGGAAACTGGGCATGACCGGTTTGGACGGTGATAATACAGGGAGCCCACTTCAGATGAAATCAGGTAAAAATAAATGCGGAATTTTAGAAGCCTCTCAACGAATCTCTTGGTTCAAAAATTGTCAGAGAGTCCGCTGAAAAGCAAGCCTGCTGTACGTAAAGAAAGTTTGCATTTATCAACAAACCTTTCCACTTTCTTTTTTTAGCCTCTGAAGTTGAGAAACTCTCCAAGACCACCGTTGACTTTTTAATGGATCTGAAGCCTGTGATACAGGAGTCTCTTCATAAGGCAATTCACTGGAAAACGTGGGATCAGCTCTCTACGGTACAAGGTCCACTCTCGTTGAAGCAACTTTGCCAGGTGAACAGCAAGGGTTCATCCAACGCGGGCGATCCCGCGAGGATCCCGCGTGTGATTGTCGGCCATGATGGTGATTGGCTGTCCGTGTCGCCGTTGGCATTACACCACTGGGTAAGTGTTGTTGTCTGATGAATCAAGACAAAAACGAGCTTGCAGTCCGGAGTATGCCTTCTTGCGGACTTTAATTAATATTTCCAATATTTTACCCGTTCTGCAGGAGAAGCTGTTCTTAGAACCGTACACGTCATCACGTGACGTCACGTATGTCGTTCTCGCGCCTGAAAACGAGACAACGAACGCGAACGTCAAGCATTTCTTCAGGGAACTAAGTTCCACGTATGAGGTGAGCTTTAGGAAATGGAGGTGGTATGTTTTTGGCGGGAATCTTTTGTCACGTGATTAGAGGTTGGTATTTATTTGACGGGAATTTTTTTCCAACGCGATTTTATGACGTTTTTTAGACGTGTCAACTGGGCCGCCATATTCCCGTGAGCAAAATCTCGTCCATGTCTGGCGATGGTATTCTCAGGATTGGGCCAAAACAACAGACGAAATATGGCAAGAATGTTGTCAGTCCTTGGTTTGGAAAGTATGGTAAGTTGCTCCTTTGGGTAAGGATGGATAACTGCAAACATGTTGATACTAGAATGGTATATTGGCGTTTGTATGACCGAGAGTTTAAGTTGTCATCTTTTCTGAATAAAGTTGTAAACCAAAGTGAAATATGGAGAAAAATCAAGCTTGATTCTTTCCATTATAGAGAGTATATCCGATGGAGCTCGTGTTAAATTGTTTGCCCAAGTATGCAAGTATGAACTAGGTAAGTTGATGGAATATGGAAATGTCACTGCCGCTTGTTTGTCTTTGTGACTTATGCCAGAGTTGTTTTGTGGTACAGGTCCCTTCCTCGAGAAATTGCCTCTGGATAAGCGGACGTCACTTGGCGATGACAGCTCGAAGAAAACTGACTCTGGGTAAGAGTGTGTTATAAAATGTGTTATATTTGTATACTATGGGGTACTGTGTACGGTACGGTACGCTACGAGTACAGTTAACATCATGACAAAACATACCTTATTTTCTTGAAGTGACAACAACCTGCTACGTCAAGACAATTCCTCGATTGTAATCTACATCATCAACCCGTTCGACGAGTCCAACGACAAGGTTTTAAGGAGAGAGTCCTACTATGCCTTGCTTCGAAGTTTCTCCGAAATGGCAGCAGGAATACCAGAAAAACTCCGCAGTCGTCTTGTGTTAGAGGTAGGGGTGGCCTGGATCACCTTGTAGCAAACTTGGAAACAAGTTGTATCGTTGTTTAACACTTGTTAAAATGTTCTCACTACAAGTCTCTTCAGCTGACAATCTTGTAGTTTTGAAACTTTACTACAGTGCAGTGGAGCAGTACAAATCAAACAATGGTGCATTTAGTTAGTTAAAATTCTAGGAAAGTTAAAAGATCCTGGTGTGAAATATGTGTTTCCAGGACCGGAGCGAAAAAAATTTCCATCAATTAACAGCTTTGTTGTTGGTTGATCCACTGCACCATTGCCAACACTTCCACCTCAAACAACTTTGCGTTAAATATGAAGCGTCATGAAGTGTTTTTGTTTGTTACTTCCATGCACTCCTGTTCATCTTATGCAAAACGTAGCCCACCCTTTTCAATCTTTAATGCACTTATTCTTTGATTTTGTCCAGATCGTACCATTACATCAAGTAACCCAGGTGGATGCTTACCAGAAGACGAAGGGCTCGCTCGTATCGTTTGTTAAACTTCTCAAAACTACGGCGTTTTCCGTCTTTTCCCGATGTCGAATGACTTTGAAGAAACCGTATAACACTCGGGTTCACACCGGATTCTGGGCGCCTTCAAGCCAGCGGTTGGCCATGAAGAATCAGGTGAGCTTTTTTGAGTCCATTCATTGGGTACTCTTAAGCCCTGGGCAGATTTGGAAACATTATTTCCCGCCAATTTTTTGCTATGGCGGTCAAAGTGGGCGAACACCACTGATATATATACCGACACTGGATAGTGCATGCTATCGGATTCATTGATGCGATTTTAAAACGGCAATATTTTCAATCATTCTGGTTTACAAATATGTCGAATTCCGTACTAAGCTAAATCTATAGGTTTTAAAATTAGGTTGGCTTTCAAGCAAGTATATTTTCCTATAGTTATCTTAAGAAATACAGTGTGAACTATTCGTAATGTTACCCATTATTTCGTGATTTTAGCCATCGGATAAAACCCGCACACGGGTGTATTCTCCCGCCTATATTTTGGCAACCCCGACGAAGCTCATCCTCGGCGTGGATACGGTGGAGGCTGCGGACGATTTGACCACGCATAAGGAGTCCGCGAGCCTTTTGTTCTGCTGCTACGGTCTATCACATGATCAGCGATGGTTGCTGGCCACTTTCACAGACGACAGAGGCATGGTTATGGAAACGTTTGTGACGGTCGTTGAACCGTTTGGGTGAGTAGCGGTTTACACTGGACCATCAAATAAGCGGAAAATGGATATTTGTGCTTGAGAAGAGAGTAGATTACTTGGAAAATTTAGAGCTTGCGTCGTGTTTTGGCATGCCTTAAAGGCCACAGGTTGCCCGCTATTGTGTTGCTTCACATGAAGTATCCTCATCCTTAATTCAACTGCTGAAATATCATCGCAGGCGCTGTCTTTTTTTTCAGTCCACTTCACTTCGAAGTATTGTTAAAACGTGCATCGTTATTATTTAGTTTACCGGCGAACAAGCGGCGTACAAAACTGCGGATAAAAGCCCTAAGAAGGTTGTGGGAATTTTGCCAAGGGATTACGTCATCCGTGGTAGGAGACTGGAGATTAGTCGTCGGAAAATTGGGCAGATTTTCCCGCCATGAATTACGAGGTAATCACCAGATAAGCGAGAGTGCGAAAATAGCGCGAAAATGAAGGGAATGATTTTTTATACATTTCTTGATTCTTTTAGATTGGGATGAAGTAATTCGCAGTCATTCTTCAAGCGAGTGCACGGATCGTTGCGACGCGTGTTCCTCGTCGCGTTCTCACGCAAGATTTCAAAGCGTTTCCGTCGTTTCGTTGCACAACGAACTGTGTTTGCGAATACACCTCGCGAAAGGTAAGTTTAACCATCATGTTAGGATTGGTATGCAACATCACGTCCCTTTTGGTTATCGCCTTTGCAAGTTGCAACCAAGCCTCACTTTCGTGCAAGGAGAATATATCACATTAAAGCGAGGCTCGACATACGGGAGAACCCCTATAAGTGCTATTAACACACAGTCGGACAGTCATGTTCATTTAAAATGCCTCGTTTATTCCTAGTAACTACGGCTTTCAACAACTATCGTGACCCAGACACAACGATTGTCGAATCGGTAACTAGGCAACGTATATCAAGTTCATTCATTGTTATCAACATCGAAAACTCCCAGTCCACCAGACTCGCACAGCATGACGGTATCCATGACGTCGACGATCGCGGGGGTCTGGTAGACAACGAACTCATGCTGACCGAACCACCTACGGAAGACGACGACGAGATCCCGATGATGCCTTTATTTAGTATGTACCGTATTTATGTATCATTGTATTACGAGTGACAGCGATTTCACGACAAAGTTATACCACATTCAATCTCATAGAATTAAACTTGTAGCGAGCACTTTCGTTGAAAATATGAGAGTTTTCGAACGATGAGTTAAATGGATTTTTTTCGGATTTTAGGTAACATTTTTCCACCGTCAAGAATTTCACATTTACATCAAGATCTTCGGAGCTCCTCGCCACACGAGCGACCATCTTCGGCGCCAATGTTGACAGATACCGTGACGTCATCCTTCGTTCCTATTGGTATACAGTCACCGCATCCCAGCCAATCAGCGTGCAGCGATGAACAAAGCGAGCAGGAGAAGAATTTCGGATTTCCGCTAGCCCACGGTCGTGTTTACACAACGGCACCGCTCGGGCCGGCGTTCAAACAGTTTTCACGCGACGAACATTTGGATGGAAGTTCTCCGGTTGTTCTCAAGGTAAGCTGCGAGAAATTCCTACTTTTCAACGGGTAATTCAAGTTGCAGTCTGAGTTATAATCTTGACACGAACGTTAATATACTCTAGAACTAGAAAACGCATTCTTCGAAGAACTTGTCGGGTATTTTACATGACCTACTTTTTCATCGTTTAGGCGGCGTTGTTACTGCATCGTGTCGATGAAGCTGGTCGTCAAGGAAACCATGTTTTGAGTTCAAATACACACACCAATGTTCTAAGGTAGGCTTTCTAGTAATGGTTAAGCACGAAGGGATTAAGCACAAAGAAATTGTTGCAAGGCAGTAAGTTGTAGCCGGGCTAGTAATCGTAACTGAAATTAAGGAAGGTTGAAAGTGAAACACTGGATAAACGTTTCAAGTAGTACCCACTAGACTAGGCTGGTATTAGTAGCAACAGTCACCACTCAGTCAGACTTGCAGTACTGCAATTATCAACTGACATTGAGGAAAGTTGAAAGTGAAGCACTGAATATAATATTGTAAAGCAGTACCTACTAGACTATTCAGGCTAGTATTAGTAGCAACAGTCAACACTCAGTCAGTACTGCAATGATCAGTGCACATTGAGGAAGGTTGAAAGTAAAACACTGAATATAATATTGTAAAGCAGTACCTACTAGACTAGTCAGGCTAGTACTAGTAACAACAGTCAGCACTCAGTCAGACTAACAATACTGCAATGATCAGTGCAACAGTTGAAAGTGAAACACTAAATAAAACATGCAATGACATTGAGGAAGATTGAAAGTGAAACACTAAATAAAACATTGCAATACTGCAATGACCAGTTATCGTCAAAAGAGGATTTTTAATTGACCATAATCCAATCAAATTAGTCAACTGTTGGTGAAATGTTTAAAGAATTCACTGACCTATACGAAATTCTGCAAAAAGAAGCGAAATTTAGAGATGTTTTACGCTTGCAAAAGCAAACCACATCGCTAAGTTTTAATGTTCACCATTTCCAGATATATCTTGGAGCAATACGACGCTCTCTCGTGGCTAACTGTGGACTCTGTGTCTGAAGACAGAAATTCCTGCCTTCCCGTACATTATATAACCCTGTCCCAAATGACAGAAGCTTTCAACGGCCTGCTTTCCTGAGCCCAATGCAATCTTCATCACCAGAAATAAATTAAGCTCATCAATATTAACTTATTGTCTTCGCACCACAAGTAATCATCATCTAGAGGTTTGCAAAATACCACGATGCTGGGAAAACTGTTTTTTAAATCAACCGAATCATTTGCTTTTAAACTGGGCCAACAAGGTTTTCAACACAACAAATTTGTTTTTAACACAAGTAGGACTTCGTCTGGGCAAAACAAACGTGGTTTTGTACATGACAGTATGGTTTGAAAGAGTCTGTGCTCAAACACGATCAACTTTTAATGAAAATTTTGAAATCAAATTTGCAAGCTGCAAAACACGCATGAAAACTTTTATTAGGAAGTTATTTTTTTTACATCTGGTGTGCAAAAATACTTTGGAGATTCACTTGAGTCCATGCGAACTTACAAAGACTAAAAGAGAATTATCTTCTTGCAAAAAACCAGACAATTCGCAACTCTGTATATTAGTAAGATCCCTTGTCTACGTTATTGTTCTCGTTTGCGAAAACCGCTGATAAAAAACAGCATATCGTGGGCACCTATAATAGAATAGAATATATAGTCTCTATGATTGCATTTAAATACCCCTAAATACAAAAAACAGTTTATCTTGGTAGAATTATCGATTACCCCCTAATTGTTGTGCTGTGCTAATTAAAACTTGCATGATAGATAACCCACAATATGCACGAACTTTTGTTTAACTTGTCAAGGAAGGTCTAAGTTATACTACATAATTTTTCAAGTCCAGGCAGTGGGATTTTAACAGAGTTGCGAAATTAGATATATGAAAAACCAAGAAAGATTGGGGGTTTTTCCTAAAAGTCCGACATCAATTTGGAGCATGTTAAAAAAAATACACGAGAAAAAGAACAAAAATATCGTAAAATCACACATAAATAAACTATTAAACTCACTAAACGCATAGTAAGCTATTTTATGAAATGTTTATAATATTTTAATTATTACAATTATTATTAATATAGATTATTCATTGTTATTCAGTGTAGTACATAGTCATAGAAATAGAGAGAACCTGTATAAGTATTTACTAAACGGTTCGTCATGGCAGACGGATTTTATCTATAAGCTGCTCAGAATTATATTATAATGAATTTGTCGCCTAAATTTGGACCAAAAATGTATTTATGGGCAGTGTAAAGTATGTGGGCGCTTTTGAAGTGCCAGAAAAATTTTTAGTAAAATTGAATGTAGAACGTTTTCAAATCTATATTATTATTGTAATGTGACGTTTCAGTATTATGGTAAAATGTATTGGCGTATTATGAAATGTCGGGCACGTGTGCAGCTCGCGTTTTTTGTAGGAGCGCACGTGCCTGGCATGTATATTTATGAACGTATTCAAATATATCCGCAGAGTTACGCTTTGTAGATAGAACAAGTACTGTAGATAAAATGGAAATTAAATTATTCTTTTCAACATAAAGTGAATGTTTGCATAAATTGCGTGCTCGATGATTTCCAGTGATCTCTAGTACAACTGGAACGATAGCTTTATTACCTTTATAATGAAGCCATATTGTTTTTGCTGATAATGGAGGAGCCATGCGGGGAAAATACGTCTTCAGAAGAACTGGGAAGACCCAGCAAGGAGACAGAAATTGAGTCAAAACCTCGTTTGTGGCAAAAATATGCAAGAAAAGTACAAATTTTTAATGAAACGTTTCCATTTGTGTGACTCCTGGGGAGACTGAGTACAACTTTTGCTGACGTGCCAACATGGCTGCCAATCGGTAACTGAATAATTGTTCCGAAAGCCAAAAGAAAACATCGAAAAACAGCAAACAATCCATCTAAAGGCGACCAGAACTACGATCAGATAAAGGAGCAATGCTTTTGGACCTCCCTCGACGTTATTGCAGGAATTTAACGGCGTTTATTGTGTCAAAACCACCTTGTGTTGTTTTCACAATATGCCTGTGCTGTTTGGCTATAGCACTGTTCTGGCTTGGCTATTACATTAACAATAACGATGTCGTTGATCCTGAAGCTGAGAAGGTAGTATACGATTGTAGCATGTGCAAAATTGAGCTATGGTTATTTACAGATAGTCAGACATACTATAAAAGGTGTACATAGGTGAGGTCATCCGTCATTGATGAGTTTTTCTTTGTTCAACTAGGATTGGAATGATTTCTTAACAAGTCTTAGTAACGTTCAGTTCTGCATTGACAAAGTCAATAGCAAAGTCAATCAACACAGACCGAAGTCTATCAATGATACAAAGAAAAGAGGCCAGAACTCAAAATATGAATCCCCAACTTCAACATATGGTCTACAGCTGATTTCAATTCCGTTAAAAATTGGTGTCCATGTCCGAAATAAGGATCACTTTCTTCATGGAAACATCACCCATCTGACGGCACTGATGGACGCACCTACTGTTGGATCTGGTAAGGATAACCTATAGTGGTAATTAGGTAATAGACCAATCACCTTAAGTCCTACTTTGTATTTGCAAAACTATTTTACTTATCAATATGAAAACTGCAATTCATGTATTTTTTGATCATCTAAGAAAAAATATAAAATTGATTTGAAGCAGTTTCACCTAGCAGCAATATGCTACTGGTTGTGAATGAAATAATGTTTTGATCCCCAATTTTTTTCAGGTCTTTTCAGGAGAAAAATGAATTTGACATTTTCGCTGTCAAAAGTCTGGGACACAGAAGGTATATGAACTGTGCAATGTATCACACCGGATGTTTCAAAGTTGTGATGCAAATGTTTTGCTTTCCAGAGAGAAAGTGTAACAAGAAGAATAATTTATGTAAACTTCCACAAGGGTACTTTCACAGCTGCGTTACAATTCTTGCACCTCGAGAAGCACTTCCTGAATGGTATGATGAATAAAATATTTTTAATGACATTAATGACGAATTTTGTTAATTTCACATTGCTGTATATTATAATATCCGTTACCAGGTAAGCAGTTTAGAATTACAAGTATATGCATTGTTAACACTTCTGGTGACACTAAACAATAAAATTGTAACCTATGTTTGATGATGCTTTCAAGTTAGTCTATATCTGTCAGTTACGTTTTGTATTGGTGAAGTGTATTTCTAAAGTTTTCTTTTTTATTAGGAAGCCAGAGACTTGTAACTCAACTTCATTTAGTTCATTGACAAATATGAAAGCTCTGACAAAGAAAAGTCAACATTCAAAATGTGAATCGGGTGCAGTTATCTACTTTAAACATCCGGTCGACCTTGAAGTTCGTGAGAAGCTTTCAGTGGTAGGAAATATAGTTTTTACTTCGAGATTTAAACCATAAAAGCGATGACCCATAATACATGAACTAATATAAATAATTGTATTAAAAATGAAGGTATATTGAGGCCAAAATTCCTATAGTATTAATGTACAAATATAATTCTGTGTAGGATGAACGGGCCAAGGCAAACCTTCATTTGCAAGTGACAAGTTATTTCCTATTTATTCTTGTGATTTCATCCATCATTTATGGTATGCTTAAAGGAAAACCTCTGAAATCCAAAAAGGTGGGTGATACAATTTTTTTCTCCGGTTTTCTCCACATGAAAACACTCTTACATACTAAGTAATCTCCATGGATTTTTATGATGATGCTAGAAAAAAATTCATGATTCATAAATTTATACAAGTATCTATTGTGTGAGAACAAATGCTCAAAAATCATGTCTTTTTCACAGGTAACCTTTGAGTCCAACGGTTTGTAACAAGATAATATTGTTAAACAAATATTCACATGTTGTTACTAGTGCAAACTAGTTTTTGGATCAGTTTGTTTTGATCGATAAATGCCGTTGAATTGGAGGCAGGATCAAGTTATAAAAGCTGTTGTAAACGGCCCCAGCAAGTGACAAATAAGAATTAATTGTAATTTATTCCTTGCATTTACAATATTTATTTATTAGTGCTTGTTTTCAATGCTTATATAATTCACACATTAAATTTGTATTTATTTCCTAAATTACAACCCTCTGGCTTGTTAAATAGGTGTAGATGGTAATAAATTATTGACGAATAGCCGTAGATGAGACAATTTTTTAATAAAACCTAAAAGTTGAAGGTAAAAAGTGATTTTCGATTTTGTGCTTTTCTGTTTCATGCTCATTTGTAGCATCAAATGCATTCAATATTACCCTTGTGCAAATGTTATTGCTGAATTATTTCCAACTATGGTTCAATTAAAAAGTCTGGTGAAATTTGTGATTCTGTTTGGTAACCGAAAAGTTGAAAGTGAAAAGTAATTTTTGATTTTGTGTTTTTCTGTTTCATGTTCATTTGTAGCATCAAATGCATTAGATATTATCCCTGTGCAAATGTCATTGCTGAATGATTTCTAACTATGGATTCAATTTGAAAGTCTGGTGAAATTTGTGATTCCATTTGGTAACGAGGCAGAAACGTTGCTAACGACATGACCCGTCTTCTCCAAGGTTTCCACACGCAAGGAAACAGGAATCCACTCTTCCTTGTGCTTTTCAAATTTAACATCCATAACCCCCATCTTCTTCGGACCTTCAATGTAGCACCCTGCCTCCCATGTCGATTCATTCAATGTTTCCTTAAAACTTTCCCTTTCATCCTTTTCTTCCACTTTTCCATCCACTCTTCTCAAATCCTGGGCATCGCTCATGAACCTATAATTGTAGCCACAAACATACAAAGGTTGGCCAAAAATTTCCTTAATCTCTTCCTCCTTGCTTAACTTTTCCCAAACAGAATCAAGTGCACTTTCTTTCTTCAAAATCTCAGCTTCGTGTTTTTCTTTATAAAAATGCTCAGCTAGCTTTTTCTGAAGCGTGTTCGCTGCAGCAGATTTGTCATTCTCCAACACGTCAACCGTAACTTTATCCAGGGCGAAATAGGCTGCAAAGATAACCAGCCAAACGAAACCACCTGTTGCCACGAAGACCCCACGAACTACTGTCCATAAACGCTTTCTCCACGATTTAAGATTGGAAGGAGAACTAGCAGACCCTCTCTGGTAGTATCTTAGCCTCAAAACCACCGGAATCGATTTGGAATGAGCTAAAAGGTCAACATTTTGGCACAAAACGTTTGCATTTTTGCTAACCGACCGATTTGTATCCAATGTACTTTGTACAAATCGCATCAAGATTCCGCTAAATGACCGGTTGCCTCTTGAAAAAAGCACGTCCTTTCCTCCTTTTATCATAAATGTCAATGGTCTCGAAAAATAGACACCGTTAAACATGTTTTAAAATGTTTTTATAAACGAAAACATTGAAAAATGTTTAAAATAAAATGAAATTTCGAAATGGCGTTGTTTATAAAAATTGTGATATTTTCGTCCTGTGGGTGGGGAGGGTAAACGGAAGATTTCGTACCTGGACTGCAGATATCCATTTTCAAAAAAGAAATTGCTTCTAAAATCATATTTTTTCATATACGAGATTTTTCAGATCAAAGCCTACACATTAAACAAAACAAGATAATATTAAAAAATTGACTGTGACCGCCAAATGTTCGCCAAATTCATAAACATTTGCAATTCGGCATTTTCTTTTCAAATTTCAATAAGAAGGTATTTTAGGGAATTTATTTTCGGCCACTATAGAATTTGCTTTTATTCGAGACTATATTCACGTGAGTTTTATATTAGCATACTATATCACCAACTTTGCCTAAAATGTCTAACCATCCCATAACTCCCATAAACCTGTGCGAATGAATCACCGCTGTCTGCACTACAAATTTGTACCCACTGACCTATATTAGATCCGGATCTATATTAGACCTCTAGTATAGGTCAGTGTTTGTGCCCAGCTCCTGCAGTTTCAAAGTGGCGAATAGTACCATTACATCACAGTTTTATTTACAATATTATGCATTCTTTCTTGCATTTGCCATCTCCCTTATCGTGTATAGATTCCTTCGCTTCATTTTCGTCTTTGCTGTTTTTCAACTCTTCTTTCGTTTTATTCGGTCGTCCAGTTTTCCTGTCCCCAACCGTCAGAGCGCCGGCCGCCACAGCCGCCGTGAACGGATTCATAACTGATAAGAAATTAGTTCCAAGCCGTCATCCAATAGTTACTCTACTATCTTGATTGGAAAGGGAATAATGATTATAAAAGCTAAAGATTATATATGGTAAATTATTGTTATTGCTCTGGGAAACATGCGGTTCAAAGACACACTCTAGGAAGTGAAAACTATTGGCTGATCCAATACGTTTTCCTTTGTAAAGAAAAAATATACCACGTCAACACAAGAACCCACGGAATATGTTAAAAAGCTAACGTCGAATTCAGTTGCAAATTTCTTTACCTTTGAAGTGAATATCTCAGCAATTGAGCGCCAAACCTTCCTCAGTTTCAATTAAATTCAAAAGTTTATATCTATATCATTCACGTTACTTTAACCGGCAAGAGAGAAGCTTATCATCGTGTACTCATGATTAGACACTACGGCAGGTTTTTAGGACTTTTTAATTATCCTACTTGTGATTGGCTAGTGGTTACACTTAGACACAGGTCCTGTCAAGTGATGCTTTCACGTCAGTTCTATAACTGAACGAAATGAAACTGTTCTTCCTGGAGAGAACCTACACTAACTTTCTTGTAGTCAGTTTAAAAGTCAAGGATCATCTCTTATTGATACAGTCTAACTCAACCATTCAAAGCTGTTCTTTCTGTAGAGGTCCAGCAAGTATTATCTCTTATTGATCCAGTATTGCTACAGGAAGAAACCTAGACTAAACTACCTTTATTTATACTGGATAGCTCCATCAGTTCTAAACTGTTCTTCCTAGAGGTCCAGTAAGGATTATCTCTTATTGATCCAGTATTACTACAGGAGGAAACCTAAACTAAACTAACTTTATTTATACTGGATAACTCTATCAGTTCTAAACTGTTATTCCTAGAGGTCAAGTAAGGATCATCTCTTATTGATTCAGTGTTACTACAGGAGGAAACCTAAACTCAACGAACTTTAGCGGTTTAGCCTTATCTATAGATGACTGGTCCAGCGGTATATGTTGCTTGCGAGATCAGTGATGCTCCATCCCAGTCTTCTCATTGTATTCAACCGAGCGAAGATGATCACAAAAACAAAAAAAAGTTGTGATAATTTACGAAAAGTATGAGACGAAAATTTTTTATAGAGACCGCTTTTATTTTGCCATATTAGAATGCTTCTTTGCCTCCGATCTGTACATCAACGCCAAGCGAAGAGCTTGAGTAATGTCTGTGTTATTTAAGAGCCAATTTGACTACGAACTCGAGGAAAAAAGCCGCGAACAACACGTGCAGCGAAGGGTTGGTCAAAAAGACAAGAGAGGCCAGAGGGCCATTAAAGATCAGGACTTGTTGGTCTTTGGGTATTCTTGTAACGTCTATTGTGATGATATTAAGGCGGTATATTTCGATGAGGGAAGGCATTTGATACCATGGATGGGAGATGAATCGCTTATGATCGATAGGTACAAACTAATTGTTTGAATTGAATACCATCACTTGTGGTGAATTAGTTATTATATATTGGTAGTGTACTTTATACTACAAATAAGCGTACTCTTGTTTGTTTAAGAATCAATGAAAAATAAGTGGATTTGTCAAATCCAATACTGTCTTTAGCTGTTGAAAGAGAAGCTTTGAAAAAAATGACTACTGTAGATCAAATTCCACACCAGATGGCAGATCTTATCATGCAATCATGGTGATCAAACACAAGATTTTAGAATTACGTATTTTCAATTGAGGGTGTGTGTGAAATACCAACTATTTTACTTATTTAAAAAAAATGTTCCAACTTCCCTGACAAAGACATTCCCTTGCAACATATAAAGATTTTGTCTTGTAACATACATTTCCTTCAAATTTCCATGTAGGAAAATTGTAGTTCATATTTTCGCTTTCCATATAAATACCTGATTTAACTATTACTAGATTTGATGGAAGACTTCTGTTGGAAGATATCTCACCCTTCATATCTAAAGGATCCTCAGATCAGAACTGGCAGCTATCTAAAGATGAACAGGCAATTGAGAGACTCTGTGATGAAGAAAGATACCGGGCATTAGAGAATGCCGAAGACTCGGATGATGGAGGCAAGTATCTTCTTTAACCGACAACTTTTCATATTTATGTGGTTCAGCACAATTATAGTTGCAAAATGCCTTGCCATTACTTTGTGTGCAAAATTTGACCTGCCTTTTTTCATCCCAGAGGAAGAAATGAAGAGGTTTAAAGCTGCAATTGCCTCAGAGAGTGGATCATACAGTGCTGTTGGAATGACATACAATGAGCAGAATACAGAACCTTATTACCAACAGTATAACTATGATTTACCACAAACATATGGCCAATATTATTCAACATATGCTGAAGAACAAGGAGTAACTGGTATGATTATGGAAAAATTTTAACTTTTTAGCACAGTTGATAAATGTTTTACATGATACTCTGTTGCATCAGCACAGCATCTTGTCTAAATAACCAAAAAATTGATGGAGACATTTAACAGGGTTTTGGGAAAAATATCTGGAAAAAATTTATATTTTGAAATGAATCAACACATATACAGTTTGATGTGTTATCGTTTTCATGCTAATAAATTTGCTTTTGACTAAATAGGACCAGTTCCATCGATACAGGAGCAGCCGTCCATAATGTCACTTCAACCACAGCAACAAATGCAGCAACCCCAATTACAACAACAACAATTCACAGAACACAATCCTGTCCAAGAAGTGGTAGAGGTGTTTGTTCCTCCGGCTGCCTTAGATATCCCAGCTGATATGGAAGTGGTGAGTCGACAGATAGACTGTACCATATTGTATATGATGCATTGTTTTGTTTGCCATGTTTTCTCTTTTGAAAAATAAGCAAATAGGTGGGCAAAGTGCAGTTACTGATGCTAGGAATCAAGTGGAGGCAGATTTATACAACAGAGGTACCAAGTTTTGGTATGGTAATACACATTCGTGTTGCACCTAGAAAGAAAGAAAAACGTCAGTTGGTAATTTAACATAGTTTACTGAAATATTTTCTATTTCAAATTTGCTGAAATCCTATTTCAAAGTAGACACTTTTAATTGCACATTACTTTTTAACTTTAAAAGGAAAAGGTTGTTGACCCGGCTTTTTTTTCATTCTAAAAACTTGATAACATTCAATATTACAATCACATCGACTAATTCCAAACAAACATTTTCTCTTTTTAAAGGCTGAGAAGGGCATTTTGTTGAAGAAAACTGAACGAAATTCGTTTTGTAGTTTGTCGTTCAAATACTAACCACTTGTTTGACAGGATTCTATCCAGCGCTTTTAACAGGACAGAGTTGAAAATTTTATCCTCGGGAGTTTTGAAGCAACATTCATTTTTTGCAGTCAATGTGAATGCACATGTAGTCCGGGAAGATTTAATTGAGCAGTTCTGCTCTTCTCTTTATGTTGTGTAATATAGTGTGTACACTGTTGTTTAATATAAACTGAAGTTTTCAGAGACATAGTTTAAAAATCCTTTTTGAAGGACGACTTTAGCGACCATGCTCATGAACTGTGGTTTTGTGACATTTTTTATTTGAACTTATTTTGAACGTAACGAGTTTTGGTATTTTATTAAATAAATACAAAAATCTTACTGTTTTGTTCCCTTAGTTGCATATGAGATAAACGTATAACCCTTTGTCTTGAGTATTTTTTGTGTATGACAATTTCAAAAGTTTTCTGACCGTGTAGTATAGAGGTTTAGTAAGTCTTTTGCAGGGCGAAATCGTAGTTGGATTGGCAAGTATCAACCTAAATACTGATAATTGTACGTTTAAATGCTCGTCTTTCAATACCAGTTTCAAACACTTTGTAAACAAATACTTATTATAATCTTGCTTTAGAATCGGAATATAACTTAAGTAGAACTGGCTTTTTCACGTGTGCTTTGAAATTGGCGCCAGAAATCGAAGCATATAAACGTACTTTGAGTTTCTGTTTCTCCCATTTCATGCTCTGCATTCTATTGCGAACCAATTGAACTTAGAAAGTTGTTTGTTTTCCCTATAGCCGGACACAGAGAAGTTGCATGTTATCATCGAGAAAACGGCGTTCTTTATAAAAGATCACGGTCCTCAAATGGAAATTGTTGTAAAGGCAAAGCAATCGGGGAATACACAGTTTGATTTTCTTCAATTTGATCATCGCCTCAATCCTTACTACAAGCTCATCCTGAAGGCCGTGCGTAGCGGAAACTACAAACCCGCGAAGCCTGCCACACCGCCCGCAGAAGAAGGTGATCACTCAGGCTCCGCGCCTAAACCCTATTCAGGCGAAATTCAAATTCTGAAATCTTGTTTCTTTCTCAGAGGAAGAAGAATCTGAAGATTCCGATGGCGAAATGGAACTCCATCCTTTGCTCACCGCATCCTTACGAAAACCCATCACATCGAATAAAAAAACAGACATCCCTCCTTTAGAGCCTCCTCCACTCCCCCCTGGATGGACCGCTGTCAATCCAGGTAAGAACAAAGGTCTTCCAATGGGCTCGTTTACACTTGCGATTTTTGATGTGAATTTATGTGCGATTTTCTTCTTTTGATAGATGTGAACGAGTAATAAGTTACGGATGCTTTGATGTACAAGAGCTTCTATTTGAACATCCGTGACTAATTCACTCGTTCACATCCATCGAAAGAAGAAAATTGCACATAAAAACGAGCCTTATAGCGAGGAAAAGTGAGAAAAACGGATTAAATTTACAATGCCAAATAGATGGACGATAATTATGATAATAAATATAATTATTATAATAATTATAATTATATAGACGCTACCGCAGGGGGCAATTCATTTGCCGACAAAGCGGACAACTTCCTCGCAGATATGAACATGCAGGATCAAACCACCAGCTACCTTCCAGGTTTCCCTGGTTATCCATATGCGCACCACGGTGTCCCTCGATCATCCCCTCCACCACCTGGCGTCGGGTCACTAAACGGTAATGGTAAGTTGTGGATTTGGAGTAGTTTGATGCATCATGGGACATGGTCTTTCCTACACAAGTAAAATATATCTGTTAAAACACTTCATCTCATTAACTGGCAGCGCGCTGAAATGGTACTCAAATATACCAAATTAAAAGTGCATCTACTTTGAATAACTGAAGCCAAATATCAAATATAGTACGTTTGCATTTCAGCCTCCCAACAGTTCCCTCATGCATCTATGTACTATCAGAATAACCTCAATTATTCTGCAACCTCCCTGCCGTCATACCCTGGTACTGATATGGCCGGGTCACCGATAATCCCACCACCCCCGGATTTGAAACCAATTTGCGACAAACTGGCCGAGTATGTGGCGCGAAACGGCAAACACTTCGAGGAGAATATACGAACGAAGAATGATCCGAGGTGAGATTTAGGAGAAATTAGTTTAGTTTAGGTTTCCTCCTTTAGTAACACTGGATCAATAAGAGATGATCCTTACTGGACCTCTAGGAAGAACAGTTTAGAACTGATAGAGCTATCCAGTATAAATAAAGTTAGTTTAGTTTAGGTACCTCCTGTAGTAACACTGGATCAATAAGAGATGATTCTTACTGGACCTCTAGGAAGAACAGTTTAGAACTAGAATAGAGCTATCCAGTATAAATAAAGTTAGTTTAGTTTAGGTTTCCTCCTGTAGTAACACTGGATTATAATCCTATATTTTTTCCAGATTTGATTTTATCAATGAAACAAGTGACCATTACACTTACTACCAGACGAGAATTCGAGAGTTCGAGCTGAACCCTGTAGAGTCTGGGAACAAGGGTAGTGACAACATAAAGAGCGGGATACTGGTGCCTAGCTCAAAACCGGTGAGCTTTCAGATTAAGAAGACAAAAGACCAAAATAAACCCGTGATGGAATATCGCAGCAATATTCTATACAAAACAGCTAAGGCTGATGAAAGCGAGGAAGAAGGGATAGAAGAGGACAACACGGACAATCAGGGTGATAAGGTATGAATTTTAAAAAATCGTGACAGCTTTGAATCAATGAAAACACAAAGTAATGAAACTCAATTCCAGGGTGCAGCTCCACGTAGCGAACATGAAGTACCCGAGGAAAACTTTCAGGGTCCCAAAACACAGGAAGATGTCATGGCGGAGGAACGAGCAATGAAACTAAAGCAAGAGAAAGAGAAGGAAGGTTTGTCGGTGATTTCATCGAATTTTGTGCCCTTTATAATGTTTGTAGAATCCCTGACCGACATCTTGTACAACTTTTCCAGTTCAACGACTCGAGGAAGAGGTGAAGTCAACAACCTCGTCGCTTCGACGCCAAGTTCAGCTGGAACGTCGCAGAAGAGCTCAGTTGTTTATCAACATGTTAAAGAAAGCAAAACCTGGCGCCCCAGAACAAAGCTCTGACATCCAACCAGGCGCTGATGTCAGGTAAAAAAAAACCATTTGTGTTTGAAATGAATTTTTGGTGTTCTGAACACTAAGAGATTATCAACTAAAGGTTTGTTTACAAGATCCAATTTTGTCGGATCCAATTCCTTCAGATTGATGCTTTATTATTATTATTATTATATTTAACCAGGATACCCACATCACCTTATAGTGTTTTTCAGTGGGGTCCTGCAGTGGGGTCCTGCAAGTGGGGTCCTTTATAGTCTCATCCTTTCTGATGGATGTTTTCTAGTTTGCTAACTTGCAATGTATACCCACCTATATAGCGATCCTCACGGACCAAGTTGAAAAGTATTCTCTGGAAAAAAGAGCCTGATTTATGTGTCTTGGTCCATAAAGGACATAAATCGGAAGGTTGCCGTTATTTCACGTGCGATTTCAAGCCGATGAAGTCCCATGATGCACGCTGCGTTGTGCTTCAAATGTGTGAAGAGTTGGCCTTCCAAAAACACCGGCTTGTGGAAAGGCAAGGAAGCTGAAGAAAACTCGCAAGTTTCGCGAAAATTAGGTTTTTTAAACCACACCTATTTGTAAATAGCTATTATGATGATTTCCTCAATGATAAGACTCAGTAAGGCAAGAAGGTAGTAAAGCAATTTCTCCCCAAAGAATTCCGCAAAATTCGCAAAGTTCGATTTGATATTCTCTATCACCCTTTTTTGAGCACCCCTCTGTGACCAGGAGTTCACAAACCCCCACCCCGCCCCCGTACCCCATTTGGTGTAAATATCATTGCGTAATAGTTCCACGCTTCCCCCGTGCGAGACCTTGTAGCCAAGGCTGAGCCCCACCCGACCAGTATAACTAAGCAGTCACGTCAGAACGAGGCAAAGATGAGGTGCAGATTTTCGTGGAAGGTCACTTCTGTATTGACGCATACTAGAGAGCGTTTGAAGACATCAGCAATTATTGAGCTTATTCCCATCCTGTTTCCTAAGTTGATTCCCGTGTGCGCGATTTACGCTACTGTCCTATACTTGAAACTCAATGGCCGCATTCGTGGCGTTCTTTAAAGCAGTTAAGCAGCGTATTAGAATGCAATTTTCCTCGTATCGTTAGACTATAATCGCAGCAAACGCGTTTACAGCTCGCGTCCATTTAATTAAAATACTTTACAAATATTTTAATAATAAATAAAGTGTATTTTAGCTAATTCCAAATAAATAAACCTCTTATAAAATCTGGATATTTTAGCATCACTGCGCTAAAAACATTTAGAAGAGTCGCACAAAATCGCTTTTCCTTGCCGCCATTTTTTTCCTGTTTAACTATTTCCACAAAGCAACAAAGGATTGATCAAAGGGGATATCTTCAACAAAGATTATCTGATGTAACGTGATCGATAATCGAGATTATCGGAAGGCTTTATCCATTAGGCTGTAGCATATTTTTCACAAAACTTTTTGCCATAAGTTTGCAGTATCGGTCAGAGTTCAGACTTTCCATGTTTAGTATTTTTGCAACTATATCCGTCTCCACGTTTCCACCGAACTTGTATTTTTTTATAGCATCGTAAACTGTCCTAAAAGCCTTTTGCTTGTCGTTATGAAATACACCCCTGTTACCATGGAGAACGTACACGCCATTCCGCAACACTGACTGGCAATTGTTTTGGTACATGCAATGGTCGGGTCTGTAGTTCCATTCACATGGGTAAAGATACACTCGATCTAAATAGAATAAAGTCCTGGGGTTGGGTAAAATTTTTGATGTCTGATAATAGGACTGGAGTGAATAGATAAAGTTTTTGAAATGGACAAGATTTGGTCAAACATAACCTTACCTGGGTGTTTATTAAAGTAGATATTCAACAAGTCCTGATCTCCCCACACTATTATATTTATGCTCTCTGTATATTTCAATTATATTCTGTGTAAATTTCAAATCTCGAAGTTTCCGTAGGTCCATCAGCATCACGCCAGAATTAAGACCCAGTTTGCCGTAAAATGGATGTCTTGCAAACCTATGATACCAGTTCAACGATGCAAGTTCGCCTTCCCTCGTCATCGCGGCTAGCTGCGTCTTGTTAAACTTGCTGAAATGATGCCAAATTTTTTCTACCGGACTTAAAAGCAACGTATCCGTGTCCAAATATAGAACTTTGTCTCTTTTTATAAAGTCCTGAAACGCAATGAGAGATACTTAATATTGTTTACTTAATGCTGGAATGCCAGGCAGATATATCTAGTATGCTTTTAAACAATCTGATTTTGCAAGCATTGATCAGAAATATTTTCATTTCGCCGCTGTTAAAGAAGCACAGTTAATGGTTAACTGTGGTAAAAGTGAACCTCAGTTATGTTCCCTCGATAACAGTCATGATTTTGCAAATAGCTGACTCTTGCGTTTTAAAAAGAATTCGATGAAAATATTCGAGGTAAAATTGGTCACAAAATCTTTTAAACGGTTTGAATTGCCTTTGAAAAAGTCCAGACAGAAATTTAGTCCAAACAGGGACTGGTTGTATAAAATTCTTTAACTACACTTTCCATAGTTGAATCCTAGTTAACGGTGTCAGAAATACACGACTGTGATTGGCCAATTCTGTCCTTAACTCCAGTTAGACGTTAACTATATAACCTCTTATACAACTGACCCCTGTGGGTCCTACGAGAAGTGAATGCAGTAAACTTTAACGCAAGCAAAATATATGATTCGCTTGTCTAGTTTAAAAAAATGCGTGCATGGAATTACCATTAGAAACAGCCTCTGCGAAGCACAAGTTTTGAAGAGATTTTTCCAGGTTGCAATATTCTCCCCAGGAGGGTATGATAAATTATACAATGTAAAACCAAAATGTTCCTTCACATTGGAAGGAAACTTGTCAAATGATCTCTTTATTCCCTCCTGCAAATCACGCTCCGAGACGATGTGGAAGTGCACTTGATGATTGGTAAAAATCAGAACAGACTTCACCATGTTCATTATTTCCTTCGAACGGTCTCCGCAAACCACAGCTGCAACGTCGATAGCAGTTTTCCCCGGAGCGCATGTCGTCGATGAAACCTTGCTATAAAGATATACACCTGTGTTAGAGAGTTGAGACTAGAGATTGGCTCACCCACAATGACGGGGGGAGTCGTAAACTCCTTTCCTTGACTATGCAAGGGGGGTGCATTACATTCACTCCAGTAACCGTGTTTTGTTACCACCTTTTTTATTAAAACACAGCTGTTGTTTCTGATACGACTCAGCAACTCTTTATGAAGTGGATTTGAAATTTCCGCCTTGACCCTAAAAGAGTTTTCTTTCTTCTTTCCTTTAAAAAACAAGCCGGTTTGTACACCTGCAATTTATACCTCGATCTATTTCTTTTGATAAATGTCAAGAAATAAAAAACTATTGCGTTTAAACAATGCATTGTACAGATGAATTAGACTTTATTAAAGAAAGCATCTGTAACTCGTTTGATAGAAGTTAACGTTTTGACAACAGACGCTGACAATTTTGTTGACCTAAATACTTAGTGGGGCGCGTATAGGCGCATTGCCAACAAACTAGTGAATACCGTTGTGTTATAAGACGTCTTTGCTTGGCGAACCTCGTGTCGATTTCTCTTTTGCGAGACACAATCGCTTTCCCGCTAAGCTTCACCACATTTTACGCTGACATGCAAATAAGTGGTGTATAGCTGCATTGCCTATATGGCTAGGATGTTACAACAGCCAAGTATTTTCTTAAAAGCAGTTTAAGTTAATCCTTACTTGACACAAATATCTGAGCTGCTTTGTATATAAACATAAAATATGCGCTATTAAAGAAATCTTTTCTTGATATTTTATATACGAAGTTTTATTTCCTTAGGTTGATTGATATGGCCATGCAATGCCAAGGGTAGTTGGCCGGTTGACTGCACCCAATAATCGCGCTTAACTGAACAACATAAGAAACAAAAAATTGTCAACCAAACAACCCATAACTACTGACTACAGTGATACATCGCATTTGCAAAACTCTCTGAATATTCCGGGAGAGAATCATAACAACTCACAAGAATAGTTCAATTCTCACAATGAATGAGTTAAACTCGAAATTCGAAAGCATAATAAGCTAAGATCGCGAAGCCCATTAGTGCTATCACTTAAAATGTATCTAATTTTGCTACGCATCGGCGCGCAAAACCTGAACGACGCAAAACGCCAACGCAGTTTGAGTTGCTTTCTTTGTTAGCTCGGTAGTAAACTGACGGAAACTGGCGGTGAACGTAGACATTATGTGTCAAGAAATCGTGACAAAATAGAGGATGATCCTTCGAAACAAAGCCATAAAATATCTCATATTTCACTAGCAAAAGCGACCGCACGAGAGCCCGTTGTTTGAAACTTCGAAATATACAGTAGCGTAATCCTTTTATTGTGAAATCATTCATTTATCAAGGAGATTCGTAATGATGTGAATACAAACTAATAGACGTGAGACAGTAGACGAACTATAAACGATACATGACTTTCTGCTTTGACTGAATTTTCGTTATTATGGCCGCAATGAGAATGAGCCTCGTTCATGTAGTGCGTCACGGCAAAATGACATGATAAACTTGGCCTAGCTGAATGTTAGGTTAACGTGGGAAGCCAGGCTACCTGTACAAAATATAAACAGAATTTTGACTGTGGTGATGGCGAGGTTCTTAACCCGAAAGTTATTTGAAAAGATTTTTCACAAACTATAGTCTTGGACGAACTGACTCTGAAGCGTCAAAGTTCGGTTCACAAATCTTAGGTAGTCGATGAAATTCACACCACTCTATTATGATTACAGTAGATGTGTCAAGTTAGTAAACATCACTGTAAAATTGATTCAATAACCCAACAGACTTCCTATACATAGTTATACCCACTCCGAGGAACATCGTGTTTCACTCCCGTACATGCAATAGGTACACACAAAGTATAGCTCAACCGGTATTCTAAACTTAGCTTTGTAGAATAATTGTATTACTGGCAAAACCGATGACAGACGAACCATATAAACCGGACTAGAGCCGTCTAGCACATGTGTGGTGAATAACTAACCTTGCGAAGTATATTGTAACATTTATATAATTCGACGATGTAAAGTTTTCAAAACTTGTTACGTTTTAACCAAGATTTGTGTCATTACTTACACAGACTTATCTGTTTCTTTGAGCGATCTAGCCCCATGCGGATTACCAATTGATGTTTGCGTGTCTAGAAGTACACTTTGTTCCCTCCATTTCTTGCCGTTGAAATCCCCGAGGTTGTCTTTTTGAGTGATACTGTACGTTACGAAGGAAAAATTAACAATATGACAGAGAAGAACACCAGAACGGGCTTGTTAAAACGACAGACCTGCATGTTGTAAAACCATTATCGAAGCCAACAGACGTGAAATGCATTCAGAAAATAGACACGGCGTTTGTTACATTTGCCTGACTGGTAATTCGAGTACGCCACGCTGTGGACGTGCAGGTACCGTAGCTGATATTGGGCGTGGCTCAATTAAACAACATCCAGGGGCCTATTAGTGTCATTGGCATCAAGCGTTTCATTAAAAGCACATAATTGGCTTTTTCTCGCGGTAAGGCATGGAGTGTCTCTCTAAAGCCTGGTTTTGGTGTGTCATAGTTCGCCGTATTTTGGATGTCGTGATTTGATGTGTCTCGCCAATCTCATACCCAGGCATTTTGCTTCCACACACTTCGCATGACGAACAGACCTTTCCCGTTTTAGCTTTCAAGCGCGCAATGCGTAACGGTAGTTGATTATCAAGCAACTTTGAGTTGCAATATCGCTCTGTTTAGAAGCGATTTTATTTGTACGAAAACCCTGCCGATTGTTTTTGCTTCTTCGTTAAACTAAGTCGCTCCTGAACATGGCGAAATCACAACGCAAATTGACCTCGATAATCAACTACCGTCACGCATTGCGCGCGCGCTTGAAAGCTAAAATAGGAAAGGTCTATTCGCCCATGGATATGCGCAAAACGGATAACTAGTCAAACTCGTAACCAGAGTTTTATTACCTACGCTCCGCGGATAACTAGCCTGTGATAAGGTAAACACTCTGACATGATAAAAGGTAGTGGATGTTGAATATATTGGAATATGGTATATTCGACTTCGGCAAGGTCGAATGTACCAGATTATTATGTGGCTTTTCAAGATCCTCTATTCTGATTGGCGACCGGTCCGCAAAACCCATAAACCCAAAACCCATACCATGGTCCGTATATATTCCGTATCTGGACCAGTATCCCCGAAATCTCATGCAGTTCAGGCTCAGCCATATAATAAACCGATTATTCACCTATCTTGTTCGGTCTGTACTGTGAAATATCAGACCAAGATTTTTTGGATACTAAGACCTCACGCTCAGTTATAATCGGTCAATAATCAGTTAATGTGGTATATTCGACTTTGGTAAGGTCGAACCTTCCGGAATATGGACTTATTCTTATATTCAGTTTTGCCCGACGGATTTACATTGTAAGCTATTGCACTTAGAAGTGAATATATGAATATTCAGGAATGAATGTGTGTATATCCAACAAGCAACCCCCCGCAATTATCGTTCCAGTTACGCCACTGTTGATGGACCCCCTAGAGGCACAGCAGTATGGTTCAAAATATCGCATCAGTCAGCCAAAATTATGGATCCGTCCTTTGCTAAATTCTGGACGAGGGGATAGCTTGAGCCATCCAGATGCTCACTGCACTAATTTATTTAAATCGTCCACTTCTTTAAAGCAATTATAATAAAGAGCCATATATTCTATGCTGCTTGTTCAAATTAAGGAACAAAAGACCTGTAATCGACAAAACAAGCAATAATAAAAGATTAAACAACTGTCTTTTTCTTGGCGTAGTTAATGTTAAGACCTCAGTCAAAACCATCCGAATTTTGAAGATTTCTTTACCACGCGCACGAATCGAGGTGTACCGTTGGAGTTCATTTGTTTCCTGATGCATGGCAACTGATATGACCGCTGTTTTACAATTTGTATTATTGCCATGCCAACATTGTACCCACAGGTTACGACTTCAGCACTTCATTGGACAAATAAGCACTAAGAAACAGGTGGCAAAAGATGAAATCGACTTCCATTCAGGGGGGAAGTGCAGCAGGAAACGAATTCCTAAATTTACTTCATCCAAATAAAGATGAACAATAAATTTTTCCGTCGTTTTGAATGCAGTTCGAGAGTTAGTTTCGCATCGGTTTACGCGTATTTTGTGTCGACAATTGGATTTCAATTTACTGAAGCCTATTTGTATCAACGCGTAGATAAATTTAGCGCAACCCCCCGTAAACAATTTAGCCCACATTTCTTCAAGGGCTCCAAATTTATTCATCATTTTCGCAATTATTTCATTGCGCAGTTTCATAGCCGTAAGGCAGCGAAGCACAAGGTTCAGCTGCAGTTAATTCAAATCAAGGACGACGTATACTTGTTATGCCAGATAGAAGCGAGATGAGCGACTCTGAAAACGAACAGATCCCCGCATCGGACGATGAAGGAATGGTAAACCAGGAATTGGAGAACTTAGAAAATGGAATTTCATCGCCCACTCCACAGGTGAGCGAACAAGCGTCTACATGAACTCTCAAGCGTTTTTTTGACAGCTGAAGTAAGCGCGTCGTTTTGCAATCAGGCGAAGCGAGACCCTGGCTAACTGCAAACATCTTAGCTAAATATCCCAGGTGTCGATCGGAACGATTTTTATCCATACCATTCATTTAACTCCGTTAAAATCCACTCTGTCGATTTTTTTAGAGGAAACAAATAACTCATCTCTGCATGTTGGAAATAAAACATCAATTACTCAACCGATGACGTTGAATTAAATATAAATATCCGTAGTACTTTTTAAACGTCATTAAAATTCAAATTTCAAGTTTTAGGATGATTTTAATGTGGCGATTTTCACAATGTACATGCACACAAATAAAAATGCTTCAATGCAAACCGTTGAAAATAGGTGAGAAAAAAGCATATATAGCTATGTCGTGTTATTTAAATTCCTTTGCTTAAATCAGTATGCCGACATCGCTTTGTAACTGAACGTGAAAAACCTGTCAAAGACGATTAACAAGATTGGTTTTGTTATCTGAAAATCAGTAAATTAAACCCAGGTTTGGTCGTAGATGGCTTCGTTGATAATTGCCAGAAATGACTGGAGGCCTATTTTGTTGACACGCGGACTGACAGATGAAATGAATACTTATCAAACGTCATTGGAAACGTTTGGCATTGCACGCATTTACAGCTGCCCGATATGAGGAGAATTTGAATCATTTTGTTCGGATGTCAATTTTAAGCAGATATGATATCTTTCTAGTTTCTGAGAAGGTGTTCTAGTAGTTTGCACCCATGCCCCTTCGCGACTGAAGCAGGCATTGCTGGGAAACGTTGCTTTCTGCAAAGTAGGATATGGCCATGTAAGGAAGCAATCGTTGTCACTTTTTAGTGTGTTCGACTGACCTCCAGAAAAAAACCCGGCAAATATATTTTTTTCATTTACACTGTTCTTCTTCATTAAACAAGGTCTCATAGCTGCCCATGAAAATATAATATATGCCTTTTAATTAAAAAACAAATATATCACCTTCCTAGTGAGTCACTTAGTAACTAATCATGGCATACATACAAACAGAAGAAAGCTATGCCGCACTTTTCCGCGGGCAAGATATAAGGGGC
Organism: Dendronephthya gigantea; assembly: GCF_004324835.1. Classification (NCBI taxonomy): domain Eukaryota; kingdom Metazoa; phylum Cnidaria; class Anthozoa; order Malacalcyonacea; family Nephtheidae; genus Dendronephthya; species Dendronephthya gigantea. The sequence goes on along the minus strand of NW_021163039.1, from coordinate 68,303 downwards.
GTCGGATCGTCGGGATATAAGGGGCATCGGATTGTGTAAAAGACTGGTTAACTATTAACTGTAGTTAAGGACAGAATTGGCCAATCAGAGTCGTGTATTTCTGAGTTAACTAGGATTTAACTATGCAAAATATACAGTTAGGGACCTGTCCCCTGGAGAGATATTGCCATAAAGTCACGTATAACACGGTCATAATTATTTCACATGATTTTATGTACATGGTTACATTAGAACATATAAGTCTAGCGCAACCAAGCTTTCAAGGTTCTTTGCAAAAATTGAGAGACCATGGCCAGCTGGTGAAATTTACACTTTTTTACAACGTCTTTGAACCTAAGAGTCTACCTATTGCCGTAGAAATGAAAATTCCTATCGTGATCGCTGAAAATTTAATCGTCGAAACTTCAAACAATCCTACAATTGTAATTAAATTGGAAATGACACGAGTCAACTTGACGGGCAGGTTTTAGACCAGCCAAGGTTCAGGGTATCATTTGCCGGTTTCTTTAAACGTGTTATTCTGTAATTGACTGTGTAAAGAAGGCTCGTTTACACTTGCGAATTTGCTGCGCTTTACGTGCGATTTTCTTCTTGTGAACGAGTGATAAGTTACGAATGTTACACTATGCAATTTTTCTTGCAACTTGCCGGCAATGCAATTATAATTTCGAGGGATGTTAATTAGTAAAGAGTGTTCGAAATGCTAAGAAAACGTTAGCAGATCGTAAGAAATGTTCGTATTTGTCAACTTTAGATGCCTCAGGGGTAGAATTACATTGCAAGTTGCAAGGAAAGTTGCATAGTGTAACACCGCCTTTATTTGAACATCAGTAACTAATTCACTCGTTCACATCTATCAAAGGAAGAAAATAGCACGTAAAATCGCGGGAAAAATCGCAAGTGTATAAAATTAATGAGCCTTAACTCAAACTGCATGCTAGCTTCAGTATTGACCAATCAGAAGCAGCGCCAATCGTCAGCGCTCTAGCTCACCCACAATGTTTTTATATTATGGCAACCGGTTCTTTCTACATGCAGGTGCTTCAATAAACGATCCGTCTTTCCACATATTGCATTAATGAGGAATATAACAGAGGCAATGCAGCTGCATAAATAGTGTTTATTTGACAATTTGCAGGCAGAATTTTGCCTTATAGAATACGTCTTCAGTCAAAACAAAAGGTCTTATAAGCCTATCAAGTTTAAATGCCCTATTCAGAATATATCTTCTTCGAACAAAGTTGTTCTCAACGGCTTTCGAAAATGCCGTCAAAGTTCGTTTAATGTAAATTTTCCCGTCATTAATTATTCAACAAAATTGATGGCTAAAAATATTCCTTAGCCTGAGCAACGTTGCCGGGTACTACTTGAATGACAACATAGGGAAGAAGGCGTTTTAAAATTTTCTTCCCTCGCGTGTTTGTCCTATTTGACTGATCAAAGCCGTCTTTTTTCAACTCTAGAAAAGTATGACGGGCAGCCAACAAAGTGTTCAAAGCTCAAAATCAAAAGGCAGTCGAAACAGCATCACCGATAGCTTGGGAAGTGTGCGAAGCCAGTCGTCTGTAAGTCCTATCCCGCAGTTCTTGAAGGAACGTCTCAAAGTGCTGTTTGTTTATCCGTTGGAAAAGAAATACGAATGTCCTTCGTGCGATGAAGTTCTCCGATACCCTGTTTTGCTTGAAGAATGTGGTCATCGAGTCTGCTCGCATTGTTTTGAAACCGAAATAAAAAGGTAGGCTCATTCAATGTAGTTCAAATGTGACTTCATTTACGACACCTTTCAGTCCAAGTCACGCAAAATAGTGCTTTTTGAAACTAGCCTTATACGGGTTGGCAGATCACCTTCAGTGCCAGTTCCCAGTTGGGAAAGTCTCAAAGGTTGCTCTGAATGGGAAGAAAAGTTTCCTTTGCCATTAATTTTGGTTGAAACCTTACCCAAAAATGAAGATTTCGATCCAAACAAGGCCTATATAGGCTTGAATGAAGCAAAATAACGTAGATATTGGCATAAAGTTTCTTTTGTTTGTGAACTTGACTGGAGCTAGCCTCTCGATTCTTGAACGTAAAGAAAACCTTCAAATCGTTCCGAAGGTAATCGGTTTTACTAAGCGAAGAAAAGCCTCAAAACTGTTAGATTCGCGAGGCCGGCACAGAATTAAATTGACAACGGCGTCAACGGCATAAACAAGACACACATAGCCATTTCAAATTTATGACTTCAGTCTTCGGAGTAAAATACTTTGAAAATAGATGAAGAAGCCGTAGAATATCTTTGTAATTCAATGATTATTATATAATGTATACGTTGGATAATACATGTTGTAATGTTTTAATTGCTATCGCCTCGCTAAGCCGTTGAATATGAAAATTACCTCATGATCAGATGTCTTTTTTTATTCAAAACGTTTTCACGAAACCCTCGACAACAACAAAGGTTTGTTGAAACTTGAGGTTCGGCCTAACGTACTTATTTGCCTTTTCATAGCAGCTATTTTGTGTAAGTTGTCAAATGCATTAAATAGGATTAATATTTGTTAGGAACCTTTAAATTCAATTATTAATAAATATTTATTTTAAAGAGAAATAGGTGCCGCTCTTAACGTTCTGAAAACACTCTAGCTTTTCGGTATATATGAACGAATTGTTAATCGGCCGGGATCAAGCTATCTTGATTACTTGAACGGATTTGAATTGAAAACAAGATTGCCGTTGTTAATCGTGAAGCTCCCTCGAATTTTCAGATTACTTTTATACCCTTTCGAGTCACTTTATATACTACTCTTCAAAATTATCGACTTTTCGCGGCTTATCTCTCACATTCTCTCGCGTTTTTTTTCATTAAAACTGGAAACGTCATTGCATGCAATTGAAATTTCGCCGAAGTGCTCACCTGCTTAACCTATATTGGTTCGTATTGTAACATAGTTGATAGGAAGTTTTTTGATCAGTTTCTATTACCTGTGATCTTAACACCGTTTCCGGCCGAAGCTAGCGGCTTCTCACGAGGATGTTAATATCATAGACGATACTCGTTTGATTCTTTATATCTTTAATATGCCGACTTTAATTACTTCTGGCTGTTTTTTCAATATTTGTAGATCTGACAACAGAAGATGCCCTGTAGACCGCGGAAAGATTGACGTTGACTCAGTGAGTTGATGTTTTATACTTTTATATATATACTTTTATACTCGAGCAACAATTCGACTTCGCTTGAAGATGCACTTCACTGTACCCTTCAGAAGTTCTTTCGCAATAAACGAGCTATTCTCCATCACCCTCTTTCACTATCTTCCTTTTCTTCCTCTCTATCCCCGTTCTTCCCCATCTCTCCTTCCAGTTCACTGCTCTTTCTCGGCAACAAAGTTAATCGCACTTATGAAGGCCTAAGGGGAAGATCTGTATCTACAACAAATGCACGTGGTGTTCCTACAAATTGATGATTGAAGTTATGCATCAATTCAACATGCAAAATTTCAAGAATATTCTGATAAAATATTTTATTCGAACTTCTTCAGGCAACGGTCGACAAAGCATTCAATAAGGAAATTCTTGCTTTGGAGGTGAAGTGCTCCAACCATGAATGGGGCTGCAAATGGGAAGGCGAATACCAACAAATACAGGTTTGATATTTTCCATTTTACTTTGCCAATATTCACAGTTTATAAGGAGCTATACAGTCTCGATAATATTCTTTAAATAACGTCGTCTTCTTGTACAGGAACATTTGGAGAACTGTGAATACGGCGACATCCTTTGCATCAACGATTGTGGGGCAAAATTCCAGAAGAGATTCTTGCAAAAACATCTTGACAAGGATTGTCCGAAAAAGATCATCGCTTGTTCCTACTGCGATGATAGACATTTGAGAGAAGATAAGAAGGAGCACATCCAAGAATGCCCTAAAATCCCACTGCCTTGTCCGAATAAATGCGACAAAACTTTGAGCATTCCGAGAGATGAGGTGAGGAAATGTTTTGTGTTGGGAAGAATCTCGGTCGTCGTATATCTCGCTTTCAACCGAGAAATGGATTTTTATTTGACAAAAAGCTCCAGTTCTTTACCGTCATTTCTGGTCATATCCTGGTAGGAAAAGGAAGTTCTTACCTCGGCTTAACAAGGACAAGGTGCTTGCTTGTTTTCACAGCTGTTTTGCTTTTATTTAGCTCGACAAGCACATTGAAGAAAATTGTCCAAAAACAAAAATTAACTGTGATTATGAAGGCATTGGCTGCGAACATCGAGTAAGTATACTACGAATTTTGTCTATACCCTTGTCGAAAGAAGCATATTCATTTTTTCTCTTCAGAAACAAGCGATATAGCGTGAATTCATTCGACAACGGGATTGTAGAGCAACAGTTTAGGGAGGCGGGCTGTAATTCTTGCCACAACATTGATATAATTTCAGGGCTAACATTTCCGAGATTAATGTTGCATTTATCAAGAGTTTTTCATAAGCAGTGTAGTTGAATATGAACTAAACAAAACCTGAACTATATTAACTTATTTCTACAGTGCAGCCGTGAGAAACTACCCAAACATTACAAAAGCGAAATTATCAATCACGTGAAACTTATTTACGGGCTCGCGATGCTGAACAAGGAACGGCTGGACAAGCACGATGGAAACCTTGTCGAACACGTGAACATGATCAAAGACATGGACCGCCGCGTGGGAGATCTCGAGAAGATCGCGCACAACGCGATGATCTGGCGCGTCGAGGACTACGCGCGCAAACTCAAGGAGTCGAAGGCGGGAAATTTGGAGACGCTCTTCAGTCCGACTTTTACGACATCCAAACATGGCTACAGGCTGTGCGCTTCCGTCTGTCTGAACGGGGACGGCAAGGGCAAAGGAACTCACATGTCAATCTTCGTCAGTGTTTTGAAAGGTAAGGCGTTCAAGTCAAGTGATAATAGCGAACTTCAGAGAGGCTGAAAAGCACGGGCAGGTGGTTAAAATTTGGCGTATTTCAAGGCTACTATTAGTTGTCAATTATGTGCTAAGATAAGCGTAAGTGAGTAAGAATTATCATTGACACAAATCCTGAAAGATTTTGCTAGAAGAATGGTCCTTTCAGAAGCAATTTGAGAGTACTTGTAGACTTAAAAATACCTAGTATTGGGCAAAAATTTTGGGCCAGTTTCAGACCATGTTTTGACTCGACTTGGCGCTACGGCAAACAAATATAATCAAATAACAACCGTCTTTCGTCCAAGAAAATTATTCTCAGAGCCCGAATGAAATAGCTTTGTGTTTAAACTGCTAGTTTTGCACCTAAATTAAATTCTGGAAGCAAAATTTAGAATCTGTTCGGGTTATTTTCGAGAGTGTTTCACTTGAGCTGCAAGTTTCATTATTTCACAGGCGCCTACGATGCTCTTTTGAAATGGCCATTTGATTACCGAGTTACATTCTTTCTCCTTGATCAAAATGACGACGCAAGTGAACGTAAACACATCAAGTTCAGCATCAAACCCAATCCATGCGCGGAGAACGAACCGTTCCTGGGGCGACCAAGGATGGAAAAGAACGCCAGCTTTGGCGGCGCAAAATTTGTCCGCCACGATGACGTCGATACGCGGAATTACCTCAAGGATGACACAATCTTCATCAAAGTTGTCGTCGACTGCGATGGCATGAGCGAGCCATGAAGCTTGATTTGTTCTGAAAAACGTTTTCCAGTATTTTATTTGTAGATATTTTCGGCTTTTATGCAGGACATAGAAGTATGTATATGTTGTTGTTTGTTTCCTTGGTGTAAAATTCGTATCTTCCTCAGCCTCTGCATACCGACTGGATTCTCATTCAGTGCATTGGTACTTTAAAACTTGTGTCTAACGACTGACTATAGAGAATCGCTGGGGGACGCATGGAGCACCCTTCACCCTTGTCCCACAATTGTACCGGTCTAAGCACCGTCCCCCCTGTAATTAACAACGCTTTAGCTTATCCCAGTGTTTATAGTTTATTAAATTTAGTATGCGGCCTTGCAGCTGTGATCATTATCCGTAATTGTAGCCTTCCGCCATTTTGGGTGGCAAACAAACAATGAATGCAACCAAAGTAAATAAATTAACATTGGTTTGTTGCGAATGGTTTAACAAAAAGGAGGATCTAGCCACCCAAGTTGGTGCGCGACTACTTTTGTGATACGCGATACTTTGTATTTTTTCTTGTCTATCTTAAAGGATAATTCGAAAGCTGGATTTAACAGGCCTTTGTAGCGCTATATCCAATAAGCGCTTTAATTGTACCTCCCGTGGTAAAATATTCAGGCATTTATCTTAGAGATATATTCAAAGACTATAAACGATTGAGTATACTGTATTTAAAGCATGCACGAGCAAGTATATTGTAATATAGAAGTTATAATAAAATTCTGAAATTCACATTCACAACGGTCAGGTTTGATCAAAGCTTGGACCATTTTGATAACGCGTTTATGAGGCGGAAAGTGTGGGGACCGCGCATCCGTAAGCTTGCACAGACGTCGATACAACAACAATGGTTTAGCGACAGACTGAGAGTTTAATTAAGTTGATTCAGAGATATCTATGAACAAAGTGTCGTGGAATTTTTAGCTGGTACTTCCTGCTTAAAACTGACAAAAACTGATACTGATAGTGATAGTCTGATAAACAAGATACATCTAATGTAATTATGGAAGTAAAAATAGCTTGAATAAATTACGGCGATCTGCGAAAATCCGTACGTGGCAAATGTCATGTCAGTCGCGGGGTATCATGCATTCGTATCGAGCTGGTCGTGAAGGTAAGGGAAATGGGCGTAAATTAAAGTTTGGTCTGAGAGGTTATTTGAAATTGTAAAGGTTTTGTGTAGCAATGAATGCTGACCGGGAAATATGCAAAACAGAATAAATTCCGGCATTCCAGAACGAACCATGTGACTATTTAACATAATGTATGCAAATTGATGTTGAAGACTAAAGTTGCTCAAGCATTCCACTTTAATACGTTCAACATTTGGTTGTATTAAACAGCAGTGTTTTTGTCGATTTAAAAGGTATTTTACCGTGAAAGAAAACGTTAGAAACCTTCGAGAAGGAGAGAATGAGATACGGTCTACAATTTGAGTTGAATCGTTGAGGATTTTGTGGCCGAGAAAGCGGCGATCGGAGCTGAAATATGCCAGGGATTGATGCGAATTTTTGTAGTCCGGTGAAAGAGAATCTACTTTGTGGTCTGTGCGGATTGCCTTTAAGAAAACCAGTACAGATCTCGTCCTGTGGCCACCGATTTTGTGAATCCTGCCTAAACGATCATTTTGAACCCTTCACGTAAGTTTTACGTACAAAACATCGCTACCGTGTTATACAAAGTCTGATAGGAGAGTTGAGCATTAAAGTTATATTTCAAACACTTGTATTGTAAATCGTTTATATTGTTTTTTAAGCAGCAATCGAATGCATGAACGCATACCTTTTGAATAAACCGGAATTGTGCGATTGTCCTGTCGTTTTACTATGTGAGATGTCAGATAATTTATCTGTCTTTAGTCTTTTAGTGTGATCGGTAAAATTTCGTGATCTTTTTATAATTGTTCGAGTAGTTTTACTTGTGTAATTTGATTTCGACTCTGCCCTTGCGATATTGTTTACAAACATTTTCCGCTCGCAAAACGTTGCTTTAAAGTACGTCGTTTGTTAGTTTAATGGCCAGATATATTCCTTCTACAAATACCGAACAAAAAGAAAGCTATTTTTGTTTTCGGTCTTTTGTTTGAGCGCGTTTAAATTATGATTAAAGGTCAGAGATAAACTAGGGGTAGCTTTGTAATTGTCATGGGAAAGTGTTATGTTAATTCCAATGAATGGTCGACGTCCTTCGAGAATATAATTTATTTGACGGCAAATAAGTGGAAATCTTAAGCGTTTCCCTCGCTTAAAAACTTATTATCACATGCTTTAGAGCTTCCCAATCCAATGTATAGTTCGTTAAACTATTATATGCTGCATTTAAATCCTTATTTGGGAGAATTAAGGTCTTCGTATTATTCAAGTTTGTATTTTCAAAGTGTTTCTTGAGGTTATTGTTAATGGGATGTGGGTATTTTATATCAGGCGTTGACAGAAAGTATGCATAACCACCCACATAGAACAATCAGAAAGATGTGTGTGGGTTTAACCACATTAAATTCATAAAGGTGTGTTATAGAAGTGCTGAATTATTTAGCTATAAAAATATTGACTTGAGATTTTATTGCAAACAATATCCGAAGTTTGGGAAGGAAAACACAGATGTAACTGGGGTATCTTGATATTGTATCTATAGTCTGATGATGCGAAAGCAAAATTCCTCTTTAAGGACACCCCTCGGATATAGCCACCTCTGTATTAACATGCTGTGATTGGGTTTGGAACTGCAAAGTAAGCTATTTCTCAATATACGATCAAGCAGAAATTTAAACAATAGACATCTGGTTAGAATCAGATGTATTAAGGGACTCCATTGCTCGCATATCAAGAAAGAGATATTAAGAGGACTTTGAAGCAATCAACATCAATCAATTCTTGCATTTTTAAGTCAGTACCAGTTATGTACAGTACTTCCTGATTACTGTACATAACTATTAACTGAGACCCTGCTATTTCGAATGAATTGCCTGCATAAATCTCATGTTTAAGATTTTATGGTGATAATTTCGTTAAACTATATATTTCGAACAGTCTTTGTTGAAGCTGGATTAATGTAAAACATTGACCAAAGTTTACACATAAAAAGTCAAAATGATAGAATACCAAGTTTATAGCTTTAGTACAGTTGGCTTGCATTTCAACATTATATGTAAAATTATTTGACAGACCACAATGATAAAGCAGAACAATTACCAGCTGGTAGATTCATACAAAAACATTTCACTAAGTTAGGTGCATCACTGATTAATGGATTAATGGCTCCGTATCTGCACAATGTGTTTGTGCATAAACCGCAACCCAATTACGGCGATGCAAACAGTTTTAGTCTGTCAAGCATTAGATTCTATTGGCTCCTTCTTGGATTAGACTGAAAGCACTATTCTCAAATGAAGACAGGTGAAAAATTTCTGTCTCCATTGATCACATTAGCTCATCTTTAGCATTGTCCTGTTGAAGGACAACGGTGCATTAGGAATACAAGTCTAATTTGTACAGAAGTCGTGTTTGCCCAGGTGATTTGGTTGTTTAAATTGAAAATTCGCACTTCATCAAATTGCATTTTCCTTCTTCATTAGATTAATTTTATCCCCACACAGGTTATGATTCAATTTGATTTAAAACTTCTATGTCACAAAATGCTATACATCAACAATTGTCTTCTGTGCAAAGCGCATCCTACAGTGTGGTTGAATATATTTTGTGGTTTAAATCTTCTTATGGTGTGAACAAGGTCACTTATCCTCCTGAAAAGAACTATTTTTGTGGCTTGAAATGTGATTTTTGAGGGGGCTTAGGAAATTGGCTAACAAATAATCACTTTACAGCCGATTTTCCAAAAGAAACAAGTTTTTTCATCAACAATATGACTAAAAATATCAAAATAGACAATTGTATCTTTAAATACTTGGACTGAATTCAATTACAGGAGGAACATTTGAAACTGTAATTTTGCAAAATTATCGTCTCTCTAGGATTTCTGTTTCAAAAACTTACAGGACCAATCTTGGTTCGTTGCCAGTTAGAGAGTTAATATACTAACCAAAAGTAAAATAAATCTATTGTGGCTAGGAACAAACAATATAATCCAGTGTTGTCAAATGGATTTAACTTTTATGCCGCTAATGCTAAATCTTGTATCTCTTGAGGCAAAATATGGTGGATTATTTTTCATTCACATCAGCATAGACGTTTCTTAGACGTAGTAAATTTTAACTGTTAGGCTAGCGAGATTCTACAGGGCTTTTGAGTATATATATAATGTTTCGTAGGGGTCTTTAAATGCATTTTTTCTAATCCAGCGTCCATTAGTTGCGTGTTGGAGAAGAATCTGATTAATGTTAATATTGACATTGTTTGAATGCCTGTCATGTCGTTTTTTATGTACTTACAATGTTTAGGTTACCTCATCATGGTAAAATCTCTATGCTTTCTGTCAGAATTAAAAAAATGAAGTGTATATTTATAATTTCGGGATCTTAAATCTTCATATTTCGATCAGGGTTTAAAGAGAAACATGGTTCACCTTCGTGGTAACAGTTTTGGTCAAATTTATGGCATGCAACAGCAATTGAAATCCTTTCGGCAAACGGCTAAAGTTGGGTTGGAAAACAGGTTTCCAAGTGCTTGCGAAACTGTTTAGGGCCCTTTTTTGCGAGTTCATGCGTGATGTGAGTTGTTTTGACAATCGCCTGCTGTTGATAGCCAATAGCAATGTTACTGCGTAGTTTCTCTGTGTTGACATGCATGCATTTTTGTTTTAGGAGCGAACAGGAGTTACGATGCCCTGCTGACCAGCTCGAAGTCAAGCATTCACAGGTTAGAAACGGCTAAATATTTGTTGTATATATTTTCCTAGTATTTAATTTTTGTTTATTTACATTTGATTTGATTGTCGTGGCCGTTACGACGCCGCGAACCTTTTTGCAATTTGCAAAGTAACTTCTCAAACGAAGAGGTTTATGCTATATTCAAGTCGACAAACGATCGGGTTGTGAGCATAAATACTCTTTGACTTCTTCGTTATTTTTTTTGCCAAACATGCTCGAAGATAACAGCTCTTCACATGCATGGAGTCGGTCAAAAACTTCATTTATATACGCGTGTTTAATCCTTGTACAACTTGGCTCTGTTTGGGAAATGGCAATGTTAAATAAATTGCGGTAGATTTGTGAAGCTCTTCGCGTTCAATTGTCTTCAAAAGCCCATTTAACGTCATTGTTTTTTATGAGAATTTTTACCTCAAACCAAATGAGATTTTTTGCACAAAGTTGATCTTTTTAAGCGGATTAATATAGATTCATTTCCTGGTGTGCTCATGCAACATCACACAGTTGGGTGCTATTACAAAAGGGTGAGAAAATTGTGTTGATGCTAAGAATCAAGTTAAATTCCCTGCATAATGTGCAAACACACTAACATAGGTGGTCGCGTACAGCGTTGAATTTGTATGTAGATAGATATCAGAATTGTAGTTTACTGCATGATGTACTTGTTTCCTTTCCCATCAAAGCTGTATTATAATGCGTGCATGATTCAAACTTCGACATTCAGATTGTAAACTACGCCTCTAAAGTATAATCTCTGTAAGATTAGCATTTTTTTCTTGGCAAGGTGTCGTTGCCAAGTTTTGGCAACGCGACGAAATACTTTCTTTGCAAGAGGTCTTTGTTCAAAAACCAGTCATGAAAGACGACCTGCTTATTCGTGTTTAAGAGCAAATTCAGTTTATTAAAGTTGTTAAAGAAAGATAGAAACTAATATTATAGGATGAAAAAAAACACGTTGCGAGGCAAACCCGTTTTATTTGAGAGAACATTCAGGCAAATAAAATTAAAAACGAGTTCATTATTTACACGAGAAAGGAAAATTTCAGGAGGAAAACTTCCTTGTGATATTGGACGGTGTTATAGTTTATATTACATCATCGTGTTTTTTTTAAATTTGTTGTATATGATATTTATATAATTTACCCTGTCGTTGTCACTGATGAATAGCTGTTGGCATAAAAAACTGCAAACGTGATGGTCAGAACAATGAAAGGCAATTATATTCTTCACATGTGGGCCAAAGACTTAACAAAATTATAACAAATTAAAATTTAACGCACGGTTAGTGGGTGGCCACGGGGTGACACAGAAAACTCTCCGCGTTTTGCATTCTTCATATCTTTTTTACAACGAGGGCAAATATTTGCGTACAGATTTAGGGAACTTCTTTGGTGTAAACTGTTGTATAGTCAGTTTTATAAAATGTAGTTCTAGTTCTAGTGATTCTATACAAAAGATCTCACGTCAAAACTGGTTGTGTTTGTTGCGTTTCTCTGGGAACTTTATAGTTTATTCTACTATTTTCAAAACTTAATCAACGATATAAACAAAGGCTCAGCCGGAATCTCAAAAACCTCTGGCAATTAGCCATTCCCCGACGTCCTTAGTCTAGTCGAGTAAAATTAATTCTTTTGAAACCGGAGGTGTTTATTAAACGCGTCAAATAACGAACTAAGTTAATTCTTGCTTTTAAATTAGTTCGGATGTGAAGCATATCTTCTTTCTTATGTATCATCTGAGATACAGGTTTAAGTATACCATAGTATTAATTTTATAACGTTTTAAACATGGCATAATGAATTGTTGTATCACTCAATCAGCCGCAAATTTTTGAAGAATAGGATGCCATTGATAATAAAATTCCTTTCTGGGAAACATTCTCCGTTCCTTTTAACAACTAAAATCGTGTAGAACCTTTTTAGACATCTTATTAACAGTAAATTCTTGTTGTGCAATTCAACATGGCCGCCGTTGAATTGATTTGTTTACAGCAATCTTCCGTGATCCTGTCGTAAATATTAAATTAAATCATTTGGAATTTTGCCTGAGGGTTAGGGAGGGTTAAATTAATTTGTACCACCGATCAACAGACATGCATATCAGTAAATCAGTAACAAAATTGCAATTTTTATTTTTTTTAACCTAAGAAAGTTGCATACATGCGTATAAATATGCATATTTTGTGAGAATTGAATGTGGTGAATATTTCTCTTTGGCTGCTGACAACATTTGCTGTTTATACGGAAAATATTTCGACTCATATCTGTCAACGATGCTTTTCAAATCTGTGTGAGAATTATTTCTTCGATGTAAGCGAAATTCTGTACTCTCGCATGCATGACATTAAAAAGTCCTTGGTATAGATGCAATTTTTTTTACGAGACGAATATTTTTGGCGTTTCTCTTGACCGTTAGTTCTCCGTGCCTTCTGACATTATAGTAATTACTGTCATTATGTCACATGCAGTAAATTAGTAACATTATAGCTTCGAAACTTATCTCGTTTAAAAATCAGCACAGCTTGCATTATTATAACGAACCGTAAATTGAGCATTCGTGAACGACAGCCGAACACGAAACAAGAAATTACCTCTCTCGGTAAGTCGATGCAAGTATTTATAGATTTTACATTCTTAACACAAGGATTATTCCCGTAATTCAAGCATTTATCAATTTTAAGCTGGCATTACATAGACATGGACGTAAATTTAATCGAATGGTCACGCAATCTTGAAACACCATACCAAATAATACCATTATATTTGTGTTTTGTTCTCGGGAAAATATGACCCGGAGCAAAACCAGTCTCCAACGTTTTGGTCGTCTTTTCATTCATTTCATTTGCATTTAAACGCTGGTAAATTATTGAACTGTTTTTACTTCGGCTTCGGTAGGCCGTGGATTGATCAGCGCTGACCATGGGTCGAATTTTAGCATGCTGTTCTTGTTTACGTGTTTCTTCTTGTTGTTTACATAAAAATAAAAACTTTAGGACACAAAATCGGTATTGAACCTTAAGAAATGTTTATCACTTTATCTTTATTATTTGGGTGTTGGAGTTTTGATTTGTAGATTTTAGTAAACCCAGGGTAAGGCAGGTAGAATTTATTAGCATGGATCTTACAATTGGGGTGTCCCTGATTGTGTGGATCAAAGGTCACCTTTAGTCACCCCGCAGTAATCAAGCATTTTCGGTAGCCCGATTCGTCCTCAGTCCCCTATCAGCCGAAGCCCTGCGAGACGCGTGTTTTTACCGCGGGTTGCTCCTGCGTGTATTTATTGTAGTTGGATTTCCACGCGTGGTCATACAGGCTGCCCGGTACATACTCTCTACCTCAATGAGCCTCGCCGTGATGACGCATCCGTGTACGCACTTTTGACATGAGCGTAAATCCCTCTTCTCAAATTCCGATCTCAGAAACCCGGAAAAATTTTCTACGCCGCACAGGCTTGTTCCTGCTTGGTATTTGCTATGCTAGCATACAAAAGTCCCCAACTTGGAAAATTTTTCCTTGAAGGAAGTTAAGGAAATGGCGTGCATGAAAGGGGAGTCAAAAACTAATTTCAAGGACATCTTGATAATGAAATATCAACAAGAGGCAGATGACCTGTGAGCTTTGTCTTTTCGAGGTTGTTTCTCACAGAGAACGGGATATAATATTTCACGCTTATCTGTAAAACTCAGTGAGATATATTTAATTGAGGGTATATCACAATGTTAGATCAATCTGCAATGTTAGATTCATTTACAAGATCATTTAGCAATATCCATGACAGTAAGAATAGGATGTGTTAGGTTAGATAACCGCGGGTGGTTTATGACGATACGGGAAAGACGTAATGCATTAAGAAACGACGATTAAGAAACGCTGAAATGATTTTGAAAACGAATTGTTACTGCGGAAACCAGGAAGAGATGTTTTGACGTACTAACATCGTTAATTCCTGGGATTAACACTGGAATGTTACGACGAAGAATGTCGAGTCGGAAATCGTCGCGCTCTGTCGTCAATTCGCCGTAGAAAGTTCACACTTAGTGACACTATACTAAAACATAACAAAAAGTAGCGTGCGTGCCGGCTCATTCAAATAACTTCTCATAAAATATGACTCGGCACCTGTTTAGAATATACAGGAAGAGTTTCGTCGTCTCGAACTAATAGCCTTTGTCAAAAACGCTTGTACCTGTTCAGTCTGTTGACGAAACGACGCAGAAAGAAATATCGAGAAGACGAGGACCTTTCTCTTTCCCCAGTATATATTAGGCAGATGCGTACTAAACTACATTTAATGATATAAACTATGAATATGATATAAACTGTAAATGCATAAACTACATTTAGTGATGTCTTGTTTATTCAAACACAGATTATACGTAATAAAGCATAGTCAGGTTTGTAAAGTTTTGATTGTTAAACGAAGCTATTATAAAGTTTATTTTATTAATAAATCCAATTTTGATGGAATCCCAAATTATATGTAACAATTAAGGAATGAATTTAGTACAATTAAATTTTATAAACGTATAGATTTTGCATGAATATACATCTGGAATTGTTTTTAATTGTCGTAATTCGCAATGCGTAGAAAGGAAATCCCTTTCAGAGGTGTGGAGTTTTTGATTTTGTTGAGAAATTCTTTTCGGGGCAGGGTATTGTTATTAGAAGGTCATTAGTCGAGGTTATTGTGATATTAACCAGTTATTACAGCTGATATATGCATCATTTGCGGAACAAGCTGAAGGATATATTTGCTCGTTGTTGAAGGGCGCGCTGTTATCATCTATATAAAGATCCTTGATCCTCTTAGGAAAGGAAGCGTGCTAATATGCATTTAACAAACAGAGACAATATCAGGAAACGCACCAGCACTCGAGTCAGTATTGCACCGTATAAATACACCGTAGCTTAACACCTTGGTCATACACAACCAGCCGGTGCATGCGTTGTGGTAATCATTGAATGAACAGAGTTGACTGACCTCTCTCTATACGTTGCGTATACCAAAAGTCGATATTCGAGAGCCGATTCAAAACTCTCGTCTGTTAAAAAGTTTTTCCTATAAAGGGTCAATTGGCATTGGCTATTTGTGCATTCCAGTTTCAGCTCTGTGTTATTTTGGATTCTATTCTTGGGATTAAAAGATGCTTTCTGTTCGTTCGTGGTGTATCGAAAACAACATTGGGGTAAGGTGTTTAGCTGCTGTCGGTTTGTATATTTGGAGTTTTTGAATTACACGTATTAAAAAATACAGATAGCTACAATCCGCCAAGATAACTTCCCTGGGATCTAAATTCCTTGAAATTCCTCATGTGGGTTCCTGCATGTTAGCTGCATAGCAAATATAGTTGTAATTACAAAGTGTGTTTACTGAAGCTGCATGAAATTGGTGGCTGTTCCGAATTCGTCACATGTATCCATATATTATAATATAGTTGACTATTACAATATCGTTTCTATAAAAAGCTAGTTTTGAGCGTGTTGATCAAGATCTTCCATCGATACAGCCATGATCTGTTTAGTTTAAGAGAAAACTATTTGCAACCTTTGCTTTTGAAATATATTAAAGTTGTTTTAGAAGTCATAAGACTTGAAGTTATTTACTACAAAGAGTTCTTTAGACCAAATGCAAATGTTCATAACGAGGTTTAAGCTACCTAGAAAGCTCTTGGTCGTTCCACATATGTAATCTACCATAATACTTCATAAAGCAAGTACATATTCATATTCTAGTATAAATGTGTTTAAGGAAAGGACGTCAATTTTCCCTTTTCGACGATTGTTTTGCAACTTCAGAGAGAGAAATGTTGGCCCCTCTTTTTTAAGTCGCTTTAACAAAGAATAGATCCTTGAGATTCGTATGCTTAATGAGTATTAGATACAAACAAGGAATTTCTAATGAGGTGTGAAGTTATTTTGCTTGTGAGGAAGTTATGTGTTTCTCAATTCAATAGTTTGCTTTTTGATGTCGTTTCATTAAGCGATTGTGCTAACATATTGGGTATTATGAGATTTGTAACATATATGTAAATGAAATAATTATACTCATTGTCCAAATTTGACAGGATAAAAGCAGTTTTAGAACCGACATCTTTCAAAGCGAATATCTTGCAAAACACAAAACATCTTCATTAATTAATATAGCTAGTTAACTCTGGCGGTACTTTACGATAGAAATCTATTGAATTGGTATTTTACAAAGTCTGACTCCTCGCATCTAATACAAAGCTTAGAACTTGCTCGATCTTTGCTAAAGACTTTTGTTAAAAGATCTTTTTAAATATTCGACCCAGAGCTTTCTATTCCCCTGTTCCAACGCATGGGCGTAATTACGTATTGCACAACTTGCTATTTATTGCTCAAATGGGTAAATTTAGCGCGAAGAAGGAACGAAAATTAGGAAGACACTCAATTGTAATTGCAGAGCAACCTACGTATCGGCGCCATATTTGCTGATCAATAGTTGTAACGGCCAGATGACTAGACTCTCGGGCTTATATACTCTTGAGGACAAAAGACTCTTTCTCGTATATTTTCCCCTGTTTTTTCTGGCAAGCGATACGAAATATTTCAACTGATTAGTCAGACTCCGCTAGTGCAATATAAGACATCTCTTGTCACGATTTGAGGCCTCTCGCTTTGAAATTTTGCAATATTTTCATGCGTGGGGTGGAATCAAAGAGCAAAAATTTTTCAAGGTCTCTCGAATCCAAAAACTCTCAACACAATTAAGGCATGAATCTCCAAACTTGCATATTATACACTGTTGCGTGTATGGATAAATGTCTTGAAGGTTTTTTTTTAATAAACATTCTGGTCCAATATTCTTCATCTTGATTAAAAGACTCTCCGATGTGTCACACTTAATAATATCACTTTTTTCGGTAAATGTGCTCGCAAAGCAGTATGGTCCGGCACACGTTGGACGCGCCGAGGTCTTCACTGATCTAACAGTACACTGAATATAGCAAATATATTTATCAAAACGAAGCCTGGATTTATGCACTTCTGTAGAACCAAAACTGACGGAGTCTGAAAGAACAATACCTTACGTCGCTATATATGGGCATTTTATGTTGTTATGATGACCGATATCGTCATAAACTTGTTTTGAATGCTTTTCAGATATTGAACTTGGCTTTTTACACAATTATTTCCATATATGTTACCTGTGTTGAAAACTTTCTAGAGTGTTATTTATTTCTGATTTTCTGTATCCCTATTAAACCAGGTCTATCTCGATGAATCGTCTGGTAAAAAGATCCAGTCTTTGACAGTCTTCTGTCGATATTGCAGCCAAGGCTGCAAGTGGAAAGGACCTTTGAGAAAGCTGAAGGTAAAAATATGAACGTGTCATCTTCCTCTCCGTATTGCGATCCTGCAAATGACGTCATCTTTTCGTCAAACCATTCGCCATTTTATGTGGCGAAACCATTCGCCATTTTATGTGGCGAATTAAAATAACGTTAGTAAATAGCAAACAAACATGGAATGCAACTGAGATTTTATAGCACTACAGATTCTCTTTCCGTCAGTGATTTCAGAACACTTTAAAGTTCCCAGGACTTGCAGTAATCGGTTAAATATAAAGCTCACGCTATCCAAGTTGGCGGACTACCAAAA
Source organism: Dendronephthya gigantea (assembly GCF_004324835.1). Lineage (NCBI taxonomy): Eukaryota > Metazoa > Cnidaria > Anthozoa > Malacalcyonacea > Nephtheidae > Dendronephthya > Dendronephthya gigantea. The sequence continues at coordinate 50,191 of NW_021163039.1, read as the reverse complement.
AGCTGTCAATCTGTTCCCGAACTTTTGAAACTATGAACCAAGCCTACAGTGAAACGCAGTTGTCTGATAGCAGAACAACTTTATCACTATATTTTTTGACAAGTGTTTTTTTCTGACCATCCAGAGCCACCTGTCAACTTGTGAACACAGTGTGATTGAATGTTCCAACAAGTGCGGGGTGCAACTCATGCGGAATCAACTTGAAGAACACGTTCGTAATCTTTGCTCTAATCGTTACGTATCATGTCCAAACTGTCGTCAGAATATTCCACGCGAGGAACATGAGGTAAGAAGAGTTGATAGAGCTATCCAGTATAAATAAAGTTAGTTTAGTTTAGGTTTCCTCCTGTAGTAACACTGGATCAATAAGAGATGATTCTTACTGGACCTCTAGGAAGAACAGTTTAGAACTGATAGAGCTATCCAGTGTAAATAAAGTTAGTTTAGTTTAGGTTTCCTCCTGTAGTAACACTGGATCAATAAGAAATTATCCTTACTGAACCTCTAGGAAGAACAGTTTAGAACTGATAGAGATATCCAGTATAAATAAAGTTAGTTAAGTTTAGGTTTCCTCCTGTAGTAACACTAGATCAATTCCTGACTATTTTGCAATTACAGAAACATTCCCGATCTTGCGGCAAATCAGAAAACAGTTCGACTGCGAGTAAATTACGTCAACATATCAAGAATCTTGGTCGTTCGAAACATGACTCATTTAATCAACCCCGTAGCTTGTCCCAGGACCAGCCAATGCGCGCCGCGTCTGTTCCCGCGCAGCTGAATTTCGTTGGCAGAACCGATATACCACAACGAAGGATTGAGGAATGGCATGGAACCACAGGTACGTTTGGGGATACGTTGATTATACTCATACTTACCCCCAGGTTCCATCTATCGAGCTCACGCTTCGACTGGTCAAGCTTTTGAAAAATTATCTGAAATATTCTGAATTGAAAATTGATTCTTGGAATGGTGAACCTCGCCTTGTTCTTATCTTAAAATCATTTTCTTCCATTCAGGAAACAAGAGACACAATCACAATCGACGCAGGTCTCGCAACTCTTCTTTCGGACGTGAGATAAATATCCAGGAAACCTTGCAAGAAGAAGAGACCGCCCCAGACCTCCCGGATTCCCCTCCTCCGTCCCAGACCCCGCCGCTGCGTCGGCGACCGGAGTACGGAAGTCAGGTCGTCTACATGGGCTCTTCGAATAACCCTCCGCCCCAGACCTCTACGGAACGCGAGCTGTTCACGTGTGTCTGCGGTGCTCTGATGGCGAACGAGGAAATCACGACACACATGTCCGAAGAGTGTCCGAAACGGTTGACGCTCTGTCAGTATTGTAACAAACAAGTTGGCCATTCTGAACTACAGGTTAGAATCAGAAATCCTTACCAAAGGCTCCATTGCCTTGACCAACTTACTAACATAGTTAACCAATAAAGGACGCTCTTTCAATAGATAGATTTTTCGTAGATCTTAAACTCTGAGCTCGAAGTGCTGTTGAGTATGCTTCATACAGGATGTCTCGAGTTTGTGTCTTTCTGCGAATTGTATTCAATCCCGTAATATAATATATTACCTGAGTAAAGTGGACTTAGTTACTATTTTCTTCTTAAACGTTAAATAAACATTTGTTCCAATCCATTCTTCTAGGAGCACCTCAGAGATTGTCCAAGGTTCCCTCTGAGTTGTCCGAATAGCTGTGGCGTTCGTCAGATTCCACGAGAAGAGGTACAGAGACGAAATATTTCATTCCATTTTTATGTTGGGCTTCTTTAAGTATTTAATCAAGTACTTTGTGTAATATTTGCTCATTGTGTCCTTCGCAGATCAACCGTCATGTCACGACCGATTGTTCTGCGATTTTGGAAGTCTGTCCGTTTAAATTCGCTGGATGTGGCCATAAGGTAGTTATCATAAACACGAATTTTTTTGATAAACAAATAGAAGATTTTCTTGTGTAAACATAGAAGTATATGGCTAGTAAACTCAAGGATAATTTAAATAGTTTGCTGCCTGAAGTCTTGTAATATAAAGAATAGTTATTTTCGTTCTATTGGATATAGAATGAAATATACTTGGGAGGCTATATTTGGGATGAAATATTTCAGCCCAAAACTCGTGGAAAAGATTTTCATGAATGGCATTGTTTATCACCGGTTATCTTTGAAGCATGTATTAGAATTACAAATATGACTCGTGATTCGATTTTTCCTTATCTTATTTAGTGTCCCCGATCCAATATAAACCGTCATTTGGAGAACAAGATGAAGGAACATCTGAATCTCATGTGTAAGTTGTCTGTCAAACAATCGAAAGAAATCAACGAGCTACAGGCTGTTGTAAAACACTGCAAGCCGTTTAACCAAGGTCAGCTTTTGTGGAAAATCGAAAAATTTTCGGCGTGCTTAGAGACCGCTAAAGAGATTAGCGGCTACGAAATACACAGTCCACCTTTTTATACAGATCAGTATGGGTACAAGTTCATGATCGTTGCCTTCCCGAACGGCAACGGGAGCGGGGAGGGGACGCATCTCTCGCTGTACGTTCGGCTGCTAGTCGGAGAGTACGATTCTCTCTTAAAGTGGCCTTTCCTCGGAGACATTTCGCTAACGTTGATCGAGCAATCCTCAGACGCGAGTAAGCAACGTCATATAAGCCAGAATTTTTCGCCAGACCCAAGTGGACGAGCTTCCATCGGCCTAAAAAGAGTTCCAACACCCCCGGTTTTGGTTACCCACAATTCGCATCCCATGACACAATTCGGGCGCGCAAATACATTGTCGATGACGCCATCTTCATACGGGCGACTGTTGAACTGCCTCAAATTATCGAAGCTTGAGCCAGCGGTTTTTGAAGCTGCGGTGTCATCGAGGTTTTTTCTTGACTGCGAACTCCTAGGTAAGCGGTATTGTATGTTGAGCCCACGTTCTGTCGATACAGCGGTTGTTGTAGCATGAGCCCGTGAGCTTTTTGAACGGCACACTGTGGTTGAGCCGTTCTGGTTCATATTTTGTGTCCGCGTTTTTGACCAGTATAATATATACACGAATTTATTAATGATAAAATGTATTGATCAATCTTTCTGACGAAGTTCACGTGTCGGAAACATGATTTCAAATTGATATTGTGTCGGTGTTTATATATCGTAGCCGTAGGTTAGTTTAGGTAGTCTCTTATGAAAAGGTTTATGACAACAGCAGCTAAGCATTATTTAAAACGAGTGTCTCAACTAAGCAACCGGGAGTCTGGGGCTCGTATATGCATGCCAATCTTGAATTGAAAGTAATAATACAAGGTTTTAAAAGACCCATATTTATAAACAACTTTTCGAAAGTCTGCAAATTCACATTTTCATAATATTCGTAATGACAGCCATTTCTGAATAATCACCAGAGCTGAATGTTAGTGTTCTATGATATTAGTTTCAATTGTTTAATGTCTGGTAGTCCTTGGATTTCGCAAGACATAGTATTAAGAAATGCTTGAATTTTACCCTTTTTGGGGACATGCAAAGCTTAGGAAAGCCACACATTGTTGAACTGCTGAAATCAAACCTTTTCACAACTACAAAATACACCCTTAATTTATGAAACAAAAAATGAAGTTGTTTTGGCCGATAGCTTCTTGCTGTTGTCATAACCTTATGTAGCGGTTAGTTTAGTGTATATTACATCACAGAAAATGAAATAATGTTCAGAAGTTACATAATCAATGTTGTAATTTTGTTGTATAAAAATATATATAATCGAAAAACATATATTGTCCTCTCTTTGTGGGCTTGATTATTCCGCATCAACGACTGTAAAAATATTTTTATATATATTCAATAAACTGTACGTTGTTGTCTATTACATTGGGAGTTTGTGTTTGTTTTGTGTGGAAATCGATAGGCATATATAGTCGAAAGTGTATAAAACCGTTTGGAATTAAAACTCGCGGTAACATCGACCAAATCGGTTTGTTTTATGCTTGGCGGTTACAAAACTCGCGGTTTGCTGTGTCACTCCCATGGATAAAGCGTATAAGATAGGGCAACTTATCTAAACCAAACATCAAATCTGAAACACACTCGAAGAAGAAAAACTGGCCTAATTATAACAAGACGAACTTTGCTTTTGGAAACACGTAAAAACTATCATGACTTTCATGTCTTTGTCTTTGGTGTGCGGAGAACTGGTGGGTTTTGGACCATGAAAATAAAGCAGTAGAAATGCCAATGACAGAATTGTGGCTGGATCATTGGATGAAACGTGGGCACTCATCTTTAAAAAGTATTGTGCTGAACAACAACAAGAATACAATAAAACAATGGGCACGTCAAAGCTGTTATATTCATTTTTTTGATTAATTACAACGCTTAGCACTCTGTCTCTGTTTAATTGAATGTTTATTCATCATAATGCATCGTGCTTTACATTAAAACGACGACGTTCCTCATTGCAAAGGCGTAAAAAGCTCCGTTTTATGGTGCTCAATTATGGTACAATCTGTTGGTAACATCGATTTGCGGTAAGTTTGTAATGTAGTTTATTAATTATCAGTTCCGTTGGTTAGTTTAACCTATGGTTTAACTTGATAGAAACGCCAATGAGGTAAACATGCGATTCTTAGGAGCTGTATCGTGTTCTTGTAATCTTGTTCAACGATTTAAGTACACGAGGAAAACTCAGACGAACGTAGCAAATCGTAAACGAAACAGTGACAAAATCGCAAAAGCAAGGACTGACTGAAAATAACGAGACTTGGTTACGCGTTTGCTAGGAATAAATGAACCCAATTGTTGAATGGTCACAGTAGAATCGAATTTGCATCTGTGAAGATGCATGACTAAATAGGTTCTAAAAGTTTCTGTTGTTTAGACTATTTAATAAAATTATTCTGAAATTAATTAATTCGGCTGCCAGATTTGGTAATCATAAATAGAAAACAGTCTGCATTGGCGCCAAAGCCTGATAGCTCGCTCTCAAATATTCATCACGGTATTGTCTTTCATTTTTAAGTTTCGTATTATGGGGTGATAAAGCCTTTGGAAAGCCATAAATATTTGAATTTCGGTTATTGTCTATCTATATTTGAATATTCGGTTATATCGTCTATCCATGGTAGTTCTTGCTGCACATTAATTATAACTTGCTTCCTACGCGAAGAGACCCTTTCGTGGGCTTCTCCTTGAAGTCTTTCCACCACGAAGGGCGTTGTGTGTTCTTCGGGTCCTTCAAAACCGCGTCGTATAGATTTTCCAGGGCCTGGGAGCGACAGAAATGTTATGCCATTTGATTACAGAAGGGAAAGGCGGGTTTAGATGTTGCTGGGAGAGTATCTAACAGCATTTAGGTTCGCCAAACACTTTTAAATCTGAACTAGAGTTTGTTCAGATCAGATTCCCAGAACGGACTAGGCTTTTGAACAATAGTCCTACCTTTCTACAGAATTAATCACTAGTACAAACCTTTCCATTACTATGGCCAATTGGGGAGTTCAGAATAAAGTCTGGGGGTGCCAGAGCATCCACTAATGACACTGATTCTGGTTTAATCTACAAGACAATAAATTTCATTCCCAAAGACCAATATATTTCATCCTTAACTGATAATTTTTTCACCGAAGGTACTACAATGCTACGACAACAAGACGACCGAATGGGAGACCGAAACAAACCTCGTCACAAAGATCCACGATTGATTTACGAATCATCCCGGCATGACTTCCTTGATTGAAAAAGCCACCTGTCGTAACGTAAGGTAATAAGGAAATCTTTTGTGTGTGATGTGTAATATAAAATAAATCACAGCTGTTCAAATGCCTGCTTGGGAAATGTTTTTTTAACACAAACCTTCGTAAAAAGTTCCTAAATGTTTTTCCAAAATCCACAAACCATACAAGATTTCCAACTTTGCTAAAATGGCGCGAAAATTCGTTGGAGTATCAGGGTCGTGAACAAACGCATGAAATCTGTCCATAACTGTTTTCTATAAGAGAGTCATAAATCTAATTTTTCGAATGGCTGGATATTATTGATAAAAGTTGGATCTCTGTATACCGTATACGTACCTGGATGAACGCCAATGCCAACGAGCGACAGAAAAACGCTTGACTGTCATTTTTTGCTGAAAACGTTTCCTTCAAATTCAAGCATTTAATGTTAGGTGTTTTTATACTATTTGCTGAGAGAATTGGATAAGATTTTGCCAAACCTTGCCGCTATTCAATTCGCTTTGAATCTTTTTATCGCTTTGTTTTAATAAGTAACAAACCAGCCAACTGAATGCTTGCAAAATAACTGGATAAAAAAGAAAGTGGCAATTGTTGCAGTGTCCGGTAGATTGGATGATGTTATTAACGTAAGGTTTACACATAGAACAATAATGAAAAGATTTCTTCTGACCATCAAAACCTTTGAAATCTTTTATCGTGTGTGCATGAAACTTGTTTTCCAATATCTCGTCCATATGATTCAGAAACTCCACACAACCTGTAGGCGAGTTGACTTTTTCTCCTAAGATATATAAGCGCAGTAAAAATATTCAAAAACCGCTTAGTTCGCGATCTTCTATAAAGGCAAAGTGTGTTAACCTTGATTCACACTATATACGAAGGTTCTTTGATGTAATTCGGAATTTTGTATTGATAAACGCCAAGTTTTAAAGAATTTGTGAATAAATATCAGGAAGAAATCACTTTTATAGTTCCTTCAAATTATCCCACAAAAACGTAGGATTTGGTTTTGCAAAATTTCCACTGTACTTGAAAGAAATTGCGACGGTGTTAAATGGGGTTTAGAAAATATCGAACCTTTTTTTATTTCGTCCAGTTTTGAAAGCAAGAAGTTGCTTGTTTGCCCCAGCAGCAGATTATTGTCACCTTCGTAGGTACAATTAGGATCATTGTCATCTCTGAGTTCACCAAGCCTGTTGACTGGATTTGGAAAGATACATTTCTACATCAGCCCGAGGGGGGAGAAAAGGGGGAATTTTTTGGGGGGGAGGGGTAATCAGCGAGCCTTTAGCAGCAATCACGAGATTCGCGTGATGTTGCTTACGCCACCACGCATACTCGTTGTCGCTCGGTTAAGCGATCTCGTCCGACAAAAGTGCAAGCTTCTTCATGCAGAATCTTACAGCTCGTAGAAAACCGCTAAAGCTCTGCATAATTAGGGTTCAGTCCAGTGAAATTTCACATGTGTTTATTACCAGCTAAATATCCATGACCGCCACACGCCTCGCGACACTCCTGGATGGCATCACGTGCTGTCCACGCGGCAATAGGTTTGGACGAACACGATAGAGCGTGAAGTTCACGACCTAAATCAGCCTTTAAAATGCATAGAAACAAGACACAACTTTCAGAGACCATAATAATGTAGTTTATGGAAGTGCTAATTTACGCATTATGCCGTGCAACTTATTTTAATTCAAGCATTAATATAAGACGTTGAACTTGAATGATTTGATGAAGCCGTAGAGGCAGAGGCTTTCTACCTGATTCGTGTCGGATTCACCGAGGATTAAGCCAACTTGAAAGCGAAGCATATCTTGAAATAACGTTTTAGAAAATTGCTGCAAGGCGTACGTTGCAGCCAGGAGTGGAATTAACCTCCATTGCTGAAAAATAAGTGCATTTTTCAAATTCAAGTTGAATTGAAATAAATCTAATCTATTAATAAACATTCCCGCCTTTTTTCTGAGCTTTTTAATGACTTTCATATGCTTATTGTGTATAACTAACCTGCATTTGATATTCCAAAACAGGGATCTCGTCTTGTCCAGGTGGTCCAAACTGACGTCTAACTGCTGAATACCTGCGCAGATAATATGGAAAAGGACATTACAGGTATTTATAAAACAATGACATCTTATCATCCTGCAGGAACAAAAGAGTTTAGTTCAATCTTTAGTTCAAGTCTTTAAAAACGTCTGGTTGTATGCAATGAACATAACAGTGGAAATTGTGTTGAAGTTAATAGTCTTAAAACAACTGATGAAACTAACATACCTTATTGCTATCGTCAGACATAACCTTAAATTAACAACACTCATCTCAGTAATGCCAACTCTGCCGTGTGAGAGAGCTCCTAGTGATGCAGCGAATCTTTTCCTAGGGTCTTTAATCGTGGAGACATAGCGACCATCTGGTGTGACTTGAGAATGCTTGCTTAATAAAAACTCCCTTGGGATGGACACGTTTTTAAATGCTACAAATCTGTGAGAAATAGGGTGAGTGATTATTTTATTATCACCTACTATCACCTACTATCAATATCTCATCCTCAATTCCCACCATCACTCACCCATTATCCAACTCATTCTGTCCCAGTTTCTGCCCAATATCCCCCACGAGCACTCCAGGTCTAGCTGTGAGATCAGGGTTACGCACTTCCACACAGAACATGTGAAGACCATGACACATGCCATCTGGAGTGTAGAGTTGAGCGTATACCAAGGCATGGGTGGCGGTCTTACCCAGGTTCCCCACCCACCATTTCGTCGCTTCGTGGTCCGGTGTATTTAAAATAAATTTCTATAACATAGAAATTCTCTTCGTAATTTAAAATGAAAAATGCATCAGTGAATTGGTTAAATATCAGCAGCGTTAAAGCATCTATCATGAGCTAGTATTTGATGTTTCAAATGTCTAAAGACAGCTTCATGGTGAATTGTGTTTTCAGAAAATGTTGAGAGAATTTATTAACAAATTGATATAAACCATACCAAAAACTGAAATATGTTTTCACCTGTGTTTTCGGGTCATAAACAGCAACTGTTCTCATAGCTTTTGTGTTACTACCGTGACTCAATTCCGTTAGGGCAAAACAGCCAAAAACCTGGTGATATTGGGATAGTTTAATACAATATCATTATGGTCTTCAACAAGAACAGTCATATACTGATTATCTTGCAAATGTGTAAGTTTGAAAGCAACAATGACAAACCTCTAAATTTTCACATTTTTCTACCAAAGATTGGATCATTGGATGCTGACTGGCTGATTTTAAATTAAACGTAAACATCTGAAAGAGTAAATGCAAGCAAAGGGGAAATTATTTTGCCTGTATTTATGTGGACAATGTTGGATGGCCATGGAACACAAACCATTACTAAGTAACAACTATTACAACAGGGCACTCTTCCTAATGTCATCACTATCATTACGACCATATCATCATTATCACCACCCTGCTACCACCGCTCAAAACTACCATATCACCCTCATTACTGTCATTGTCACAACTGGCATCACCAACATCCCATCACCACCAATGCTATCAATGAGTCGTATCCACCATCATGCGTGGTCATAATAGTAACCCTGACCAATTGTCCGGTAAAATTGATTGCCGTCAATAGGGCAAAATCACTTATATAGGTGCCTTGCTAATTGCAGGTTACCGCACAACAGGTAGTGACATAGTAGCAACACAGGGCTCCTGTGTACCAAAGCACAGCTAACCCAAGCAGCATTAATATCAAATGGGTAAAGTGAAATGCATGAGAAAACAATGACACCAGACAGAACATAAATACTCCTCTGAAGGTATTTTGCAGCCACCTGATTATGCAATTGAAATTTTGCAAGCAATCCCCAGTTAAGCGAACCAAACGCATCTGTTATAGCATGTAAATTCAATGGATTCTCCCCGACCTCGCCCAAAAAATCATACTCCACAAGTCTTTTAACTCTCAGAAATGTCAATCGTCGTTTTCCCTCCATGGTCAGACCTTGCGTTGTCTCTAAAAACACTGGATCTTTGGCCATAACGCTCCAAATCTTTTCCTTGGTCTCCAAGATTTCATCGCCTTCTATAAATCGTTTCATGTCGTACCAATCAAAAGATGCTTGTTTTCTGTACACATCCAGAGGTCCAGGTGGAAATTTGGCAAATACTTTGCTGTTTTCGACCATTTTAATGATTGGATTCTTTAAACAAAACGATTTTCGAACACTTTGCACTTTGAACCAAAAAATTTTACAAATTTTTGTTATTTTTGGTTCGGGATTATTCGGTTTACGATCGGGAGACGTTCGGAGTTCGTTTGTTATATCAGCTTCGTTTCCATCCCTCAAAATTAGAAGCATTAATCCTAATCATCGTAAAGCTAAACTAGCTGGTCGACCGTCAACTTCAACTTGCCATTTTTTTTATGTATCACTGTACTTTAGACAATAAACCTCTATTACATCCGAAAAAAATTGTAAAGAAAATTTTTTTAAATAAAATAGGAAACTAAATCCGACTTCGGAATTTTGGTTCAATCGATGACGTAAGGCTGTCTTTTGGGCGATGGAAATTATGATTTAAAGTCCATTTGCCTTTTCGCAATCCTTGAAGGAAAGCATTGGAAAGAATTGCCACAGTTTTACTTGTTTCTGCAAAATGGCAGCTAAATCTCTGCGTTTTGACGGCCAAGTTGTGCTCGTAACTGGTGCAGGAGGCGGTCTAGGTAGGGAATACGCTCTGGCCTTCGCTGCGCGGGGTGCTTCGGTGGTAGTCAACGATTTAGGTGGAAGTGCAAGGGGGGAAGGTCGGAGCTCCTCTTTGGCCGACAAAGTCGTCGCAGAGATCCGCGCATCGGGAGGAAAAGCGATCGCAAATTACGAGTCTGTTGAAAACGGGCAAGAGCTGGTTGACCAGGTTATAAAAGCGTTTGGCCGAATTGATATTTTGATCAATAATGCTGGCATTTTAAGAGATCGTTCCTTTGGTAATATGAGTACCATGGACTGGGATTTAGTCCACAGGGTACATCTCCGAGGCGCGTTCCTGGTCACCAAGGCAGCATGGCCTCACATGAAGAAACAAAAGTACGGGCGGATCATTATGACCTCGTCGACAACCGGCGTCTTCGGGAATTACGGACAGGCTAATTATGCGGCTGCTAAACTCGGATTGTACAGCTTGGCCCGAACCCTTGCTATTGAAGGCGAGCGTTACAACATCAAGTGCAACACCATTGTCCCTGTTGCAGATTCCCGGTTGACCAAAGGGATTTTGCCGGAAGAAGTTTTGAAAATGGTAGCGCCCAGATTGGTTGCACCTTTCTTGGTGTACCTGTGCCACAAGACCTGTGACGAAAACGGTCAGTTGTTTTTCATCGCCGGCGGTGCGGCAGCCGTGATTCGCTGGCAGCAATCCAAGGGAGTTAACCTCCTGTCTGACGGACAAGATCTTACCGCAGAACTGGTACGAGATAACTGGGCTCGAATCAAAGACTGGACTGACGCAACTAATCCAGCCACTGGTAATGATGGAACAATGAAGCTGCTAATGGGACAAGACACCTCTGCCGAGAGTGGAACACCTGCCCGCCTGAAGGATGAGTTCTCTTACACCTTCAAAGAGGTTATTCAATTTGCCTTGGGAATTGGTGTGACTGTTAAAGAAGATGGCTCTCATTTGAAGTTCTTGTATGAGGGTCATGAAGATTTCAGTGTTCTGCCAACATTTGCAGTGATTCCTGCTCAGGTAGGAAAGAAATTTGCATTGCTTTTTATTGTGTTTTATTTGTGAATAACCAAATAATACATCAAACAATATTTGAACAAACTAACAGTCAACTTTTCTCATTTAGGCAAGTTTTATGACAAGTTCTTTTTTGAGCAAAGAAAAAATTGGTTTTGAAATAAACCCAGCCAAGGTAATATTCTGTGCTATCAGAATTGAGACTTAATTTAGGTTGTACTTCTTTTTTATTCTATTGTAGACCATTGCAGACCCTTGTGGTCGCAATATCTTCAGATTTATTTTAAAACCTTATTTTGGGTTATTCATTTTGAAAATATTTTGTTTTTGAAGGCACTTCATGGGGAACATTACTTGGAATTGTATCGGCCATTACAAGCAAATGCAACACTAAAAAGCAGCACTGTAATTGCAGATGTTTTGGACAAGAAGTCAGGGGCTCTTATCGTTGTCAATATTACCACTTCTGATGAAAAAGGTAGTTGACTTTGCTGAATAAAATTTGTATGTTGTCTAAATGCACTATTCTTGCCACTAGTGAAAAATTTCATCCACAGACCAGAAATTCTATTCAAGCCATGAAATCCAATGCCACAAATAGAAAGAGCATATTTTAGGATCTCTAGATTAACTGCAAAATGTGGTTGCAAAATGTTGTAAAATAGTAAAAAATATACTCCTGCAATTTATCACTCAGCCATGGCTTATATCTTTGCAATATTGATAGTAATAATAATAGTATTATTATGAGGAAACTCTCTCCACATCAAATCTTAGTTTATTATAGACACCAACATCTATTTATTTTAGGTCCTGTTTGCTTTAATCAGTTTGCAATATTTGCTATTGGAAGTGGTGGATTTGGTGGCAAGACTCGTTCGAATGAGTTGAGGCCATTGGTAGCCACACCCACCAGGGCTCCTGATGTGGTTGAAATCGAGAAAACTGGCAACAGCCAGGCAGCTCTGTATCGTCTTGCATGTGACCTAAATCCTTTGCACATTGACCCAAGTTTTGCTGCTATGGGAGGTGAGTTTTAAAAACTATTTCACTTAGGAAAGTTTGTACATTCGGATTGCAACACAGTTTTGGCTTTTTTTGCAATGAACAGTCAGTTTTTAACACCCAAGCCCCAAGGCTCGCTCAAAAACACATTCAATTCACCGAATTGCAAAGCTTTTAATAATAAACTTTATTTAAAGAAGGTATGCTTTTGAACGCATGTATTCTGAAAAATAATGTACACCTCCTTTTAAAGGCAAAAATTCATATACATGACAATCGAAAGTTTTCCACTTTCAACACAGCTTGTTTTTTTCGAAAATTAAAGCTTCAATCAATCAATAATCAATCAATAATCAATCAATCAATTAATCAATCAATAGTATAAAGAAGACTAATGCAAAATTCTAGTGTAAATTTTTCGAATTGAACAAGAAGGCAAGATGCCATATGTTAAATACATGACGAACGTACTAAATAGTAAATATTCAACTTATTCGACTTGTAGGTTTCAAAACTCCAATCCTTCACGGCTTGTGTTCCATGGGTTACGCTACCAGGCACGTCCTGAAGCACTTTTGCGACAACGACGTTCGCAGGTTTAAAGCAATCAAAGCTCGATTCTCGAAACCAGTTATTCCAGGTCAAAGCATTCGTACGGAGATGTGGAATGATGGAAACAGAGTGCTTATACAGTGCAAGGTGGTTGAAACGGGGGAGATTTTGTTGACTGGTGCTTATATCGAGTTGCATGGCTCGGTGGCACCGCCAAGCAAGGTAAAAACTGCTCAGGTTTCAAAGAGGATGATCCCAAACCGTTTTACCAACTAGAAAAAGTTATAAACTTGACGTATTGTCGCTTTTTAGGTAATTTAACCATTCTAGTGGGCTATATTTTTTTCATTATACAATATTTCTCTACCAATATTTGCGAATTTACTAAGTTTTCTACCAATCTTTGCGAATTTACTAAGTGTTTTTTTCGAACTGCAGTAAAATAGACAAGCTTTATATATATATAATTTTTCAAAACTTTGTCAAATGTGCATTGTCAATGGTTCTAATCGCCGTTTTCTTCAGGGAAACTAGTCTAAACTTTGTAGTTACGCTTAGCAATGACAGGAACATTAATGCCATTACATTTTCATCTTTTCGTTTTACAGAGCAACGAAACAAGTAAGGTTACCCCACCCTCTGCAAGTACGTCAGTGCAGAGTGACACCTTGTTTCAACTGATGTCAGACAACCTCCCGAACTACCCCCACTTGGTAAAGAAAATCAAAGCCTCTTTTCTGTGGCGAATTACGAAAGGCGGGAAAATCCGAATTCTCGGATCTCGGTACGGCCGACTTCACGAAGGAACCAGGATCGGTGACGCACGGAAAGCCATCGGGAAAGCCGAGCTGTACGATCACGATTGCCGACGAAGATTTCATGAGGATCGCGATGGGCGAGACGAACCCGCAGAAGTTGTTCATGCAAGGAAAAGTGAAGATTTCAGGGAATATCATGTTAGCACAAAAGTTGCAGACATTGTTGAACGAATTTGATTTAAAAAAGGTATTTAATGATTTTGTAATGGTAGATTATGTCACTATGACACATCAACTAACTCGATAAACGTTTCACTCGCAGGAATTGTCCAAGATAAATCAAAAACCATCGAAAGCACCTGCAAAACCTCCAGCAAGTGGAAACACGAGCCTTAAAGCTCACGCCATCTTCAAAGACCTCGCCGCCCGTCTTGCGTCATCGCCCAAACTCGCGCAAAGAATCAAAGCCACGTACCTTTGGAACATTACCAAAGATGGTAAAACCGCTGGCCAGTGGTTTGTGGACCTCAAAACTGGGAGTGGAACAATCACCGCGGGCGCACCCGCTGGGAGACCAGATTGCACCATAACTGTTGCAGACGACGATTTTGCCAAGATTGTGGCGGGAAAGGCCAACGCGCAACAGTTGTTTATGACCGGGAAACTGAAAGTTGGCGGGAATATTTTGCTGACGCAAAAATTGGGCGACCTGTTGAAGTCACAAGCGAAACTTTGAGGAGATGAAATGAACGAACCTTTGATCCCAAATGAACGATATACTCCAATGATTTTAGAAACAGATAAATGCATATTTCTTTCTATTTCTTTCTGGATCATTCAAGAGAAAATTACCCAACACAAATAATACAATGTAGCTGACGTAACAAGAATTATTAAAAAATGAGACACAGCATTTATGATAGTAAAAAGTGCTTTGGTGAAAGTAGTTTGCCTTTAAAATTGATATTTGTGATTGAGTTTTTAAGCATTACTAACATTACTACCCACTCTGGATTTGGTTTACTAACTTGCCAGTGAGGTGCAGAGGGAAAGTATATCTTTAAGTCTATTCTAGACATGCAGTTGAGATAAATCCAGCTTCTTCATTTACATCGTGTTTACATTTCAAATCAGGCTCAGATACTATCTCCAGCGATGAAACTTTTCTAATACGCCGTTGGCTGTGTTTTTCGTAGTGGAAAGTGCCTGAAGGGTTATTAGTTGACATGAACGATATAAAGGTTGTAATTTCTCCTTGAAGGATATTACAAAATGGCCCACTTTTCAATTTGCCTAATGCATTAAAATAACAACAGATAACGGGGTATTTCAACTAGTTTATCTATTGTTTTCAATGAATTCGTCACATGGAAACCACAAGCCTAAAAAACGTTATGAAAAGCAAAACACTGCTATGCAGTTCCGTTATCCAAGTTCACAACAAGTAAATTGTTTATTCAGTGCCACCAGCGAAATTTTATTTTCAAATGAAAATATATACAAACCACAATTGACATGCCAAAACACGTAGTCATGAGCGACTACAGCAGGTGTTCGTATAAAACATTTCTTCATTGAAATCTTGGGATATATTCAAAATATGTTTAAAACTTAGACTGGAATAACAAACAATTTCATGTACAGTTGCTACGTATTCACCGTCGAAAAAAACGGCAAATTTCCGGCAAAATATTCAACAAGCTGTTGATTAAACGAATTTGCAAACACTTTGCAATTTTCATGGCTTTATAATATACTCAATTCAATGGCTACTTCAAAAGACGAGTATTTCGAAGCGTGTGCTGATTGGTTTTCATTCCATTTAAGTCATGTCGAGGATAAAAGATTATCGAAGCTAGAATCCCTTTGGCCAACGTGCAAGAAATGTCGAGCCGTTTACGAGGGATTGAATTATACAAGTACCGAAGGGGAGTTTGGTTTGATGACACGAGAGATCTTGGAGAACCTTGATAAGGTAAGAAACGATTTGAGCGATTATGTCAGCAAAGATTTTGTGCTGATTGTTAGGCTGTTTAGGGCCTTGAGGGAAAAAATTAAAGATTTTATCAAATGATCGTTTGTTTTGGCAAAAAATATTATGCTACAGTATTCCTCGACAATGTAATTATGTTGCTGGAAGTTTCAATATCTATTACTATATGTATTTCGGTATGTCATTTCTCATCTTCTTGCAATGTCTACCATCTCATATCTTCTAATTATCTTCATTCCCAGCGTTCCGCAGCATTCTTCATTACCAGCTCTCCTTCGTCTCTTCTTATTACGTGTCCATATCATCTAAACCTTGCTTCCCTCATCTTCTCTGCAATGTCTACCACCTCACATCTTCTTCTGATCTCTTTATTTCACAATATCTCTGACCATCTCTCCTTCAGGTCTTATTATTACGTGTCTATATCATCTCAACCTTGCTTCTCTCATCTTCTCTGCAATGCCTACCACCTCAAATCTTCTAACCTCTTCATTCCCAGCGTTCCGCAGCATTCATCATTACCAGAATAACAACTCTCCTTCACCTCTCCTTATTACGTGTCTATATCATCTCAACCTTGCTTCCTTCATCTCCTCTGCAATGCCTACCACCTCACATCTTCTAACATCTTCATTCCCAGCGTTCCGCAGCATTCATCATTACCAGAATAACAACTCTCCTTCACCTCTCCTTATTACGTGTCTATATCATCTCAACCTTGCTTCTCTCATCTTCTCTGCAATGCCTACCAGCTCAAATCTTCTAACCTCTTCATTCCCAGCGTTCCGCAGCATTCATCATTACCAGAATACCAGCTCTCCTTCACCTCTTCTTATTACGTGTTTATATCATCTCAACCTTGCTTCCTTCATCCTGCAATGTCTACCACCTCACATCTTCTTGAGACACGCTCTGATTTCTTCATTCCATGATATATCCCACCAGCTCGCCTTAATGCCAATATCTCTGCTCATATTTCATCTCCATATCATCTCAACTAACCTAGCTGGCTTCCCTCGTATACTCTACAATACTAAGTTTGACTAAGTCTGATATCCTGGGTAATTACCGAAGGATGTGCCAATAGCTCGCGAAATTTCCTTCCATAATTGAAATTAGTTGCTTCTGAAAACTAAAAATTTATTGGGCCTAAATTTATTTTAAGACCTCGTTGTCAACTCAGTCTTAAACAGCGCGCATAAACCTTCGCTTGACGTTTATTTCATAAGGCTTACCAACTTATGGGATATAAGTGTAATAGTACTATTGATTTTTACGTCCTTCCAAATGCTTTAATGGTTTGCAACTCTCCTACAAACATTTGGTTAACTATTAACTTGCAATGGGTCGTGATGCAGCAAATTTTAGTATCGACTCTATCCCTTGCAATATTGAAACGAACGGATGGTTACCCGCGGGACAAAATGGCAACACATCGATTATGAAATAGTATCTTTAAGGAAACTGCTCTAACCTGGTCTCGTGAGCATATGAACTAAAAAAGTCATCGGGATTTTTAGCCTTGTAGTAGAAAGGTGGGTGGTTAAATGCGTCGTCATTTCCATGACAACCGTGCATACAATCGAGAGGTCAGATTACTCTGGAGCCAATGAATAGTCAGTGGAAATAATCTTTGAATCTTGTTGTAAACAAAGCCGGCAAACCAGAATATCTGTAAAGATCATTAAGATTATCAAGATAATGAAAGTTGTAAAGGTTGAGCATGCATTAAAGTTCGGTAAGTTTGGTATTTTAATATCAACCTTTTACTGCTAATAATGGAAAGTAAACGCGACCTTAGACTTTAATATCTTTAAAAAACGATAAATATTAATCTACTCCTCACGGCAAAGTCGAACTGTTGTCAGATTTAGTTCCTGAAGTTTGTATATTTAAAATTTGGCTGCACGCTTCTGTGACTTTAGGCGTGATATCTATTGGCTAGAGTTTATAATTAAACACATGATTAGCAATTAGAAACAGCTAATAGATAATATATATATACTAAATTTTAGAAACGTGATGCGTGGTGAAAGTCACTTAATGCATCTCTACGTTAATTGCACCGATGCATTGTAATTTATGAAGTGATTGGCCATTCTAAGTTGTATTTAAAAGCGTTGTGTTCATATAAACCTTGTTACAAAGGTAATTGCATCTTTCTTGAAACGTAATCGATCGGTGAAAAACTGGGACGTGTTAATCATCACCGTAATTAAGATTAGTTGCGATGTCTGAAGATTAGTCGGGATGTCTGATACTGTATTATTTGTTTACAGTTATTTGAAGATTTCTCACTTGCTTCTCTACAAGAAACACTTCACCTGGTCGAAATGAATTAGCACTCTCGGAGCGACCCGTCAAAGCATCCCTAAATAGGGTGAAGCGATTTGTTTATGGGTAAAGCACAAACTGGGCGCCTGAAGGATGGCGCGTGTGGAATCCAATAATTCTCAATCAGCAGTAAAAATTCGTTGATGTACAACGAATCAAAGTTTGATGTACAGAAAGTCCAGTCCACGAGCCAACAGCTTGCATTCCGTGAGCGAAATTGGAAGCTCAGTGGATGTTTTAAAATCCTTCTCTCAGCTACCAAAGTCGAGAACGAAACAAAGAAGGTATTCCGGTCCGGCCGGTTTAACGAGTGCCTTCTCTCAAAAACCGCAAAGTGCTAAATATAATTTGCAACAAAATACTACCTATAGCCACCTTAATAGCGGTGTCAAAACGTGTGCCAAGCGCCAGCCAGACAGCGGTAGTCTTCGAATCAGGTGTTTGTCGACGCCCTTAACGAGAACCAAAGCACCTTCGCAAAACAACAAATTGGTCGTGGGGAAATATGAAAATGGTGTTGGGAGGAAAACGTTGGCGAAGAATCGATGCCCTTCTGCACCAAATAACACAAAAAGTGCAGCGTCGTCTGTAAATAATAGCTTTGCCACTAAATCAAGCCCGGTTAAGCGACCGGATCCAAAATTGGCTCAAGAGTTCTCGGCCTTGTTACCATGCAACGCTCGGGTGTTGGACGACGGATCATTGTCGGACGCCATGTTTTTTACTGATGACGCAATCCAGCGTCGACTTGATTCTCTCTCGTTGAGTGACGTCTCGTCAGTGGCCGATTATAAATTCAGACCTCAGTCGTGCATTGCCTTCAGAAGAACAGTTTTGCCAGCAGAACGATTCGTTCCCAGCTCCAATCATCACTGCGCGAATTATGTGAAAAATAGACGTCTTTCCTCTCCAAATCTGGTAAGGACGATTGTTCACTTTTTCTACCGGCTGGAAGGAATTCTAATCTCCTTGAACCAATCAGTAAAAACTCGAAAGCATTAGCGAAGTTTTTTTTACGTTGATGCAAAGACGCACCAAGCTATAGTGTCACATTAACTCGATAATTATTTGTCCGATTGCATGTTTTCTGCTAAAGATTTTACCACATTTATCAGCCATCCAGGCACAGTCGTCACGGCTACGCACAAAATAGGCGATTCAGTGAAAAATCAAGACGAAAATGTCTCAATAATTTACAACAACGTAGATAACCTTCTATATTCGAAAGGTATAAAAAAAGGCATTCAAATTTGACTCATCCACTGTTTAGGATAAACAGATTTCGTACAACTGGCTTCTGCAGAAGTTACAAAACACAGAGTCCCGTAAAAATATTCTTCCGGATCCAAACACTTAGAATAATAAACAATTAACCACCTGGTCTATTGACTTAAGAATCACATACAGATGTTATAAACTTCAAATAAAATACAGCTTTTATAAATTTCAAATCCTTTTTCTAAAACAGACCTTAACTTTAGATATATTTAATATATGCAAAACCATTTCTGATATTGCAATATAGCTGTCAATCGCACAAAAGCACAAGGTTTACAATACACTTGAAGTTAGGGATTAAGTACTTTGTCGAACGCTCTTTTTCTGGATATTTACAGCAAAGATACTCCAAAAACTACAACATTTTTCTTTCTTCTCGCCTCTAATAACAACACTGCCTCGAATTTTCGGCAGAAACTACGGGATAAATTTATGAGAATGTCCCAGAATGGAAAAAAACATTTTGCGTGCATTTATACCGAAGCCTTTGATGGAAAACCCTGGGATTACATTGGGATTTCTTTCCAAATAACTTTCATTCAATAGTTTGATTTAAAGCTTAGTTTTCCTTACGATGTTTATTTTACACTTTGTATGTCAATTGTGAGCGTTTAGCGTTGTTTAGTTAGCAACGAGCAGTGTTGTGAATTGTTTTTGATTTCGGAAATGTAACATGTGGACTAAACTTGCTGCGAATATGCAGCTTATTTGTGGCGATTCAGAGATTGAATTGTTTGACAGTTTTTGATCGAAAATGTCTTTGGGGATTTGGGTAATGTATGGTTCATGTAGTTGCCTTCCTATGATTATGCTATAGAGGACAATAACAGTGCAATGTTTATCGTTATACACGACTACGATCTTCATTGCAAAGCGAAAACAATGGCTGGCGCTCATTCTAGTCTGGCACAAGAATACCACTTAGTATAGGCGAGAGAAAGATATTCACTGAATCTTTTTCTCCTGACAGATTCAATTGATAATACAAGGAGCAATCCCAATTAACGAGTCAAGCACAGTCTGAGTATTTCTCATTTTTTTGTATTTTTAGAGACAGCGTGTTAAACCGAAGATCGTTGACCCGAAAGGGGTGAGTATACAAATCTGAATTTGGCAACCTGTTGCATCGCCATGTCTGCCTGGTAGACTGATTCTGGTATAGGCTTGATTGTCAAACTGTGCATTTTGCCCCAAGAATTATTTGTACTTGAACGTTGAAACTGACGTTAAGTTTAAACACTTTCCAGTTTCGTCGTGGCAATGTTCCGAAGTACATTAGTTTTGTCGAGCCGATGCCCGTGCACCAGCGTCCGGGGACTGCGAAGAGCAGCGGCTATAGCAGCTGTGGTATTAGCATGGTCACCGAGGACCTTTTGGTATCCGCAGGTACACAGGAAGAACTGGCAGACAGCGGAGAGGAGAGTGGAACAGAGGTCGACATCGGGTTTAGAAATATCTTACCGAGCGATGGATTGGACCCTAGGAAAGATGATGTTGATGACGCAAGTCAGGAAGCCCAGTTTTCGTCAAGATCTTCGTTGCTCAAATCTGAACTGGACGGTACGTTATAGGCTCTAATAAATGTTTATTTCACCTGTGGTGACGTTTTCACACGGCTGTTTGGCAACCTTAATACACGGCTGTTTGGTAGTCGGTTGGCTGTCGGGCGCAATAAGAGGAGATGCCATGTTGTTGTAAACGCCTGTTTACATGGAGCACGTTATACCGGCTGGGCGAGGTGAAAACTGCATATTTGAAAGACTAATCAGGTTAAGCCTTTGATGTGATCAGTGCGATTTTTAGTTTTTGCCTCGCTTGGCCGGGATAACTCGCTCCATCTAAACAAGCCCTTAGAAATTTTTATTACTGACATAAAACTTTGCGAACATACTACTTCGAATTGTCAGTATACCTGTCCGAATGGAAAGTGCTACAAAAAAAATACAAATTAAAATAACTGTAATGCACTACATTGTAATATGACGAACAATTCTTGTTGAATTACCTGAATTCACAATTTTATTCACCGACAATTACTTACCGGCGATTTTTAATCAGGAAATTTACGGTATCAATTCATGTATAATGGCCAATGCGACTCAATGTTGTTCATTTTATGTTAATTTTTTTATTTAAAGCACATCTGTAATTCGTGTCGACAAATCGTTTTTCTTAATTTGATTGACAATTTAAGTAGGCTGTATTAACTGAGATATAGCACGCCAGAAATTCTGAAAAAATATCTACAATTCAAACGAAATTTTCTTCAATCAAGGTTTGAAGTGAACAAAGTTTCCAAACATCTTACTTTCGTTTCCTTGTTAATAAATTTTCATAAAAACACTCGCTGGTTGTCAAAGCGATATTTCATACATGCAAAACATATCGTTTTGGCCTTTTGCACCTGTCGAAATTTAAATATGGTTTGCAGTTTAACTACGAGACGGCGCTATCAGTAACAGTTTACAAAGTCATGCGTTTTGACTGTTTTGTTTTGGTCTAACGAAGGACGGAGCCAATCCTTCGGATAAAAAACGCAAGTACATTACAACTAATGATTATTTACACGCACAACTATTGTGGAATATCTTACTGATGAAATATCGTGGTTTGAATACAAGAATATGTTTTCGTATCGGCATTGTAGTGGCCATTGCCTAGGCAGCCGTCGTTTCGTGCAGAGAAGTGTTTAGATAATAGCAGAGCTGAATTGCTTAATTTGATTATGAAATTAACGATTTTCAATTCGGTTTAGACTGCGAAGTTTGACATTTAGTATCAGGTTTGGTAGTTACTAGTTTCCTTTTGTATGCTGTATATAACGCTGATGTAAATACGATCAGGTAACGATCGTGAGAAGGCTGGTTAATAATAGAAAGCTAAACAGAACTGACTATATAGTCATATTCCTAATTTCTCATTTAATTACTGTCCATTCGCAAGAAGATTTTCTACTGTTTGACGGCAGATGGATTTTCAAATGATCTATCTTATCTTTGTCCTAGTTTGTGCATTACAAATAACGATTTTCTCGCAAACACAGGAAGCTTTTTGGACGGGGAAGGATCCAATATGGACGACGGTGAAGAAGAAGGGAACACGACGTCTAGTGTGGATCAAGATGTGTTTGCCTCACTTGAACTACAAAACGCCGGAGAAGGTCTTTCTGGTAGCGATATTGATGCAAACGCTTCAGATTTGCTCGGCGAGTCTGCTTTGGATAATGGAAAGGTAAGATGTATTTATTTATAATATCAATTGTGTTTTGCTGTAAAAAGTTTGCCCTTTTTGCTTGACGGAGTGGTACATTTTAACAAAAACATCTCGCTTCGCAGGCTGTGGATTAAAAAACTGTCTCGTTTATAACTTTTTGATTTCGTCTTAGGGCAATGCTGATGGTGACTCCGATGCCGGTCGCCAAGGTGATGACACAGGTGTGAACATTTACGACCAATATGATGGTAGTGTCGATGGCAAAAGTAGCGGCCTGGACGAAAGCGGTGCTCTGAAGAGCGAAGATGACATAAACAAAAGGTATCATAACCAAGCGAGTTGTTGCTCTATGTGGAAAATGCTTACATGACTTGACAGAGTTGTTTATACCAGGTGCAAGACTTGGCCGCAATGGAAACATTGTAGCCAATTGTTCATTTGCAAGCTTACGGGTAGTGTCGCAGCTCCTCGCAAGAATGATTTTCATTGGCTGAACTTTACAATACACATCTGTTTCAACCAATAGCATAGCTTCGTTCTTTAGAAAGCATAGAAAAGCATTATCCAATTGGACGAAAGCTTCCGAGCACTGCGACATGTCCCAAGCTTACTAGGACTATTGTGACCGAATCTCGTTAATAACCAGCCTTTTTCTGCATGTCCAAAGCGTTTTAGGCTTTTTTGAGGACGAAATACGTATCAATTTAGTTACATCGTATCGTATTTTTGTGATTCTTTAGTTTGCAATCAGATCAACAAAATCCCGATGATGCAGAAAACTCTTTGGACGGCAACTCGCTTGAAAACGGAACTCCGAGCGACGAACTGGACGCATCACAAAACAACCAACAAGTTACCTTTTCCGAACCTTTGACGACAGATCGCCGATCATCGTCGAATGTCGGCGTAGAGGACGCAGCCGGCACCGAGTCGCCAAAGTCGATCCTCAAGGGAAGCGATAAAAATCGAATTTTTGAACATGAACTTGATTCTTCCATCATGAAGCGATTGACATCGCCAGAAGAAACTGACGGCTCTTTATCGAAAACCACGATGGAGAGAAGATCTGCTGATTTGAGGTACGTGAGTGATGAAGTTAGATTGGCTGAAACTGCAGAATTTTGTTGGTAAAATGCTGTGAAATGTGGCAGACATTGTCAGTTCGCAAATTTTGTATATATTTTGAACTCTCGCAACATTCCCGCGTGTTTGGATCAGGTCATCCAAACATGGAAACCATTAAGTAATTGTTTAACAAGATCTGTCAACTTCGCATGACAATAGTTTCCCAATTTTAAAGAATTTTGAAACCAAAATTTATGGTTTCATCTTTTCCATCTGTTTCTAGCTGTGGTGTTAGATTTCCTTTTTTCTGTGTGTGGATTACAATTTACTCTCACAGCTTGAGTCATCCATTGTCGATGTTTTCATTTCAAATATTTGCTATGATTTTTTTCCGATCGATGTAAACAAGTGTGGAGATTGTACTAAGAATCCCGCGCTTCAAATATGCGCTGGTGTTTATGAAGATCACGTAGCCAAAGCAGGCAGAGCTTATGCAAAGTATCGACAAAAAATATTGTTTCTTTCTCACAATCCAGGCCGCAAAGTAAACCGGACCTTCAGGCGCAATTTAAGGACAAACAGCTGAATTTCGATGGGGCAGAACAGACCTCAAGTGATGAGGAAGGGTAAGCAGTGATTTCTGCTTATATTTTCCACCTTCAGAATCGTTGCACTCGATATAATTGTGCGCACACGTGTCTAAGAAATCCTGTTCAACTGCTGGCCACACGAGTTTTCATGCATGTGTCCGTGGTTCTTGCCAATGCAGTAAAACGGGATAGGCAGTTGCTCCAGGTGTGCCAACAAAGATCAGTGGATTGCAAAAGTTTTACTGTGAAAGTTTTCTGCTTTTTTCCAGACAATCTGATTCTGATCTGTATAGTTCGACTGGACGAAGAAGACCAAAGGTAAACTACCTTATGATTGGTCGGTTCAAAACAGCGACATTTCATGTAATCTGACTGCCGGACGGTTTCCATCTTTTTTTGCTTTTTCAGCCAAAAGGCAGCATTTATGGTAAACGTGCCAACATGAAAGCGCCGAGACAAAAAATACGGCGAAAAAAAGACTCGGAAAATAGCGAGGGCGATGACACCATCTTGTGTGCAGAATCCGCATTACTCATGGAACAGATTCTGGAACAAGAGAAGGTAAAAGTTGAATGGAAGAGATAGGATTTTACCTGTATCCTAAGATCAAAAACGCAAATGAGAGACTGCGAGAGTAGGTTGTGGAAGCTTACTGAAAAACATTATCTTGTATTCTAGCGCTTGAGGGAGGGCATGAAACCTTGGCTCAAAGGACGGTTGGCCTTGTCTCAACAGAACAGTCGCTTTGAAATACCAATGGATGTTCGCTTGCTTGAAAGTGAGTTGTGTGATACTGTCACGGTCCTTTCTTTGGGTCCGTGACACTTGTAAAACACCACTGATCAACCCATCACAACACAAGACTCAATAGAATCGGGGAAACTAGGCAAGAAACTAGTTAATCTGACGATGTTTTGTCTCCCTACAATTTCAGCCATGACTCCGATGGAATATCTGACGAAATACTGTATCATAAGGTAGCGTTCTCAAGCATAATTTCTCAGTGGTATCTCAAAGGTTAAATAAACGTATTATTATACCAGCCATTTTGCTTTTTATTGGAGGCTAAATAACAATCTTTATTATAGCAAGCGAAGAAAGGCGTTGTACAAACACGTATTTCAAAAGGTGGACAAAAATCGCGACGGATTAATCAGCTTCACTGTAAGTGGACCGGCACACTGACTTATGCATGAACTGCGTTTTAGAACGCTTCCAATGGCCTTGTTGGAATTTTGAAATTGCATGTGTGTTTATGGCCTAATACTTTGGAAATTCAAATTAGTTTTATAAACATTTCAGTTTCACAAATTTAAAATTTAATCAATTGCGTATTTTGTTCGATAAACTTTCCTCAAACCGATCATCTATAAGGAGATGTTCTCCCCCAAGTTTGAAAGAATTGATACTCGCAATCTTTATCATAACTAACATAACTTTGTCTTCTTTAACTTACAGGAATTGGAAACGGGTTTGAAAGATGTCCACACAGGAATATTAGATTCTGAACATGTTGAGAACATTGTTGAGGTATATTTGTTTTAAGGACTTTAACTACATTGCAGTTGCTTTAGAGGCAGTCGATGAAAAATCCATTCCACAGCATTGAACATTCTGTAAAGAACCAAAGTTTGTAAAAGGTGACGACTCATTGTTTTCCTTATGCCATAGCTGGTTCTTATCGACAGAGAAGGAGAGTTCAACATCAAGCAATTCTCTGCAGTTGCTGCTTTTTCTGAGAGGATCACGTGCAAGGATCAGCTACCGTAAGTATTGTGTTTATATGCCTGCGGCCGGTTGCACGAAAGATGAACAGCGCTATCAATTTATACCGTAATTTTTGCATCGATATTTCTATAACAGGGTGGAATTGCTGAATAGTTTTGATGGGCAGAAAGAGATCATCGAATCTGCAGACTTTTTTGCTCTGAGCTGGAAACTTGATGGAATTAAGGTGAATAGTTTAGATCCTTCAGAACTTAGGATTTGCCTTTGTAAAATTTGAGAGTAGAAACTGGGCTATACTGCTTTTAAGATATCAAAACATGAATATTTGAAGGTTAAACTTCAAATGATTGGCGAGACGAAGTTGTCTCAACATCAAACATTAGCTCATTATAGAGACGCATTGAAGTCTACCGGAATTCCCCCATTTTTACTATGACAACTATCACAGAGATTGCCAGCTTTTTTTTCGCCACGCAGCTTTTTTTTTCGTCTGGATGCATGCACATGTGTGAAAATCATTTCAATTTCATGTATAGGTGAACCCTGATGTAAAGAAGATATTAGACTCTTTATAGGGTGAATACTGGCCAAGAGAAAGGTTTCATTATTGGAAAATCATTTTTGCACCACAAATTGCAGTCGAGATGATGGCTTTCCGAAAATATTTACACCAAATGCATCGAATGAGGTAAGGACTCCTGTCGCCATAGCCAGGAAACAAGTGGCTTTGGCCTACCTCGAGCTGTGACAATGACCAGCGGCATATATTGTCAACAAAAGGTTCGCTCAAAAGTCAAAAGGAATGATAGAGGGGCATGAGCAGACGAGCCATGCACCCACCCCCCTTTTGAAAAGACTTCCGCGTTTTCAATATCTATCAGCACGTTTCATAAAAAGCGAAATATCAAAACAGCTCACAGAAGGCAGAATAACTTTATCTAAAGGGCTGTTTACATGAGCCCGGTTACCCGAGATTCAGCGAAACGTGAGAGGACTTTGAGGTATTGAAATAAGTCTTTATGACACCAAACAAGCACATGCTATTGTTGTGGTGATTATACGACTGCCAGGATCATGTTATCTGCTCATTTCAATACCTCAAAATTATCTCACGCTTCGTTGAATCTCGGGTAACCAGGCTCATGTCAACAGCCCCCAACATAACTGAAAGTATTTTATACAAATCTTACACTTACGGTGAAATGCAAGATGACAAGTCTAGCACAATAATAAATATTGGCAAAATATATCTGAGCTAAACTCATAGAATATGCATACATCGATAAAAACTAACCTCAATGTAAAATATTTATTTTAAAGTAGTTTTTAAAAAACTAATATTTAAAAATGTTTACGTATGCCAGACGAAACAACGTGCTCAACGAAAAACAAGTGACAAATACAATTGTCATTTTATAAAAATATTGATAAAAGAATCGAAAAGGTCTGAAATCAATCGAAATCAAATTCTCAAACTATTTCCATTTTTTATAGAGACAATATTTGTGTAATATTTATTGGCTATAGACAAATTAACAAAATATCAAAAATCTCTTATAGTAACGTTCAGTCTGTTCGATGTGTTCATGACAGTTATGAATCACTGCTCAAAAGCACGGTGTCAGCACCCCCTACCAAATCCTCTTGGGAAATTTACTTATATCCTCAAGTAAATTTACTACTTCGCCATTTATTTACTAACATGTTTTGAGGTAATAGTGACAACTATATGGCAAAGTGCTAGTTTCTGTCAGGTCCCACGTTAATTCCGCTCCTGATTTACACGTGATAACAACGTGACAGTGGTAAGGAATCGGTTACAGCGTTAAGGCTGTTTTCCACGTACGCGTTTTTTATACGCACGTACACGTACGGAAAATTTTAAATGCCTTTAAATTTTTATCATTGAACATCTAGGTCAACTAATGCGTACTAAAATATGCAGAAAACTAAGTTCCTTCGATTTATTCACTTAGTTTTTTCAAAGGTTTCAGACAGGTGTAAGGATTTAGACTTTTACGTGCGTGTACGTGCGTATGAAAAACGCGTAAGTGGAAAAAACAAGCTAAAGTTAAGGCCCACGTGTTTCGCCAACGCGACAGATATTGAACATATTTATTCCCTTCTGAAAACTGAAAATCCGCGTCGCGTTAGCGATTTGCGCATGGATTGATTGGGGCTTATAAAATCGCACCAAAAAAGAAAAGACAATAGTAGCTATAGATGCTCAACTGACCATTTCAACAAATCATTTTTTCTACCTTTAAAAAATTGACATTCTCTTCAATATGATACAAAGTTTATTAGAAAATTCGATTGTGATCGATTGGATCTGACTTGTCTGACCTTAATTGTATTTGAAACCGTTCAAGGTACTGTTACTGCTAATGTTTTCAAATACTCAATATGAAAATATTGTCATTCAGTTTATTGAATCTAATATTTATATCGACGTTTGACGTTCTTTAAATATGTCTTGGCAAAGGACTGTGCACGGGGTTAATTTCCCATCTCTAAGCCTTTTTCTGAGTGACTTTCTGCATCTATCGATGTGTTCCAGAGTTCCTGGCAATACGCTTTTATTATAGCCATGCCACAAGCCATTTTGTAGGGCCTGACTTGAAAGAAGTTGTGTCGTAGGATGCCTCATGCCTGTACTGGCAATCACTGCATTTTGGTTCAAGCGCAGTCTCAATCCGTTTTCTTTCTCGACTCCTTTCCGCTTTCATCGTTCAGAGTGCGTATTAAAACAGAGCTCCTTCTTTTTGCCTTTGTGCTATACATTTGTGAGATCACCCCACCGTATACACGCCAGGAAATCCCGATCAAAATTACATTCAAAAGCAGCATTGCCGCGAGTATGAAGCAAACACGAACTTGCCAGTCGCTAACGCTCCACAACTGGCCGGCGTTTTCGTACGCATCGGCGAAAGAATCGCGGAGAAAATGCCAAAATACTTCGATGTTTTTTGACACCTTTTCTGCGGCCATCTTGGATTCAAGAGCACGGCGGACATGACGTAGTCGGAAGTCAAGGACCGGAAATCGCGTATCCTGAAGAAATATATGAAGAAATATACAACAACATAATTGCTTTCCCAGTCGGCGATTAAAACAGTCAAAATATGCGAAAGTTTAATTAAAACATACTCGGCTTGAACAACATACATTGAACTACATGCTGTGTGTATTATCCAGGTTCTTCGGGCATAGATTTCTCGTACGATTGTAGATTTTTGGAAGAGTTTCTGAAGAGCTAGGTGGAGAGACGGCAGTGCCTTGTAAACATAACGAAACCTTATGGAAAATCAACTACATGCCCGAGATCGGGTCGGCGTTCAGGATTTTGTCCTTTTAGAGGATTTCAAAAACCCCAATGCCTTTGTGGATAATTTGCGAAAGCGCTATCAAGCCGATCTGATATATGTAAGTAAAGATAGACCCTTGTCAATTTTACAGCTTGTCAAAGAAACGAAATACAATTCAATTTCACACAACAATGCCTAATGATTTGATAATAATGTCAAACTAGCTTGTGGTATATCTCCTAATCTAAACAAACACGGCAAAATTTAAGGCTTTTTTTTTCTACTTTTACAATGTCGAGGCGAGTCGAAAATATACAAATTTATTGAATAATAAATATAAAAACCTGTCACCGCTGGGACGGCTAGGTTGTGAAATTGAAAATGTATAAATTGCGAGCTATTCACTTATTCGCTGGCTACGATGTTCAAATATTTTTTATAAGGTTACCGGTATTCAATTGACAAACTTCTGTATTATTATATAAGCGACAATATGACAAAGATTACTTGATAAACTCGATAATATAAACGGTTTGTTTCGTTGGTAAAAAAGCGCCGGTCAAGAATAGCCTTCAAGTACAGCCTATAATAAAACACTCCTCTGAACTCCAAACCCCGCTGTGAATGTCCACAAACTATGTAATAATATTGTGTGCTTTATCTATTCTTAGACTTATATTGGAAACGTGGTCGTTTCTGTAAATCCCTACAAGAATTTAACGATATATACAAATGAAACAATTGAACAATACAGAGGCGTTAATTTGTATGAACTGCCTCCCCATGTGTAAGTAAATAATTATCATCATTTCAGCTTTAAATATTGCATTTAAAGTATTTAGGTATTGCGAAGATAAGAACATGTAAACAACGGCGTATTTCATGCTCGAATTATCCAATCTTTATGCGACTGTCTGCTTTCTTTCACTGAAAATGTTTATAGAGTAATTGGGATGTAATTGTGTATACTAAACAGATACATTTTCCGCGTTAGGATTAAGTTTTGATGTTTAATCGTTTTGTTGATTACAAAGTATCGAAGTTTGCTCATATTTTTCAAGGCCTTTTAAACATTTTGACCTAATCTGTTTGACCTCGTTCAGGGGAAGCATTTGTATTTGTCAGTGTTGTATGAATGGGAAATTCAATATGGGTGTTTCTTGCTTATGTCTGTTCGAGAGATATTCAATTTTTAATGTCATTCACGAGTGGGTGTTTTGTTATTGGGGGCAAATGATGACAGGAATGAAAGATATGGTCAAGGTTCGTTATTTCCATATATGTGTGGCCTAAAGGTCTGTTCACATTGGATCCAATTCACTTCTGATGGATGTTTTATAGTCTGTTGTCTTGTAAGGTTATACGAGCAGCAAATCCACTGAAGCTAATGCAGTACTGCTTTATCAATAACCGACTATATTTCATACGTCAGAAGTGAATTGGATCCAACAAAATTGGATCGTGTGAACAGAGCTTAAAATGTCCAAAGCAATAGGCGATGTTTGCTTTTGACGCAAAGGCCACATCAGAAATTGGTTTGCGAAAGCATTTGAGAGCGTCCATCTCAAGTCGCTCTAACGACACTCTAATTCACATAAGTTTCTCACGCCATATTTCGCTCGAAACCAAACAATTTTACTCAGCAGTTGATATTGTAGTTGTGCAACCACACTGTAACGCTTTTCACATAATATCCTGCAAAGTATAGCATTTCCATAATTCCATTTATGGCCAAATTAATTTGATCAGTATGGGTAGTCCTATTTCCGTTTGAGAACGGTTTAAGTCGCATCAGCAAATTGCAGAAACCCTACAAGTAAAGCTGTTAACCTTTTAAAATGAAACTAGAAAGACGTCATCTTTTAGTTGCATAAACAATATGTGTAACTGTGTTTGTAAACTTTCTTTTTTCGGTTTCGTAAAAATATCAGGTCAAAAAATTATAATTACTTACTCAATGTTTTGTGATTGTCTTACGGTTATCATAAACTTTGTACGGTTCTGTTGTAGGGTTTATCATAAACTAAGCCGTCTTAAAATTCTCAATTGCAATATATTCTGTTACTTTAAATGGCAGTAGATAAATATGCTTCAAAGTACATTCGACTATTTTCAACCAAAAATGGTAAGGCTGCTATTCAGCCACACTTGATATTAAAATCCTTCCTGTTTTAACGGGATATTTACCAAGTAGAAACCACTTTCATATTGGCGCCGATGTTAACGTGAATACGAAATATTCAAATTGACTCTATTAATAATAGAATAAAACGGCAAAAATTTTAATGTTTTTGGTCTTTGCGTAGACCGCTACTTTTCCGAAACGAAAACTTTAGTTTCATGTTGACAAAGTGGGTTATGCTTTCAGCTTAAGTATTTAATCAGCTGTAATTTATGCAGCGTACAGTACCTTGATCTGTCGATCAGGCTTTGTGGTTAGTTCATTTTCGGACAATTCAAATGTGTTAGTATAAAATAACAAAGCTATACGAGGAGCCGGCCGTCTGATAATAGAAATCGTACTTTTAACATAGGCTGCAAGCCTGCAAGTCAAATAAAACGGACTTCTGATTAATTTTATTTATCCCCATACAAGAAATGCGTAATAGTGGCAAGAAAAACTTCGCACGAGCATAAATCTGTCTTCAAATGTGCCCTTTAGTTGTCGAAAACAGTTTTATTCTTTAGAACAGATCAAAGTAACAGTTTTGCATTCTAGAACGCTTCAAAATGTAGCAAAAGTATTCCAAAATGTAGCAAAGATAAGTGTTGCAAAAAATGTAACAAGCGTGGGAAAAATTCAATTAGAACCTTTCACGCGTGTGAAAAGAACCTTTTTGTGAGAAAAGAACGTTTTTCGTACGATCAGAATCTTTAGCGTGAGAAAAACCTTGCGATTAAACAAAATACGGGTTTTAACGTACATTTAGCAATAGTAAAATCAAATCTAGGTAACTTGTCACGCTTATCACTACAGTGGGATGCCCTGGTTTGTGACCCAAATATGATCTATAACTCGCAAAATTTTTCGTCTAGCTATGCGATATCTGACGCTGCATATCACTCGATGAAAGAGGAACGCCTGGATCAATGCGTGCTGATATCGGGTGAATCTGGTTCCGGAAAAACTGGTAAGTCGATCACTGATGAATAATGTTCTTTGATATCTTCAATCGATTATCATCACGATAAACACCCGATAATCACAATCAACTCAGTGAACCTGTTTGATCTTTATAGAAGCGTCAAAGAAAATTCTCCAGTACCTTGCTGCGATTAGCCCGTACTCTTCTGAAGTTGAGCGAGTCAAAGATAATTATTGAAGTCCAATCCGCTTCTTGAGGTAACTTATATCTAGTTTTTGAAATGGCGGGAAAAAGCTTGAAACAACTTATATCTCTTGAAAAATACTTTATTTCGGTTTCAAATTTATGTCAGAGATATATTTCTTATAACTAAACGTAATCACAAAATTTCGACTAATTCATAAAAAAAACGAAAGATATAATCGATTAAATACTGAGAGAATGGATTTCTATTTCTACAGTCCTTCTAAGCGCTGATTGGTAAAAGGCGGCTGATCTTTCTGACTAACTGTATGAATTTAGTCATTAGGATATATTGTTCTATCCGTACATTCCTGAATAACCATATTCAACCGATTTATTTCAGCGTGTATGTATTATATATAAACATAACATACCTATATCTTTTCAGGCGTTTGGAAATGCTAAGACGAACAGAAATGATAACTCCAGTCGTTTTGGAAAGTATATGGATATCCAGTTTGATTTTAAGGTTTGTCTTGACGGCATTTTGTGGATTCAGATCGCGATATTTCAGTGCTAAAATTTGCCGATCTCGCATTTTCCAGGGCTCGCCCATTGGCGGTCACATAATCAACTACCTGCTGGAGAAATCTCGTGTTGTGCATCAGTGCAAAGGTAAAGCATGCGAAGTCTTTCTATCCAGTTCTATATTTAGGCCTGTTTCAGACGTCGAACCTAATGGTAAGGATAAAGTCTTTGTTTAAGTTCATTTTCACTCAATTCGACGTCTGAAGCGGGCCATAGAAAGCCATTTTGCAAGCCAGGAACCGGTTGTTCGAAAGGCGTTTGGCTTAAACGGTGGATAAGTTCAAAATGGAAAGCAAAACTATATATTTATTGAACAACTGAGCTGAAATATTTCGATGTAAATAGCTTAATTGTCAATGAAAGCACATATTTAATGCATAAGATACAGGTTCAGCCATTCACAAGTTCTATGAGAGTATTTTTAAACTTTCGCTTATCCACCGTTTAAGCTAAATGCCTTTTGAACAACCGGCCCCAGGAGACAATTTAGGACGTCTCTACTTTGTATTGCGAGGCAAATCCATAACCGGTACAAGTTTAGGTTACAGTTTTTTGCGTCAATATGAAAATATACGATTAACGGTGACTTTGTAACCGTTCCAAGGCTATATTTTGAAATGAGATACAAGATTTTTTTGCGAATTGGTCTTTTTATTTTCCTTTTACAGGCGAACAAAACTTCCACATATTTTACCAACTCCTCCGTGGAGCTGATGACAGTGAACTGGAAAGATTACAGTTGACCCGAGATCCAGCCAACTACAAGTACTTGAATCAGGTACAGGTAGCCCATGCATGCGGTGCATGTCCGACAATTGACCTGTGTGAAGAGCTCATGCATGGTTGTGGCTGGAATTTAATGGGAGAACATCGTAGACAAACTGATTGATAAATAAGAAACGAACAATATTCTTGTATGTTTTCATGGTGACAGTCGATAAGTAATTTAGCTTGTAGGTATTTAATTATTGCACTGATGAACGCCCAGGTTAACGGACCGAAAGCTCTGCAGTATTAAATACTTACGTGGTGTACCTTCAAGTTAAATTACTTAAGAAACGAACAGTTTAATCAATCGTGCCGTTTCATGCATGATGATAGAACCGATTTGCACAGACGTTATTGATAACCTAGTTTAGTCGAAGGTGAAGACTGCAGTGAATCTACTTCATGATAGCTCCCCATCAATTTGGTACAAAATGCATGCTAAAGATCTTCACAATTTTCTTCCAATCAGGCTGATATTTCCGTCATACGAAACTTGACCGACAGAGGAGGCTTTCAGGTAGTGAAAGAAGCTTTAAAAGTGATCGACTTCACAAGCGAGGAACAGAACGATCTGTTTGCCATCGTCGCTTCCATCCTTCACGTCGGCAATATTGAGTTCAAGATTGCCAATGGCGGCGTAGCTCTGATCGATAACAAAGACGTGGAGATCGTTACGAAGGTACGAGAATACAGTGATTCTTATAATAAACGTCTTTTTGCATGTATGTGTAAATTGGAATTGCGATAACTCTGTTTTTAAACTTCATTTTGTTTATAGTTGCTTGGTTGCCCTGAGGAAGCACTGGAAAAAGCCTTCAGACATCGTTCCGTTGACGTGAAAGGTGAAAAGGTATGCGGGGTTGCAACTTGCAGTGCGGTTATAATTTTGAGGGATGGTAATTTGTAAAGAGTGTTCGAAATGCTACGGAAACGTTAGCAGATCGTGAGAAATGTTCGTATTTCACAACTTTAGATGCCTCAGGAGTAGAATTGCAGTGCAAATTGCATAGTGTAAGATCGCCTTATAAGTTCACTTTACAATTTGCTTTCATTGTAAGAGTTTACTGCGTTCACCTGCGTACAGCGGAATCGCCTCGGAAGAAAGGGTGTACCAGTATCAGTGTGTCCCTTACAAAATCCTTTAAAGTACTTGAATATGGGAGGATATTCCAGGCTTACAAAGTCCCTAAAACTCATTAATAGTTTTTAACATTATTGAGGTTCTGTGTATAATCTTTCGTCTCGTCTCGTGTAGGTGAAGACTTTGTTGACGATGGAACAAGCCGCGTACGCGAGAGATGCGCTTTCCAAAGGCGTTTACGAAAGGCTGTTCTCGTGGCTTGTGGCTCGTTTGAACACAGCTCTCAAAAGCAAGGTCAGTAACTGGAGTGGGGCATCAATCCACGGTCAAACAAATTTTTGAAGCAGGGAAAGTTCAACGGTGCAACTGGAAAGAGTTGGAAATATGCTGAATGTGATAGTCACTAGGAAAGTTTGATTGTAAAACTATCTTCTTCAAGTTGTTGAAGTAAAAAAGTTGTTAAAAACTTTGCTTTGAGATATATGAGAAGTTGATATAATTGCTAATATCGTTGTTGGTTTATTATTAGAAATATTTAGGAAAGACATCCTTGCTTGGTATTCTGGATATATATGGCTTTGAGATTTTCGACGAAAACGGGTAATGATCATAACCTTTGAATAGTCAATATCTGAATATAAAAGACAATCGACATAAAGTAAAATGAACAAATAGAAACTAAATCGACTAAACATGAAGTAAACAAGATATCGTGAGAGCGCAATTAGTTTAGTTTAGATTAGTTTCAAATCTCGGGTGGAAACTGTGAAAATCACATTTTCGCAGTGGCGTAGCCAGCCCGACAATTTAGTCATGCTATGCTAGTATTTTGGTGTTCATTGACTGTGAAAACAATGAATTTCTAAAGAAATGAATAATAATAATAACATAAAATTTGCATAGCATGACTAAATCGTCAGGCTGGCTACGCCACTGCATTTTCATGTTTTCATTGGTTATCTTTTCATATAAGACCGTTTGTCGTGGGTGATATTTAGGATGTGGATTTAAGTTATTCATTGAATGTCGAAAGCTTTACTAAATTTTCCGTTCCGTAATTTGTAGATTTGAACAATTTTGCATCAACTACTGCAATGAAAAACTCCAACAACTTTTCATTGAGCTGACTTTGAAATCGGAACAGGAGGAATACATGAGAGAAGGCATCGAGGTTTGTCTTTCGTTTGTGTTTGCATGCATATAACTATACACAGCACGGATGTCACGAGAAAGTATGCCTTTTGAAATCTTCCTGCTGCAATAATATTAAAGTTGGAACATTTCGCTGCATCTGAAGCTTATATAAGGTGTATTCATGAGTCTGTTGTTGTTATGAATCAAGGATTGGTAACTACGAAATGCTATTTAGCTGTGTGATTGACTTGGTCTTATATGAAAAATCAATGATTTATTAAGTTTCACAATAAGATATTCGCATTAAAACCATAGTAAATTCAATAGAGCTTTCTCATAATGACGTTGCGTGGGAAATCTGATGTTACACGATGTTCGATTGGCTCGTCAGTTTTGCGGAGCCAATCAAACTTCGTGTAACATCGGACTCTTCGTGTTTGACGTGTCGTTATGAGAAAGGAAGATGAATCTTTTCAAAACCCTCGTTGATTTGAAATCATTCTAACTTTATCTGCCATAAAAATATTTCGTGGAAAAAGCGTACGTAAAAATGTCTAAAACACAACAGCTGTTGCCAGCATTCTTGCCTCGTTCATGTCAGGAAGTTCTTCCCAACTGTAGCTTCCGAAGTTGAAACCTTCGACTGATTTCAATGTGTTTCCCGCTTCATCATCTCCCCCCAAAACAACGATGGTGTTTTCAATCACAACTGCCGTACACCCATCTCTTTTCCGAAGCATGGGAGGTAACATGTAAAACTTTCCAGTTTTCATGTTATAAATTACAACACTGTTTAAACTTCTACCATTTCTGTCAACCCCGCCAATTATTACGGCATTCTCACCCCATTTGACTGTCGCCATTCGACCCACTTGGTAGGGAAGTGCTGGTAACCGTTGAGCTTCTGTCGTCTCGATGTCATAGCTCAACACACTGTTCATGTTATCCCTGCATCTTCCAGACTTTCCTCCCCCGAAAATATAAATACTGCCATCACAAAGTTCCGTTCCATGATATACCCTTGGTTCAGGCATTGTTGATACCTGTTCAACTCTGTGAGGTGGTTCGAGCATTATTTCGTAAATACGGTTGGAAACGTTGCCTTGGTCGCTATCGTAACCGCCGATAACAAACAAGCTATCGTTGTACACCACACTGCTCTGTGCGTGCATCCCAGTAGGAAGTTTGGCGACGACGTGACCCCAGTCAATTGAGGCATCAGGGATGGGATGAATGCCAATGCTTATCATACTATCCATTGCTCCTTCCTCATCAGAACCTCCTGCTACAGTCGCTTGATTATTGTAAACGAACGAGGACGCGCCTTCTCGATCTCTTGTCATGGGCTTTAATGTGGACCATAGTCTACGACTGTAGTTGAACATTTCTACCGAATCGCATCCAAAACCACCAGCAACAAGTATACGACGTTCGCCATTTGCTTGGTCATCGACATCGTTTGCACCATCCACTTCCGCGTTGTCTTTTCTCTCTTTCTTCTCAATTACTGCTTCTTTGAAGTTGTCAAATCCTTCTTTAACTTCGTTTAAATTTGTCCTCATTCTTTCCATGTCATTGTTCATCTGTCCGAACTTTGCGTTAACGTTTTGCTGAAGGTTTTCCACATTCGTGCCCATGACTTCCAGTTTCGTTCCCATGACGTCAACTTTCGTGTCCAAGTTCGCGAGTTTCGTGTCTGCGTTCTCAAATTGGGTACACGCCGTTTTCGTGTCCGTGTTCGCAAGTCTCGTGTCCACTTTCTCAAGTTTTGCGTTCACGACTCCAACTTTCGTGTCAAGGTCAGCCATCTTCGTTTTCATGTCCGCCATCATCGCAGTGAGCTCTTCGAAATTAACACATATCAACTTTCTGTATTGGCAGAGTTCTCCCTCGTGATACCTGCGATCTCTTTTATTTATCGTCTCACCACAACCTTCATTTCCGCAAACGACTGGCGCAAATCCGCATTCGGCGACGTGTCCTTCTAAACGTTCCAATTGAACGATATCTTGACATCCTCGGTCGAAATACTTGCATCGAATGCTCTGCTCGTTCAAATAGTTCTTTACAATTCTCGGAGCCTCGGTCAAAGTCTCGGCAGTGAGTTCGTCACGGCAGATTGGGCATGTTTGGGAATTCTTTCGAAGATGAATCGTGATACACCCGCGACAAAAGCCATGTTGATTGCGGCACATCACGGGATCTTTCATTACGTTATCGCATATTCCACAGCAAAAATTATTGTTTACCTGCGTTTGAAATCTGGTCTCGTCGTATCCAAGAGAAATTAGAGAATAATCCGACGTCATATCGCTTTCTTTAACTAAGTTCAGCTTGTTCATATTCAAATGACGCCGGCTGTAAATTTTTAGATTCCTGTAATTCGTACCAATTCGCTGACGCTTTTAAAAATGTATCTGAATATTTGTGTCTTGTGACCATTGGCTTTCATACGAAATCAATGGGGCGTCTATCTGCGAGACTAAGATTTAATAGGAAATTAGACCCTCGCAGACCGGACGGAAGAAATCAATTCTTTCGAGTTCATTACCTAGAAAAAATTTAAGTTGATGTATTATAATTTGCGCGAAGTTAAAATCCATTTTGACTAGTTCATGCTCATTGCTTTCAAGATTTTCCAGACCGAGCATCTGGGGCCGGTTGTATCAAGCCCGTTTAGCTTAAACGGTTGATAAGTCAAAATTAAAAAACACTCTTACATCTCTCTTGAATGAGTCAATTTGAATATTATGCACTGAATATGTAGTTGTAAAAATGCAGTATCTTTGTATTAAGGTTAAAAACATGTAGTTTGCTTGTTGAATAAAACGATAAACTTTGATTTCTATTTTGAACTTAACCACCGTTTAAATTAAACGCGGGCTTGATACAACCTGCCCCTGACCTCAATCACCTCTCCACGTTATCATTCCAGTGCATGAATGTTATTATAGAGTTCAGCTGAAATCTTTTTAAAGCCCGCCGCACACGAGAGCTGAGCTAAAGACCTAGTTTTCGTGAGGAATTCGCCTCGAGAGGCAAGTTTCTCACGTGTGCGGATAGTTTTTCGGGCCGAGCTAACTGCCTCGCGAGGTCGTTAGCTCAGCTGATAGCTTTCGTATGCGGCGGGTTCAAGCTATGGGATGAATAACGCATCTTTATTAACTTGACTAACTGTATTACTTTACGTTTACTTTTTAGTGGGAACCAGTGGAGTACTTTAATAATAAGATTATATGTGACTTGATCGAGGAGAAACATAAAGGAATAATTGCAGTTTTGGTGAGAAAAACTTAAAGCTATGGCTTTTGCTACGGGGCATTTTCTGTAGAATAAAACGAAGATAATTAGAACTGATAGAGCTATCCAGTATAAATAAAGTTAGTTTAGTTTAGGTTTCCTCCTGTAGTAACACTGGATCAATAAGAGATGATCCTTACTGGACCTCTAGGAAGAACAGTTTAGAACTGATAGAGCTATCCAGTATAAATAAAGTTAGTTTAGTTTAGGTTTCCTCCTGCAGTAACACTGGATCAATAAGAGATCATCCTTACTGGACCTCTAGGAAGAACAGTTTAGAACTGATAGAGCTATCCAGTATAAATAAAGTTAGTTTAGTTTAGATTTCCTCCTGTAGTAATAACTGGATCAATAAGAGATGATCCTTACTGGACCTCTAGGAAGAACAGTTTAGAACTGATAGAACTATCCGGTAGTTTAGGTTTCCTCCAGATCAATAAGAGATGACCCGCTTAGACCCTAAAGAATAATCATTATGTCAGATTAACATAATCGTTTTCTCTGACAGGATGAAGAATGTTTAAGACCTGGCGAGGTTTCTGACATGACATTTTTATCAAAATTGATCACCACCATTGGCAACCATGAACATTTTGTCTGGTAGGTCTATCCTGGTACAGCCTGCGAACGCATTCGCTTATTTCCTGTTGAAGCTGTTAATTGTGTAGTATATTGTTTGTTTATTGAGATTTGTAATCGTCTTGTAAGAATTTTACTTAATTCATAATATACTAAAGATCAAACGGTTTCTTTGAATGTGGATGACCCATTTTTGAATCAAAGTTTTACTGATTTCTGTTTGAAATATTTTAGCCACGAGATGTCAGATTATGAGGGCAGAAAAGACATAGGACGCGAGGTAAGTAAAAAGCTTTTCACTCCCTCTGCTGATTGGTCAGAACTTTTGAGTTCCAATACCTGATTGGTCAAAAGTTTTTAGCATGACAAACATCTCATTGGTCGAACGCTTGTGAAACTCTTGTTGAAACCTTTGAACTTTATTTAGTAACTTATCAAAGTGTCATGCCTGAACAAAGTCTGTTTTAGACACACAACGACACTTGGCTACTAAAGGGAGATATTAATGTGTTATTCTCGCATATTGCAGGAGTTCCGGTTGAAACATTATGCTGGGGATGTAACCTATAGTGTTTTAGGTAGGTAGTTTGCTTCATTTCAATAGGAAACGGTTTTCCTTTTCAAAGACGTACACAGCAAAGAAGTCATGTGTATATCAATAATCGAATTCTTCGTTCACAGTCATGTTACTTCATGTTACTCTATGTATATTAACAAACCCGCAACTTAATCCTTAGGTTAGGTTTAGGCCTATGATTAAGTTTATAGTCTATTAGGATTAACCATAATCCTAAATCTAACCTATTCCTAACGTTAATTAGGAATTAAATTCGTTTATTTAGGATTAACTAAACATTACCTTTTGGCTACGTTCGTACTCCAGATATACACTAGGATTACGGGCAAAACCCATCCATTGACGACCCGGTATACATGTGAATATATTTTTATTTCTCAGGTTTTATTGACAAGAATAACGATCCTCTCTACAGAGACTTGAAAGAGGTACAAAGAACTAGTTACCTTAAGGGCCTTCACGCGGCACGTACACAAATTTCACACAAACATTGTTACCATAATGAAAAAAACAATAGAGTGGGTTTATTGTATATCTAATCTAGGCGAT
The DNA here is from genome assembly GCF_004324835.1 of Dendronephthya gigantea. Classification (NCBI taxonomy): domain Eukaryota; kingdom Metazoa; phylum Cnidaria; class Anthozoa; order Malacalcyonacea; family Nephtheidae; genus Dendronephthya; species Dendronephthya gigantea. Next base: position 9,057 of record NW_021163039.1, on the reverse strand, counting down.
GTCACTCAGTAAGAACACGATTACATCCAGTGCCTTTCCTCAGAGTGAAATGGCGTGTAAGAAACGTCCTGGAACGGTAAGTTTATCATCAAATTAACACCTTATTGCTCAGAGCTTGCCACGGGCATCGCAAATGAAAGCGTATATGTTCAATTCTGCCGGAAGACCTTGATGATTTTTCTCATGCAACTGTTTCTGGCTTGACTTTGGTCTGAGCGGAAGTGCAACGTAATTGGTTGGGCCGCGCATTTTGCACAAGGTCGCAGAAATGAAGATAGACCTTATTTTTAAACGTGAACAACATTTATTTCGTTCTCGTAGGCGGCAACTCAGTTTAAAACAAGTCTGAACAATCTCATGGGGATTTTACTATCAAAACAACCTTCATACGTTCGTTGTATTAAACCGAACGACTCTAAACGATCAGGTGAGTGAGTAAGCAACATGTTCCATGCATATAATTGCAATTGAAAGATTGCCATCACATTGTAGCTTCTCTCTATCCACTGAACATCTTCCCCAATAAGCTCAATCGAACGAGATCCACTAAAAGCCAGTCAATCAGTGTATATTAGTAATATTTCGATTCGTTTAGCTGCATTCGACGAGAAGTTAATTCATCATCAAGTTAAGTATTTGGGTCTGATGGAGAACCTTCGAGTGAGAAGAGCTGGTTTCGCTTATAGAAGAAACCATAAAGTTTTTCTTCAAAGGTAAAACTCGGAATCCTTGCATTGCTTTTCTGCAGCTCTTTTTGACAAGTAGTTCGTGGTAATGTTCGGTGCCTGTAGCTGGCTGACTTGATGCTTAAAAGCTAGCTGTCCAACCTCACACAATTCACTGTACTGTCTGTACACATTCCATTTCGACTCCAGTCATGTTTATGCGTTCTTGTTTTCAAGGTACAAAGCCCTGTGTCCTGATACTTGGCCTATTTGGGATGGTATGTGCAACTAAAAATCTGCTTTCAATACCGCTAAAGCCATCGTTTTAGACGTGCCCAATGTTCCACTAGCACTGACTTTTTAGCACACAGTCGGAAGCATCGTCATTTAATAAGTTAACGGAATTTCTTTCATTTTTCAAAGGAAAACCTGAGGATGGCGTATTAAAGTTATGCGAACATTTGGGCTATAAACAAGACGAATATAAGATGGGAAGGTAGGAATGTTCGAAGAATTTCGAAGCCGCAATGAATGGCTCGATGTTGTGATGAAATCAAGGCCTACCATCCTTCTTACTGATGTTTCTTCAACCGTTTCAAACCAGGACGAAGATCTTCATCCGAAATCCTCAGACACTGTTTGCCACAGAGGACCTCTTCCAAAACAAAAAACACTATCTAGGTAGGAAGATGGGCGATGTCTTTATGTGGGGGAGAGGGGGTAGTGAGGGCCTCACTCCCTCCCCTACCCCTTTCACTTCAGGGAAGGTATACTCTGTCCTCTTCCTTTGGCGTAGTATTGTTTGGGAAAGATACAGAATCCTGTAACGTGACAGTATTATACTTTTAAGGCTAGTTTCCACTCAGGAAAAATCTCCCTTGGATCGGAACGGACAGGAAAATTTCCTTTGTCGGCGAGTTCTCAGGCGGCGTTTATACAAAGGAAACTTTCCTGTCCTGTCCGATCCAAAGGATAATTTTCCTGAGTGGAAACTAGCCTTTAATAAAAAGAACACCGTGTCTCGTGCATGGACAGAAGAACTTGTTGTCTCCCAGAGCAATGCTTTGTCGCAGGGTGATGCTGGGCCCTGCTAGATTGTGAAATTCGCGGGTTTACAAAATGGGTGCAAACCGTGCGATGTATTTTTGTTGTAGCGACTGTGATCCAGACGCGATACCGTGGTTACAGCGCGAAGAAAAATTACCAGATCATCAGAATGGCGGTCACTGTCATCGCTGCTCACTGGCGCAGATTGTGTGCTCAGAGACTCAGAGAAAGACGAAAGCGAGCGGCTGCGGCTATCAGAAAGTATGTTGATTTGTCAAACAAGAAATAGCTCAAAATTTGCGATCGCGTGGATGAGATTTCCTTTTAACTGCATGCAGGAGGGTTGAATGTAAAATGGGGGATCCCAATCCATATTGGTCTTCATAAAGCTTGTGTATTCTTCCTGATATTTCTCATGTAGCTTTGGTGTTCCCCACGATTTCTTGTCCTCTCCTAGCCGTCTATGGAGGAGTGGTTTTGAGATGGTTTCTAGGCTTGATGTTGTCTTAACTATATATATAGGTTTATCAAAGGTTTTATGACGCGTAATGAACCTGCAAATGAAGAGAATGCCTGGGTGAGTGTGATCTATAGCATGGCATACAGAGCACTTACCAAAAACCACACCATACCATTCAATACCATACCATACCGTATACCATACCATACCACATCATACCATACCATACCACATCATACCATACCATACCGTACCGTACCATACTGTACCGTACCGTACCGTACCGTACCGTACCATACCATACCATACCATGCCATACCACATCTACCATACCATACCATACCATATTTTCATGTAAAAAAACACTGCACCCATTAACCTTGTCATGCGATATTTTTCACAGTTCATATGTTGCACGAGAAAGTGGTATCTTGTAGAACTGGCTAAGAACCTTCCAAAGAATGTGTTGGACAAATCCTGGCACCCTCCACCACCGCCAGCTGTCAAAGAGGTATATACTGTAGGTCGACGTAAAATCATAAAATCACTAAGTCAACAACAAAAAGCTCACCTTATGTTTAAAAAAAAACCGAGAAAAAACTTTTGAAGTTTTACTTTAAATTTCCAGGCATCAGAATTGCTTCATGTCTTGCACACTCGTGCAATGGTTAGGAAATATGTCCGCGGTCTATCAGCCGAGAGAAAGGCACAGGTAAGCTATTAGAACTGATAGAGTTATCCAGTATAAATAAAGTTAGTTTAGTTTAGGTTCCTCCTGTAGTAACACTGGATCAATAAGAGATGATCCTTACCGGACCTCTAGGAAAAACAGTTTAGAACTGATAGAGCTATCCAGTATAAATAAAGTTAGTTTAGTTTAGGTTTCCTCCTGTAGTAACACTGGATCAATAAGAGATGATCCTTACTGGACCTCTAGGAAGAACAGTTTAGAACTGATAGAGTTATCCAGTATAAATAAAGTTAGTTTAGTTTAGGTTCCTCCTGTAGTAACACTGGATCAATAAGAGATGATCCTTACCGGACCTCTAGGAAAAACAGTTTAGAACTGATAGAGCTATCCAGTATAAATAAAGTTAGTTTAGTTTAGGTTTCCTCCTGTAGTAACACTGGATCAATAAGAGATGATCCTTACTGGACCTCTAGGAAGAACAGTTTAGAATTCTTCCCATGACGAATGGCTAATCTTTTCCTAGCTTACAATGAAATTGGCCGCTAGTGATTTATTCAAAGGAAATAAAACGTGCTACGAAGAGAGTGTTTCTGAACCGTTCAAATATAGCAGATTGGGTGCGTATATCAAAGATTTGAACACACAGGTCATTCAGACAGCTCGTGCACGCGGATATTATTGACTTAAGATGGCATATCTGATCACATCTTTAGACTCAAGTCAAGAGGCGATGAAAAAGAGTGCTTTTGATCATCTTATCAATGCTGAAGAAACAAAGGTAAAGGAATCCAACTCGTCATCATCAACGTTTAAATGAAACTTGATGTGAGGATAAGACATTTTCAACATTTGCAATGGACTAGAACGGACTATGCAATGGACTATTTAGACGTACAAAAACAGAATCCAACGTAACGTCTAGAAAGATCATTTCATAAGTAACCCAATGTTGAGGAATGTTTCAACTGGTTACGTACGAAGATAGCTTTTACTCTGCTTCGCGCTAGGGTTGTGTGTGTTCGTGGTAGTCGTTCTTGGAGAACTGTAAACATTCCTTCAACTACAGATATCTCGTTGTCGGAATGGAACTCTAATATTAGATAAAGTAGTTTTCTCTAGTTTATATCTAAGTTTATATGCGTAATTTTTTTTCCCCTCTTGTATTGTGCATGCTTTATAAAAAGTATGTGATATCGATTAAATGTTGAGGAATTGTTTTGTATGGCATCATTTAGTATTGTATCGGTGTGGTGAAATACGATCGCCATGGTTACAAGCCAAGATCACGTGTGCTCATCGTCAGCAATCAGGTAACGTGAGAAATCCTTTAATAGCAGTGGATAATAACCTATTTGAGAGGAAAGAACTGGATAGAGAATTATGCCCTCATTTTGAATTTTCTGCACATGCAGGCAACATACTTGCTGGAACCATCGAATTTCAAAGTTAAAGAAAAGGTTTTGCATTCCGAGTTAATAGGTATTGTAAAATTTTTATTGCTTCTTCGAACAACAGTTCTCGTTTCTATGTTTTGCTTTTCACTACAAAACCCTTTTCGTTACATGCTATCCGAACTTTTTATTCAGGAATATCTGTGAGTTCTTTGGGCGATAATATTTTTATACTTCACACAACTTGTGAACAGAAAGGCGATAAGGTAACGCCATTAATATTACCACTGGTTACATACAGCTAAGGGCAAGAATGTGTCACGTGTGTTCCATAATAACATGTGTACCTGTTTCCTAACAAACACAATGATGATTATCATCATTTTTCTCAGTTTCATAACTGTTAATGGACCTTTTGCATAATAGACCAACTTACGATCTAGTTGACAAGAAGGAAATAAATCAGCACAGCTAAAAAGAGCATATCGAAATTAGTATAATTGCCAAGTTTGGCCGCAAAATTTCAAGTATTACCGAAAATATAGCCATGCAAAGTAGCCAATTTTGTAGCCAATTTGTGTGATTCATAGATATTCTCGGTTAGTGTCATTGGTGTGTCTATGGATTACAGCATGACATTGCTAATTTGATAAATTTGTACGTTTCTATGACAGGGCGATTGGATTCTAACGAGTTCGAAGATAATTGAAACGGTCACACAGATCTCTCTAACGGCCGGTAAAAAAGACAAAATTCATATTGAACAGTCAAGGTAAATATATTTTAACCATTGTGTAAGTATTGAACTTGAATGTTTTCATCGAGGGGGCATTTCTCTCAATCCACTGCAAATTAGAAGGAGCAGCTTGTGCTAAATGCAAGTGTTTTTGAATTGTCCTTCTAGTATCACGCATTCATTACCCAAGGAGAAAAAGGGCACAATAACATTCGCTAAAGGGTACGTATCGTTTTCAATTTTGTTTTATTCACTGCCACATCATGACCTGCTGTTTTCATGTTTTTACATGTCTCTTTTTATTCTATCTTGTTTTATTCTATCCCATTATATCCTATCTTGTTCTAATCTGTCCTGTCCAGTTCCGTTCCTATATGTCCTGTCTTATCCTATCCTTGTCCTATGTTGTCCTTATCTTGTGTATTCTTATATGTATTGTACTTTACAGTGAACAACTGTTTATCGCAAAAGGAAAGACTGGAAATTTAGAAGTGGTATGTCGCTGTGATGTTAGCTTACTTTTCATTACAATGCACACTTGGTTAACTTCAGCTTGTCCATAAGAAAGCAATAACCGACAAAAAATCCAACTTTAAGCTGAAAAAAAAGCTGAGTTTGTATCAAGATTATAGTGTAATACATGTGAACGCCACATGAAGCTTTTGCCTCGGAAATTTTCACAAAATAACACACTTAACAAAAGTGAAAATATCTATTCTGTGCCACAAGTTAGATTTCTGATTTGGATTTTGAATGGCACCAAAAAGCGGCAAGTCTTTCCACGAGGAATCAGTTTGATCCAATAAACGGTGTATAGCCACACCAGGGGCCAGTTGTATGTAGGGGCAAGACTAGTTAACTTTTAACTGTAGTTAAGGACAGAAATACCCAATCAGAGTTGTATATTTTTGGCTAGAATTTGTTAACAAGAATTTAACTATGCAAGGTGTAGTAAAAGAGTTTTATATATCCGACCCCATGCAGGTGAGGTATTGGCAGGCCACGTCTCTAGGAATGTTTTGATTGCCATCATGGCGAGCGTCTCAGCCGTGATTTCACATAGGAAAAGTTCAATCACAAGACGTATTTGCTTCATTCATTTTTTAACTTTAAGAAACTCTTTGCTCTTATAGGTTGTGCCATCTTGAATTTTCTAAGGATTCCGTATATAAAATATAGAATTTGTCAGAGTTTTGCTTATATGTGATGAATCATCTGCTCAGCACATTCTATGATTGCATCTATCATTGTTTAATCTTATAAGAGACACTGCAAAGCAGACTTCCGTCACTTATCAGCTTTTAATGCTGCTTATTATTATTATAAAACATATACAATTGTTTTTCATATCACAAGAGTGTATTTTTAGGAATTACAGAGCTATTTTAATGTTGATTCAGAAATTTGAATTAAAGATTTAATTTTAGTCTGTTGTTTGAAGCAATTTAGTATGTGACGTTTTTTCACTCGTAGTGTACCGATAGTATACCATTTTCCGCTATATTCGACCATGGTCGAGTTCACCATTTCCCGGTATATTCGACCATGGTCGAGTTTACCATTTCCCGGTATATTCGACCATGGTCGAGTTTACCATTTTCCGGTATATTCGACCATGGTCGAGTTTACCATTTCCCGGTATATTCGACCATGGTCGAGTTTACCATTTTCCCGTACATTCGACCATGGTCGAGTTTACCATTTCCCGGTACATTCGACCATGGTCGAGTTTACCATTTCCCGGTACATTCGACCATGGTCGAGTTCACCATTTCCCGGTATATTCGACCATGGTCGAGTTTACCATTTCCCGGTATATTCGACCATGGTCGAGTTTACCATTTTCCCGTACATTCGACCATGGTCGAGTTTACCATTTCCCGGTACATTCGACCATGGTCGAGTTTACCATTTTCCCGTACATTCGACCATGGTCGAGTTTACCATTTCCCGGTATATTCGACCATGGTCGAGTTTACCATTTTCCCGTATATTCGACCATGGTCGAGTTCACCATTTCCCGGTATATTCGACCATGGTCGAGTTTACCATTTTCCCGTACATTCGACCATGGTCGAGTTTACCATTTTCCGGTATATTCGACCATGGTCGAGTTTACCATTTTCCCGTATATTCGACCATGGTCGAGTTCACCATTTCCCGGTATATTCGACCATGGTCGAGTTTACCATTTTCCCGTACATTCGACCATGGTCGAGTTTACCATTTTCCCGTACATTCGACCATGGTCGAGTTTACCATTTTCCCGTACATTCGACCATGGTCGAGTTTACCATTTTCCCGTACATTCGACCATGGTCGAGTTTACCATTTTCCCGTACATTCGACCATGGTCGAGTTTACCGTTTTCCGGTACATTCGACCAGGGTCGAATATACCGAAATATGGTATATTCGACCTTACCATGGTTGAGTGGTACATGGTGGAGTGGTACACTTCAAGATGGGTAACTTAAAGTAGTGATTAGATTATCGCTGGCCGTTACCTCTCGTGACTGTTGTCTCAATTTCCTGCCTTCTCGAGAAAGCCACTGAGCTATAAAACCTGATCAGACCTCATGAAGATGATTGCAAAATTCTTAATCTCCTGACATGAAAAATGCTTCTTTAAAATGGTGAATTTCAACGAGGCTTGCAGCTCTTTCGCTGCTGCCGTTCTTGAATATGATACGAATAAGATTGTTCATATAAAGAGCAAGAAAGTTGGCTTGATCAACCGCATAATACAACTTGCAATCATCGGATATGTGATCGGGTAAGAACAGTCTTTTGTCGTGTTTCTCACTTTAAATGATGTTTAGATTTGCAGTCGTGGTATTTAAATTAAAAGTACGTGGCAATCGTCATCTGCGAAAATGATCTAATTCTAAGTAATTATGTTAACATTCAGCAAAACCTAAAATCGATGGAAAAAGAACGGGTCTTTAATATACAAGAAAGAGCTCGTGCTAATATCGGAGCTTTTGTTTAAGGAATAATAGACAACTATTCATGGAAATATATTGGTTATCTTGTTTATATTGTACAAAATATTGTACACAATTGTTTCTGAAAGATGAACGATTCTGAATGGATGTTTTGTGCTTAATATTGCTTCTGTTGAATTATTTAATTTAATTGAACTTTGAGATATGAAAAGTGACAACCGTGACAAGTGATGCTTGTTCTTTGGCACACAGGTGTTTCGAGGACCCATATTTTTATGAAAAGATGCGTTTTTCAGCAGGTTTTTTATGCACAGACTTGCAGCAACCTGTTTGATAAATTAGGAGAATGCAGTTCAGGCCTGTCTCGGACATGAAAGTTTTGATATCGATCTGAATTCTAAGGTCTTTGTTTAAGTTCATTTGCATTCAATATAGTGCAGAAAAGTTCCACGTCTAAAACATGCATTGAAAACAAATATGCGTCCATTCTGTCTAATTTAAGATGATTTTAATCATCAGTAGAGAGCACTTTGAGTAATTGAGTTAAAACTATATATCTGTCATTTCTTTAGCTATGTTATTATCTATGAAAAAGGTTATCAGTCATTTGATGTTGGACTGAGCTCTGTAACAACGAAACTTAAAGGAACAGCGTTAACCAATTTGTCAATAAATTTCCCAGTCAACATTAGCAATGGGATAGAGTCAAGCAAGCTTTTTGATGGACCACGGATCTGGGATTCGTCAGATTATGTGATACCTCCAGAGGTAATTTTCAATGTAGTTGGTTCTTGGTGAGGGTATCTCTGATATCTGGTGTTGATGTTATTGATTCTGTTGCTGATATCTGGTGTTGATGTTATTGATTATTTTACTGATATTCATGACCTATCTAAGGAAAATGATGCTGTCTTTGTGATGACCAACATGATAATAACGCCTCGGCAGAAGCAAGGAATGTGCCCGGAAGACGACCAATACACCATGGCTCGTTGTTATTCTGATGCTAATTGTACTAAAGGTGAAGAAGTTATCACAGGACATGGTATGTGATGGCCAACATTGCTGCCTTTTCTACAGCACTGACCTGTTTTGTATACATTACTATATTAGTTCACAT